>NC_091256.1:65255000-65880000 GCF_042477335.2 Ovis canadensis
GGGCTTTCCATAGTTGGGGTGAATGGGAGCTACTCTTCATTGTGGTGCTCAGGTGTCTCATTGTGGTGGCTTCTCTTGTCTTGGAGCACAGGCTCTAGGGTGCACAGGCTTTAGTAGTTGCTTCCCATGGGCTCAGTAGTTGCAGCTCAAGGGCTCTAGAGCACAACCTCAGCAGTTTGGGCTCTTGGGCTTAGTTGTCCTGTGAGTTCCATGTGAGGTCTTCCTGGACCAGGAATCGAATTGGTGATCCTGTATTGCAAGGTGGATTCTTAACCACTGGACCACCAGTGAAGCCCTAGATTCTTTTTTTTTCTCTAAGTATAGTTGAATTACAATGTTGTGTTTAATTCCTACTGTACAGCAAAGTGACTCAGTTATACTTTCTGAGTACAACTCTTTCATATTCTTCTGATTCATATTCTGTTTTATATTCTTCTCCATTATGTTTATCATAGGATAATACAGAAAGACCCTGATGTTTACACATCTTATATATAATAGTTTGTATCTACCAATCCCAAACTCCCAATCCTTCCCTCCCTCATACTCCTAGCCTTCGGCAACTATAAGTCTGCTGGTTCTCTAAATTCATGACTCTGTTTCTGTTTTGTGAAAAATTGAAATTGAGTTGCTCAGTTCAGTTCACTTAAGTTCAGTCACTCAGTCGTGTCCAACTCTTTGCAGCCCCATGAACTGCAGCACGCCAGGCCTCCCTGTCCATCACCAACTCCCAGAGTTCACCCAAACTCATGTCCATCGAGTCAGTGATGCCATCCAGCCATCTCATCCTCGGTCATCCCCTTCTCCTCCTGCCCCTAACCCCTCCCAGCATCAGAGTCTTTTCCAATGAGTCAACTCTTCGCATGAGGTGGCCAAAGTACTGGAGTTTCAGCTTTAGCATCATTCCTTCCAAAGAACACCCAAGACTGATCTCCTTTAGAATGGACTGGTTGGAGCGCCTTGAAATCCAAGGGACTCTCAAGAGTCTTCTCCAACACCACAGTTCAAAAGCATGAATTCTTCAGTGCTCAGCTTTCTTCACAGTCCAACTTTCACATCCATACATGACCACTGGAAAAACCATAGCCTTGACTAGATGGACCTTTGTTGGCAAAGTAATGTCTCTGCTTTTCAATATGCTATCTAGGTTGGTCATAACTTTCCTTCGAAGGAGTAAGCGTCTTTTAATTTCATGGCTGCAGAAACCATCTGCAGTGATTTTGGAGCCCAGAAAAATAAAGTCTGACACTGTTTCCACTGTTTCCCCATCTATTTCCCATGAAGCGATGGGACCAGATGCCATGATCTTCGTTTTCTGAATGTTGAGCTTTAAGCCAACCTTTTCACTCTCCTCTTTCACTTTCATCAAGAGGCTCTTTAGTTCTTCACTTTCTGCCATAAGGGTGGTGTCATCTGCATATCTGAGGTTATTGATATTTCTCCTGGCAATCTTGACTCCAGCTTGTGCTTCATCCAGCCCAGCGTTTCTCATGATATACTCTGCATATAAGTTAAATAAGCAGGGTGACAATATACAGCCTTGATGTACTCCTTTTCCTATTTGGAACCAGTCTGTTGTTCTAAGTCCAGGTCTAACTATTGCTTCCTGACCTGCATACAGGTTTCTCCTCAGTCCTGTCCAACTCTTTGTGACCCCATGGACTGTACAGTCCATGGAATTCTCCAGTCCAGAATACTGGAGTGGGTAAGCCTTTACCTTCTCCATGGAATCATCCCAAGCCAGGGATCAAACCCAGGTCTCCCACACTGCATGCAGATTCTTTACTAGCTGAGCCATCAGGGAAGCCCAAGAATGCGGGAGTGGGTAGCCTATACCCTCTCCAGTGTATCTTCCTGAACCAGGAACAGAACTGGGGTCTCCTGCATTGCAGGCAGATTCTTTACCAACTGAGCTCTTATTTGTGTCATATTTTACACTCCACATATAAGTGATATTGTATAGTATTTGTCTTTCTTGTACTGATTTACTTCACTTGATATGGTAATTTCTAGGTCCATCCACATTGCTGCAAATAACATTGTTTCATTCTTTTTAATAGTTGCGTAATATTCCATCGTGTATATATGTATATACACACACACACACACATATTTTTTATCCATTCTTCTGTCAGTGGACATTCAGGTTCTTCCCACGTCTTGGTTATTGTATACAATGATGCTGTGAATTTTTTACTATTAGTTTGTCTGGGTATTTGCTTGGGAATGGGGATTGCTGGACCAGATCACATGTATTCCAAAGTGGCTGCACCAATTTACATTCCCATCAATAGTGTAAGAGGCTTCCCTTTTCTTCACACACTTACTAGCATATATTAAGTAGATTAGAAGTCCCATTTGTTTATCTCTGGACTAGAGGTGCTGACTGCAAGGGAATGAAAGGTGAGCCTCTCACTTCTTTTGGATCTTGCTCCTTTTGGATCCAATGCTCCTTTTGGATCTCATGGAAGCTGTAATCCTATAGGAACATCCCAAGCTTAGACTTCTCAAATTCCAAATTTTTGCTAGTATCAAGTGAAGTCTCTCAGACAGTCCTTTCCAATGTTTAGGTTTCCTGGCAACTTGGGAGAGTCCTTCTGATCCCATCAGCTATTTATTCTCTGCACAGAAACGGGTAGGTTACTCTACTTAGCAGTGACCTCTGTTCACTAGCCTAGAATGGGGAAAATCTGAGTAAGGTTTAGGTTTTCCCTGAAGGTTATCTGAAGTAGTACATAAAAAGTTCCCACATGGTGGCTCACTCAATTTGTATTCCATAACAGAGATGTTTATGCTTATCATTCTTACTAATAAAAGGGATTGGTGGCCCAGGATTTAAAACATCTATTAAGTAGAATCCAGTTAAACCCCTTCTTATGCAAAGGCTATGTTTACCATGGCAGAAATGTGGTGAAAGGGGTCTTCCCCAAAGTGACCAAGAGGGAGAACACCCTTCAAAGAGTCTTCACCTTAGTGGCCAGTAGTATGTAAGAATTGTTTGGGCATCAAGTAAATTGGGTGGGAGAGAGGCATGGAAAATTCTTGGAGATAGGAGAAAGGGTCTCCCTTTATGTGTGATCTTAAACTTCAAAGGAGTTTTTGTCTGATGCAGCCCAAAGTGGGAGTCATCCTTAAATATGGTAGAAAGTTAAACATTAATCAGAGCTTCTGTATAGAGTGTAGGAAAGGTGCTGGTATTTATGACAAGAAAAATAGAATTATATTTCTGTACATAATGGCATTAGCTTGATCAGAATTTGTGTTGAACTTGGCAAAGTTTGAAGTTTGAGGAAACAGCCCTGAAAAATAGTTGGAGAAATTTACCCTCTGGAAAATGTCCTCAGTGAGAAAAATTAGGAAACAAACAAGCAAACCTCTCCTGGTAGCAGCTGCCTCTGGATGGCAAGGTTATTTGGGAATTACCCAGGTTTATTCCTTCTCTGACTCCAAGTTCCCAAAGATCGCACAGTGCCCACCTTCAGTGCCTCTCAGTCTTGAAAAATAAGCCTTGATCACAGGATTCACAGGATTCATCCTCATCTCACATCTTAGTTTTAATCTTTTTCTGCAGTTTGTTGTGCTGATCCCAGCTTTCTGAGGAAGAAAAAAAAAAAAAAACAGTAAGGTGACACTGTCTCCTCTGATCCACTCTCTTTTACTATCTTTTTAAATTTTTATATTTTATTTTTCGTTGCGCTAGGTTTGTTGCTGAGCGTGCATTTCTCTAGTTGAGGCAAGTGGGGGCTACTCTCTAGTTGAGACACATGGGCTTCTCACTGCTGTGCCCTTTTGTGTTGTAGAGCATGGGCTCCAGAAAGCATCAGTTTCAGCAGTTTCAGTTCCCAGTTCAATTCAGTTCAGTTCAGTTGCTCAGACTTTTTGTGACCCCATGGACTGCAGCAGGCCAGGCTTCCTTGTCCACCATCAACTCCCACAGCTTGCTCAAACTCATGTCCATTGAGTTGGTGATGCCATCCAACCATCTTACCCTCTGTTGTCCCAGGCTTTAGAGCAAAGGCTCAGTAGTTGTGGTGCATGGGCTTAGTTGTTACTTGACTTATGGTGCCTTCCCCGACCATGGGTCAAACCCATGTTCCTGCATCGCCATCAGATTCTTTACCACCGAGCCACAGAGAAGCCCTCTTTTACTACCTTAATATCACCTAGAATAATGTCTTTGTGAATCAGTGAATGGGTCCTTGATTATTCAGCAACCCCATCATCCTCTGTCTCCTGGATGTGTATCCGATTCAATCAATTAACCTACAGAAATATGATGATCCAATCGGCACTTGGTAATCTAATCAGGTGTCCTTTTCTCATTGGGTTAGTAGTGGGACAGAGGGATGATGGGAATAAAAAGGTATATAAAAGTCTGAAGCACTGGAAAAGAGATGCAGAATCTTCCTGCTCTAGAGATACCAACTGGGTTCTCCACAACATCTGAGATCTGAGCGCCCCACCAGCCCCACCAGCCCCACCAGCCCCACCAGAGAAGTAAGTTACCGTCCTCATAAGGACACCCTTTTTAACTCATGCTTAAATCTTGAAGGGTAGCATGTATCTCTGGATGCAGTCAGGGCTTTCAAATAATTATTTCTCTCACATGAACACATTTCATGTTTTAGTTTTGCTTAGCAGTGTAGTTTTGCCTCAATCTCAAATGTCTTAATTTGTGCTTTAGTTGATATCAATTTAAAATGACTTTATAAAGGAGGTATTTTTAATGAAAATCATCCATTTTTGAATTGTATTTCATGAAATTTAAAATAAATATTTTGAACGCAATGGTATTCATGTTAGAGGTACCTCAGGTTGGAGGCTATGCTGGTCCATATGACTCTCACTGATTTGGGCTCAAAAAGATTGTTTGAAACTCTTCCCCAAATAAAGTTTGGAGTGAACTCTCAGGCTTGTTGGCATTCACTTTCTAGTGGGACCTGAATCATGCAAAGCAATGGAGTTACTAAACAGGCTAGCGACTGTCTTTTTTCCTCATTGGTACTTGTGAGAGGTTTGTTCTGAAACCAGTAGGTAAAGAGTTATAGCTTTGTGCCCATTGAGGCCAGAGTGTCACATGGGCTGATTGAGGCAATTCCATCCCTGCCAGACCAGTGACCTTGGCCCTAAGTAGGTTCTTCTGAAAGGGTGAGAGAATGTCTTATGTGTGCTTCTGCTTGGCCTGAGATGGATGCCTTGTGCCTTGGCAGTTTCTACAGGATTCCTTTTCTTGTAGAGTCAAGATGAGTGCCCAGAACCCATCCAGACTCCTGGACCTGGCAGGAAAGCACCTGCTGAGGGAAGATGCTTTGGCCTTTTCTGCTCTGGAGGATCTTCCCACAGAGCTCTTTCCACCCCTGTTCATGGAGGCATTCCACGCGAGACACATAGAGACCCTGAAGGCCATGGTGCAAGCCTGGCCCTTTGTCCGCCTGCCTCTGGGAGGCTTGATTGACATGCCTCATATGGGGCCTTTGCAAGCAGTGCTGGAAGCACTTGATGGTTTGCTGGCCCAGAAGGTTTATTCCAGGTGAGTGTGTTTAAGGCACCTTGATAAAATCTTGGATGTCCCAGAGGAGATAGGTGGGTTGAAAATGGGTGGGTGGAAGGGGGTCTGAAAATGGTAATGCAGAAGCCTTGTTGCTAAAGGAAGTACCTTCTGGAACTTGAAAAACATTTCCTACCTCCTCAAAGAGCCTTGAGATACTAAAGTGGAGAACCAGAAAGATTAAGAGGGGAAGGGGCATGGAGGATAGTGAGGCAGAGAGGGCAGTGAACAAGGCAGCACATGATGTCAGAAATGTTAAGTTACAGCACAGGTGGGCAGGATGTTGTTAAATTGTTAGGCTGTTTTTTCATCCTGTGTGTATTTTGATACATCCTCATCAATTTCCTTGTTCCTCTAGGAGGTGCAAACTGCGGGTGCTAGATTTACGGAATACCGGCCAGAACTTCTGGAGAATGTGGTCTGGAGCCAGCAGTTATGAGTGCTCGAGCTCAAGAATGTCACCAGTGGCTGAGCAGAGCTCAACGGCAAAGTGGCACTTGGCTCCACTGAAGATTTTTATAGACCTTTGCCTGAAGAAAAGGACCCTGGATAACTTTTTCACCTACCTTCTTAGGTGGGTGGAGCAGAGAAAAGCATCCGTACATCTCTGCTGTAAGAAGCTGATGATTGTTTCAATGCCAATGGAAAATATTGTGAAGGTCCTGAGCATGGTGCAGCTGGACTGTATCCAGGAGGTGCAAGTGAATTGCATTTGGCATCTCTCCACCCTGGCCACATTTGCTTCTCTCCTGGGAAAGATGAGTAATTTGCAGAGACTCTGTCTCTCCCCCATCCACCTGTCTGCCTTCACGAAGCAGGAGCAGGATCACCTTGTCCAAATTACCTCTCAGTTCCTGAGGCTTGGACACCTCCAGGATCTCCATCTGGACTCTCCCTCATTCCTTGAAGGCTTCCTGGACCAGATGCTCAGGTAGGAGTAGACCACTAGCTGGGTAACATTGAACACAACCCTAAAATGTCAAAAGCATTGTCTCCTTTGTTGCACTCTCCTTAAATGTGATATCCCATAACCACGCTAATCTAGGTAGAGGGTTAAACTGGCCTAGTGGCTCTTGTCAGAGAAGGCAATGGCACCCCACTCCAGTACTCTTTCTTGGAAAATCCCATGGATGGAGGAGCCTGGTAGGCTGCAGTCCATGGGGTCTCTGAGAGTTGGACAGGACTCAGTGACTTCACTTTCACTTTTCACTTTCATGCATTGGAGAAGGAAATGGCAACCCACTCCAGTGTTCTTGCCTAGAGAATCCCAGGGATGGAAGAGCCTGGTGGGCTGCCCTCTATGGGGTCGCAGAGTCAGACACGACTGAAGCGACTTAGCAGCAGCAGCAGCAGCAGCAGCAGTGGGACACCCTGCTGGGGAGGTACAGAGTACTGACTGGGATGTTTGCATCCCAGGGTTTATAATTTCCTCCTTTTGTGGAGGTGTCTATGTTGAAATGATAAAAATGGGTAAGGAAAAAGGACATTGAAGTGGGGAAACTACATCAGATCAGAGCATTCCTGAAGAGAAGCTCCATGTTTACAAGGTTTGTGCCCTCAGTGAACTTCTTCTAAACTCCCCATCAGTTCAGCTGCTCAGTTATGTCTGACTCTTTGGGACTACGTGAACTGCAGCATGCCAGGCGTCCATGTCCATCACCAACTCCCAGAGTTTACTCAAACTCATGCCATTGAGTCAGTGATACCATCCAACCATCTCATCCTGTGTCGTCCCCTTCTCCTCCTGCCTTCAATCTTTCCCAGCATCAGGGTCTTTTCAAATGAGTCAGTTCTTTGCATCAAGTGGCCAAAGTAACAGAGTTTCAGCTTCAACATCAGTCCTCCCAATGAATATTCAGTACTTATTTCTTTTAGGATTGACTAGTTGGATCTCCTTGCAGTCCAAGGGACTCTCAAGAGTCTTCTCCAACACCACAGTTCAAAAGCATCAATTCTTCAGCACTTTCTTCATAGTCCAACTCTCACATCCATACATGACTACTGGAAAAACCATAGCCTTGACTAGATGGACCTTTGTTGGCAAAGTAATGTCTCTGCTTTTTAATATGCTGTCTAGGTTGGTCATAACTCTTCTTCCAAGGAGCAAGCATCTTTTAATTTCATGGCTACAGTCACCATCTGCAGTGATTTTGGAGCCCCCCAAAATAAAGTCTGTCGCTGTTTCCGCTGTTTCCCCATCTATTTGCCATGAAGTGATGGGACCAGATGCCATGATCTTAGTTTCCTGAATGTTGAGTTTTAAGCCAAATTTTTCACTCTCCTCCTTCACTTTCATCAAGAGGTCTTTAGTTCTTCTTCACTTTCTGCCATAAGGGTGGTGTCATCTGTATATCTGAGGTTATTGGTATTTCTCCTGGCAATCTTGATCCAGCCTGTGCTTCATCCAGCCCAGCAATTCTCATGATGTACTCTATACATCATGTATAAGTTAAATAAGTTCTAATATTATTATATAATATAAATAATACAAGTTATATAAGCAGAGTGACAATATACAGCCTTGATGTACTTCTTTCCCTATTTGGAAACAGTCTGTTGTTCCATGTCCAGTTCTAACTGTTGCTTCCTGACCTGCACATAGATTTCTCAAGAAGCAGGTCAGGTGGTCTGGTATTCCCATCTCTTTCAGAATTTTCTTTCTTTTTTTTAAATGTTTAAATTAATTTATTTTACTTGGAGGCTAATTACTTTACAACATTGTAGTGGTTTTTGCCGTATATTCACATGAATCAGCCATAGGTGAACATGTGTTCCCCATCCTGAACCCCCCTCACCTCCCTTCCCATCCCATCTCTCATGGTCATCCCAGTGCACCAGCCGTGAGCACCTGTCTCATGAATCAAACTTGGACTGGCAATCTATTTCACATATGATAATATACATGTTTCAATGCTATTCTCTCAAATCATCCCACCCTCGCCTTCTCCCACTGAGTCCAAAAGTCTGTTCTTTACATCTGTGTCTCTTTTGCTGTCTTGCATATAGGGTCATCGTCATCATCTATGTATTAATATACTGTATTAGTGTTTTTCTTTCTGACTTACTTCACTCTGTATAATAGGCTCCAGTTTCATCCACCTCATTAGAACTGATTCAAATGTATTCTTGTTAATAGCTGAGTAATATTCCATTGCATATATGTACCACAACTTTCCTATTATTTGTCTGCTGATGGACATCTAGGTTGCTTCCATTTCCTGGCTATTGTAAACATTGGGGTACATGTGTCTCTTTCAATTCTGGTTTCCTTGGTATGTATGCCCAGGAGTGGGATTGCTGGGTCGGGCTGGGAGGGATTGGGGGCAGTAGGAGAAAGGGACGACCAAGGATGAGATGGCTGGATGGCATCACAGACTCGATGGACATGAGTCTGAGTGAACTCCAGGAGATGGTGATGAACAGGGAGGCCTGGCGTGCTGCGATTCATGGAGTTGCAAAGAGTCAGACATGACTGAGAGACTGAACTGAACTGAACTGATGGCAGTTCTATTTCCAGTTTTTTAAGGAATCTCCACACTGTCCTCCACAGTTTATTGTGATCCACACAGTCAAAGGCTTTGGCATAGTCAACAAAGCAGACGTTTTTCTGGAACTCTCTTGCTTTTTTCAGTGATCCAATGGATGCAGGCAATTTAATCTCTGGTTCCTCTGCCTTTTTGAAAACCAGCGTGAACATCTGGAAGTTCACGGTTCACATACTGTTGACGCCTGACTTGGAGAATTTTGAGCATTACTTTACTAGCATATGAGATGAGTGTAATTGTGCAGTAGTTTGGGCATTCTTTGGCATTGCCTTTCTTTGGGATTGGAATGAAAACTGACCTTTTCCAGTCCTGTGGCCACTGCTGAGTTTTCCAAATTTGTTGGCATATTGAGTGCAGCACTTTCACAGCATCATCTTTCAGGATTTGAAATAGCTCAACTGGAATTCCATCACCTCCTCTAGCTTTGTTCATAGTGATGCTTCCTAAGGCCCACTTGACTTCACATTCCAGGATGTCTGGCTCTAGGTGAGTGATCACTCCATCATGATTATCTGGATCATAAAGATCTTTTTTGTACAGTTCTTCTGTGTATTCTTGCCACCTCTTCTTAATATCTTCTGCTTCTGTTAGGTCCATACCATTTCTGTCCTTTATTGTGCCCATCTTTTCATGAAATGTTCCCTTGGTATCCCTGTCTATAATATGGTGTTTTGTGCTCCAGATACGTTAACTGATATATGGGAGAAGCATGGTTCTGGAGGTGATGTTTGTTAACTAAACTGAGAGAAAAGGGTAATAAAAAGTGATAGAAAGTCAGTAGATAATGCAAGGATATAAATGAGCCCCTCTAGAAGGCAACATATTTCATGTTGTGGGATCTTTTATAAGTTGATTCCTTATGTATATTTCCCTAGGACCTCACTTGATCAGAGATAGTGGCATCTAGAGTTCACACTTGGACTGAAGGAAGCCTTATCTGAAGTCATTTTTAAATCTCATCACCCAACACTAATATTCAGTGATGTCCACACTTAAAAGAGACTCTCTCTGGCTCTCCTCATAGCATGTTCTTATGCATTCCAGTATCTTCATTCATCCCCATAAGGAAGTAAAATATGTTGTACTCTGCTTGATAGATGAGAAGAGAGCACTCTCTAGATTCTGTGAAGTAACTCAGTCTCACAGTGAAGATGATAGGACTTAGCCTACAATGAGATGGACAATCAGTGTATTGACCCTCCAGAGATGGCCTGACTAACGTTAGTACCATAGAAACCATTTGTCTATCACCAGTATGCAACCTGGCACTTCAGTTTCCAAAAACTGTTTGGTTTCTCCCCAGGTGCCTGAAGTCCCCCTTGAACAACCTGTCAATAACCAACTGCTGGCTTACAGAATCAGACTTGACCCACCTGTCCCAGATCCCAAACATCAGTCAGCTAAAGGGCCTAGATCTGAGTGGTGTCACCATGACTGACTTTCGGCCTGAGCTCCTCCACATTCTGCTGGAGAAAGCTGAAGCCACCCTCCAGGAACTGGACTTAGATCTCTGTGGGATCCAGGACTCCCAGCTGGAGGCCATCTTGCCTGCCCTGAGCCGCTGCTCCCAGCTCAGGTACTTCAGCCTGTGTGAGAACTTCTTGTCCATGGCCGTTATGGAGAAGCTGCTGCGACACACCACTGGGCTGCCCTGCTTAACACAAGAACGTTATCCTGCCCCTCAGGAGAGTTACAGGTCTCAGGGTATTCTCTTGGAATCGAGACTTGCCCAGCTTCGGGCTCAGCTGTTGGAGATTCTGAGAGACTTAGGACGTCCCAGGATCATCTGGATTAGCCCCAGCCCCTGTCTTCACTGTGGTGAAAATATATGCTATCATTTGGAGCCCATTATATACAGCTGTACTGCCCCTGCCTAGAGAGTTGCCTCTATTAAAAGCTTTCTTCTGGACACTTGGAAACTGAAATCTAGAATATGAGGACATCATGAAGGGAAAAGAGAGCTGTGGTTTCAGACATCTTCTCAATGTGAATGGGAAAAGGAAAGGCAACAGTGGAGGGGGTATTCAGTATTTCAGGAGGAAATGTAGACTCTGGCAGGGATGGAACTTTCAGGGACATGGGCTTCTAGAATCTGAAATATGAACCTAGGTGAATACATGCTTGAGCCCCACATGTTGCAGTTATCCCTGGGGGAGATGGATGTACAGAAATGGTCAAGAATAAAGATACTTTCCTGGTGACCTAAATAGGAAGGAAATTTAAAACGAGAGTAGATACATGTATAGATATGATTCACTTTGTTGTATAGCAAGAAACTAATGGGACATTGTAAAGAAATCCTACTCCAATAAAAATTAATTATAAATAAATAAAGAGATGCTTATTGAAAACCAACTGCTGTTCTCCTTGATATATTATTGAGTGAGTGAGTGAAGTCTCCCAGTCCTGTCCGACTCTTTGAGACCTCGTGGGCTGTAGCCCACCAGGCTCCTCCTTCCATGGAATTCTCCAGGCAAGAATACTGGAGTGGGTTGCCATTTCCTTCTCCAGGGGATCTTCCCAAACCAGGGATCGAACCCCGGTCTCCCGCATTGCAGGCAGACGCTTTAACCTCTGAGCCACCAAGGAAGCCCGATATATTATTACATGTCCTAAATATTTCCAGTTTGTGATTAAAAAAAAAAAACAAAACACTGTGTTGTCCATGATTCAAAACCTTACATTCCTGAAATTTCTTTATTCTGTCTTCAGCATTTCTTACCTCCTTGCTCATTTCTTTGGCTGTTCAGTGGGTTAATATACACAAAGAGGAACATACTCAGTGTCCAGCAAACAACTGGAGTGAAGAGCTCTTTACAGGGCTTTCACTGCTGACTCAGGCCATGAGCTTGACATGGGTATTCATACTTCTATCAGTCGGTGTATAAGTTGCAGTTTCTTTCCTTTTTGTGTGCTTCACTGCCACAAGCACGGGTCCCCACTTCTGCAAGATGTTTTCCATACTACCAATAAACAATACTGGTTCTCGCCATTCCATGCCTATCATGGGTAAGTAGTGGTCCTTATGGATACAATCAAGTTGTGGCAAAACAAGCAAATTCTTTTTTTAAAAAATGTTAAATTAGCAAAAACATTTAACATGGATCTATTTGAATACCACATTCAAGAATTATACATTTTTGTTAATGGTCGTATCAGAATAGATAATTCCCATCACAAGTCTAGTCCCTCTCTATCAGAAAAATTAAGGATAGCTTGTCTGGACATCAGAACATCCAAATGTATAACAAATGTATGTTATATATTACATATAACTCATAGTCAGCTCTCCCTATCCTCAGTTCATCCTCCTCAGATTCAACCCAACTACATATTGTGTAAAACTAAATTTACTGTTTAAAAAAATCCTCATCTAAGTGACCCTGAGCAGTTGTTCAGGATTCACCTGATACATAGACACATACATATTTTGAGAAGAGGCTGACATGATTACAGAGGCTGAGCAGTCCCACTGGATGCTGTCTGTTGACTAAAGAACTGGGAAAGACTGTGATATAATTCAGACCTAGTCTTAAGGTTTAAAAGCAGCAGAAGTGATGGTGTAGCTCTGAGTCAAGGCTAAAAGACTGGGAACCAGGGAACCATTTGTGTATGTCCTGTAGTTTCAACGTTCATGAGCCAGAAGCTCTGGTATTCATGACTTAGAAGACAGGGAGAGCAGTAGCCCTCATTCCATTCAGGCCCCAGAAGATAAGATGATGCTCACCCACACTGGTGAGGGCTGATCTCTTGACTCTATATACTGATTTCAGTGCTAATCTCTTCCAGGAATAACCTTACAGATTCTCCCAGAATTAAGGTTTGACCTAAGATCTGGGCATCTCATCTCACAGTGATGTTGACACATAAATTTAACCCTCACAGTATGTCTAAACAAAATGCAGCCAAATAAAATGTAGCCAATCTCTGCTAAGGATTCAGTGGTTGCAATTGTTTATTCTGAGCAGTAGAGGGATATAGGGCTGGGAGGACCTTAGGCAGAGCTTCAGTTCCCCCGGCAATGAATATAATGATGCACACAGAGTTTATGGGAGTTTTAATAGGATCCAGCAAAATATTGCTTGTTGATGGCTTGGCTCTGGAGTTGTTGAGCAAGAACTCCATCATGCTTTTTTTGTTTGTTTGTTTGCAGTCTTCTCCTTCCTGGTGAATAGCATAAGTCTTCAACCTTTGTACTTACCTCTATTACTCACAATGGGGAGGAAAGCAAAATCCAGAGACAGAAATTGGACTCAAATATTGCATGTGATCACCAATGAATCAGGATTCACCCAAGCTGTTCCAGTAGCCAATGCAGAGGGGCTGGGGGTGGGAGGGCATAGGAGAGACTGGACTCATCTCCGGTGATAGACATTCTGAGCCTCAGGTTTTCTAGGCCACCTGCTGGTAGATCAGACCAGAGAATAGAAATCAATTTTGTAATCAGACTGTATACTCTAGAATTTTTAATAAATCTTTCTATCCTGGAACTTCTCTGTTCCCATCTGAGTTCCCAGTTGAACTTTCTGTTCCATGGTCCCAAAGCAGGGAGCCCGGATTCAATCACTGTCAGGGAACTAGATCTCATACGCTGCAGCTAAGTGTTCTCATGCCGCAACTAAAAATCCCTCAGGCTTCCCAGGTGACTCAGTGGCAAAGAATCTGCCTGCCAGTGCAGGAGACAGAGGAGACACGGGTTCGATCACTGGCTTTGGAAGAATCCTTGGAGAAAGAAATGGCAATCCACTCCAGTATTCTTGCCTGGAAATTTCAAAGATAGAGGAGCGTGGTAGGCTACAGTCCATAGGGTCCCAAGTTTCGGACACAACTCAGTACCAACACACACACAAACACACACACATACACAAGGACACAAGGAAGATCAAAGATGTTGTAGGCTGGACTAAGACCCGGCACAGCCAACTAATTAAATAAATAAAATTTTTAATGTACTCTCCTGTAATTGGCACTTGAGTATAAATACTTCCACAGTGACTTATATACTACATTTCTCTAAAGGTTATTGAGGTAATACAGTATTTTGAAGAAATCATGTGGGAAATTTAAAAACATTTTAAAGCTGCAAAAAATAAATTAGACTTTAAAATTGATTCTAACCATAAATAAGCAAGAATTTATTCTTTTTAAAAATATGTTCAGTTCAGTTCAGTCACTCAGTTGTGTACGATTCTTTGTGACCCCAGGGACCACAGCACGCGAGGCCTCCCTGTCCATCACCAACTCCGAGAGTTTACTCAAACTCATGTCCGTTGAGCTGGTGATGCCATCCAACCATCTCATACTCTGTCCTCCCCTTCTCCTCCTGCCTTCAATTTTTCCCAGCATCAGGGTCTTTTCCAGTGAATCAGTTCTTTGCATCAGGTGGCCAAAGTATTGGAGCTTCAGCTTCAGCATCAGTCCCTCCAATGAATATTCAGGTCTGATTTCCTTTAAGATTGACTGGTTGGATCTCCTTGCAGTCCAAGGGACTCTCAAGAGTCTTCTCCAACACCACAGTTCAAAAGCATAGATTCTTCAGCGCTCCGCTTTCTTCACAGTCCAACTCTTACATCCATACATGACTACTGGAAAAAACATAGCCTTGACTAGACAGATCTTTGTTGGCAAAGTAATGTCTCTGCTTTTTAATATGCTGTCTAGGTGGGTCATAACTTGCCTTCCAAGGAGTAAGCATCTTTTAATTTCATGGCTGCAATCACCATCTGCAGTGATTTTGGAGCCCAAAAAAATAAAGTCTGACACTGTTTCCACTGTTTCCCCATTTATTTCCCATGAAGTGATGGGACCAGATGCCATGATCTTCGTTTTCTGAATGTTGAGCTTTAAGCCAGCTTTTTCACTCTCCTCTTTCACTTTCATCGAGAGGCTCTTTAGTTCTTCTTCACTTTCTGCCATAAGGGTGGTGTCATCTGCATATCTGATGTTATTGATATTTCTCCTGGCAATCTTGATTCCAGCCTGTGCTTCATCCAGCCCAGCGTTTCTCATGATGTACTCTGCATATAAGCTAAATAAGCAGGGTGACAATATACACCTTGACATACTCCTTTTCCTATTTGGAACCAGTCTGTTGTTCCATGTCCAGTTCTAACTCTTGCTTCCTGACCTACATACAGATTCCTCAAAAGGCAGGTCAGGTGGTCTGGTATTCCCATCTCTTTCAGAATTTTCCACAGTTTATTGTGATTCACACAGTCAAAGTCTTTGTCATAGTCAGTAAAGCAGAAATAGATATTTTCCTGGAACTCTCTTGCTTTTGTGATGATCCAGCAGATGTTGGCAATTTGATCTCTGGTCCTCTGCCTTTTCTAAAACCAGATTGAACATTTGGAAGTTCATAGTTCACGTATTGTTGAAGCCTGGCTTGGAGAATTTTGAGCATTATTTTACTAGCGTGTAAGATGGGTGTAATTGTGTGGTAGTCTGAGCATTCTTTGGGATTGGAATGAAAATGGACCTTTTCCAGTCCTGTGGCCATTGCTAAGTTTTCCAAATTTGCTGGCATATTGAGTGCAGCACTTAACAAGATCATCTTTTAGGATTTGAAATAGCTCAACTGGAATTCCATCACCTCCACTAGCTTTGTTTGTAGTGATGCTTCCTAAGGCCCTCTTGACTTCACATTCTAGGATGTCTGGCTCTAGGTGAGTGATCACACCATTGTGATTATCTGGGTCGTGAAGATCTTTTTTGTATAGTTCCTCTGTGTATTCTTGCCACCTCTTCTTAATACCTTCTACTTCTGTTAGATCCATACCATTTCTGTCCTTTATTGAACCCATCTTTGCATGAAATGTTCCCTTGGTGTCTCTAATTTTCTTGACGAGATCTCTAGTCTTTCCCATTCTATTGTTTTCCTCTATTTCTTTGCATTGATCACTGAGGGAAGCTTTCTTATCTCTCCTTGCTATTCTTTGGAACTCTGCATTCATATGGGTATATCTTTCCTTTTCTCCTTTGCTGTTTGCTTCTCTTCTTTTCACAGCTATTTGTAAGGCCTCCTCAGACAGCCATTTTGCTTCTTTGTATTTCTTTTTCATGGGGATGGTCTTGATTCCTATCTCCTGTAAATGTCATGAACCTCCATCCATAGTTCATCAGACATTCTATCAGATCTAGTCCCTTAAATTTATTTCTCACTTCCACTGTATAATTGTAAGAGATTTGATTTAGGTCATACCTGAATGGTCTAGTGGTTTTCCCTACTTTCTTCAATTTAAGTCTGAATTTTAAGTCAAGGCTAAAGGCCTGAGAACCAGGGCACCAATTGTGTAGGGGCTGGAGTTCCCAGGTTCAGGAGCCAGAAATACCAGTATTTATGGCCAAGGAGAGAGGGAGAGCAGTAGCCCTTGTTCTATTCAGGCCCCCAGAAGGTAAGGCAATGCCCAGCCATACTGGTGAGGGCTGATCTCTTACTCAGTCTACTGATTCCACGCTAATCTTCTCCAGGAATTCCTTTGAAGATTCTCCCAGAATTAGTGTCTGACCTGAGACCTGGGCATTTCATCTCAGTGAAGCTGACACATAAATGTAACTTCCACAGTCCCTCTAAAGAAAATGCAGCCAAATAAAGTTTCCCTGCTAAGGATTCAGAGGCTGCAATTGTTTATTGTGGGGAGGAAGTGGATATAGGGCTGGGATTATAGTCTTAGGCAGAGCTTTGTTTCCCCCACAATGAAGGTAATGATACACACAATTTATGGGACGTTTAGTGGGATTCAGTGAGATATTGCTTCTTGAGGGCTTGGCTCTGGAGTTGCTGAGCAAGAACTCCTTACTATGTAAGACCTCCACAGTGCTTTTTTTTTCCCCCTCAGTCTTCTCCTTCCTAGTGAATAGCCTAAATCTTTATCCTGCTATTTTCACAAGAGGGAAGAAAGCAAAATCCAGGGACTGAAATTGGACTCACATATTACATGTGATCACCAATGAATCAGGGTTTACCTAAGCTGTTCCAGTAGCCAGTGCAGGGGAGCTGGGGGTGGAAGGAAATAAGAGAGACTGGATTCATCTTCAGTGATAGACATTCTGAGCTGTAGGTCCCCTAGGCCACCTGCTGGTTGATCAGACCAGAGAATAGAAATAAATTTTCTAATCAGGACTGTATACGTTAGAATTTTTAATGAAACTTGCTATCCTGGAACTTCCCTGGTGATCCAGTGGGTACAACTCCATGCTCCCAATGCAGGGGGCCTGGGTTGAATCACTGGTCAGGGAACTAGATCCCATATCCTGTAACTAAGTGTTCATATGCCACAAATAAAAGATCCCTTAGGGGCACAAGGGAGATCAAAGTTCCCGCAAGCATGATTAAGACCCAGCACAGCCAAATAATCAAAATAACAATTATTTTGAAAAAATTGGACTGACCTGTAAATGCTACTTGAGTACAAATATTTGCACAGTGACATAAACCTCCAATCCAGGAGATTTCGCCATTCCCCAGGATGATTGCTGAGGAGCTGGGGCAATGCAAGAAGCAGCCATCTGCCACCCCCTAAGGTAAACAAGGAAAGAAGAATTGGTTCCAGAGAGCTGAGGTACCTATGAAAGAATGAATTCAGTGAGCCAAGAGGCTTGCATCTTCCTCTACATAGAAAGCTGAATTCTCTAACTTTGTATCTGTTTATTTTTTTATTTTTATTTTTTTACTTTATTTTACTTTACAATACTGTATTGGTTTTGCCATACATTGACATGAATCCACCACGGGTGTACATGCGATCCCAAACATGAACCCCGCTCCCACCTCCCTCCCCACAACATCCCTCTGGGTCATCCCCATGCACCAGCCTCAAGCATGCTGTATCCTGCATCGGACATAGATTGGAGATTCGATTCTTACATGATAGTATACATGTTTCAGTGCCATTCTCCCAAATCATCCCACCCTCTCCCTCTCCCTCTGAGTCCAAAAGTCTGCTATACACATCTGTGTCTTTTTTTTGCTGTCTTGCATACAGGGACTATGGAGAACAGTGTGGAGATTCCTTAAAAAATTGCAAATAGAACTGCCTTAAGACCCAGCAATCCCACTGCTGGGCATACACACCGAGGAAACCAGAATTGAAAGAGACACATGTACCCCAATGTTCATCACAGCACTCTTTATAATAGCCAGGACATGAAAACAACCTAGATGTCCATCAGCAGATGAATGGATAAGAAAGCTGTGGTACATATACACAATGGAGTATTACTCAGCCATTAAAAAGAATACATTTGAATCAGTTCCGATGAGATGGATTAAACTGGAGCCGATTATACAGAGTGAAGTAAGCCAGAAAGAAAAACACCAATACAGTATACTAACACATATATATGGAATTTAGAAAGATGTTTATCTTTTTTTAACCTCACAGTAATCTTTGATGTTCAGACTGCCTGTTCCCTTTGTTACAAACTTGTATATAGCCTGACTTTCCCTGCCACCTCCTTGGTGCAGTTTTCTCAAAGTTTCTGAGATACTGTCTCCTGGGCTTGGGTTCTAAACACTCCCACCAAATAAAATAACTCTCTGCTTTCACATGGTGACTAACATTTTAGTTGATAGTTTCCATTTAATGCCTGGAACTCAGGTAGTGGGGACAGGATACTGTGGGTTAGAAAAATGTCTTGGAAGAGCATGTCAAATGACAAGAAATGCACAACCTAAAACATAACAAATATGTTTTATTTGTTGACTTTACAGAAGATTATAGCCAGAAAGGTGTCTTCTCAGATTGCTCTGAGGAACTGTTCAAAAGTTATAAAAGTGGAAAAAAAGTTATACTGTGGAGCCAGAGTTCATAATGTCATTTGCTGAAAAAAAAATTTTTTTCAGAAAATTTCAAAAGATTACTGCATATGATAAACATGATACATCTCAAATTAATGATTTTCATGCTTTTTAAAAATTGTTATTTATCTCTGTAATTATATTCATTTATTTACATTTTTTTTTGGCTGTGCTGGTTTTTCCTTGCTGAGGACAGCCTTTCTCTTGTTGTGGTGAGTAGGGTCAATTCTCTAGTTGAAATGCATTGGCTTCTCACTTTGCTGGCTTCTCTCATTGCAGATCATGGGCTCCAGGGCCTGTGGGCTTCATGGGTCCCATGCTCTCATTGAGTGCTCAGTAGTTGTGGGGCATGGGTTTAGTTGCTCCATAGCACGTGGAATCTTCCCGGACCAGGTATCCAACCTGTATCCCTTGCCCTGACAGGTAAATTCTTAACCACTGGACCACCAGGTAAGTTCCTTTTCGTGCTTTTTTTATGTGTGGAAAGAGGCAAGAGTCTGGTCTTATTGAACTTATCTGTATGATATGCATCTTAACTACTTCAGAACACCATCCTGTTTTCTCCTCCTTGAATTCCCCTTGGGGCATACTATCTTAGGAGGGTGGGGGCCTTCAGGGTTAATGGCTTTTTGGCTGCAGCATCCTTTGTTTACTGAAATAGCCAGTGAAATATTTGTTCTCAAGGAAAAGCTTAAGAGAAGACCAGAGTGGAGTGAGTTCAGTCACTCAGTCATTTCTGAGCTCTCATTTCGGAAGTCTGATTGAGGTCTGAGCAGTCCCTCAACCCCACCTGAGCTGGTAAATTATCAGCATTAGTTAACATGTTCTACCAATGCCAAGCATGCACTGAGTGATGAAACGCAGTCTGACATGACAGGAAGAGTTTTCCTGTTTGTTTTCTTTTGGTTAAAAAATTTCAGGCTTTCTTTTTGCCTCAAAGTGTAGCTTTGCCTTCCTCCTAAACATTTTGATTTTGACTTTGGCTTATATCATTTAAATGTCTCATAAAGCAGTTTTTATTGTTAATAAAAGACATATAACTGTTTGAAATTCTATATCTTGACATTTAAAGTTTTTACTTTATGCACAAATGGAATTCCTTTTAAAGGTACCTCCTATATTCTTCCCAGCAAAGTTAAGTTTGGGAACTTAGGATGGGAGCTGTGTTCCGCGTGAACTTCTGTCCCCATAATTTGGGCTGAACGTGACACTTTGAATGATTTCACCCAAGAGAAAGGGAGTCAACTTGTTCAGTCTCCTGATACAAAGGTGCAAGAGGGAAATGCATTAAGCAAACAATGGAAGGAAATGGAGGAGCTATTGGTTGCCTTGCTTTCCTCTTGGTACTTGTGAGATTCTTGCTCTAGTGCCAGAAGAGGCAGAGCTATGGCTTAGTGCCACCAAATATAGCCTGGAAGCCTGACAAACTGAGTTTCTTCCTTTCTGGTTCATCATTTCCAAGGTGATGACTTTGGCTCTGGTTTGATTTCCCTGAAGGATGGGGAGAGAGACCACTGTTATGGGTATGACTGACCTGAGAAGGATGCTTTGTTCCCTTGCATTTTCACAGGATTCCATTAAGAGAAGAGTCAGGATGAGTGCTCGCAACCCACCCAGACTTGTGAACTTGGCAGCAATGAGCCTGTTGAGAGATGAGGCCTTGGCCATCTGCTCTTTGGAGTATCTGCCCATGGAGCTCTACCCACCACTATTCATGGCCGCCTTCTCTCTCAGACACAGTGAGACTCTGATGGCCATGGTGCAAGCCTGGCCCTTTGCCCGCCTGCCTCTAGGGGGGCTGATGAAGAAGCCTCACCAAGAGACCTTAGAAGCAGTGCTGGATGGACTTGATGTCCTGCTGGCCCAGGAGGTTCACCCCAGGTGAGTCTGATCCAGGTAGCGTGGCAGGGTCTTGGATGTCCTGGAAGGGACTGCTGGTGTCAGGGAGAGTGAATGACCAAAGGGCAGACCAGAGACTTCTGAAAAAGCTCAGAAGCCTTGAGCACTGCTGAGATCACATTGGGAAATACCTTACAAAAGTGTACTAGGAAGGATGGAAGATGAAAAGGACTAGAGGAAAGTGAGCAAGAGAGGAAAGAGAAAAGACAGAAGGTGATAACAGGAATGTGAAGTAAAAGCAAAGATGGGAAGTTAGAATGTTGCCTAAATTCTGAGGCTGTAGTTTCATTCCGTGTGTATTTTAAAGAATCTTAGCAAATCTTCTGTTTCCCCATAGGAAGTGCAAACTGCGGGTGCTGGACTTGAGAAATACTGGCCAGGACTTCTGGAACATGTGGTCTGGAGACAAGTCCCATGTGTCCTCAAGTTCACTGATGGCATCAGTGGCTAAAGATATGTCAAGGACAAAGCACTCCTTGGCTCCCTTGGAGATGTATGTAGATCTTTGTCTCAAGGAAAAGACCTGGAGCAAACGTATCCCCTACCTCTTCTCGTGGGTGGAGCAGCGGAAAGGCTCCATACACTTGTGCTGTAGAAGATGAAGATTGTTTCAAGATCCAAAGAAACTATTAAGAAAGTTTTCTGAATAGTGAAGCTGGACTATATCCAGGAGGTGGAACTGAATTTCACCCAGAAGCTGTCCACCCTGGCCAAGTTTGCTCCTCTCCTGGGCAAGATGAGCAATGTTCAGAGACTCCTCCTCTCCCCCATTCATAGGTCTGCTGTTGAGGAACAGGACTATCAGGCTCTTCTGCAATTTGCCTTTCAGACCCTCAGGCTGCAATACCTCTGGGATATCTGTATGAAAGCTCCATCTTTCCTCGAAGGCCGCCTGAACCGGATGCTCAGGTGAGGGGAGCACCGCAGGCGAGAAACAGTGAACACAATAGTAACATATCAAATGCATTGTCTCATTTGCTGCACTACTGTGGTGTGTGGTAACACATAAGCGGAGCAATCAAGGTGTGAGAAAACTGGTATAGAAGCTCTGGAAAGAGACATCAGGGTAGGAAGCTACAAATTAAGGGGCATAGATGTAGTGCAGGCATGTATGTGATTTCGATATATCTCTGTTCAGGTAACAGGTTAGTGAAGGTGGCATTGACAAGGAAAAATCACATCAGACCTGAGCATTTCTTAAAAGAAACTCTGGTGACTAATCTGTGAACACAATTAGCCTGTCTTAAAGTCCCAGTCCCAAGTAAAAACCCAAGTAAGACTGTAGGTGTTGCGAGAGGGCATCAGAGGGCAGACACACTGAAACTATACTCACGGAAAACTAGTCAATCTAATCACATGGACCACAGCCTTGTCTAACTCAATGAAACTAAACCATGCTGTGTGGGGCCACCCAAGACTGGCAGGTCATGGTGGAGAGGTCTGACAGAATGTGGTCCACTGGAGAAGGGAATGGCAAAACACTTCAGTATTCTTCCCTTGAGAACACCATGAACAGTATGAAAAGGCAAAATGATAGGATACTGAAAGAGGAACTCCCCAGGTTGGTAGGTGCCCAATATGCTACTGGAGATCAGTGGAAAAACAACTCCAGAAAGAATGAAGGGATGGAGCCAAAGCAAAAACAATACCCAGTTGTGGATGTGACTGGTGATAGAAGCAAGGTCTGATGCTGTAAAGAGCAATATTGCATAGGAACCTGGAATGTCAGGTCCATGAATCAAGGCAAATTGGAAGTGGTCAAACAGGAGATGGCAAGAATGAACATCGACATTCTAGGAATCAGCGAACTAAAATGGACTGGAATGAGTGAATTTAACTCAGGTTACCATTTTATCTACCACTGTAGGCAGGATTCCCTTAGAAGAAATGGAGTAGCCATCATGGTCAACAAAAGAGTCTGAAATGCAGTACTTGGATGCAATATCAAAACCGACAGAATGATCTCTGTTCATTTCCAAGCCAAACCATTCAATATCATAGTAATCCAAGTCTATGCCCCAACCAGTAAGGCTGAAGAAGCTGAAGTTGAATGGTTCTATGAAGACCTACAAGACCTTTTAGAAGTAACACCCTCCAAAAAAATGTCCTTTTCATTATAGGGGACTGGAATGCAAAACTAGGAAGTCAAGAAACACCTGGAGTAACAGGCAAATTTGGCCTTGGAATATGGAATGAAGCAGGACAAAGGCTAATAGAGTTTTTCCAAGAGAACACACTGGTCATAGCAAACACACTGTTCCAACAACACAAGAGAAAACTCTACACATGGACATCACCAGATGGTCAACACCGAAATCAGATCTATTATATTCTTTTCAGCCAAAGATGGAGAAGCTCTAAACAGTCAGCAAAAACAAGACTGGGAGCTGACTATGCCTCAGATCATGAACTCCTTCATGCCAAATTCAGACTTAAATTGAAGAAAGTAGGGAAAACCACTAGACCATTCAGGTATGACCTAAATCAAATCCCTTATGCTTATACAGTGGAAGTGAGAAATAGATTTAAGGGTCTAGATCTGATAGACAGAGTGCCTGATGAACTATGGATGGAGGTTTGTGACATTGTACAGGAGACAGGAATCAAGACCATCCCCAAGAAAAAGAAATACAAAGAAGCAAAATAGCTGTCTGGGGAAGCCTTACAAATAGCTGTGAAAAGAAGAGAAGCAAAAAGCAAAGGAGAAGAGGAAAGATATAAGCATCTGAATGCAGAGTTCCAAAGAATAGCAAGGAGAGATAAGAAAGCCTTCCTCAGTGATCAATGCAAAGAAATAGAGGAAAATAACAGAATAGGAAAGACTAGAGATCTCTTCAAGAAAACTAGAGATACCAAGGGAACATTTCATGCAAAGATGGGTTCAATAAAGGACAGAAATTTTATGGACCTAACAGGAGCAGAAGATATTAAGAAGACGTGGCAAGAATACACAGAAGAACTGTACATAAAAAATCTTCATGACCCAGATAATCACGATGGTGTGATTACTCACCTAGAGCCAGACATCCTGGAATGCGAAGTCAAGTGGTCCTTAGAAAGCATCACTATGAACAAAGCTAGTGGAGGTGATGGAATTCCAGTTGAGCTATTTCAAATCCTGAAAGATGATCTTGTGTAAGTGCTGCACTCAATATGCCAGCAAATTTGGAAAACTCAACAGTGACCACAGGACTGGAAAAGGTCAGTTTTCATTCCCAACCCCAAAGAAAGGCAATGCCAAAGAATGCTCAAACTACCACACAATTGCACTCATCTCACACACTAGCAAAGTAATGCTCAAAATTCTCCAAGCCAGGCTTCAGCAATATGTGAACCATGAATTTCCAGATGTTCAAGCTGGTTTTAGAAAAGGCAGAGGAACCAGAGATCAAATTGCCAACATCCGCTGGATCATGAAAAAGCAAGAGAGTTCCAGAAAAACATCTATTTGTACTTTATTGACTATGCCAAAGCCTTTGACTGTGTGGATCACAATAAACTGTGGAAAATTCTGAAAGAGATGGGAATACCAGACCACCTGACCTGCTTCTTAAGAAACCTATATGCAGGTCAGGAAGCTACAGTTAGAACTGGACATGGAACAACAGACTGGTTCCAAATAGGGAAAGGAGTACGGCAAGGCTGTATATTGTCACCCTGCTTATTTAACTTATATGCAGAGTACATCATGAGAAATGCTGGGCTGGAAGAAGCACAAGCTGAAATCAAGATTGCCAGGAGAAATATCAATAACCTCAGATATTCAGATGACACCACCCTTCTGAGAGAAAGTGAACAGGAATGAAAAAGCCTCTTGATGAATGTGAAAGTGGAGAGTAAAAAAGTTGGCCTAAAACTCAACATTAGAAAACTAAGATCATGGCATCTGGTCCCATCACTTCATGGGAAATAGATGGGGAAACAGTGTAAACAGTGTCAGACTTTATTTTGGGGGCTCCAAAATCACTGTAGATGGTGATTGCAGCCAGAAACTTAAAAGACACTTACTCCTTGGAAGAAAAGTTATGACCAACCTAGATAGCATCTTTAGAAGCAGAGACATTACTTTGCCAACAAAGATCTGTCTAGTCAAGGCTATGGTTTTTCCAGTGGTCATGTATGGATGTGAGAGTTGGACTGTGAAGAAAGTTGAGCACTGAAGAATTGGTGCTTTTGAACTGTGGTGTTGGAGAAGACTCTTGAGAGTCCCTTGGATTGCAAGGAGATCCAACCAGTCCATTCTAAAGGAGATCAGTCCTGGGTGTTCTTTGGAAGGAATGATGCTAAAGCTGAAAGTCCAGTACTTTGGCCATCTTATGCGAAGAATTGATTCATTAGAAAATTCTCTGATGCCTGGAGGGATTGAGGGCAGGAGGGGAAGGGGACGACAGAGGAAGAGATGGCTGGATGGTATCACTGACTCTGTGGACGTGAGTTTGAGTGAACTCTGGGAGTTGGTGATAGACAGGGAACCTGGAGTGCTACAATTCATGGGATCACAAAGAGTTGGACACAACTGAGCGACTGAACTGAACTTCAAGTCCCAGTCTGTAAAGGTGGTCTCACATTTCATATAATGTAAGTAAGTATCATACAGGAAATGCATGATTCTGGAGATGATGGTAATGAAGCAGAGACACAAGGAGAGTGAACAATGATAGAAAGTTTGTAGATGATGCCCAGATGGGAGTTGCTGAAGTCTGGCAGCCCCAGGGCATGGTGTGGGGTCTTATTGTTTATACATGTCCTCCAAAGGCCTCACCTGGCCAGAGATACAGGCATCTGGAGCCCAAGCATGGAGTGAAGTGATCTGACTTAAAAGCATGTTTATCTAATCTCCCAGTACTAAAATTAAGTAGTGTCCACACTTGTTGGAGACTCTGTCTCAGGCTCTCCCTTGGGCATATTCTAGTGCAACCATTATCTTCATTCATCCTCCTAAGGAAGTGGAGTATGTTGTAATCTGCCTGATATATGAGTAAAAAGAGCTTTCAAGGTTCTTTTAGCTTGATCTAGTCACACATGAAAATGGTAGAAAGAGATTGGACATTCTGGATACTATCAGATGTTAATAGCAACCTTGGCTGTGTTCTAATCATTTACCTCTCATGTGGAGGTCACTTATAACTCTGTTTTCCCAGATCTATTTATTGTTTTTTTTTTCCTCCAGATGCCTGAAGACCCCCTTGGACAACGTCTCTATGACCAGCTGACTGCTTACAGAACCAAATTTGCGCCATCTCTCCCAGTGTCCAAACATCTATCAGCTAAAGGGCCTGAATCTGAGTGGTGTTACCCTGACCAACTTTAGTCCCAAGCTTCTCCAAGTTCTGCTGGAGAAAGTTGCAGGCACTCTTGAAGAACTAGACTTAATGTGTGTGGGATCATGGACTCCCACCTCACGGCCATTCTGCCTACCCTGAGCCACTGCTGTCAGCTCAGAGTCCTGAGCATGTGTGGAAACCTCGTCTCCATGGTGGTCCTGGAGAGTCTCCTGTGTCATAACTCATGGGTTGCCTGCTTTAAGTCTAGAGATTTATCTTGCCCCTCAGGAGAATTACAGTTCTCAGATATTCCTCACCAGGAGAGGCTTGTCCAGCTAAAAGCTGAGCTTTGGGAGATTCTTACAGATTTAGGATGTCCCAGGAAAATTTGGGTTAGCCCCAGCCCCTGTCCTCACTGTGGTGAGGACATGTGTGATCATCTGAGTCCCAATACATAATGCTGTAATACCCTGCCTAGGTAGTTGCTTCTATCAGAAGGATTCAGTTTGAGACATACATGTTTGAGTTGTTTTGGTGTGCGCGGTTGTAGAAATTATCAGAATTAAAGAGACCTTCCGTGTAAATGAATAAATGCTGTCCATGATATTCTGATTTCTGTGTTTACATCTCACGGATCTCTAGTTACTGACGGGGGTCAGGGGAGCACTCTCTTGCCTATGATCTGAAACTCCATCATTTCCTAGTTGTTTTTTCCCTCTTGATTTCCTTGGATCTGTGGGTTAATACACGGAGAAGGTGATGGCACCCCATTCCAGTACTCTTGCCTGGAAAATCCCATGGATAGAGGAGCCTGGTAGGCTGCAGTCCATGGGGTCGCTAGAAGTCGGACACAACTCAGCGACTTCATTTTCACTTTTCACTTTCATGCACTGGAGAGGGAAATGCCAACCCACTCCAGTGTTTTTGCCTGGAGAATCCCAGGGCCAGGGGATCCTGGTGGGCTGCCGTCTATGGAGTCGCGCAGAGTCGGACATGACTAAAATGTCTTAGCAGCAGCAGCAGCAGTGGGTTAATACAAACAACAAAGGAAACATACTCAGTGGTCCTCAACAACACATCCTTGTCATGAGAGGGTAGCAACATGTAAATTCCTATGAGAAGAATACAAAAATCATACAGGTAAGAAGCATGGTTTTATTATATTTATATCACATTTCAAAAGTATATCTTTTGAAGGCTGTGTGTATGTGTGTTAATCCTTCAGTCGTGTCTGACTCTTTGTGACCCCATGGACTGTTGGTTGCCAGGCTCCTCTGTCCATGGAATTCTCCAGGCAAGAATACTAGAATTGGGTTGCCATTTCCTTCTCCAGCAAATCTTCCCAACCCAGGGATTGAACCCGGGTCTCCTGCATTACAGGCAGATTTCTTATCATCTGAGCCACCAGGGAACTCCCTTTGAAGGCTAAGTCATGTCAATAAGAATTTCACTTTATTCCCATAACACGTATTGGTCTTCCCTATTGAGGAAGATTAGTATGTTTTGACTTCAGTATATCAGGATGTATAATAAAATGACTGTAATATACAACTTATAACTTATACTTGGCCATCTGCTTCCTCTGCTCCCCACTATCCCATTCAACCAGATGTTGATATCCATATGTTACAGATCTGTTATAACATATTTATTAAAATGCTCTGGATCTCCTGTCTTCCTAGTCTATTATGATGCAGAAAATACTTTCCCTTGTTCTTCTTCTCACATCTAGATTTGCACTATTACAAATATTCTCTATATGGTTGTAGATGTGGTTGATGGTCTCAAGGTGTTTAGCTATGTCAGAAGTCTGGATTCATATTGGTTAGTGCAGGAGACACTGATTTTATGAAGTAGAAGGACTATAGGACATATAGCTCGTTACATTTATAAATTCATAATACAGTAAAGAGAGGCACAAGACATAAACAATTTGAAAAAAAGTTAGAACGAATGGAACAATGATTAGTAAAATGAGTTGTCATCCAGTGCAGTAATACATCAAGCCCAAAGGGGAGTCAGCTGGAGAAGCCAAATACTAGAGAATCAGGCAGGAAAAGATAAATGCTTCCATTGTTTACAGAGACATACATTATGTACTTGTTGCAGGTCATAGTAAGAGTGAAAAGAAAAGCTTTGTGGAAAACAAAGTTTATTATTAGCATGCATGAGCACCATTGAGCTGAAGTTGGGAGCTTAAATAAGGCTTTAGAAACCAGTTTTTATTCGCTTGTTTGTTTCATTTGTTTAAAATAAGGTATATCTTAGGTTAGTCATTACATGGATGTCTTTTTATCCACTTTCTAGTTTTTTCTTTTTCTTATAAGTGCCAAAAAAGTGGCTTTTTATAAAAGTTCTCTAAGGGTGGAAGAAAAGTTCGCGAAGGAGGGAATAAACGTTTGCCTTGGCTGGTTCACGTTGCTGGACAGCAGAAACCAGCACAGCATTATAAAAATATTATTATTCCCCAAACTAAAAACACATTTTTTAAAAGTGAGATCATATTCTTTGCAACCAATGGAATCTTGAAACAGTAGCATTCGTACAAAAATAAAATTTATATTTTCAAAAGTGAATCAAAAATTTTTAATAGTTCTCTAAAATTTTCCAATTTAGAAGTTTGTTCAATTTAAGGATTTATTGATGAGTAGTATTTTAATAGGGTGCAGTCCATGGGGTCGCTAAGAGTCGGGCACGACTGAGCGACTTCCCTTTCACTTTTCACTTTTGTGCATTGGCAAAGGAAATGGCAACCCACTCCAGTGTTTTTGCCTGGAGAATCCCAGGGATGGGGGAGCCTGGTGGGCTGCCATCTATGGGGTCGCACAGAGTCGGACACGACTGAAGCGACTTAGCAGCAGCAGCAGCAGCAGTATTTTAATAACAATTTACACTGATAAAGATGCAACAGGCATTCCCACAAGACAGTGCAAATAATGTACCCTTCATAAGCTCTAGTAACATTGCTTCCCCCGAATAGTCTAAGAACCTGAAGAAGTCTTTTTTATACAAGTTGATGAAACAAAGGTTAAGATGACAAAGGTCTCTGAAAGTTGGCACAGCCAAAAAGCTGCTCAGAACATCTGACTGATTGTCAGGTGTACAACATATGTGTGCCTTCCTAATGGCAGTGATCAAGATATCAATACTCAGGGGGGAGAAACAACAAACAAAAAAACTCCTAAGATCAGGTAGAATAATTACATCTCGAAGAAACAGGGAGATAAATGAATGCTACTCCTAAAAGGACTTTTGTTTCTTTAAGTTTAGAATTCTGAAAAAAAAAATTTATCAAGCTGGCTTTTCCTATCAAATTATCAAATTTAGAATGTGCAAAACTATCAAATTTAGAATGTCAGAAGAGCCCCATTTGGCCCTCTGGTGTCATAGTCCTGAATAAAATTTATTTTGAACACATAAACCTGTGTCTGTCTTGGATTTTCTTTGGCACAGCGCCCACAGCTGATGACTGCTCAGGCAGGAAAGGTCCTTCTGAATATTCCCAGATTCCCGCATACCAGAGAATGACCAGCGTGGAGTCTGGCCACTGTTGTAGATTTCCATATCAGTCCAGGAGCTTTATTCAGAGAATTATTTTTTTTATTTTTAATTGATTGATGATTGTTTTACAATATTGGTAAAGAAAACATGGCAGAACACTGTATGACATAAATCATAGCAAAATCCTTTATGACCCATCTCCTAGAATAACAGAAATTAAAACAAAAATAAATAAGTAGGACCTAATCAAACTTAAGAGCTTTTGCACAGCAAAGAAAACCATAAACAAGGTGCAGAGAATTATTTTTTAATTAATTTATTTATTTTTATTTTTGGCTGGGCTAGGTCCTCATTGCTGTGTGGGCTTTCCCTAGTTGTGGTGAATAGGGGCTGCTCTGCTCCCTTGGGCTTCTCACTGTGGTGACGTCTCTTGTTTTGGAGCACAGCCTCTATGGCACACGGTCTTAAGTAGTTGCTGCCCATAGGCTCTAGTTGCAGTTCAAAGGCTCTAGAGTTCAGGTTCAGTAGTTGCAGCTCATGGGCTTAGTTGCCCTGTGGTAGGCAAGATCTTCCTGGGCCAGGGATTGAACCAATGTCCCCTAGATTATAAGGTGGATTCCTAACCACTGGACCACCACAGAAGCCCCAGGTTTTCAAACAAATTTTATTAAATAAAATTTCAATAAAAATTTTATTTTATTTTGTTTATAATTATATCAGATTGTTGTATTTAATTTTTACTGTAGAGCAAGGTGACTCAGTTACACACATAAGTATTCTTTTTCATTATGTTTATGTTTAAAATGTCACCTGAGTAGAATCCAGTTTAATCTTATTTTATGCAAAAGCCATTTATATATGAGAGAAGTATGGTGAAAGTGATCTTCCCCAAAGTGACCAAGACAGAGAACACCCTTCAGAGTGTCTTCACCTTGGTGGCCACAGGTGTATAAGAATTGTTCAGGCATCAAATAAGTGGGGTGGGTGAGAGGCATGAAAAATTCTTACAGAAGAAAGGGTATCTGTTTATGTGTGACCTTAAACATCAAAGAAATCTTTGTATGATGTATCACAAATTGGATGTCACCCTTGAATGTGGCAGAACATTTAACATCTGTGTTTAATTAAGCGTCTGTGTTTAGTGCAGAAAAGGTATCGGTATTTATGAAGAAAAAAAACAGAATTTTATTTTTGTGCTTAATCGTGTCACCTGGATCAGAATCTGTGTGGAACTTAGCTAGGTCTGAGGAAACAATAATGATCTAAATACACCTGAAAAGGGGTCAGTGAAATTATGGTATTTTGACTTCTAAGACCCCTGAAAAATGGCTGGGGAAATTTGGCATCTGGAAAGTGTCCTCAGTGAGGGGGGAAAAAACAAAACTTAAAGAAAACATCACTTGGTAGCACTTGCCTCAGGATGACAGTTACTGTGGACTGAGCCAGGTTTGTTTCTTCTCCGGCTCCAAGTTCTCAAAGAGCCCACAGTGCCCACCTTCAGTGCCTCCAGTCTTGGAAGTGCCTGATCCCAGTGTTCTACCCCTTCCACTGCTTACATCTTAGATTTAATCTTTTCTTACAGTTGGTTATGCTGATCTCAGCTTTCTGGGGAAAGAAACACCATAAGGATGATAGTGTCTCCTCTGAGTCACTCTCTTTCCTAACTTTTTTTCTTAAAATTTGTTGATTTTTGAGACCTTAGGTCTTCATTGCTGTTTGTGTTTTTCTCTAGCTGGGGTGAGTGGGGGCTCTTCTCTAGTTGTGGTGCACGGGCTTCTCATTGAGGTGGCTCCTCTTGTTGTGGAGCAAAGGCTCTAAAGTACATGAGTTTCAGGAGTTTCACCTCCCAGGATTTAGAGCACAGGCTCAATAGTTGTGGCAAACGGACTTAGTTGTCCCATGTCATGTGGGATCTTCCCAGACCAGGGATTGATTGAACTTTTGTCTCCTGCATTTGCAGTCAGATTCTTTACCACTGAGCCACAGGGAAGCCCTCTTTTACTATCTTAACATCACGCTGCAGAACGTCTTTAAATTTCCCTGTTTTCCAAAATATAAAAATTAAAAAGAAGCCTTTATTTTACATTGTTGGGATCATTCACATGGTCCCTTTATAAATGCCCAGCTCCAAACTGTCCAAAGCCACTCTTATCTTCACTGACATTTTGACCTGTCCACCTTTAGAGAAGACTCGGCTTAAGTCTGGAAAACCAACCACATCCCCAAAAGCTCTTCCCCTGCTGCCTGAATAGGTTCACAATCTCCTGTGTTTCCTACATAACACCTGAGTGAATAGCTCATACAGGAATGAGAGTATTTTGTTTTCTTAGGTAATTTATGAAGCTGTTTTAATTTTAACTTGACCAAAACTCCCCCAACAATGATGCTGTCAACTTTTGTACTTTCATGTCAAATGGCAGAAATCAATAATCCCTTTGTTGTTTGACTCCCAAGAATATAACTGTCCATATCGGTAGAATTCAGGCAATTTTTGTTAAGTGAATCAGTGATGGGTCCTTGATCACCTGACCACTACATCAGTCTCTGTTTGGCTGTGTATGATTCAATCAGTAAATCTAGAAAAATATGATAATCCAATCAGATATCCCTTTCTGATTGGACTAGCATGGGACAAAGGGATTATGGGACAAGAAAGGTGTATAAAAGCCTGATGCATGGGAGAAGAGCTGCAGAATCTTCCTGCTCTGGAGAAACCAGCTAATTTCTCCACAGTGTCTGAGATCTGAGGATCCTGCCAGCCACATCAGACCAGTAAGTTACTGCCCTCGTTTAAGAATAACCTTTCCTTCCCCATGGTTAGCCAATCTTCAACAGTGAGTGTATTTCTGGATGACAGGGAGAGTTTTCAAAAAATTGTTTCTTTCTGATTTCAGGTTTTAGTTTTGCCTCAGTGAAGTTTTGCATGAATCTAAAGCATTTTGATTAGTGCTCTAGCTGGTATCATTTTTTAATATCCTTACCCAGCAGATATTTAAAATATCTGGAGTTTTGTTTCATGAAATATCAAATACACGTTTTTTACACAGATGGCATTCATGTTAGGGGTAACTGAGGATGGAGGGTGTGTGGGTCCACATGACCTTCCTCTTCCCATAGATTTAGGGCTCCGAGTGATGGTCTGACATATTCCACTCATAACGACTGGAATGAGCTTTCAGGCTTCTTGTTACCCACTTCCAGGTGGGACATGAATGAAGCAAAGCAGTGGATGGAACTGAAATAACTAGTGGTTCCCTTTCCTCCTCACTGATACTTGTGAGAGGCTTGTTCTGAATCAGGTAGGGAAAGAATTATTACTTTGTGCCCCTTGAGGCCTGAGTGTTATATGGTCTAATTGAGGCACTTGCACTCCTGCCAGAGCAGTGACCTCAGTCCCGAGTAGATTTCTCTGAAGGGTTGAGAGATTGTCTTAGATGTGCTCCTATTTGGCTTGATATGGATGCTTTGTTCCTTGGCAGTTTCCAGAGGATTCCTTCTGAAGCAGAGTCAGGATGAGTGTCCCGACCCCACCCAGACTCCTGGACCTGGCTGGAATGCACCTGGTCAGGGAAGATGCCCTGGTCTGTTCTGCTCTGGAGTTTCTGCCCACAGAGCTCTTCCCACACCTCTTCATGGATGCCTTCCATGGGAAACATATCAAGACCCTGAAGGCCATTGTGCAAGCCTGGCCCTTTGTCTGCCTGCCTCTGGGGGGCCTCATTGACCTGCCTCATGTGGGGCCCCTACAAGCAGTCCTGGAAGCACTTGATGTCCTACTTGCCCAGAAGGTTCATTCCAGGTGAGTCAGATCCAGGTAGGTTGATAAGGCTCTGGGGATCCTGGAAGAGACATCTGGGGTGGGCTAAGTGGATGGCCAATGGATGGGCCAGAGGGTTCTGAGGATGGCAGTGAAGAAGCTCAGAGCCCTTGGCTCACTATGGAAAATACTTCACTGATGTGTAAATGTGGCTACAATGCAGCAGTGATTGAAAGAACATGCCCATCTCCTTCCTATGGTGCTTAATTCTAATAGAAATGGAGAACTAAAAAGAAGAGGAGAAAGCAACTTGGAGGAAAGAGGCAGAGGAGGGCAAGGGAGCAGGTGATGAGATATATGAATAAAAGCACAAGTGCACAGTCTTTTGTGAAATTCTGAGACTGTGGTTGCATTCTGTGTGGATTTTAATGCATCTCTATTAATTTTCTGTCTTTATAGGCGGTGCAAACTACGGGTGCTAGATCTGCGGAATACTGGCCAGAGCTTCTGGAACATGTGGTCTGGAGCCAGCACACATGGGTTCTCAAGCTTAGGAATGGCACCAGTGGCTGAGCAGAGCTCAAGGATCCACCAGCCCTTGGCTCCCCTGAAGGTATACATAGAGCTTTGTCTGAAGAAAAGGACCCTGGATAACTTCCTCACTTACCTCCTCAGGTGGATAGAGCAGAGAAAAACTTCTATACACCTCTGCTGTAAAAAGCTGACCATCTTTGCAATGCCTGTGGAAAATATCATGAGAGTCCTGAATATGGTGCAGCTGGACTGCATCCAGGAGGTGCAAGTCAATTGGATTTGGCATCTGTCCACCCCGGCCAAATTTGCTCCTCTCCTGGGTCAGATGAGCAACATGCAGAGACTCCATCTCTCCCGCACTCACATATCTGCCCATGAGGAGCAGGAGCAGAAAGTTGTCCAATTTACCTCTCAGTTTCTTAAGCTGCACCATCTCCAGGATCTCTCTCTGGATGCTCCCTCCTTTCTTGAAGGCTGCCTGGACCAGATGCTCAGGTGAGTGTGGACCACTGGCTTGAAACAGTGAACACAACACTGGCATGTTAAGCCCACTGGGTCCTTTGCTGCTCTATCTTGAGCTGCGGTGTCACTTTACCACTGAAATCAAGGTAGAAGAACAAACAGGGACACCACATTAGATAGCTATGGATGGGGTGGTTTGGATCCAATGAGGGTAGGCATGGATTCTTCGTTAGGAAATTCTGTGTAACTTGGCTTAGGAAAATAGGTAAGTGAAAGGACCATTTAAGAAGGGAAACCACCTCCGACCAGAGCAATTACCTGGGAATTACCTGGCAGTCCATTGCTTAGAACTCTTCTCTTTCAGGGCTGAATGTCCAGGTTTGATCCCTGGTGGGGAAAGCACGATTGCACAAGCCACATGTGTGATGTGGCCATGAAAAAAATAAAAGGAAAAAGAATGTGTGTGAGAGAGAGAGAAGAGCTCTGTGCTTATCAAGTTTCTAAACACATGAACTTGTCTCAAATTGCCAGTTCCTAAAAGGTTGTCTTTTCCAGCAATATTAAGTTAGTTAATATTTAAGAAATGCATGATTCTTAGAGGATAGTAGTGGAGCATGACCAGCAATCATACAAAGCTTCAGCTTGTTATAGGTTATGCAGAGATGAAATGTCAGGCTAAATGGAGACAGGTCATTTTGAGTACTGACCTTCAGGAGACACTTAGTAGGACCTTGTCTTTGGGCAAAACACCTGCCCAAGACAGCTGCCACCCAGGTTTCTCAGATATAATCACTTTTTTCTCCCCAGTTGCCTGAGATCCCCCTTGGACCACCTAGCAATAACTAACGGCCGGCTTACAGAATCAGACCTGACCCACCTGTCCCAGTGCCCGAACATCCATCAGCTCAAAGGCCTGGATCTGAGTGGGGTCACCATGACTGACTTTAGTCCTAAGATCCTCTGCATTATTCTGGAGCAAGTTGCAGCCACCCTTCAGGAACTGAACTTAGAGCAGTGTGGGATCAAAGAGTCCCAGCTTGAGTCCATCCTGCCTGTCCTGAGCTGCTGTTCCCAGCTCAGGACCTTCAGTCTGTGTGGGAATGTCCTCCCTATGGCCATCATGGAGAAGCTGCTGAGGCACACCACTGGGCTGATCAACTTAAGTGATGAGTTTTACCCTGCTCCTCAGGAGAGTTACAGCCTTCATGGAGCCCTCCACCTGGGCCGACTGGCCCAGCTTCGGGATAAACTCATCAAAATTATGCAGGATTTAGGACATCCAAGGGCCATCTGGCTTAGCTCCAGCCCATGTCCTCGCTGGAGCAATAAGACATTCTATCCTGAGGAGCCTTTTCTGTACCACTGTTGCATGTCTGCCTAGTTGGATGCACCTGCCAAAGCTCTCTTCTGGGCACTTGGAAACTAAAATATGGAGAATAGATGCATCATAAAAGGAAAACTGATCCATGGTTTCAGACATCAGCTCAGTATGAATGGGAAGAGGAAAGATGATTCAGTGGAGATGCAGGATTGCAAGGGGAAATGGAGGCTCTGGAGGTGTTGGGACATTCAGAGACATGAGTTTATAGCACCTTAAAAATGAATTGATTTTCTGGATGGAAATCTTGTATGCATATGTGGCATTATCCTTGATTGGAAAGTATATATAAATGGTCACAAATAAAGAAACCTTCTCATGCCGTTCTGATATATTATTGCTTTTTATGTGTTTTCACCTCAGGAATATCCAGTTACTCATGAAAGAAAACACTCAGAATTGTGTATGATCAGAAACCCCACTACTCCCACTAGTTCTCGACTGGCAGGGACATCTGTTACCTCCTTACTGATTTCTGTGCCTATTCAGTGGGTTACTGCGCCCACCAAGGAGAACATACTCAGAGGCCAATGAGTCACTGGAGTAAAGAGCTCTAGACCAGATACTCACCGCTGTTTTAGGACATGACTCTGGATGTCAGGTGTTCTCATGGTTCTCCTGGTGGGTCCATAGGTCTCAATTCCTGGCCTTTCTGTGCTGGGAAAGGACTTCACTATACAAGTCAAGACCCTCCATTGTGAAGGACGTCATTTACATTGTAGATAAACCAGAGGCCCTGTCCTTGCCCATCTATGCCTGTCATAGAGTATGTAATTGTCCTCCTTGAATTAAAGTAGTTGTGACCAGCAAAGGTATACAATTTTCTTTGCTGTTTTTTAGTCTCTAAGTAGCATACAACCCTTTGTGACCACTTGGATTGTAGCCCACCAAACTCCTCCATCCATGGGATTCCCCAGGCAAGAATATGGAGTGAGTTGCCTCGTCCTTCTCCAGGAGATCTTCCTGACCCAGGGATTGAACCCACATTTCCTGCATTAGTAGGCTGATTCTTTACCACTAAGTCACCAATACTAAACTCATACAGACATATAACATAGTTTTAGTATTTCTAAACCACCTTAAGAGATTGCATCCTTTTATGGGAGCAGAGCATGTCATTGAGAGATTGAAATTATTCCTGTAAAACCTATCTCTTCCTATCAGGGAAGACTAGTGGCATTTTTTATCATCAACATATCACCCTGATCTAAAAAATAATTCTTACATACATCTTATAGCTCACAGTCAACTCTATCACCCTCAGTTCCACATGCTCAGATTTAAGCACCTGCAGGTAGGGTAGTGCTACATTTCCTATAGAAAAATGTCCAGGAGTAACAGGATCTGAGCAGTCCAATGGCATATTGCTCTAGAGTGTTCTGTATATATGTAGATATGTATTAGAAGGTGTCATTGTGGGAATGGGTTAAAAGGGGCTACAGATAAAGAGAAGTCCCATGGTCTGCTCTCTCTAAGCAAGAGAACCAGCAAACCCAGTTTTATATCTTGGGCCAATCTTTAGGGCTGAAAACGGGGAAACTGGTAGTGTACTTCAAGTGTGAGGCTAAAGCCTTGAGAACCAGGGGAACATTCATGTAAGTCCTGGAGTCTCAAGTCTTAAGATCCAGAAATTGTTATGCTCATGGACAAGAAGAGAAAGAGGGAGAGAAGATGGTATCTTATTCCATTCATGCCCCCAGGAATTGAATGAAGCCCAACCACATAGGTGAGGGCAGATTTCTTCACTCATGTTACAGGTTTAAATGCTACTCTCATCCTGAAACACCATCTCAGAAACACCCACTCTTAAGATCACATCAATTTAATCACAGAGAAACCATAAACAAAGGGCACCCAAATGAAGGCTCCTGCTGAGGATTAAAGGATTCTAGGATTGTTGGCTTTGGGGATGGAGGAGATATTGGGCTGAGGAATCTTAGACAAGAGGCTCTGCTTCTCCATAAAATGGAAATAATGATACACAGTGTATGGGTTTCCTGTAAATTCAATGAGATGAAAAATGTTGAGGCCTCAGTACTGGAGCTGGCATACAGTAGGAGCTCAATAAATGAGTCATTTCCTTCTTTTCCTTGCTAGAAGACAAACTCAGGATTCTTTGTAAACCCGTCGACTATACAGCCCATGGAATTCTCCTGGCCAGAATCCTGGAGTGGGTAGCCTATTCCTTCTCCAGGGGATCTTCCCGACCCAGGAATCGAACCACGGTCTCCTGCATTGCAGGCAGGTTTTTTATCAACTGAGCTATTAAGGAAGCACCTCTTCATTCCTCAGGCTTACTCTATATTCCTGTAACAGGAAGGAAAGAAGGAGGGCTCAGCATTTACATGAGGCCTTGAATGAATCAGAATTTCCCCAAGCTGCTTTAGTAGCCAGCACAGGGAGGGGGAGAGAGAGGTCACAGAAAAGAGTCCACTCTTCTATAGTGATAGACATTCTGAGCCTCAGGACTACTAGGCCACCTGCTGAGGATCAGAGTAGAGACATGTTGCAAGCAGGTGTTGCAAACTAATGTTGCAAGTAGGTTTCGTTGGCTTAAGCATCCTATAAGCATCTGCTGTAATATGAATGCTAATTTAATATACATTTTGTACTGTGATTTATATAAATATAGGAGATATACATGCAAGAGAGCAAAAGAGACACAGATGTGTAGAGCGGACTTTTGGACTCTGAGGGAGAGGGAGAGGGTGGGATGATCTGGGAGAATGGCATTGAAACATGTATACTATCATGTAAGAAATGAATCGCCAGTCTATGTTCGATGCAGGATACAGGATGCTTGGGGCTGGTGCACGGGGATGATCCAGAGAGATGATATGGGGTGGGAGGTGGGAGAGGGGGTCATGTTTGGGAACTCATGTACCCTCATGGCAGATTCATGTCAATGTATGGCAAAACCAATACAGTATTGCAAAGTAAAATAAACAAAATAAATAAATAAATAAAGATGCTATAAAAATTAAAATAAAATTATAAAGAAAATTTAGTACTTTGAAAAAATGCTTGTGGATATTTTTTAAGTGTTTGATTTGGATTCTCAAAGAAAAATAACCTTAAAATTGATTTTCAAGATCATTCAAAAAATCGTTTATTTTTTATTTTTTAATTTTTATTTTTACTCTATTTTACTTTACAATACTGTATTGGTTTTGCCATACATTGACATGAATCTGCCACAGATGTACATGAGTTCCCAATCCTGAACCCCCCTCCCACCTCTCTCCCCATATCATCTCTCTGGATCATCCCCGTGCACCAGCCCCAAGCATCCTGTATCCTGCACCGGACATAGACTGGCGATTCATTTCTTACATGATAGTATACATGTTTCAATGCCATTCTCCCAAATCATCCCACCCTCTCCCTCTCCCTCAGAGCCCAAAATTCTGCTCTACACATCTGTGTCTCTTTCACTGTCTCGCATACAGGGTCATCATTACCATCTTTCTAAATTCCATATGTATGTGTTAGTATACTGTATTGGTGTTTTTCTTTCTGGCTTACTTCACTCTGTATAATCGGCTCCAGTTTCATCCATCTCATTAGAACTGATTCAAATGCATTCTTTTTAATGGCTGAGTAATACTCCATTGTGTATATGTGCCACAGCTTTCTTATCCATTAGAATAAGAGAATTTCAGAAATGGATTACGAGTGTACTTTTTAAAGTAGACTTTATACTGAAGAGCAGTTTTGTGTTCAAAGTAAAATAGAGGACAAGGTACAGAGAGTTTCTGCTTAAATCCTCCTCCCTCCACATTCATTGCCTCCCCAGCTATCAACATCCCCCATTAGATTGGTATATCTGTTATAATTGATGAACCTACATTGACATATCATCAGCACCCAAGACAGAGAGTTTATATGGAGGTTCCCCCTTAATGTTGTGAGTTCTATGACTTCTATCAAGTAAATAATAACACTGTAGAATCACACAAAGTAATTGCTCTGCCTGTTTTCCTTCCTCCACTTCAGTCCAGTCCAGTTAAGTTGCTCAGTCATGTCCGATTCTTTGCGACCCCATGGACTGCAGCACACCAGGCTTTCCTGCTCATCACTAACTCCCGGAGCTTACTCAAACTCATGTCCATCGAGCCAGTGATGCCATCCAATCATCTCATCCTCCGTCTTCCCCTTCTCCTCCTACCTTCAATCTTTCCCAGCATCAGGGTCTTTTCCAGTGAGCTGGTTCTTTGCATCAGGTGGCCAAAGTATTGGAGTTTCAGCTTCAGCATCTGTCCTTCCAATGAATATTCAGGACTGATTTCCTTTAAGATTCACTGGTTGGATCTCCTTGCTGTCCAAGGGACTCTCAAGAGTCTTCTCTAACACCACAGTTTAAAAGCATCTATTCTTCAGTGCTCAGATTTCTTTATAGACCAACTCTCACATCCATACATGACTACTGGAAAAACCACAGCTTTGACTAGATGAACCTTTGTTGGCAAAGTAATGTCTATGCTTTTTAATATGCTGTCTAGGTTGGTCATAGCTCTTCTTCCAAGGAGCAAGCATCTTCCCTAGAAAAAAAAATCTACTTATTTCACTAATCTCTGAGTTTGCCTATTGCAAACTGTCATGTAGTAGGCTTCTCAGATTGATTCTTTCACTTAGTAAGAGACATTGTGTTTTCCTCCACGACTTTTCATGGCTTGATATCATTTCATTGTCTGTATATACCACAGTTCCTTGGTTCTTTCATCTACTAAAGGACATCTTGGTTCCTTTCAAGTTTCAGGAATAAAGCTGCTGTAAATTTCCATGTGCATGTGTTTGCATGGACAGAATGTTTCAACTCATTTGAAAGGAGTAAAATTGCTGGATTGTAAGATACCAATATGTATTAAAATTATTTTTTTTCTTAAATCCCAAGTTAGACAGATATTGTCCAATAAATGGTAGGGAACAGTGTCCCTGTGTTCCCATAACTGACCATGGAGACTGGCAAGGCAGTCAATGGTTATAAATGCATGGTCCATGGAAAACTTTATCATCAATTTATGGTCAAATATTGTTTTTTACTAAAATGCCAACTAGGGGGAAATCAAGCTAGTTAGCTCCCAATAACAGAAATATAAACATACAGAAGAAATAACTCTTCTGGTCAATATACATGTCCATGAAAATTACTTATATAAGAAAATTCCAATTGTTTTCTATGCTTTTCTTAGTTTTCCCCAAATAATAAGAAAAAACCATCCTAATACTTCAGATAGAAGAAGCATCTCCTCTGAACTTCCCCCTCAGAATTGTGTGTGTGTGTATGTTTGTATAATACATATATATGCATATATTATTATGTCATGAAAAGCAGGATATCCTACCATATTCCACAAAACACGATGGATTTTGAAGACATTATGCTAAGCGAAATATGTTAGACAGAGATAAGTACTGTATATTCTCATTTATTTGTGAAATCTAAATAACCAAACTCCTCTTTTTCTTTCTTCATGCAAGCTTCCTAAGCTCTGTCTCTTTATTTTTCCAATTAATTGTATGCTTGCTCTTAACTTTCTAAAAGAATGATGCCTTTATTTTCAACACTGGTCATGGGGAAAAAACGTGATAATAGAGAATATTCAATAAAATATTGAAAGTTGAGTGGAAAAATAATAAAAATTCCCAGAACTTTGTAATCATGAGTACTTTTATCATAATGAGAACCTTCTGGATATTTCAGCCTACTGATTTAAGATGCTCCAAATATGAATCAGAATATTTTATTACTGAACCAGTTCCTTTTGCCCAATTGTCAGCAAGCCAAACAACAAGATTCCAAGGTTAGTAGCAGACAGAGGGCTTATTTGCAAGGCAGATAAGAGAGGAGACAGGAGGACAGTTTTGAGATCTATCACTTCAAAGACAAGGGGGCAGGGTTATTTATGGTAGAAGAGTACAGGGAGGTTGGAGAAGCAGGGAGAGGTGAGTGAAGGTAGGATAAAGGTGAGACAGTCACTGTTCTTTGCAGGCTTCCCTGAGTTACATGCTACTTCATGGGATACATGTTCAGACGATGGTGACTTTAGCATGATCTGCCAATGGATATTTGGGCTTTTTCATGTCAAATGGTCATCTACTGTACACAGGTGCAGGCTTAATAGAATGATGGATGGTCTTGACTGGTTTTAACTGGGAAAGACTAGATCCATGACTTGAAAAAGATAAATTACCATTACTATAGTGATCCATTTCTCAGAGCTGATATCTATTGTGGGTGGTTAAAGTGGAAACAGTGTCAGACATTATTTTGGGGGGCTCCCAAAACACTGCAGATGGTAACTGCAGCCATGAAATTAAAAGACGCTTACTCCTTGGAAGGAAAGTTATAACCAACCTAGATAGGTCTCTTCAAAAGCAGAGACATTACCTTGCCAACAAAGGTCCATCTAGTCAAAGCTATGGTTTTTCCAGTGGTCACGTATGGATGTGAGAGTTGCACTGTGAAGAAAGCTGAGTGCTGAAGAATTGATACTTTTGAACTGTGGTGTTGGAGAAGACTCTTGAGAGTCCCTTAGACTGCAAGAAGATCCAACCAGTCCGTCCTAAAGGAGATCAGTCCTGGGTGTTCATTGGAAGGACTGATGCTAAAGCTGAAACTCCAATACTTTGGCCACCTCACAAGAAGAACTGACTCATTGGAAAAGACCCTGATGCTGGGAGGGATTTGGGGCAGGAGGAGAAGGGGACGACAGAGGATGAGATGGCTGGATGGCATCACTGACTCAATGGACATGAATTTGAGTGAACTCTGGGAGTTGGTGATGGACAGGGAGGCCTGGCGTGCTGCAATTCTTGGGGTCACAAAGATTCAGACACGACTGAGTGACTAATACACCCAGCACTAAAGTTAAGGATGGCCACATTTGATTGTAACTCTCTCCAGCTCTTCTCTGAGCATACTGTAGTGCATTCCGTCATCTTCATTCATTCTCATAAGGAAGTGGAGTATGTTGTATTTCTGCTTGATTTTTGAGGAAGAGAGCTTTCAAGATTCTGTGAAGTGACTCAGTCACACAGTGAAGATGATAGGACTCAGCCTATAATGAAACTGGGTAATCAGTGTATTGGTCCACATCCAACGGTCAGACTAATTTTGTAGTAATCCTTTGTCTCTCACCTCCAGCTCACCTGGTACTTCAGTTTCCAAGTACTGACTGCTGTTCCCCCCACCTCCACCCAAGTGCCTGACAACCACCTTGGACAACCTCTTAATAATTTACTGCCAGCTTACAGAATCAGACTGGATCCATCTGTCCCAGTGTCCGAACATCAGTCAACTCAAAGGCCTGGATCTGAGTGGTGTCACCATGACAGATTTTAGCCTTGAACTCTTCCCAGTTCTGCTGGAGAAAGTTACAGCCAGTCTCCAGAAATTGGACTTAAAGCTGTATGGGATCAGGGACTCCCAGTATGAGACCCTCCTGCCAGCCCTGAGCTGCTGCTCCCAGCTCAAGTCCTTCAGTCTAAGTGGGAGCTTACTGTCTATGGCCATCTTGGAGAAGATGCTGCAACACACCGCTGGGCTGCCCTGTTTAAGTCACAAGTGATATCCTGGCCCTCAGGAGACTGTCAACCCTCAGGATGTTCTCCTGGAAGGGAGACTTTCCTAGCTTCAGGATGAGCTGTTTGAGATTCTGAGAGACTTAGGACATCCCAGAAGCATCTATATTACCCTCAGCCCCTGTTCACACAATGGTGATCACATATCTGATCACACAGAGCCCATTGTATACAGCTGTAATATTCACACCTACTTCTTGCCTCTATCAAAAACTTTTGTCTGGGCACTTGGGGGACATCTGACATCTAGAGCATGAGGACATTATGAAGGAAAACCCACCAATGGTTTCTGACATCTGCTCAGTGGGGATGGGAAAAGGAAAGGTGATCCAGTGTGGTACAGAGCTGCACTGGATATGGAGACTCTGGGAGGTGATGGGACATTTGGGGATAAAGTTTATACAATCAAATATGAACCTATATTTTTGGAGGAGCCATGAAATTAAAAGACGCTTACTCCTTGGAAGGAAAGTTATGACCAACCTAGATAGCATATTGAAAAGCAGAGACTTTGCCAACCGAGGTCCATCTAGTCAAGGCTATGGTTTTTCCAGTGGTCATGTATGGATGTGAGAGTTAGACTGTGAAGAAAGCTGAGTGCCAAAGAATTGATGCTTTTGAACTGTGGTGTTGGAGAAGACTCTTGAGAGTCCCTTGGACTGCAAGGAGATCTAACCAGTCCATTCTGAAGGAGATCAGCCCTGGGATTTATTTGGAGGGAATGATGCTGAAGCTGAAACTCCAGTACTTTGGCCACCTCATGCGAAGAGTTGACTCATTGGAAAAGACTCTGATGCTGGGAGGGATTGGGGGCAGGAGGAGAAGGGGACAACCAAGGATGAGATGGCTGGATGACATCCCTGACTTGATGGACGTGAGTTTGAGGGAACTCCGGGAGTTGGTGATGGACAGGGAGGCCTGGCATGCTGCGATTCATGGGGTCACAAAGAGTCGGACACAACTGAGCAACTGAATTGAACTGAACTGAACTGATGGGCTTGAGATCCACATGTTGGAGCGATCCCTCAGTAGGTGTTTGTAAAGCAATGATCAGAAATAAAGAGACCCTCAATGAAACCAGACTGCTGCCTTCCATGATATATTACTGTTTCATCAGCTTATACCTCAGTAATCTCCAGTTTCTGATGAAAAAAAAAAATTTAAGTACTGGATTACCTATGATCCAAAACCTTACCATTCCTGCAAGTTCTTTGTTTGTTCTGGGGTACCTCTTACCTCTTTGCTTATTTCTTTGGCTAATTAGTGGGTTCATACATACAAAGGGAAACATACAGTGTCCAAAAAGCCATTGGAGTGAAGAACCTTTAGCAGTGCCTTCAATGATATCAAGTCATGACTAGGTACATGATAATTCCTCATGGTCCTCCTGGTGGGTCCATGAGTCTCAGTTCATGGCCTTTGTGTTTCTAGGATAGCACTTCATCATACAATTCAAGGCCCCAGTTCTGGAAGGGGTCATCACACTGCAAGTATACCCATTTATTGTTCTCACCAACTCATAGCAGTCATGAGTAGGTAGTCATCTTTCTTGTATTAAAAAAGTTTTTCCCATTAAAACCATCAAAATTACTTTGGGAAAATGCTAAAATCACAGAGACATGTGATGTTGTCTTAGTATTTCTGAGTCACATTAAAAATTCATACATTTTGGTGGTAGCTGATGGCACTGAGAGAATGATATTACTTATATAAGACTTGATGAGTCTTATTAGAAAAGACTGGTATAGCATGTTTTACATGGAGAAGGCAATGGCTCCCCACTCCAGTACTCTTGCCTGGAAAATCCCATGGATGGAGGAGCCTGGTGGGCTGCAGTCCATGGGGTCGCTAAGAGTCGGACACGACTGAGCGACTTCACTTTCACTTTTCACTTTCATGCATTGGAGAAGGAAATGGCACCCCACTCCAGTATTCTTGCCTGGAAATCCCAGGGACGGGGGAGACTGGCGGGCTGCCATCTATGGGGTCGCACAGAGCCGGACACGACTGAAGTGACTCAGCAGCAGCAGCAGCATGTTTTATCACCATATACCAGGGGATATGAAAACACACCTCTTTTATACCACTTTTAACTCATAGTTGACTCTCCCTATTTTCAATTGTATATTCCCTTATTCCACCAACCGTAGGGCCAGGCTTTCATAATTTCCACAACATCCCAATGCTTTAACCATTCCTACATTAAAAAAAAAAAAAATCTTCACAACGCAGATAATCATGATGGTGTGACCACTAATCTAGAGCCAGACATTCTGGAATGTGAAGTCAAGTGGGCATTGGAAAGCATCGCTACAAACAAAGCTAGTGGAGGTGATGGAATTCCAGTTGAGCTATTTCAAATCCTGGAAGATGATGCTGTGAAAGTGCTGCACTCAATATGCCAGCACATTTGGAAAACTCAGCAGTGGCCACAGGACTGGAAAAGGTCAGTTTTCACTTCAATCCCAAAAAAGGCAATGCCAAAGAATGCTCAAACTACCGCACAATTACACTCATCTCACATGCTAGTAAAATAATGCTCAAAATTCTCCAAGCCAGGCTTCAGCAATACGTGAACCGTGAACGTCCTGATGTTCAAGCTGGTTTTAGAAAAGGCAGAGGAACCAGAGATCAAATTGCCAACATCCGCTGGATCATCGAAAAAGCAAGAGAGTTCCAAAAATACATCGATTTCTGCTTTATTGACTATGCCAAAGCCTTTGACTGTGTGGATCACAATACACTGTGGAAAACTCTGAAAGAGATGGGAATACCAGACCACCTAACCTGCCTCTTGAGAAATCTGTATGCAGGTCAGGAAGCAGCAGTTAGAACTGGACATGAAACAACAGATTGGTTCCAAATAGGAAAAGGAGTACGTCAAGGCTTATTTAACTTATATGCAGAGTACATCATGAGAAATGCTGAGCTGGAAAAAACACAAGCTGGAATCAAGATTTCCAGGAGAAATATCAATAACCTCAGATATGCAGATGACACCACCCTTATGGCAGAAAGTGAAGAGGAACTAAAAAGCCTCTTGATGAAAGTGAAAGAGGAGAGTGAAAAAGTTGGCTTAAAGCTCAACATTCAGAAAACTAAGATCATGGCATCTGGTCCCATCATTTCATGGCAAATAGATGGGGAAACAGTGGAAACAGTGTCAGACTTTAGTTTTGGGGGCTCCAGTATCACTGCAGATGGTGATTGTAGCCATGAAATTAAAAGATGCTTACTCCTTGGAAGAAAAGTTATGATCAACCTAGATAGCATGTTGAAAAGCAGAGACATTACTTTGCTGACTAAGGTCCATCTTGTCAAGGCTATAGTTTTTCCTGTGGTCATGTATGGATGTGAGAGTTAGACTGTGAAGAAAGCTGAGTGCCAAAGAATTGATGCTTTTGAACTGTGGTGTTGGAGAAGACTCTTGAGAGTCCCTTGGACTGCAAGGAGATCCAACCAGTCCATTCTGAAGGAGATCAGCCCTGGGATTTATTTGGAGGGAATAATGCTGAAGCTGAAACTCCAGTACTTTGGTCACCTCATTCGTAGAGTTGACTCATTGGAAAAGACTCTGATGCTGGGAGGGATTGGGGGCAGGAGGAGAAGGGGATGACAGGGGATGAGATGGCTGGATGGCATCACTGACTCGATGGACGTGAGTCTGAATGAACTCTGGGAGTTGGTGATGGACAGGGAGGCCTGGCATGCTGCGATTCTTGGGGTCGCAAAGAGTCGGACATGACTGAGTGACTGAACTGACTGACTGACTTAGTTGGAACTCATGGAAGCTGAGATCCTATTGAAACATCCCTAGGTTGGACTCTGTTTTTTACCCATTTCTACTTATGTGTCAGGTGAAGTTTTTCAGTCAGTCCTTACTAACACAATTAGTTATCAGTTAGTTGTCACTTATCCCACAACTTGGGGACCCTTCTGACCCCTCACTGCAGAAAACCTACAAATTATTCATAGCGTGCAAGTGGGCAAGTTCCTCTCCCAAGTCCAGCCTCGAATTCACCAACCTAAAATTTTGTAAAAGAGCAGTGAACTTTAAATGTTCTGTGAAGATTACTTCAGTTCAGTTCAGTCACCCAGTCGTGCCCGACTCTTTGTGACTCTATGAATCACAGCATGCCAGGCCTCCCTGTCCATCATCAACTCCCGGAGTTTACTCAAACTCATGTCCATTGAGTCGGTGATGCCATCCAGCCATCTCATCCTCTGTCGTCCCCTTCTTCTCCTACCCCCAATCCCTCCCATCATTGGGGTCTTCTCCAATGAGTCAACTCTTCGCATGAGGTGGCCAAAGTATTGCAGTTTCAGTTTCAGCATCAGGCCTTCCAGTGAACACCCAGGACTGATCTCCTTTAGAATGGATGGGTTGGACCTCCTTGCAGTCCAAGGGACTCTCAAGAGTCTTCTCCAACACCACAGTTCAAAAGCATCAATTCTTCGGTGCTCAGCTTTCTTCACAGTCCAACTCTCACATCCATATATGACCACTGGAAAAACCATAGCCTTGACTAGACAGACCTTTGTTGCCAAGGTAATGTCTCTGCTTTTGAAGAGACCTATCTAGGTTGGTCATAACTTTCCTTCCAAGGAGTAAGCGTCTTTTAATTGCATGGCTGCAATCACCATCTGCAGTGATTTTGGAGCCTCAAAAAATAAAGTCTGTCACACTTTCCACTGTTTCCCCATCTGCTTGCCATGAAGTGATGGGACTAGATGCCATGATCTTAGTTTTCTGAATGTTGAGTTTTAAGCCAACTTTATCACTCTTCTCTTTCACTTTCATCAAGAGGTTTTTAGCTCCTCTTCACTTTCTGCCATAAAGGTGGTGTCATCTGCATATCTGAGGTTATTGATATTTCTCCTGGAAATCTTGATTCCAGCTTGTGTTTCTTCCAGCCCAGCGTTTCTCATGGTGTACTCTGCATATAAGTTAAATAAGCAGGGTGACAATATACAGCCTTGCCGTATTCCTTTTCCTATTTGGAGCCAGTCTGTTGCTCTATGTCCAGTTCTAACTGTTGCTTCCTGACCTGCATATCGGTTTCTCAAGAAGCAGGTTAGGTGGTCTGGTATTCCCATCTATTTCAGAATTTTCCACAATTTCTTGTGATCCACACAGTCAAAGGCTTTGGCATAGTCAATAAAGCAGAAACAGATGTTTTTTCTGGAATTCTCTTGCTTTTCTGATGATCCAGCAGATGTTGGCAATTTGATCTCTGGTTCCTCTGCTTTTTCTAAAACCAGCTTGAACATCAGGAAGTTCACGGTTCACGTATTGCTGAAGCCTGGCTTGAAGAATTTTGAGCATTACTTTACTAGCGTGTGAGGTGAGTGCAATTGTGCAGTAGTTTGAGCATTCTTTGGCATTGCCTTTCTTTGGGATTGGAACAAAAACTGACCTTTTCCAGTCCTGTGGCCACTGCTGAGTTTTCCAAATTTGCTGACATACAGAATGCAGCACTTTCACAGCATCATCTTTTAGGATTTGAAATAGCTCAACTGGAATTCCATCGCCTCCACTAGCTTTGTTTGTACTGTTCATACTTGAAGTGGGCTTCCTAAGGCCCACCTGACTTCACATTACTGGATGTCTGGCTCTAGGTGAGTGACCACACCATCATGATTATCTGGGTCGTGAAGCTCTTTTTTGTACAGTTCTTCTGTGTATTCTTGCCATCTCTTCTTAATATCTTCTGCTTCTGTTAGGTCCATACCATTTCTGTCCTTTATCGAGCCCATCTTTGCATGAAATGTTCCCTTGGTATCTCTAATTTTCTTGAAGAGACCTCTAATCTTTCCCATTCTATTATTTTCCTCTATTTCTTTGCACTGATCCCTGAGGAAGGCTTTCTTATCTCTCCTTGCTATTCTTTGGAATTCTGCATTCAAATGGGAATATCTTTCCTTTTCTCCTTTGCTTTTTGCTTCTTTTCTTTTTACAACTACTTGTAAGACCTTTTCAGACAGCCATTTTGCTTTTTTGCATTTCTTTTCCATGGGGATGGTCTTGATCTCTGTCTCCTGTACAATGTCACAAACCTCCATCCATAGTTCATCAGGCACTCTGTCTATCAGATCTAGTCCCTTAAATCTATTTTTCACTTCCACTGTATAATCGTAAGGGATTTGATTTAGGTCATACCTGAATGGTCTAGTGGTTTTCTCCACTTTCTTCAAGTTAAGTCTGAATTTGGCACTAAGGAGTTCATGATCGTAGCCACCATCAGCTCCCAGTCTTGTTTTTGCTGACTGTATAGAGCTTCTCCATCTTTAGCTGCAAAGAATGTAATCAGTCTGATTCCAGTGTTGACCATCTGGTGATGTCCATGTGTAGAGTTTTCTCTTGTGTTGTTGGAAGAGTGTGTTTGTTGTGACCAGTGTGTTCTCTTGGCAAAACTTTATTAGCCTTTGTCCTGCTTCATTCCATATTCCAAGGCCAAATTTGCCTGTTACTCCAGGTGTTTCTTGACTTCCTAGTTTTGCATTCCAGTCCCCTATAATGAAAAGGACATTTTTTGGGGGGTGTTCTAAAAGGTCTCGTAGGTCTTCATAGAACCATTCAGCTTTTTCTGTGTTACTGGTTGGGGCATGGACTTGGATCACCATGACAATGAATGGTTTGTCTTGGAAACAAACAGAGATCATTCTGTCGTTTTTGAGACTGCATCCAAGTACTGCATTTCTGACTCTTTTGTTGACTGTGAGGGCTACTCCATTTCTTCTAAGGGATTCCTGCCCGCAGTAGTAGATACAATGATTATCTGAGTTAAATTCACCCATTCTAGTACATTTTAGTTCGCTGAATCCTAGAATGTCGACGTTCACTCTTGCCATCTCCTGTTTGACCACTTCCAATTTGCCTTGATTCATGGACCTAACGTTCCAGGTTCCTATGTAATATTGCTCTTTACAGCATCAGACCTTGCTTCTATCACCAGTCACATCCACAACTGGGTGTTGTTTTTGCTTTGGCTCCATCACTTCGTTCTTTCTGGAGTTATTTCTCCACTGATCTCCAGCAGCATATTTGGCACCTACTGACCTGGGGAGTTCATCTTTCAGAGTCCTATCTTTTTGCCTTTTTATACTGTTCATGGGGTTCTCAAGGCAAAAATACTGACGTGGTTTGCCATTCCCTTCTCCAGTGGACCACATTCTGTCAGACCTCTCCACCATGACCCGCCTGTCCTGGGTGGCCCCACACGACATGGCTTAGTTTCACTGAGTTAGACCAGGCTGTGGTCCGTGTGATCAGATCGGCTTGTTTTCTGTGAGTATGGTCTCAGTGTTTCTGCCCTCTGATGCCCTCTCGCAACACCTACTCTCTTCCTGGGGTTTCTCTTACCTTGGACATGGGGTATCTCTTCACGGCTGCTCCAGCAAAGCACAGACACTGCCCCTTACCTTGGACTAGGGGTATCTCCTCACGGCCGCCCCTTCTGACCTGAAACGTGGAGTAGCTCCTCTCCACTCTCCTGCCCCCGCACAGCCACCGCTTCTTGAACATGAGGCTGCTCCTCTCAGCAGCCGCCCCTGACCTCGGGCATGGGGTAGTGGAAAAAAGAGCTGACACCATCCAGTTTGTGTTCAATAAACAGATGTTTACCATTATCGTTGTTGCTAATCTCACCCTATTGCAGATTATTAATAAAAGTTTTGGGTGGCCTGGGAGTTAAAACATGTATTGAGTGCAATTCAGTTTAACCCAAGTTTATGCAAAGGCCCTACCAGGGGTAGCTGCTGCTGCTGCTGCTAAGTCGCTTCAGTCATGTCCAACTCTGTGTGACCCCATAGATGGCAGCCCACCAATCCCCTGTCCCTGGGATTCTCCAAGCAAGAACACTGCAGTGCGTTGCCATTTCCTTTTCCAATGCATGAAATTGAAAAGTGAAAGTGAAGTCGCTCAGTCGTGTCTGACTCTTCGTGACCCCAAGGACTGCAGCCTACCAGGCTCCTCCATCCATGGGATTTTCCAGGCAAGAGTACTGGAGTGGGTTGTCATTGCCTTCTCCGACCAGGGGTAGAAATGAAGTCAAAGGCCAGAAAGTTATCAAGATGGAGAACACTCTTCAAAGAAACCTAGTCTTGGTGACCAGTGGTATATCAGAATTGTTTGGGCAACACATTGAATGAGGGTGGGGAGAGAGATGCATGGGAAATCCTATGGATAGAGGGAAGCTCTCACTTTCTCTGTGCCCTGAACTTCAAAAATCTACACCTGATCCAGCCCAGAGTGGGAGACATTGATGAACATATTGAAATCATTAAATATCAAATGCAGCTTCTGAATTGTGTATAGGAAAAGGGTTGACATTTGTGAACAGTGCTTAATATGAAGGGAAAATCAAATTCTATCTCTGTGCCTAATGGTGTCATCTTGATCCGAAACTGTGTTGAATTTACCTAAGTTTGAGAACATGGTAATTATCAAAATATACTTGTAAAAGGGCCAAGGGGATTATGGTTCCACATCCCAGGCCCCTGGAAAGTGACTGGGGCTATTTGCCCTCTGGGAAGCAACCTCCATGGAAAGAACCTGGAAAACAACTTCTAGTAGTGGCTGGCATGATGATGACAGGGTTATGTGTGCATGAAAGTGAAAGTGAAAGCTGCTCAGTCATGTCCAACTCTTTGTGACCCCAGGGACTATACAGTCCTTGGAATTCTCTAGGCCAGAATACTGGAGTGGGTAGCCTTTCCCTTCTCCAGGGGATCTTCCCAGCCCAGGAATCAAACTGGAGTCTCTTGCGTTGCAGGCAGATTCTTTACCAACTGAGCTATCAGGGAAGCCCTGTATGTAACTGACCTATGTTTAGTTCTCTGCCTGGGTCCAAGTTCCTAAAGAGCCCACCTCCTTCTATCAGTGACTCTCAGACTTGGAAATGTCTCACTTCCCAGGGTTGGTCAGTTGGTCACCTCTCCCTCTGTTCACATTCTCAGATTTAGTCTTTCAAATGATCCCAGATTTCTGGGAAGAAACACCCTCAAAAGTGACACTGTCTCCTGTTGGCCACACCCTTTAGTTCTAAACTCCACTCAGAGAAAAATCTTTGAATCTCTCTCCTACTCAATGGGGGGAAATATACCCATATTTTACACTGTCTTCAGTCATTTACAGGGTTGCTGTAGGAATGCCCAGCTCCAGGCTGCTCCATCCCACAGATAGCTTATAGTAAATGGTGCGGCCGGATTCAAGGTCTCCGAAGGAGAAGATTTAACTCCTGGACCAAAGAGAGTCTCAGTCGCTCAGAGCTTTGTGTAGATTTTATTTAAAAGGGGCTGGTGCACTGGGATGACCCAGAGGGATGGGATGGGGAGGGAGGTGGGAGGGGGGTTCAGGATGGGGAACACATGTACACCCATGGCGGATTCATGTCAATGGATGGCAAAACCAATACAATATTGTGAAGTAAATAAATAAATAAATAAAACTGGGAAAAAAAAATAAAGTGAAAGTGACAAAAAAGCTTTTGACACCAGAAGAGGGCAGCAAAGCACCTGCCTCACTAGTTTAAGCGGGGCCTCATAAACTTTTCAACTAGCTGCTGAAAACAGATAAAAAGAATACTTCAAGGTTATGAGTTCCAGCAGACCCTTTCCGAAGGCATACATCCTGGGATAAGTTCCACAGAAGATTAGCCAGGGAGAATTTGCCGGGAAAGGTCTCTGGACAAGACAAACTGTCGCTGTGTATTCAGGGGTGCAAGCCTTGAGAAACAGGTTCCCAGGCAAGATTTGTTACAATTATAAATCATTAACATAGAGCCTAAGAAAAGCATTTCCATGAGTAAGACATCGGGCTGTGTGATCATAAGTTCTGGACCTAAAGAAAGGCCAGTTCCCGGATAAGATACATTGTTGCACAAGGTTTCAGGAAAGCAAGAGCAAAACATGTTCACCTCCTGCTTTAAAGGGCTTTGGGCTCCCTTAAGCTTTAACTCTTTCATGACCCTCACTTCTCACTGTGAGTTTGACCTGATCTCCATCAGAGAAGCCATGACTTAAGTCGGAGGACCAGCCACATCCCCAAGAGCACTGCCCGTGCTCCCTGAATAGGCTCCTGATCTGCTGTTATTCCAACATTACACAGGAGTGACAGCCTGATACATGGAGAAATTTATTTGGTTTTCTTTGGGATAGCACCACTGCCCTTGCAAAGCTGCCTTATTTCTAGGACATTTTGGTAGTTTTGATATGGCCAAAGATCCCCCAGGAATGATGCTTTCAGGTTTTTCTTTTTCTGTCCAATGTCAGGACCAAATTAATCTCTCCTTGATTACACCCTACTACAACTGTCTGTATTAATAAATTCAATCAATGTTTGTAGCGGTAAATCTAGGAACGTGTTTTGACTTCCCCTCCAACATAATAATTTACTAAAATGAAAATCTGATTCAATCAATCTGGAGAAAGACAAATATAAGAATTAACCTGCTGGATATTCTGGAATCTAACCAGGTATCACTTTCCAATTGGAAGTTACTCACTGAAAAGGGGAAGAAATTATTAGAAAGTCCTAAAAAATCCTCAGGCACCAAAGCACAGATGTAGAGTCATTGTCTGGGTTCCATAGGGGGTTTTAAGTTGGAGCACTTTGCCAATCACAGCAGAGCTGGTGAGTTTCTGATCTCAGCTAAAAACATCCTCATCTTACTCATGGCCAGTGCATCTTGAATGGTGGCAAACAGTTCAGGATAGCAGAAAGTCATCCTTTTACCTTTTTTCCAGATGAACAGTTTTAAGGCTTTGATTTTGCATCTAAGTGTAGTTTTGCCTTATTTCCAAGCCTTTTTGTGTGTGCTTGGTTTATATCATTTTTAATTGGCATAAGCAGGAAGACATTCTTTTTAATAATTAAAAAAAAAACACCTGTTTGGAATTTTATTTCTGACATTTGAAGTATTTAGTTTCTGCACTTTTATCATAGTTCATACACTTGGTGATTTCACTAGCTAGACTTTCTAAATAAAAGCTTAAAAAAACATTCCATATGCTATATTTTTTAAATGGAGTCTTTGTTCTGAATATGAACTATTCCTTCCACTAAATCCCTTTCCAAAGTAGTAATTCTAATATTTGTAAAGAAAGAATGCATAGAAATGTATATCTCTAAGTTCTCCAGCTCAGATAATATTCTTTGATACATAGCTTTTACAATTTCTCATGTAAAAATTTTAAAGTGAAAACAAATCTTTTCATGCCAATTTGTGATCCTGATCCCTTCTGGGAGGAAACACTCAAAGATGACTTTTTAGTCACTCCCCATAATTTCTAAACACAACCCAAACAAAGGTTTTTAAATCTTCTTCTCCCCAAAGAGGAAAAAAAACTACATTTTACAGTATTTGGGTTATTCACTTTGTCCCTCTAGAAATGCCCAGCTCCAACTACCCCTGAGGATGGTGACTGCAACCATGAAATTCCTTATTCCTTGAAAAGAAAGCAATGCAAAACTAGACAACATATCAAAAAGCAGAGATACCACTTTGCTGACAAAGGTTCATCTAGTATCTAGTCAGAGCTGTGGTTTTTCCAGTAGTCATGTACAGATGTGAGAGTTGGACCATGAAAAAGACTGAGTGCTGAAGAACTTATGCTTTCGAACTGTGGTGCTGGGGAAGACTCTTAAGAGTCCTTTGAACAGCAAGGATTAAATCAGTTAATCCTAAAGGAAATCAACCCTGAATATTCATTGGAAAGACTGATGCTGAAGCTGAATTTCTAATACTTTGGCCACCAGATGCAAAGAACTGACTCATTGGAAAAGACCCTGAAGCTGGGAAAGACTGAAGGCAAAAGAAGTGAGCAGCAGAGGATGAGATGGTTAGGTAGTATCTCTGACTCAATGGACATGAATTTGAGCAAACCTTGGGAGAGAGTGAAGGGCAGAGGAACCTGGCATGCTGAGTCCATGGAGGTGCAAACAGTCAGACAGGACTTAGCAATTGAATAACAACAAGAAAAACTACAGCCCCCACCCTTATTTCTCAATGTGATTTTCAGTTGATCTTCTTCAGAGAAGTCTTGACTTAAAATTGGTAAACCAATCACATCTCGCAAAAGCACTTCCTTTTGCTTCCTGAATAGGCTTCTGATCTCCCATGTGTCATACACAACACCTAAGTGACCCTTGATAGATAAATGTGTGTATTTTGTTTCCTTTCAGAACAACAGTACTATCTTCACAAAGCGGTTTTAATTCTGGGACATTTGGGTAATTTTTCCCTGGCCATAGATCCCCAAACAATGATGCTTTAAAGCGTCATTTTTCGTATTCACTGTCACAAATCAATAAATCCTTCCCTGTCTCCTGCCCACACTGTTACTATCAGTATTGGTAAAACTCAGTCAGTACTTGTGGAGTGAATCAAGGAACCAGCCTTTGACTCCAATGAGATATATAAACCTATTTTATATTAATGAAAGTGAAAGCGAAAGTGGCTTTGACCCCATGGAGTCCATGGAATTCTCCAGGCCAGAATATTGGGGTGGGTAGCTGTTCCCTTCTCTAGGAGATCTTCTCAACCCAGGGATTGAACCCAGGTCTCCTACATTGCAGGCAGATTCTTTACCAGCTGAGCCACAAGGGAAGCCCAAGAATATTGGAGTGGGTAGCCATTCCTTTCGGATCTTCCTGACCCAGGAATCAAACCAGATTCTTTGCCAACTGAGCTACCAGGGAAGCCCTCGACTCCAATGAAAGTGAAAGTGAAGTCAGTCGTGGACTGTAGCCTACCAACCTCCTCCATCCATGGGATTCTCCAGGCAAGAATACTGGAGTGGGTTGCCATTTCCTTCTCCAGGGGATCTTCCCAACCCAGGGATCGAACCTGGGTCTCCCGCATTGGAGGCAGACACTTTAACCTCTGAGCCACCAGGGAAGCCAATACCCTCCCTCATTCTTTATCTTTCCTGAATGAAATCTGATCCAACCCATTCCTCTGAAGATTGAAAAAGATCCAATCTGGATTAACCCAAAGGACAGTCTAAAGTCTAATCAGGTATCACTTTCTGATTAGCAGTTAGTAGATGGGAAGAAGGAAGATGTGATTTTAAAAGTCTATAAAATAATCAGTTACCAAAGGAGAGATGTACAGCCTTCAGGCTCCAGAGTCACCACCTTTGTACTCCATCAGGTGTGAGGTCTGAGTAGCCTGCCAACCACATCAGAGTTGGTAAGTTACAGACATAACTGAGGACACCCTCATTGTACCCATGGTCAACTTGTCTTGAATGGTGGCATGCACCCCAGGATGGAAGAAGAGTTTTTAAAAAATATTTCTTGAGACTTCCCTGGGAGACCAGCCATTATGACTCTGCATTTCCACTGCAGGGGGTATGGTTTCAATCTCTGGTCCAGAAACTAAGGTCCTGCATGCCACATGGCCCCCAAAAAATAGATAAATAAATAAAAATTAATAGCAATTATTTCTTTTTTGATGTGCTGATTTAAGGTTTTTATATTGCTTCTTCTGTGGCTTTGACTTAATCCCAAATGCTTTAATTGGTGCCTTGGTTCATACCATTGGTAAATATTTTGTTAAAGAGAAGATGGTATTTTTAGAGAAAATCATCTGTTTGGAATTTTATTTTTTGAAATTTAAAATATTCAATTTGTGCACAAGGAGATCCAACCAGTCCATTCTGAAGGAGATCAACCCTGGGATTTCTTTGGAAGGAATGATGCTAAAGCTGAAACTCCCGTACTTTGGCCACCTCATGCAAAGAGTTGACTCATTGGAAAAGACTTTGATGCTGGGAGGGATTGGGGGCAGGAGAAGAAGGGGACGACCGAGGATGAGATGGCTGGATAACATCACTGACTCAATGGACGTGAGTCTGAGTGAACTCTGGGAGTTGGTGATGGACAGGGAGGCCTGGCGTGCTGCGATTCATGGGGTCACAAAAAGTGGGACACGACTGAGCAACTGAACTGAACTGAACTGAACTGAGCATACATTTTAGGGGTATCTCTTACCCTTGCCCAGTGCAGTGAACTGTGGGAACTGAGGATGAAAGCTGTGTTGGGGCCACATGACGCTCTAATTCCCATAGTTTTAAGGCTCTAAGTGAAGGATTAAAAATATTCCCCCAAAAAAGATGAAGCTTAGCCTTCAGCTCACGGTCCCCACCTCCCAGTGGAGCATGATTAAACAAAGCAGTGGATGGGATAGATGGAATAGTGGCTGGGCTTCTTCCTCCTTGCTTCTTATGAGGTGCTTGCTCTAATGCCCATAGTGGTATGGCTTTGTGCCCACTGAGCCCAGAATGTAAGAGGGACTAACAGGCACTTGCACCACTGCCAGGGCAGTGACCTTGGCCCTGAGAAGTTTCCTTTGAAGAGTGCAGAGACAGACAGGTATGCTCCTACTTGACCTGAGAAGGATGCCTTGTTCCCTCAAAGTTTCCACTGGATTCCTTTTGGAGCAGAGTCAGGATGAGTCTCTGGACACCATCTAGACCCCTGGACCTGGTGGCAATGAGCCTGCTGAGGCATGTGGTCTCAGTCATCAGTGTTCTGGAGTATTTTCCCATTGAGCTCTTCCCCCCACTGTTCATGGGGGCCTTCTATGGAAGAAAGACACAGTCAACTTTGAAGGCCATGATGCACACCTGGCCCTTTGCCCTCCTGCCTCTGGGAGGCATGATGCAAAAACCTCATATGGGGATCTTACAAGCTGTGCTAGATGGGCTGGATATCCTGCTTGCCCAGAAAGACTGCGCCAGGTGAGTCTAATCCAGGTAGCCTAGTAGGTTACTAGACAACCTGAGGAGAGACCTGGGATCTGGGATCAGAGAGTGGATGTCCAGAAGATGGGCCAGAGGCTTCTGATGATGTCAGTGAAGTTCAGAAACCTTGGCCATTGCTGAACTGTCTTTGGGAAAAGCCCTCCAGCAGTGTAAGAGTGCCTAAAATGCAAGAGAACCTAAAGGTACATGCTACACATCCTTCTAGTGATTTTTAATTGTGCTAGAAGTAGAACACCAGAAAGGATTCAGAGAGGGAAAAGGAGATGGAGGAATCTGAGGCAGACAGGAAGAAGAGGGCAAGGCTGCAGGTGATATCAGGAACATGAGTTAAAAGCTCAGGTGGGAAGTCAGACTGTTGCCTAAATTCTAAGATTGTGGTTTCACTCTGTGTGGATCCCAAAACATCACTGCCCATCTGCTGTTGCCCCACAGGAGGTGCAAACTGCAAGTCCTGGATTTAAGGAATACTGGCCAAGACTTCTGGAGAATGTGGTCTGGATCCAGAGTCCATGTGTCCTCAAGAACATCAATGGCACCAGTGACTGAGGACAGGTCAAGGACAGAGCAGCCCTTGACTACCTTGGAGGTGTTCACAGAACTTCACCTCATTGAAAGTACCATGAATGGATGACTCACCTACCTCATTAGGTGGCTGGAGCAGAGAAAAGCTTCCATACACCTGTGCTGTAAGAAGCAGAAGATAGCTTCAATGTCCATGGTGAAATCCTAAGTATAGTGCACCTGGACTGTATCCAGGAAGTGGAAGTGAATTGTGTTTGGCATCTGCCCAATCTGGCCATGTTAGCTCCTTTCCTGGGCCAAATAGTAATATAAAGAGAGACTCCACCTCTCCCACATCAACCTGTCTGCACTTGAAGAGCAGGAGGAAAGTCATCACATTGTACAGATTACTTTGCAGCCCCTCAAGCTGTACCACCTCCAGTATCTCCATCTAGAATTCTTACTACTTAAAGGCTGCCTAGACCAGACATCAGAGGGCAGACCGACTAAAACCACAATCACAGAAAACAAGCCAATCTGATCACATGGACCACAGCCTTCTTTAACTCAGTGAAACTAAGCTGTGCTGTGTAGGGCCATCCAAGTCAGATGGGTCATGGTGGAGAGTTCTGACCGAATGTGGTCCACTGGAGAAGTGAATTGCAAACCACTTCCATATTCTTACCTTGAGAACCTCATGAACAGTATGAAAAGGCAAAATGATAGGACACTGAAAGATGAACTCCCCAGGTCAGTAGGTGCCAAATATGCTACTGGAGATCAGTGGAGAAATAACTCCAGAAAGAATGAAGGGATGGAGCCAAAGCAAAAACAATACCCAGTTGTGGATGTGACTGGTGACAGAAGCAAGGTCCAATGCTGTAAAGAGCAATATTGCATAGGAACCTGGAATGTTAGATCCAGGAATCAAGGCAAATTGGAAGTAGTCAAACAAGAGATGGCAAGAGTGAACGCTGACATTCTAAGAATCAGCAAACTAAAATGGACTGGAATGGGTGAATTTAACTCAGATAATCATTGTATCTACTACTGTGGGCAGGAATTCCTTAGAAGAAATGGAGTAGCCCTCATAGTCAACAAACGGGTCCGAAATGCACTACTTGGATGCAATCTCAAAAACAACAGAATGATCTCTGTTTCCAAGGCAAACGATTCAATATCATGGTAATCCAAGTCCGTGCCCCAACCAGTAACACTGAAGAAGCTGAAGTTGAATGCTTCTATGAAGACCTACAAGACACTTTAGAACTAACACCCAAAAAAGATGTCCTTTTCATTTTAGGGGACTGGACTGCAAAGGAAGGAAGTCAAGAAACACCTGGAGTAACAGGCAAATTTGGCCTTAGAGTACAGAATGAAGCAGGTCAAAGGCTAATAGAGTTTTGCCAAGAGAACGCACTGGTCATAGCAAACACACTCTTCCAACAACACAAGAGAAGACTCTACACATGGACATTACCAGATGGCCGACACCAGAATCAGATTGATTATATTCTTTGCAGCCAAAGATGGAGAAGTTCTAAACAGTCAGCAAAAACAAGATCTGGAGCTGACTGTGCCTCAGATCATGAACTCCTTAGTGCCAAATTCAGACTTAAATTGAAGAAAGTGGAGAAAACCACTAGACCATTCAGGTATGACCTAAATCAAATCCCTTACAATTATACAGTGGAAGTGACAAATAGATTTAAGAGACTAGATCTGATAGACAGAGTGCCTGATGAACTATGGAGAGAGGTTCATGACATTGTACAGGAAACAGCGATCAAGACCATCCCCAAGAATAAGAAAAACAAAATGGCTGTCTGAGGAGGCCTTACAAATAGCTGTGAAAAGAAAAGAAGCAAAAAGCAAAGGAGAAAAGGAAAGATATTCCCATTTGAATGCAGAGTTCCAAAGAATAGCAAGGAGAGATAAGAAAGCCTTCCTCAGGGATCAGTGCAAAGAAATAGAGGAAAATAATAGAATAGGAAAGGCCAGAGATCTCTTCAAGAAAATTAGAGATACCAAGGGAACATTTCATGCAAAGATGGGCTCGATAAAGGACAGAAATGGTATGGACATAACAGAAGCAGAAGATATTAAGAAGAGGTGGCAACAATACATGGAAGAACTGTACAAAAAAGATCTTCACGACCCAGATAATCATGATGATGTGATCACTAATCTAGATGATTGCAACTGTGCAGAGATATTATTTTGCCAACAAAGGTCCATCTTGTCAAGGCTATGGTTTTTCCAGTGGTCATGTATGGATGTGACAGTTGGACTGTGAAGAAATCTGAGTGCCGAATAATTGATGCTTTCGAATTGTGGTGTTGGAGAAGACTCTTGAGAGTCACTTGGACTGCAAGGAGATCCAACCAGTCCATCCTAAAGGAGATCAGTCCTGGGAGTTCATTGGAAGGACTAATGCTAAAGCTGAAACTCCAACACTTTGGCCACCTCATGTGAAGAGTTGACTCATTGGAAAAGACTCTGATGCTGGGAGGGATTGGGGGCAGGAGGAGAAGGGGATGACAGAGGATGAGATGGTTGGATGGCGTCACCAACTCAATGGACATGAGTTTGGGTGAACTCTGGGAGTTGGTGATGGGCAGGGAGGCTTGGCGTCTGCGATTCTTTGGGTCGCAAAGAGTCGGTCACGACTGAGCGACTGAACTGAACTGAACTGAACTGACCGTCCCATTACAGTAGTGGATCGGAAGAAAAGCGACCAGGAGCTTCAGTGAGCACAGAGAAAGTTTGCCCCAGTGTCCCAAAGAAAACCGACTGATCGGCCTCCCACAGTTATTAATACCCGGGGGGCTCCTCAGGTGTTATTAGAATGGGAGCTTGTGTGGGGATCCCAGGGCGCCTTCAGCCTGATCATACTGAGAGCCTGACACCTCTGCGGACAGTCTCTCCTCCACTGTGGCCCTTTACAGACCAGACAGGGAGCTGGGGGCAGCTTAGACTCCTGAGAGCAACTTCACTTGAGATGCCCCTCCTTTCCACTGAATAGCAAGCCCGTCCCTTTTCACCTGCGTTCCTCTGGGCATTTTTCTCTTCAGGCTGATTTACAGCAGTTTTCACAGCCATCATAGAGGCCCAGGCTCTAGTGGTTCTTTTCTGTTGTCATATTTCCTCCTCATATTCTCTACTGTAATATACTGTCTGAGCCAGCTGCAGCAGTTTTTCTAAAGACTGATTTGACCCAAACGCCTGTTTTTGTAACTTACAGCTGATATCTGGAGCTTAATGAGTGAGAAATTTATCTTTTAAGACTGTCTCTCCCTCTGCACTCTCAGGAAAATTATTAGTGAACTTTTGAAGGCCTTCCGGAAGTCTCTCTAGGCATCTGCCTGGAACTTCCTTCTGTCTTTGTTCTATGTCAGCCAATTTAGCATAATTTAGAGGCTTAGTTGGAGCTCTCTTAAACCCTTCAATTATGCAACTGAAGAAGTGGGTCTGCTCCCATATCCCTTTCTCTTTGTGATAATCCCAATCTGACTCTGCTATGGGAACCTCTTGGCTCCCTGTAGGGAGGAGGGTTATTTCATGTGCCCTCTGTCCCCTGCCTCACGCTCAAGCCATTCATCTCCAAAAGTGGTAGCTTCCCCCAAAATTCAAGCTCTCAAGTCAGGAGTCAATGTCTGTCCCAAGACATATATTACATCTCTCCAAACAAGCTCATAAAGTAAAGTTAGTCCTGTAAAGGCTTCTATGTACTTTTCTGGATCCTCTGGATAGTCTCCCAGATCTCTCTTTATCTATTGTACCTCTGGGTAAGAAAAGGGCTTGTGGATTTTTAAGGATTGGTTATTTTTCCCAGTGGGGGCCTCCTGAAGAGGCAGTAAGTTGTGTGCCTATTCCTCAGCCCCTCTAGCTACCCTTCACATATGTTCCCAAGGATAGATTAGAGAAACCCGCTTTTTCTCATCCTCATCCTCTTTCTCATCCTCCGTCTCATCGTTATTTTGGTTGTCTGTGCCTCCTCTACTTTGACTGTCTGAGTTCCAATTGAAACCAAAGTAGTCTGAGGCTGCATTGGAACTGGGGTTGTGTGAACTTCTATCGAGACTGAGGCAACCTTTCCTGGAGGGATTCCTTGACCCTCAGCTTGCTCAGTTGTGAGCCCCAGATACAGAGGCAGAGGCAGAGCAAGGGAACAGGGGGGAGCTGAAGGCTTTACACTCAAATCATAGCCTTAGGACATAATCTGGCATATCTCACAAAGAGAAAAAGAGTAACACATATGGCACTTCTATCCACTTCCCTTATCGTCTAAAAAACCAACAGTCTTGCAATTAAGAGACCCTTCAACCAGCCGTTGCCTGCTGCCCTCCAATAGATACTGTGGCCATGCAGATTTGCCAAAGAAAGTCAGGCGTGTCTTCTTTAAACTCTGAGGGTCAAACTTAACCCAGTTTTTCAGGACACAATCCAAGGGTATGAATCTGGAACTTTGAGTAGCTCTCATCTATAAGAGAGAAATAAATGATGACCAGCACCTTTGCTTCCTTCCATTGCAGGTGTCCCTCCCTGCTCTAGATGAGAGTGTAGACAGACTTTCCACTGAAGCTTCCCTTCCCTGGCCAGACTTAGTTTGTCCCTTAGCAATGCAGGCGCCTTACTCGTCCCTCCTGGTTCTACCACCAAGGCGGGGTAAAGATGCACCAGGGGTACACCTGATGGCATCCCAAATTGATTTCTAGTTCCATACCACCACGACCTTTCTTTGATTTGACATGGTAGTTTCCCAGAATGTTTCCCAAGATAGTACTACTAGGGGAAGCATCCGTCTTATGTGTGCCCATTCACATTCCTGAGTGCAGTCCTCACTGCAGTAGAACTGATGAATCAATGCCACATCAGTAAGCCACTGGAGAGCTTTATCTAGTCTGCTAAGAGCTGGTACTACCGAAGGAAGACGCCCACTGTACTCCCAAACTGGGATTCCTGACCTACGTTCTTAGAAGCCTCATGCTCACTAGCAGCACTTCCATCCATATAGTTTGGAGGCACAGCTGCAACAAGGACTCACTAGTTCCACCTAGTTTTTAAACATGCTCCTAGCAAGTCTGGGTTCCATAACTACCACGCTTGAAGTCTAAGTAAAAGTACATAGCAACAGCATGAATCTCAAGTCCATTGAAAGTCTATGATCCAACAGATTAGGTTAGTAGTTCTAATTTCCCAAGAAATTATGAAATGGTCAAAGAGACCAGGAAAAACTGACCAAGAAAGGAGTTTGGCCCACACGCTTTGCCCATTTCTGGTGGCTCCCCTCGCAGGACCTTGGGTGTCTCTTGGCACTGGCAGGTTGGTATAAACCCCCGATAAGGCTCCCTTTTGGGGGACTGCCTTCAGTCATTACGAGGCACCACAAAACCACAGAGCAGGACTCATCACTTGCTTCATGCAGGGCGTGTCATTCATTCACACAAGTACACTGAAGAGTTAGTAAAGTAAAGCAGAAAACGTGTATACTGAGAAAGCAGAGAGGCTAGAGCTCTGAGTGTTCTTACCTCGTCTTGAAGATTCTGGACGAGCCCCCAAGAGGATAACTTACAGTTAACGATGTATTCGTGATCTCCGAAGAAGAAGATCTAGCTTCAGGATCAGGGACCAGGCTTGATCACTCAGGGCTCTTGTGTGACAGAAATTTTACTACAGAGAAAAGGGACAGAGAAAGTTTCTGACATAGGCATCAGAAGTGGGCAGAGAGTGCCCCCTGGCTAGTGTTAGCAAGGGGGTTATATACTTTTTAAATTAGTTATTAGAATAAATCAAAAGACTGTCTCAAGGTTGTAAACACTTTACCAGACCCACTCCCATAATATACCTTTTAAGATATCAGGATTCATCAGAAGGTTTTCAGGAAGAAGAAACTGTCCTCAAGCAGGATACATTGTTGTTAGGTAATTCCTAGTACAGGGTTTAAACTGAGTTGCTTGTTGTGTAATCATCAGTTCTGGGCTTAAAGAAAAAAAAATTTTTTTTATGTGACTAAGACTAAGGAATGTAGAGAGAGAGAAAAGAAAAAGAAAAAGAAAAAAAAAACATTTGTCCTTTCCTCCTCCTTGAGAACCCCAGACCCCTTTCTCCTCCTTGGGGACCCCTGTCTTCTTATCAACCTGCCTAGAAATTGACTCTCTCACAGGTTTATGGGGGAATGGATCATGTATATATATGGCTGAGTCCCTTCCCTGGTCACCTGAAACTATCACAACATTTGTTAATTCGCTATACTCCAACACAAAATAAAAGGTTCAAAAATTACAGTTTTTTCTTTTACGTCAAATTTTCCTGTTAGAGATGGTCCCACAAAAGGCAGGAACTCTGTCTCTATCATTCTGTGATTTCCACAACCGAACAAAAAGCCTGGTGTGAAACTAAATGCATCTAACTTGGGTGCATAAAAATAATTAACATCAGTTGTGAAAGAGTTGTGTCCCACTCTTTGTGACCCCATGGACTGTAGCCCTTGAGGCTCCTCTGTCCAAGGAATTCTCCAGGCCAGAATACTGGAGCGGTAGCCATTCCCTTCTCCAGGGGATCGTCCCAACCCAGGGATTGAACCCAGATCTCCCACATTACAGGTGATTCTTTAACATCTGAGTCACCTATACCCAAATGTTATTTCCTACTGCAATGCTAATTTGAGGAAACTCAACATTAGCTGTCTACCAATAACATAAAGTGAATAGGGAAGAAATAGCACTGTGCTCAATGCATTTGAACAGTAAATTGTACATCAAAGTGTGACTAAGCAGGAACCTATAGGTCCTTCCCTGGGCAGATACCCCCATGTTCTCCTTTTGCCTCTTATTTATAGAAAACATTTAGCTTCCTAAGCCTTCCCTGAGTCCCAGTGCGTGAATTTAATCAGAAAATAAGAGAGGGGAAAAGGTGGCCTGCAGAAGTTGTTCCGCTCCAGCTGGTCTGCCATGGAGTTGGCAAGGAGGCGACGGGTGCTGAGAGGCTGGCTCGAGTGGCAGCGGAGGCCACTGTAGATGGACCAGCTCTGCTTGGCACCAGGGCAGGGCCGCCGCCACCTCCACTTCATCTCCCTGGAGCCGGTGCCGGTGGCCCCGATGGGCGGCGCACGGCGAGCAGCGCTTCGGCTCCTGTTGCTGGGGCCTCAGCCTGGGCCTCCCCTTCGTGTAGGATGTAAGGGGGGCCAGCCCGACTCTCAGGGCGGGGCTGCCTTGGCCTCACTTCAGCGCGTCGAAAGTCTCAGGAAGAAGCGGCCACTTTTTTCTTGATTTGGCTTGGTTATTCATGTGACCCAGCTTGACCAGGGTTTCTTTATTTAGAACCCAAAGACATCATTGCTGAAGAAGAGGAAGAAGTGGAAAGTCCTAAAAGCATTGGGAAGTACCTGACCTCCAGTGTGGCTTATGGGTTCACAGGGATGTGGGACAGCAACTGAAGCTGAAGGACCTGACTCCATGTGGACACAAAGGCAATCTGCACTTCATATGCTTTCCCACTCATAACATGCCTGCTTTTATTCAAATGGGCAGAGATGAAAATGTCTCTAGTCTCCACACTGTCTTTTGTGCCCCTGGAGGTGGAGAGTACAAATTTGAGCAGGATTTTCTCACAGTATGCATTTTTTAGCTTGTATACAATTTATGACAGTTTGTTAAAAATAATACTAATAGCAAGTGGTGGAATCATTTCCATCTCTAATGGAATTTGAATTTTCTTGAGTCAAATTAAGATTAAACACTGATAGGAATTGCCATTTAGATTGTTGTGTAGTTTACTTTTTGCCCAATGCAGATGAGTGAATGAGAATCAGAACCACTAAAAGCATAGCATTTTGTTGTTATTGTGCTGTTGCTGCTGCTGCTAAGTCGCTTCAGTCATATCCAACTCTGTGCGACCCCATAGACGGCAGCCCACTAGGCTCCTCTGTCCCTGGGATTCTCCAGGCAAGAATACTGGAGTGGGTTGCCATTTCCTTCTCCAATGCATGAAAGTGAGAAGTGAAAGTGAAGTCGCTCAATCGTGCCCAACTCTTAGCGACCCCATGGACTGCAGCCCACCAGGCTCCTCTGCCCATGGGATTTTCCAGGCAAGAGTACTGGAGTGGATTGCCATTGCCTTCTCCAGTTGTTACTGTAGCATGAAATAAATACTAAAACTGTAATAAGCAAAATAAGGAACTACCAGGGAGGAGCAATATCATTGTTTTGAACAATTAAATTGAAAAAATAATTTTTTTAATTAATGTTGTTTCATGTTATGAAATTGTTTCCAGTCTTACCTACCACATTATTTTCTTATCCTCCTTGTTTCTTGGCAGTTTTGCTATTTAGAAATATGAGGAAATCTGGTCCAAAACAATGTTTTTAGGCCTAAGGGCTAGTCAGAGATGGTTGATAGTCAACTCTTCTTTCCCCAAATGCCCTTTGAACTACTAAACATGTTTCCTACTGAACATGTATCCTACTGAAGGGTTGTTTTCCTACTGAACCCAGAGTTCAATCCCTGGGTTGGGAGGATCCCCTGGAGAAGGGAATGGCAACTCACTTTATTATTCTTGCTTGGAGAAATCCATGGATAGAGAAGCTTGGTGGGCTATAGTTCATGGGTCGCAAAGAGTTAGACACTATTGAGTGACTAACACACACACAGACACATACACACAAGCTTAGTTTGGCAGGAGTCTGAACACTAGGAGGAGTGCCAGAAGGCACTTGATTTTGTTTTCATTCAGTAAGGCTTTGAAGCTAGGTCCTTTGAGGGTGGATGCGGGAGCAAATGAGAGAATTGATAAGAGAATTTGATCCGTAGATCAAAGAGATTTGATCCAGACTCTGATCTTCAGGGTAAAATGTAAATTTAAAATATCTTCAGTGACCATGGGTTTAATGCTACCAGTGAGAATGTTATTGCAGAGATTCTGCCATTACCTATGTCATTTTTATGCTCCTCTCACTTGAGTGTCGTTATATGGTTGGTGGCTTTGTCTTTTTCCTTTGTTCTCTATCTTCTTTCTCTCATAACTGACTACAACTATTATATAGAATGACATGAGCTTTAAAAGGAAGTTTTTCTTGATTTTTGGTTTTCAATGGTTTCTTTTCTACCAGTGAGTAAATGGGAACAAAGCAGGAGGAGAGGAGGTCCCTGTCTTTTGAGGTCATAGTAGACTCTGGATGATAACTGATAGGTAAAGGAAAAAACCTAACTATTTCTGGGAGCCTGTAGAGATGCTTTTGGAAAATATTTGAAAACCATTCAGGCTGTTACCAGAGGTTGCGTAGTAATCCAAGAAGTGCAGAGTAGATTTTAGATCTCAGGAACTGCCTCCTAGGCTGTTGGGGTTTCTCATCTGTATGTACCAGCGCTGTCCTTGAAAACTGTATGAAAATGAAATGCCTAATAAATCCTGTTTGTTCATTGGGAGTGACTATTATTTAATAAACCACAGTGAAGTAATTCTAATAAAAAAGGAAAAGAAAATAAGAGAAAGTGGGGAAACAGTCAAGTGAGACAAATAATAATAGGCTAGCCATTAATCAAATTAAAAGACCTCTAAAACCTTTCGACGTGGAGTCAAAGTAGCAGAATAAGGGGATGTGGAGCACACCTCTCCCCACAAGTACATCAGGAATACATCTGAAAATAAAACAGTTCTCAAAGAGCACCTGCTGAACACTAGTAGACTACCTTGAGCACTTAAAAGACCTAGAAAGATACCCTGGCAAGCAGGCAGGATGAAAGAAAGATAAAAGAAAAGAGAAAAAAGAATAGGACCTACATCCATGGAGTGAAGGAGGGGAAGGAGAGGAGAGGGTCCCACACCTGGGAAAGACCCCCCAACGGTTGGGAGACCAGCTAGGACAGGAGGGGAGCCTCGGGGGCTCACAGGATAGTGCAGAAGCACGCCTGTGGCAGGCAGGACAGAGTGAGGTGTACACTGACGGTCCGTACCACAGTGCTTCATGCCCCAGCCTGAGGGGTGTGTCTGCTGTAGCTGTGCCCCTGCCAGCTGGGGAAGTGCATGTAGACAACTGATCCATCAGCCTCTGCAGCAGACACCAGTGGGATGACAACACAAAGAGGTGGGGCTGAAGCCACAACTGAGCTCCAGGAGTTGTGCCACAAAGGAAGAAGAGCTGAAATATCTCCTTGTGATATTATTCATGGATTTACACCCCAGCTGCCAGCTTTGTAAACTCAGTGCCTGTGGAACATCAGAATGAATGAGCACTCTGTAGCTGAGACAGGTCTAGCTTTAGCAGCTGTAGGCTTTGGGCACATACCCAGTGGGATTGGTCCAGGACAGAATCACAGCTGCCACCTTAGCTTCCACAGTAGGGGGATGATTCAGGTGAATGACTCCTGAAGTTCTGGGACCTGACTTCAAGCAGGTGGCTTGGTGAAAACAACACCTGAGATACACCAGGACCACCAGCATTCCCCTAATTAAGGTGGGGCTGAGAGCTGTTCCAATAGCAGTGTAATTTCTGAGTCAGTCCAATGGATGAAAAGTGACACAGCAGAGTACACTCACAAGTAAATAGCTCCAGAGGAGGAAGACTTAGTGGCTTCCCTCTCAGTGGGAGTGCTCCAGTCACACCTAACTCACACAGCAGATCACAAACACAGCTCAGAAAAAGATCTGAGGGTCTCTACTCAAACAACTAGAGAGCAAACTCTGCCCCTGACAGGTCAGTGACAACCCCAGAGCAAAGGGGCAGTCCTGCTTAATATCCAGCGCAGGCTCAGGTCACCATGACCTCAGTCACACCTCCTTTCAATAGGATAATGGCCTTCATACACAGAGGAAAGAGGAGGCAGACATACATATCAAAAACAGCTTTTGCACCAAAAAATATTAAACCCACACAGTCTACACAATGACATTCCCACATTTAAAAAAAAAAAAAAAAAAGCCCTGCAAGACAATATGAGGGACAGAATCAAGAGGAAGACCTGGCAGAACATTTGGCCTTGAGGGCCAGTGGCACCTGAGTGCAGGAGCACCACAGGGCTTGGAGAAACTGATTCGCCACTCTTGGAGAATGCACATAAGAACTCACAAGAACTGTGATACAGCACATACTAATACCTCCATAAGAATCAGGGTAGACCTAACTAGGGCACCTGGAGATCTGCTGGGTGAGTGTAGGTTGTCAGTAGCTCACTGTGGGGGCAAGAACACAGGCAGCAGAGGCCCCAGGGAATATCAGTCAGCATCAGCTCTCTGAGAGGTCCCCATTTTGGCCCCAAGCCTTGGCCCCACCCAATAGACTGTAACAATGGACTGGCTCAAAATTTGGAAAGGAATACGTCAAGACTGTATAAGATTGCCCTGCTTATTTAACTTATATGCAGAGTACATCATGCAAATGCCAGGCTGGATGAATCACAAGCTGGAGTCATGAGTGCCAGGAGAAATATCAACAACTTCAGATATGCAAATGATACCACCCTAATGGCAGAATGTGAAGAACAACTAAAGAGCCTCTTCATGAAGGTGAAAGAAGAAAGTGAAAAAGCTGGCTTAAAATTCAACATTCAAAGAACTAACATCATGGCATCTGATTCCATTACTTCATGGCAAATAGATGGTGAAAAAGTGGAAACAGTGACAAATTTTCTTTTCTCAGGCTCCAAAATCACTGAAGTCAAAGATTGCAGCCATGAAATTAAAACACACTTGCTCCTTGGAAGAAAAGCTATGACAGACTGAGACGGCATATTAAAAAGCAGAGACATCACTTTGTCAACAAAGGTCTGTCTAGTGTCTATTCAAAGTCATGGTTTTTTCAGTAGTCATGCACAGATGTGAGAGTTGGACCATAAGGAAGGCTGAACAGCAAAGAACTGATGCTTTCAAACTGTGGTGCTGGAGAAGACTCGAGAGTCCCTTGGACAGCAAGGAGATCAAACCAGTCAATCCTAAAGGAAGTCAACTCTGAATATTCATTGGAGGGACTGATGTGGAAGCTCAAGATTCAATACTTTGGCCACCTCATGTGAGGAGCCAGTTCATTGGCAAAAACACCAATGCTGGGAAAGACTGAGGACAGGAGGAAAAGCGGGTGACAGAAGATGAGATGGTTGGATGGCATCCCAGACTCAATGGACATATGTTTGAGCAAACTCTGGGAGAGTTTGTTCCCAGGAAGGACAGAGAAACCTGGCATACTGCAGTCCATGTGATCTCAAAGAGTCAGACAGGACTTAGTGACTGAACAACAACAATAAGGAGAGCTGGAATACCTCAAGCCAAACAACTAGCAAGATGGGAACACAGCCCCACCCATCAGCAAACAAGCAACCTAAAGACCTAAAGACATACTGAGCTCACAGCTACCTCAAAACACACCCCTTCACATGGTCCTTCACATCAGAGGAAATAGATCCAGCTTCACCCACCAGAGGGCAAGAATCAGTCCTCCCCCACCTCCCTGAAGAAGTCCCTGGACCAACCTCACTCTTGAGGAGGCAGACACCAGAAGCAAGAGGAACTACAATCCCACAGTTTGCAGAAAGGAGACCATGAACACAGATAGTTAAACAAAATGAAACAACAGAGAAATATACTGCAAATGAAGTTACAAAATAAAACTCACAAGAAGAACTAAATGAAGAGGAGATAGTCAACTTGAAAAGGAATGTACAGTAATGATTGTAAAGATGACCCAAAATCTCAGAAAAAGAATGGAGGCATAGATAAAGAAGAGACAAGAAATGTTTAACAAGGAGCTGAAAGATTTAAAGCACACACTGAGAAAACAATGTAATAAGTGAAATGAAAAAATACGCTAGAAGAAATCTGTTACCTAAGAGTAACTTAGGCAGAAGTATGAATAAGTAAGCTAGAAGATAGAAAGGTGGAAATCACTGCCACAGAACAGAATAAAGAAAAAAGAATAAAAAGAAAAGAGGACAGAGGAAATGTTGACCTCTGGGACAACATTAAATGGACCAACATTCAAATTATTGGGGTCCCAGTAGAGGAAGGAAAAAAGAAATTTCCTGAGAAAGTATTTGGAGAGATTATAACTGAAAACTTCACTAACATGAGAAGTGAAATACTCACTAAAGTCCAGGAATCACAGAGTCCCATACAGTAGGAAACCAAGGAAGAATATGGCAACATATATTAATCAAACTGAAAAAAAATTAAAGACAAAGAAAAGATTAAAAGCAACAAACATCATACAAAGGAATCACCATAAGGTTATCAGCTGATTTTTCAGCAGAAACTCTGCAGGTCAGAAGGGAGTGGCATATATTTCAAGTAATGAAAGGGAAAAACCTGTAACAAAGAATGCTCTAATCAAAACTTACATACAGATTTTATGGAGAAACCAAAAGCTTTATATAGAAGCAAAAGCTAAAAGAATTCAGCACTACCAAACCAGCTGTTCAAAACAAATGCTAAAGGAACTCTTCTAGGTGAGAAAGGGACCAGTAACTTACACTTGATCTTAGCCAAAAGGCCGAGAAGCAATGGACCAGTAACTTAAAACAAACTTATATATATAGAGTGCTTATTCAGAATCTCATGAGAACTACAAACTAAAACACTACAAAAGATACACAAACAAAAAAAGAAAAAGCAATCAAAACACAACACTAAAGATAGGCATCAAATCAAATCACAAGAGCAGAAAACAGAAGGGGAAGGGAAGAAAAAAATCCAACAGAAACAAATTGAAAACAATTTAAAAATTGTTAATAGGAACACACATACCAATAATTACTTTACATATAAATGGATTCAATTCTCCAATCAAAAGACATAGACTGGCTGAATGAATACAAAAACAGAGCCCATATATATGCTGTCTACAAGAGATCCACTTCAGACCTAGGGACAAATACAGACTACAAAGTAAGGGGATAGAAATAGATAGACTATACAACAGGCTTTTTTTTTAAGCCACAATAATGATACTCACATCAGAGAATAAAGACTGTTACAAGAACAAGGAAGAACACTACATAATGATCAGGTGATCAACCTAAGAAGATATAACAAAATTGCAAATATATATGCACCAAAAATAAGAGTACCTCAATATATAAGGCAAAGACTTAGAGCCATAAAAGGATATAAACAGCAATACAATAATAGTAGGGACTTTAACAGCTGACAGATAACAATGGACAGATCATCCAGGGAGAAAATCAATAAGGAAACACATGCCTTAAATGGCACATTAGACAAGATGAACTTGAAACTTGTGGAACATTCCATCCAAAAGCAACAGAATACAATTTCTTCTCAAGTTCACATGGAACATTCTTCAGGATAGATAACACCTTGGGCCACAAATCAAGCCTTGGTTAACTGAAGAAAATTAAAATCATATTAAGAATCTTTTAAGACCATATTGCAATGATATTAGAAATAAAATACAGGGGAAAACTGTAAAAAAAAAAAAGAAGAAGAAGAAGCACGAGCGCATAGAGACTAAACAATACATTACTAAACAACCAATTGATCACCAAAAAAATCGGAGAGAATATTAAAAAAAAAAAAAAACCTAGAGACAAATGACCATTAAATCACAATGATCTAAAACAATGCAGTGTAGCAAGAGCAGTTCTAAGAGACACATTTATAGCAACACAACCTAACCTGAGGAAACAAGACAAATCTCAAATGAACAACCTTACCTTAAACTTAAAGCAACTAGAGAGAGAAGAACAAGCAAACCCCAAAGTTAGTAAAAGTAAAAATCAGATAAAGATCATATCAGATCATAAATAAATGAAACAAAGATGAAGAAAACAATAAAAGATCACTGAAACTAAAAGCTGACGTTTTGAAAAACTGATAAACCTTTATTTAGCCAGACTCATCAAGAAAAAAGCCAATAAGACTCAAATCTATGAAATTAGAAATGATAAAGTAGTAGTTACAGCTGACACCACAGAAAGGCACATAATTAAGAGACTCCTGAAAGCAGCTATATGCCAATAAAATGGACAACCTAGAAGAAATGGACAAATTCTTAGAAAGGTACAACCATTCAAGACTACACAAAGAAAGAGATGGAAAATATAAACAGCCGAATCATAAGTACTATAATTGAAACTGTGGCTTTAAAGTGTCCAAAAAACAAGTCCAGGACCAGATGGCTTTACAGGCAAATGCTACCATGACTTAACCCTGCATATCACCACTTAACCAAACACATCACCAGTTGCATTACTCTTGCTCCTGAGTAGGCTCATGATCTGCTGTGTTTCTGATACCACACCTAAGTGACAACTTGATATAGATAAGTTTGTGATGCTTCCTTTGGGAATGATTCAGTCCAGTTCAGTCGCTCAGTCATGTCCATGTCTTTGTGACCCCATGGACTGCAGCACACTGGGCTTCCCTATCCATCACCAACTCCTGGAACCTACTCAAACTCATGTCCATTGAGTCGGTGATGCCATCCAACCATGTCATCCTCTGTTGTCCCCTTCCTCTCCTGTTTTCAATCTTTTCCAGCATTAGGGCCTTTTCCAGTGAGTCAGTTCTTCAAATCAGGTAACTAAAGTTCTGGAGTTTCAGCTTCAGCATCAGTCCTTCCAATGAATATTCAGGACTGGTTTCCTTTAAGATTGACTGATTGGATATCCTTGCAGTCCAAGAGACTCTCAAGAGTCTTCTCCAATACCACGGTTCAAAAGCATCAATTCTTCGGCACTCAGCTTTCTTTATAGTCCAACTCTCACATCCATACATGACTAGGAAAAACCACAGCTTTGACAAGACATGCCTTTGTTGGCAAAGCGATGTCTCTGTTTTTTAATATGCTGTCTAGGCTGGTCATGGTCTTTCTTCCAAGGAGCAAGCATCTTTTAATTTCATGGTGCAATCACCATCTGCAGTGATTCTGAAGCCCCCAAAAATAAAGTCTCTCAATGTCTCCATTGTTTCCCCATCTATTTGCCATGAAGTGATGGGACTGGATGCCATGCTCTTAGTTTTCTGAATGTTGAGTTTTAAGCAAGCTTTTTCACTCTCCTCTTTCACTTTCATCAAAGGCTTTTTAGTGCTTCTTTGCTTTCTGCCATAAGAATGATGTCATCTGCATATCTGACGTTATGCATATGACGTTATGCATATCCCAGTAATCTTGATTCCAGCTTGTGCTTCATCCCGCTCTGCATTTCACGTGATGTACTCTACATGTAAGTTAAATAAGCAGGGTGATAATATACAGCCTTGACGTACTCCTTTCTCAATTTGGAACCAGTCTGTTGTTCCATGTCCAGTTCTAACTGTTGCTTCTTGACTGGCATACAAATTTCTCAGGAGGCAGGACAGGTGGTCTGGTATTCCCATCTCTTTCAGAATTTTCCACAGTTTGTTGTGATCCACACAGTCAAAGGCTTTGGCATAGTCAATAAAGCAGAAGCAGATGTTTTTTGGAACTCGTTTTTTTGACGATCCAGTGGATGTTGGCAATCTGATCTCCGCTTCCTCTGCCTTTTCTAAATCCAGCTTGAACATCTGGAAGTTCACAGTTCACATACTGTTGAAGCCTGGCTTGGAGAATTTTGAGGATTACTTTGCTAACATGTGAGATGAGTGCAATTGTGCAGTAGTTTGAACATTCTTTGGCATTGCCTTTCTTGGGATTGGAAAGAAAACTGACCTTTTCCAGTCCTGTGGCCATTGCTGTGTTTTCCAAATTTTTTGACATACTGAATGCAGCACTTTCACAGCATCATCTTTCAGGATTTGAAATCGTTCAACTGGAATTCCATCACCTCCTCTAGCTTTGTTCATAGTGATGCTTCCTAAGGCCTACTTGACTTCGCATTCCAGGATGTCTGGCTCTAGGTGAGTGATCACACTATTGTAGTTATCTGAGTCATGAAGATCTTTTTTGTATAGTTCTTCTCTGTATTCTTGCCACCTCTTCTTAATATCTATTTGAAGCTGTTTTAATTCTGGAACATTTTTATTATTTTGACCAAATATCCCCCCAAACTGATGTTTTCTAATTTCCCATCCAATATCTGGAAACAATAGTTTCTTCCTTGTCTCACACCCTTGGCTATAACACACCCTAATAGTAAAACTTAATCAATGTTCCTGGAGTGAATCAATGGTTGACTCTGTGGCTCTCCTTGCATCATTTAAACCCTCCTAAATGATACTGGATTTAATCAATTCAACTGGTTATAGGCAAAAATCCAATCAGGATTAATCATATGGACAGTCTGGAATCTAATCAGTCACCACTTTCTGGTTGGCTGTTTGTAGTTGGGCAAGGGGGAAGATGTTATTAAAAAGGCCTTTAAAAGTCTCAGGCACCAAAGAAAAGATGCAGAAACTTTGCCTTCTGGAGTTACTATCTGGGATCTCATCCAGTCTTAGGACTGAGCCCACCCTGACAACCACATCAGAGCTGGTAAGTTACTGACCTTAGTCAAGGACCCTCTTATCTTATCTATGGTCAGTGGTCTTGAATTGTGTCATATAGCTTAGGATGGCAGGGAGAGATATTTTTAGTTAGTCTTTATCCATGTTTTTTCGTTTTTTTGGCTGTGCTATGTCTTCATTAGCTTCATTTGCTCGGATTTTCTCCAGTTGCACCTAGCAGGGGTTACTCTAGATTGCAGTGCACAAGCTTTTCAGTGCATTGGCTTCTCTTATTTCAGAGCATAGGCTGTAGATGCATGGGCTTCAGTAACAGTAGCACGTGGGCTCAGTAGTTAGGCACACTGACTCAGTTGCTCTGCAGCATGTGGAATCTTCTTGGACCAGGGATCGAACCCATGTCCCCTGTATTGGCAGATGGATCCCCATCCACTGCACCTTGTTACTGGTAAGGAACCTGCCTGCCAATGCAGGAGACATAATGAGATGAGGGTTCAGTCCCTGGGTTGGGAACACCCTTTGGAGAAGGGAAGGGCAACCCAGTCTAGCATTCTTGCCTGGGGAATCCCATGAACAGAGGATCCTGGTGGGCTACTAACAGACCATGGGGTTGCAAAGAGTTGGACATGACTGAAGCAACTTAGCACACATGCATGCGCCACTTGGGAGGCCCCTAGTTAGTTCTGTGCTGATGAACAAATTTAACATTTTGGTTTTGCCTCTCAGTGTAGTTTTGCCTCTTTCTCAACATTTTGATTTCTCCTTCAGTTTATATAATGTCAATTACCTTCAACAAGCAGATTTTCCTCTTAATAAAAACAGCTGTTTGGAGTTTTATTCCTTGACATTCAAAATATGTAGTTTGTGCAGTGGCATTCATTTTAGGGATCTGTCATCTTTTCCAGCTCAAGTAACTGTGGGAATTGAGGATGGAGGTTGAGTTGTGTCACATGATGCTTCTATTCAGTAGTTTTAGGGCCCTAAGAGGAGAAGACAATGGCACCCCACTCCAGTACTCTTGCCTGGAAAATCCCATGGACTGAGGAGCCTGGTAGACTACAGTCCATGGGGTAAGAGTCGGCATGACTGAGCGACTTCTCTTTCACTTTTCACTTTCTTGCATTGGAGAAGGAAATGGCAACCCACTCCAGTATTCTTGCCTGGAGAATCCCAGGGATGGGGGAGCCTGATGGGCTGCCATCTATGTGGTCGCACAGAGTTGGACACAACTGAAGCTACTTAGTAGCAGCAGCAGCAGGACCCTAAGAAAGTGGTAAAGTTTTCACCAAAATAATTAGGTCAGCCTTCAGGCTTGGGGTATCCACTTACCAGTTCATCATAATAAAGCAAAGCAGTGAATGGAAATGGATGGGCAAGTAGTTGGTCTTCTTCCTCCTTAGTACTTTTATGAGATTCTTGCTCTGGTAAAAAAAAAAACCCTCTAGAATGTCAAGCATACTATCTCCTTTGCTGCTCTATTCTGAACTGTGGTATCACATAATCACCCAAATCAAGGTAGGTGTTCCAGCTGGATAGAGGCTCTGGAAAGGGACACCTTTTAGGTAGCTATAGACTAAGGTTTAGGATCTAGTGGTTGGGTATATGATTTCTTCCTTAAGAAGGGATATCTTAATTTAGATGACTTGAAAATAGGTAAGAAAAGGGGAAATTAAAGAGGGAAAACTCCATGCCTGAGCATTTCTAAACCAAAGCTCTGTGCTTAACACTTTTATGATCACAATAAGCCTGTCTCAAATTCCCTGTCTGTAAAAGGCTTTTTGCTCCAGATAAGATAATTGATATATGGGAAATGCATGATTCTGGAGGTGATAGTAGTAGAATAGGAGCCAAAGGGATCATAAAAGCTGGTTTGCAGATAATGCAGGGATGTAAGTGAGATCCTGCAAACTGCCATCTTCATGGGTTGTTGTGGGGCCTTGCCCAGACTGGTCTTCTATGCATGTCATCCAGAAGCCTCACCTGGCTTCTGGGTATGCCTGGGGCCCAAGCATGGGTGGAAGGAAGTCTGAGTAGGAAACATTTTAAGTATGTCTCTTCCTATTAACATTCAGTGATGCCCATTGATGATTGAGACAAGATGTCAGGCTCTGCTGTGAGCTTGTTCTAGTCCATCCTATGATCTTCATTCATACTCATAAGGAAGTGGAATGTGTTTTACTCTGCTACATAGATGAGGAAAGAGTTTTCCAGGTTCTGTAAACTTGATCCAGACATACTGTGAAGGTTAAAGACTCAGGCTTAAATGAGACTGGGAATTCTGGGTAATGATCATTATCAGATGGGCAGACCAACTTGGTCTTCAGCAAATCTCTTGTCTCTCACCTTGAGGTCACCTTCCACCCCAGTTTTTAAGACATTGTAATTCTACTTCTCCCCAGGTGCCTGACAAACCCCTTGGACACCCTTGGAATAACTCACTGCCTCCTTACGTATTCAGACTTGACCCATCTTTCCCAGTGTCTGAATATCAGTCAGCTAAAGGGCCTGAATCTGAGTGGTGTCACCCTGACCTACTCTAGTCCTGAGCTCCTTCCAGGTCTGCTGGAGAAAGTTGCAGCCACCCTCCAGGAACTGTACTTAGATCAGTGTGGGATCATGGATTCGCAACTCGAGGCCATCCTGCCTGCCCTGAGCCACTGCTTCCAGCTTAATTTCTTCAGCATACGTGGAAACTTCCTCTCCATGGCCGTTATGGATAAGATGCTTCGACACACCTCAGCACTGCCCAGTTTATGTCAAGAACTGTACCCTGTCCCTCAGGAGAGTTTCAGCTCTCTGGGAATCCTCCAGCTGGGGAGACTTGCTCAGTGTCGAGCTGAACTGCTTGAGATTCTGAAGGACTTGGGACATCCCAGGACCATCTGGATTAGTTCCAGCCCCTGTCCTCACTGTGGAGAGGACACATTCAATCATCCTGAGCCCATCACATATGGCAGTAACACCTCTGCCTAGTTGGATGCATCGATCGAAGAAAGCTTTCTTCTGAGCATTTGGAAACTGAAATCTATGATACTGGTACTTTGTGAAGGGAAAAGAGACCTATGGTTTCAGACATTTGCTCAGTGTGAATGTGAAAAGGAAAAGTGATCCTGCAGGGGTGCAGGACTGCAGAGGGAATAGCTGATGCGGAGCAGTAATGGAACTTTGTATACATGTGTCCTACGGAGTAAGAATTATAAACCTGAATTTCCGAAGGTGGATTCAAGCTTGTAACCCACATGTTGGAGCTATCCCTAGGTAGATGGTTATAAAGAAATGAAATAAAGAGATGCTCAGTGTAAACCAACTGCTGCCCTCCATGTATCATCTTTTTCTTCCCCTCACTTTTCGTTGCAGGAATCTCCAGATGCAGATTTTTAAAAAAGCAGAGTTTCTGAGTTTCTACCATTTTCACCCAGTCTTTATTCTGTCTGAGGCATATCTCCAGAGTTTGCTCAGATTCGTGTCCATTGAGTCAGTGATGCTATTTAGCCATCTCATCCTCTTCCACCACCTTCTCCTTTTCCCTTCAGTCTTTCCCAGCATCAGAGTCTTTTTTCAATAAGTCAGCTCTTCAAAACAGGTGGACAAAGTATTGGAGCTTCAGCATCAGTCCTTCCAATGAATGTTCAGGGTTGATTTCCTTTAGGATTGACTTGTTTGATCTCCTTGAAATTCAAGGGACTCTCAAGATTCTTTTTCAGCACCACAGTTTGAAAGCATCAGTTCTTTGGTGCTCAACCTTCTTTATGGTCCAACTCTCACATCAGTACATGACTACTGGAAAAACCATAGCTTTGACTATACAGACCCTTGTTGGCAAAGTGATGTCTCTGCTTTCTAATATGCTGTCTTAGTTTGTCATAGCTTTCCTTCCAAGGAGCAAGTGTCTTTTAATTTCACGGCTGTAGTCACTGTCCACAGTGATTTTGGAGCCCAAGAAAATAAAGTCTGTCAGTGTTTCCACTTTTCCCCCATCTATTTGCATGAAGTGATGGAACCTGATGCTATGTTCTTAGTTTTTTGAATGTTGAGACTTAAGGGACATCTCTTACCTCCTTACATATTCCTATGTCTGTTCAATGGCTAATACATACAAGGTTGAACATACTCAGTATCCAATAAGCCATTAGAATGAAGATTTCTTTGCGGGGCCCTGATTGCTGACTCACACCATGACCTTAGACATGAGTAGTCCCCATGTTTCTCCTTGTGGATCTATAAGTTTCACTTCTTGGCACTGCTGTGTGTTGAGAAATGGCTTTTCTGCACAAGGCATTGCTCACAGTTCTGAAAGTGGTCATCTGCACTGCAGATAAGCTGAGCCTCTGCATCTCACTAGCCAGTTACCCCAGTAGGTAATAGTCCTTGAATTATTCTAATGAAGGTATACAAATTTCTCTGAACAAAAAACTAAAACTATATGGGCATGTAACATGGTTTTTTTTTTTTATTTCTCATTAAAAATTGCATCCTTTGGGGGCTAGGTTATATTAATGAAAGAATGACTTTCATAACACCTTCTGTGTCTCCCCATTAAGGAAGATGAGCATAGCATGTTTTGACACCAGATATCAGGATTTATACAAAACATCTTTCAGTTTCCTTGCCTGTGGTAAGACATTTTAGTTGTTAGGGTTCTCCTGAGTAACCACTATTGTACAGCTGATTGTTGAACAATGTGTCAGTGAAGGGTGCTACTCCTACTCAGCTGAAAATCTCCATATAATTTGTAGTCTACCCTCCATATCCTCATTTCCACATCCTTATTTTCCCCAACTAGATCCTGTAAAATGACATTTACTCTTGAAAAACGTTTGTGTGTAAGTCAACTGAGCATTTCAAATCAGTGTTTTCCAGGGTCACCTGTTATACATATAGGAAGACTTCCATTATGGTAATGGGCTTGCCTGGTTACACAATCTGCTATCTGTAACCTAGACAACCTGCAAAGCCAGTGCTGCAACTCAGACTGAGGATTAAAGCTCAAAACTAGGTAAGCTGATGGTGTTAGTCCAAGTCTGAGGCCAAAAACCTAAGAAGCAGGGAACCACCATTTAAATTTCATAGCAAGGAGGCTTGAGAGCCAGAAGCTTCAATGTTTGTGGCTAAGAAGAAAGAGAGGAGAAAATTTGCCCTCCTTGCTTCATTTAGAACCCAAGAACTGCAAGATGCCCACTCACAATGGTGAGGGCCGATCTCTTCACTCAGTCCTTTCCAATGCTTATTTCTTCCAGAAACACCTTCAAACATAACTCATGTTTTACCAGCACTTTTTTTACATAGGAACATTTACACAAGAAAATTAACCATCATAATGACCTTAAAGAGAAGGCATTCACAGAAAAACTGCTGAGGTTTCATGGACTGGTGTTGCTGATTTGAGGTGGGAGGGGATATAGGAATGGGGGATCTTAGGCAAGAGCTCAGTTTTTCTGGTGTGTGTGTGTGTGTGTGTGTGTGTGTAAAGGAAGACAATGATATAAACCTAGATTCTGGGATTTTCTAGGATTCAATGAGATGAAGCACTTGAGAGCTTGGCATCCAACCTGGCATATAGTAAGACACTATTAAAGGGGTCTTTTCCTACTTTTTCTCTCCTTGCCACATGTAAGTTACTTCCATGTCTTTTTATGTTTCATGTTACATTGTCTGAATAAATCAGACATTATTTATTCATTCACCTACTGAAAAACATCTTAATTGCTTCCTTGGTTTGCCACTACAAGATTCTGTGTGCATGTTTGATATGGACATGTCTTCAACTCATTAAATATCAAGGAGAAAAATAGCTGGATTATATGAAAAGAGTATGTATTCAATTATTTTTCTCCCTTGACAATCTTATCCATTAGACATTATCCCATAAAGGGCAGGGACTCTGTCTCTATCACTCTGTGGTCCCACAAATGAACAGCGAGCCTGATGAGCAGTAAAAGCTTATAACTTCCTGAAAATCTTTAAAGTCAGTTTATAGTGAAATGTTATTTTGGACTGAAATGCAAATCTGGGGAATGTCAACTTTAGCTGGCTATCAATAACACAAATTAGTTGGATATGGAAGAAATAACACCTGTGGTCAATACATTGCACAATGTAAACTGTATATGAACCTGTAACAAGACAGGACCCTATGGGGCATTCCTGGAGTTGATCCCCCACCAAGTTCTCCTCCTGCCTCCTGTTTGTAGAGAACCTTTAGGCTTCTAGGTCTTCCTCAAGTTCCAAAGAATAAATATAAACAGAAAATATGAGAAAATAGGGAAACAGGGGGAAACAATCAAGCAACAGACAATAATAGTTTAGCCATCAATCAAATTCAAGGACCTTGAAAACCTCTTCAAGGGCTACAGATAATATTCTGAGCCATATTCTCGAGCTGTTTGTAGACACTGAAACTCCCACCAGGTGGAAGAAGTTAACAGCATGCTGACCAGAACCAAGCAGACCATAGACCAATTGGAAGAAGAAGGTTGATGAAGTTGGCTTCCAATTACATCACCAACTAACCAGAAGATTGCCCAGGAGCTGCTCCCCAAGCACTCTCCCTCACTCTGTCTTTGAAAGTCTTTTCCTAAAAGTCATCTGGAAATTTTGCCCTTTTGAGTAACTAGTTGTCCCTCTTCTTTGTTTAGTGCCTGCAATAAATTCTGCACTTTGCTCTGCCATCCTCATGTTAGTATATTAGCTTCACTGCATTGCGGTGAGCAAGCAGGTTTGATTCAGTAATTAAGGACTTTTTTTGTTTTCCATGCTTTTGTTGGTTGCGCCCAAGGAAGACAGAGCGATATTCTCATTGTAAAAATCCCAATGACACAGACAGAACAAGCCTTTCCACTATACTTCCTCCTCATCCAAGGCCCTTCTCCAGTTTGCACCTCCTGCGGGGAAAGAGCAGATGGGGTGTAATGGTTTAAGATTCACATAGAATGAAATCACAGTCTCAGAATTTTAGGCAACACTCAGACTTCCCATGTGTGCTTTTATTTCACATTCCTAACATCACCTGCTGCTTTGCCCTCTTCTCTCTCTGCCTCACCTTCCTCGATCTCCTTTTCCCCTTCCATTTTATCTGGCTTTCTACTTCTAGTGCCCTTAAGCATTGCTGGGAGGAGGCTGGGACATGTACTTGCAGGTTCCCTTGCATCTTAGACACTCCTGCACTGTTGGAAAGCATTTCTCAAAGTGAACTGAGCAATAGCCAAAGCCTCTGAGCTTCTTCATTGGCATCTTCAGAAACCTCTGGTCCATCCCTTGGCCATCCACTCTTATGACACCAGCTGTCTCTTCAGGATGTCTAGGACCTTACCAGGATACTTGGATCAGACTCACCGGGGGCGATCCTTCTGGGCAAGCAAGAAGCCAAGCCCATCCAACACTAGGAAACACAGATGTTTCCTAGTGAAACAGCTGCATCACACCCCTCCTCCCACAAAGGCAGGCAGACATAGGGTCAGGCTTGCACCATGGCCTTCAAGGTCTCACTGTGTCTCCAAAGGAGGTTGAAATAAACAGTGGTGAGAACAGCTCTGTGGGCAGATACTCCAAAGTGGAGACGGCTAAGGCCTCGTCCCTCAGCAGGCTCATTGCTGCCAGGTCCAGGAGTCTGAGAGCGTCCCAGACACTCATGCTGACTCTGCTCTAAAAAGAATCCCGTGAATATTTTGCAGGGAATAAGTCATCCTTCTCAGGCTGAGTATGACCTTCATGTGTATGACCTTCTCCTCAGCCTTTAGAAGAAGCAAATCAGGGCCATAGTTATTGCTCTGGCAGTGGTGGAAGAGCCTTTGTTTACACAAATTATACTCTGGGCTCTGTTGGCACAATGACATATGTCCACCCATTCTGGCACCATAAGTAATGTCTTGCAAGTACCATGGAGATGGAAACATCAACCACTACCCTATTCATTTTTTTCCACATCTTTGCTTAGTCATGCCTTACTTGGAAGTGGGTACTATGAGTGTAAAACAATCTATTCTGGGGGAAAACTCTCAGACTATACTTAGACCCCTCATCTGTGGGAATAGGCGGGTCATGTGAACCAACAGGGCCTCCATCTTCAGTTCCCACAATCAACTTGGCTAGGAAAGATTAAGGAGATACCACCAAAATGAATACTATTTGTTCTCAAACTAATTTTTTTTTAATGTCAAGAAATAAAATTCCAAATAGATATTTTTCATTAAAAAGTAACTCTGGAGTATTACTCAGCCATTAAAAAGAATACATTTGAATCAGTTCTAATGAGGTGGATGAAACTGGAGCCTATTATACAGAGTGAAGTAAGCCAGAAAGAAACACACCAATACAGTATACTAATGCATATATATGGAATTTAGAAAGATGGTAATGATAACCCTGTATGCAAGACAGCAAAAGAGACACAGATGTATAGAACAGTCTTTTGGACTCTGTGGGAGAGGGCTAGGGTTGGATGATTTGAGAGAATGGCATTGAAACATGTATAATATCATATATGAAATGAATAGCCAGTCCAGGTTTGATGCATGATACTGGATGCTTGGGGCTGGTGCACTGAGACGACCCAGAGGGATGGTACAGGGAGGGAGGAGGGAGGGGGGTTCAGGATGGGGAACATGTGTATACCTGTGGCGGATTCATGTTGATGTATGGCAAAACCAATACAATATTGTAAAGTAATTAACCTCTAATTAAAATAAATAAATTTATATTTTTTAAAAAAGTAACTCTGGTAGGTTAAGGTATTTAAAAATGATATACATCAAATTACAGATCAAGGTGTTTGCTGTTAAAGGCAAAGCTACACTTAGAGGCAAAATCAAAACCTCAAATCTATTCACTGAAAAGCTAGAAAAAGGTAAATCTCCCTGCCATGTCTAACCGCATGCCATCATTCAAGACCAGGTTACCACAGGGGAAAGCTCAGTGTCCTTAACTGAGACTGTTATCTTACCAGCTCTGCTGTGGCTGGCAGGATATGCAGACCTCTGTTCTGTTGGAGAACCCAGGCAGTGACTACGGAGCAAGAAAATTCTGCATCTCTTCCTTGATAATTAAGACCTTTCTAGACCTTTCTAATCACATTTTCCATCTTTTCAACTATTACCTTCCAATCAGAAAGTCATACCTAATTGTATTCTAGACTGTCCATCAGGTTAATCATGATTGTATCTTTGTCTTTACTCAGATGAATTGACAGAATCACATATTCATTCAAAAAAGAGAAAGAATGGGTGGAGGGCATGACAGTCAAGGAATCATTCCTGGATTTGCTATACAAACATTGATCAAGTTTTTCTAATAGGAACACTCCATAGCCCTAGGTGTGAGACAGGAAGGGCTTAGTATCTTCCTTAAAGAGACTAATAATAAAAATAAATAAATAAAACTAAAAGCATTATTATTGGGGATTTTTGACAGATCAAAATAATTAAAATGTCTCAGAATTAGAACAACTTCCTAAAGACAATGCTTTCTTTCTCCTTAAAATCTGAATATAAACAAGTCTTTGTATCAAGTTGCCACCTGTTATGTGGGCAACATAGTAGATCATGAACCAATCAAGAAGCAAGAGAAAAGCAATTGGGGATATGGTTGGCTTAAAGTCATGGCTTCTCTGAAGGAAAAAGATCATGGCTTCTCTCAGCTCATAATCACTGTGACAAGTGAGGATGGCAGCTGAGGAGAATGCAGCTGAAAATATCTAAAAGCACCCAGCGAATGACCCAAACAGTGTGAAATCTTTTTTCCCCTATTAGGTAGGATCAAGATTAAAATTTTTCCTCTGAATGGAGACTAGAAATTTAAAGGGAATAACTAAGAGGAGACAGTGTTAATCTTTAAGCTCTTTACTTTCCAGAAGGATGGGATCAGCTCAGCAAATTGGCTTTAAAACACTAAATCTGAGCATGTGAGTGGAGAGTGAGGCACCCAGCCCTGGGAACTCAGACATTTCCAAGTCTGAGGGCCACTGAGGGTGGACACTGTGGTCTCTTTGGAAACTTGGAGCCAGGAGAGAAACTAACGTGGGTTAGTTGCAAATAACCCTATCCTCAACATGGCAGCTGTTCAACCCCTTCATGGATCACTTCTTGTCATGGCAAAGGGGCTTGGGTAACTCATGAAGCTATGAGTCGTACTGTGCGGGGCCACCCAAGATGGACATGTCACAGTGAAGAGTTCTGACAAAATGTGATCCACTTGAGGAGGGAATGGCAAACCACCCCAGGATACTTGCCATAAGAACCTCATGAACTGTATAAAAAGACAAAAAGATATGACATCGAAAGATGAGTCTCTCAGGTCAGAAGGTGTCAAATTCGCTACTGGGGAAGAGAGGAGGACAACTACTAATACCCTCAGAAAGAATGAACGGTCTGAGCCAAAGCAGAAATGACCTTCAGTTGTGGATATGTCTGGTGATGAAAATAAAATTCGATGCTGCAAAGAACAGTATTGCATAGGAACCTAGAATTTTAGTTAGGCCCATGAATCAAGGTAAATTGGATGTGGTCAAGCAGGAGATGATAAGAATAAATACAGGCATCTTAGGAATCAGATAACTAAAATGGACGGGAATGAGTGAATTTAATTCACTCATTTAATACTGTGGGCAAAAATCCCATAGAAGAAATGCAGTAGCCCTCTTAACCAACAGAAGAGTCCAAAATGCAATATTTGGGTGAACCTCAAAAATAACAGAATGATCTCAGTTCATTTCCAAGGCAAGCCACTCAATATCACAGTAATTCACATCTATGCCTCTACCATTGATGCCAAAGAAGCTGAAGTTGATCAGTTCTGTGAAGATCTAGAAGACCTAGAACTAACACCAAAAAAAAAAAGAGAGAGAGAGAGATTCTATTCTTCATTGGGGATTGGAATGTAAAAGTAGGAAGTCAAGAGATACCTGTAGTAACAGGAAGGTTCCATGGAGAACAAAATGAAGCAGGGCAAAGGTTAACTGAATTCTGCCAAGAGAATGCACTGGTCATAGCAAACACCCTTTTTCAACAACACAAGATGACTTTACACATGGACATCACCAAATGGTCAATACCAAAATCAAATTGATTACATTCTACATAACCAAAGATAGAGAAGCTATATACAGTCAGCAAAGACAAAACCTGGAGCTGACTGTGGCTCAGATCTTCAACTTCTTGTAGCAAAATTCTTGGTTAAACTAAAGAGAGCAGGGAAAACCATTAGGTCAGCCAGGTATGACTTAAAATAAATCCCCTATAAATATGCAATGGAGGTGATGAATAGATTCAAGGGATTAGATCTAGTAAACAGTGTACCTAAAGATCTATGGACAGAGGTCCGTAATATTGTACAGGAGGCAGCGAACAAACCATACCAAAGAAATAGAAAAGCAAGAAGGCAAAGTGGTTATCTGAGGAGCCTTTACAAATAGCTGAAGAAAGAAGAGAAGTGAAAGGCTAGCGAGAAAGGGAAAGATAAATCCAACTGAAGGCAGAATTCCAAAGAACAGCAAAGAGAGATAAGAAGGTCTTCTTCAATGAACAGTGCATAAAAATAGAGGGAAACAACAGAAGGGGAAAGACTAGATATCTCTTTGGGAAAATTGGAAATATCAAGGGAACATTTCACCTAAAGATGGGCGCAATAAAGGACAGAAGCAGTAAAGATCTAGTAGATGCTGAAGAGATCAAGGAGAGATGGAAAGACTACATGGAAGAACTGTGCAAAAAAGATCTTAATGACCTGCTCCCTTAAGGGAAGCTATAGCAAAACATAATACATTAAAAAGCAGAGACACCACTTTTCTGACAAAGGTCCATATAATCAAAACTATGGTTTTTCCAGTAGTCATGTACAGATGTGAGAGCTGGACCATAAATAAAGCTGAGCTCCAAAGAATTGATGATTTCAGACTGTGGTGCTGGAGAAATCTGATGATTTCAGACTCTTAAGAGTCTCTTGAACTGCAAGGAGATCAAACCAGTCAATCCAAAAGGAAATCAACCCTGAATATTCATTGGAACTATTGTCGCTGAAGCTGAAACTCCTAACTTTGGCCACCTGACGCAAAAGCCAACACACTGGAAAAGAGCCTGATGCTGGGAAAGATTGAAAGTGAAAGAAGAGGGCAGTAGAGGATGGAATGGGTGGATGGCATCATCACTGGCTCACATGAATGTGAACCAATTCCAGGAGACAGTGGAGGAGAGAGGAGGTTCTTGTGCTGCAGTCCATGGGGTCACAAAGAGTCAGACATGACTTAGTGACAGAACTACAACAACAAAAGGTATCCTGCCTCACCCGTCAAGCTTCCTTTCATTGTTCAGGTAAATTGCCTACCCTGCAAGCATTCCCTAGCTTAGACGGTACATTACAAGACTTCTTCCTCCACCTCTCTAGATAACTCATCTGACATACAGGTCAGATACTATAGCAATGATTCTTTAAGTTTTGTTTTTTTAAGATCATGGATCTAGGCTTTCCCAGTTCAAACTAGTCAAAACCATGGAACTTTCATGTAGGGAACAAGGTATAAAGAAGGTTGAGAAGTGCTTGCAAACGAGACTCTCAACCAGGGCTGAACATTCTTGCAAACGAGATGTTCAGCTAAGAATCCTGTTTGTTCCCATGGGAAAAGAACATTGCTTGCACACAAGGATGTTTCTCTGATTCCTCAAAAGGAACAGACCCTGGGACAAACGGATTCTAAGTTGATAAGGAAGTTCCCCAAAACAAAGTCTTAGCTGCAGTAAATAAGTCAAGGTAAAGGTTATCTCACCCTGCGCCTGCGCACTGTATAGTCTTTAAATCATAGTGCTTGGCAGCTTGCCCTGTAGGTTGTTGTGCAAGGGATATAAAATAAAGCAGCTGTAAGAAGCAAGTGTTAAAATATAAAGATTTAAACCACTCTGCAGTGTTGGTATTCCATTCCGTCGCCGGCACTTTCAAGTGGGCCTGCATAAGTGTACAGTAGATGATTTTTTTTTTTAAAGAAAGCCAAAAACTCCATCCACAGATCACTCTAATGCCACCATCTTCTGAACATGTATTCCATAAGAAAGCATGTAACTCAGATGCACCTGCACAAAGCAGTGATTTCCTCACCTTTTTTCCTGCCTTCAATCACCTTGCCCTGCCCCTTCGAGCTCCTTATACTCTGCACCCATAAATATCCCTACTCACCTGCCTTTGAAGTGGTAGGGCTCAGACTTCCCATGTTTCCTCATGATTGCCTTGTAAATAACCCCTCTCTCAGCTTAAAATTTCAGAATTTAGCATTTGGCTTGCTGGACTTCCCTGATAGCTGGCTGGTGAAGAATCCACCTGCAATGAAGGAGACCCTGGTTCGATTCTTGCATAGTGAAGATCTGCTGGAGAAGGGATAGGCTACCCACTCCAGTATTCTCGGGCTTCCCTGGTGGCTCAGCTGGTAAAGAATCCACATACAATGCAGGAGACCTGGGTTCGATTCCTGGGTTGGGAAGATCCCCTGGAGAAGGGAAAGGCTACCCACTCCCATATTCTGGCCTGGGGAATTCCATGGACTCTACTATAGTCCGTGGGGTCACAAAGAGTTACACACAACTGAGTGACTTTCACTTCACTTGCTGACCGCCATATTGAGTCTGCTCCATTTTGTCTATTAATCTACGAACAGCGAAAGAAATAAGCAGAGAGGTAAGAGACCCTCCCGACAGAATAAAGAATGTGCAGGAATGGTAAGGTTTTGGATCATATACAACTCAGTGCCTTTTTAAAAAATCACTAACTGGAGATTGCTGAGGTATAAACTGAAAAAGAGAGTAATAGATCATGGAAGGCAGCAGTCAGTTTTCAGTGAGGGTCTCTATTTCTAAGAATTGCTTTACAAATGTCTACCCAGGGAAAATTTTACCATGTGAGTCTCAAACCTGTATCCAGCTCCAGACACTGAGGTTTATATTTGGTTGTATAAACACATATTCCCAAAATTTCTGTCACATCCCAGAGCCTACATTTCACCTTGCAATCCTGCACCTCCGTTGTATCAGCTTTCCATTTCCCATTCACATTGAGCTCATGTATGAAATATGGATTGGTTTGCTTTCATGATGCATCTGTTGCCTAGATGTTAGTTTCCAAATGCCCAGAAGAAAGCTTTGACAGAAGTATTCAACTAGGCAGATGTATAACAGTGGTACAGAAAGTGCTCCTCAGGATAGAATGTTTTATTGCCCCAGAGAAGACACCGGGCTGTAGCTAAGCCAGATGGCCCTTGGAAATCCTAAACCCCACATAATCTCAATGAGTTTATCCCGAAGCTGAGCCAGTCAGCCCAGGTGGAGGGCTCCATGAGGGCTGTAACTCTGAGAGGCAGGATAAAACTCCTCACTTAAGTTGATCAGCCCAGTGATGTGACTCAGCAGCTTCTCCATGATGGCCATAGAGAGAACACTGCCACACAGACTGAAGGTCCTGAGCTGGGAACAGCAGCTCAGGGCAGGCAGGATGGATTCAAGTTGGGACTCTGTGATCCCACATTGCTCTGAGTTCAGTTCCTGGAGGGTGGCTGCAACTTGCTCCAGAACGTGGAGGATCTCAACACTAAAGTCGATCATGGTGACACCACTCAGATCCAGGCCTTTGAGCTGACGAATGTTTGGGTGCTGGGACAGATGGGTCAGGTCTGATTCTGTAAGCCAGCACTTAGTTAATTGCCAGGTGGTCCAAGGGGGTCCTCAGGTATCTGGGGAGAGAACCAGCAATTAGATCTGAGAAACCAGGAAGGCAGCTGAACTAAAGTTGTCAGATAGGTGATTGGCCCAAAGTCAAGGTCATACTAACAGCCTTCTGAAGGTCAGTACCCAGAATGGCCAGTCTAATTTTATTTTTTTTTCTTTTTTTTTTTTTAATTTCAAAATCTTTAATTCTTACATGCATTCCCAAACATGAACCCCCCTCCCACCTCCCTCCCCAAAACATCTCTCTGGGTCATCCCCATGCACCAGCCCCAAGCATGCTGCATCCTGCGTCAGACATAGACGGCCAGTCTAATTTTAGCCTGACATTCCATCTCCACATCACCTGTAAACCATCTGCAGTTCCGTATGATCTCTGGCTTCTGCTCTACTTCCATCCTCTTAGAATCATGCATTTCTTAAATATTAACTAACTCACCTGGAGAAAAAGACAACATTTTAGAGACTAGTAATTTGAGACAAGTTTATTGTGTTCAGAAACCTTGTGAGCACAGAGCTCTTCTCTCTCTCTCCCTCACTTTTTCTTTTTTTTTTTTCTGGCTGCACCACATGTGAAGTTTATGCAATCTTACTTCCCCTACGAGGGATCAAACCTGTTCAGCCTTAAAAGAATAGAGTCCTAATCGTGGACAACCAGGAAATATCCAAGAAATTCTCTTAAAATTGCTCAGGTCTGAAGTGATTTCCCTTCTTTAATGTTCTCTTCACTTACCTGTTTTCCTAAGTCATCTGACATAAGATTTCCCTTCTTAAGGAAGAACCCATGCCCAGCCTCGCTGGATCAAAACCACCCCATCCTTAGCTTTCTAATATGGCAGTGGTTTAGTTGCTAAGACGTGTCCAAGTCTTGCAACCCCATGGACTGTATGTAGCCTGACAGGCTCCTCTGTCCATGGGATTCTCCAGGCAAGAATACTGGAGTGGGTTGCCTTCTCCAGGGGATCTTCCTGACCCAGGATTGAACCTAGGTCTCCTGCATTGCAGGCAGATTCTTTACCTACTGGGCTATGAGGGGAAACCTAGCATGGTGTCCCTGCGTGTTCTTCTACCTTAATTTCAGAGGCGAGGTGATACCACAGCTCAGGAGAAAGCAGCTAAGGACCCTGTGCACCTGACAAGCCAGTGTTGTGTTCACTGTTACCCTGCCAGCAGTCCACACTCATCTGAGCATCTGGTCCAGGCAGACTTCAAGGAAGTAGTGAGAGTCCAGATAGAGATACTGGAGATGTCGCAGCTTGAGAAACTCAGAGGTAAATTGCACAACTTGCTGCTGCTACTCCTGTACTGTGGGCTTTTGGGGAACTTGGAGCCAGAGAAGATATAAACCTGGCTCAGTCCCAAATAACTCTGTCATCCAAAGGCAAGTGCCACCAGGAAAGGTTTTAAGTTTCTTTTTCTTTTCTCACTGAGGACACTTTCTGGATGGCAAATTTTCCCAGCCAATTTTCGGGGGTCTTAGAAGTCAAATAAACCATAATTTCAAAGGACGCTTTTCAAGTATATTTAGATCACTACTGTTTCCTCAGACCTAGCTAAGTTCCACACAGATTCTGATCAAGGTGACACCTTAGGCACAGAAATAAAATTCTGGTTTTCTCTTCATAAATACCAACACCTTTTCTGCACTAAATACAGTTCTTATTGGTGTTTAATGTTTTACCACATTTAGGAGTGACTCCTACTTTGGGATACATCATATAAAGATTTCTTTGAAATTTAAGGTCATGCATAAAGGGAGACTATTTATTCTATAAGAATTGTCCGTGCATCTCACCCACCCGTTATTTGATACCCAAACAATTCTTATACACCTGTGGCCACCAAAGTGAAGACACTCTGAAGATGCTCTACAGTAAAAGTTAAACACAACAATCTGATTTAACTATGCTTCAATAATTAAAAAAAAAAAAAAACCTGGGGCTTCTGTGGTGGTGCAGTGGTTAAGAATAATCTTACAATGCAGGGGATACTGGTTCAATCCCTGGCCCAGGAAGATCTTGCTGGCCACAAGGCAACAGCTACTGAATCTGAACTCTGGAGCCTTTGAGTTCCAACTACTGAGCCCATGGGCAACAACAACTTAAACCTGTGCACCCTAGAGCCTGTGCTCCTAACAAGAGAAGTCACCACAGTGAGAAGCCCGAGCACCACAATTAAGAGCAGGCCCTGTTCATCACAACCAGGGAAAGTCCACACAGCAATGAAGACCTAGCACAGCCAAAAACAAGAATCAGTCAATCAACCAAACAAGAATTCTCTGAAGAAAACTCATGGGCTAATATGAGAAACTCCAACAGTGGCCAGACTCCAAACTGGTCATTCTCAGGCATGTGGGAATCTGAGGGATATTCAGAACCTTTCCTGCCTGAGTAGTCATCAGCTGTGGAAGTTGTGCCAAAGAAAATTATAGACAGACACAGCTTTAAGTCTGAAGGCAAATTTTATTCAGCCCCATGACAAGAGTGGGCCAAACGGGGTCCTTTCGACATTCCATATTTGAGTTTTGCACACAGTTAGGAAAAGCCAACCTGATAAAATACTTTTTTTCAGAATTCTAACCTTAAAGAAACAAAAGTCCTTTTAGGAGTAACTTGCATTTATCTAATTCTTTGAGATGCAATTGTTCTACCTGATCTTAGGTGGTTTTTTCCCCCTATTGATATCTTGGTCACTGCCATTAGAAAGGTACACATATGTTGCACATCTGACAATAAATAGACTGGGATTCCGAGCAGCCTTTCGGCTGTGCCAACTTTCAAAGACCTTTGTTATCTCAACCTTTGTTTCACCAACTTGTATAAAAAGGACTTTTTACTTTCTTAGACCATTTTGGGGGAGGAAGCTTTCTAGAGCTTATGAAGGGTACAACATTTGCACTGTCTTGTGGAATGCCTATTGTATCTTTATCGGTGTAAATTGTTTTTAAAATACTACTCATCAAGAAATCCTTAAATTGGAGAAAATTGGAAAATTTTAGAGAATTTTTTAAATTTTAATTTACTTTTGAGAATATGCATTTTACTTTTGTACAAATGATATTGTGTTTCAAGATTCCATTAGCTGCAAAGAATATGATCTCACTTTCTTTTAAAATTGTATGTTTGGAGAATAATTTCTTTACAATGTTGTGTTGGTTTCTGTAGAGCAACATGAATCAGCCATAAACATACTTATATTCCCTCCCTCTTGAACCTACCTCCCACCCCTAGAGAACTTTTACTAAAAGCCACTTTGGGACATATATTTTAAAAAAAACTAGAAAGTGGAGAAAAATGCCTCCGTGTAATAACTAACCTTTGTACCTTATTTTAAAACAAATGAACAAATCAAAAACTGGTTTGGAAAGCATTATTTATGCTCCCAACTTCAGCTTATTTATGCTCCCAACTTCAGCTCAATGGTACTTACACATGCTAATAATAAACTCTGCTTTCCACAAAACTTTTCTTTTTACCTGCAACAAATTCATAACCTATGCCTTTGTAAATGAAGATGAAGCATTTATCTTTTTCTTTCTACCTGATTCCTGCAGAATTTGGCTTCTCCAGCAGGCTCCTCTGTTAACTTGATGAATTACTGCTACCAGATGACAACTCATTTTACTAGTCATTAATTTGTCCTAACTTGCTTTCAAATTATTTATGTCGTGTCTTTCCTCACTGTGTTATATCTCCTCACATTACGCTAATGAATTTATAACTGTAATGAGCTATATATCTTATAGACCATCTACTGTATAAAATTAGTGTCTCCTGCACTACCCAATGGAAACCCAGGCTTCACACATAGCTAAATATCTTAAGGCCGTCAATTGTATCTACAACCATATAGAGAATATTTATAATAGTGCAACTCTAGATATGAGAAGAGGGAACAAGGGGAAACATTTTCTGCATCATAATAGACTAGTAAAACAGGAGATACAGAGAATTTTAATAAATATGTTATAATGGATCTGCAGCTGATTGAAGCAGATAGTGGGGAGCTGAAGAAACAGATGGACAAGTATAAGTTATATGTTGTGTGTTACAGCTATTTTATTATACAACCTGATATGCTAATGTCAAAACATGCTACACTAATCTTCCTCAATAAGGAAGACCAATAAGTGTTATGGGAATAAAATGAAACTTTTATTTACATGAACTAGTGTTCAAACAATATACTTTTAAAATATAGTATAAACATAAAAAAATTGTTTCATGCCTGTATGATTTTAGAATTTTTCTCATAGGAACATGCATATCAGTTCCCACCCATGACAGAGATGTATTGTTGAGGACCAGTGAGTATTTTTCCTTTGTTGTTTGTGTTAACCCACAGAACTAAGTAAAAAAGCAAAAGGAAAAATATAACTAGGGAATGATGGAGTTTCAGATCATAGGCAACAAAGTGCTCCCCTCACCACCATCAGTAACTAGAGATCCATGAGATGCAAACACAGAAATCGGAATAATATCATGGTCAGCATTTATTAGTTTACACTGAAGGTCTCTTTATTTCTGATCATTTCTACAATTGTGCATACAGAAATAACTCGAACATGTGTGTCTAAAACTGAACCTCCAGAAATTTAGGTTCATATTTGACTCCATAAACATGTCTCTAAATAAATCCCAAACTCCCCAAGTCAACATATCCTACTAGAATCCTGCACCCCTGCTGGATCATGTTTACTTTTCTCAATGACACTGAGCTGGTATCAGAAATCATGGGTGTATTTTTCCCTTCATAATATACCTATGTCCTAGACTTCAGTTTCCAAGTATCCAGAAGAATGCTTCTGATAGAGGCAACCACCTTCTGATAGAGGCAGGGTATTACATAATTATGCATTGCGATTCAGATGATCACACACGTCCTCACCACAGTAAGGACAGGGGCTGGGGCTAATCCAAATCTTCCTGGGACGCCCTAAATCTGTAAGGAGCTGCCAAAGCTCAGCTTTTAGCTGGGCAAGTCTCTCCTGGTGAAGAATACCCAGAGAGCTGTAACTCTCCCGAGGGGCAGGATAAAACTCTAGACGTAAAGCAGACAACCCATCAGTATGACGCAGGAGATTCTCCAGGACAGCCATGGAGATGAGGTTTCCACACATGCTGAAGACCCTGAGCTGGGAGCAGCAGCTCAGGGCAGGCACAAGAACCGTGAGGAGGGAGTCCATAATCCCACACAGGTTTAAGTTCAGCTCTTCAAGAGTACCTGCAACTTTTTCCAGCAGACCCTGGATGAGCTTGGGACAAAAGTTGGTCAGGGTAACACCACTCAGATTCAGGCCCTTTAACTGACAGATTTTTGGACTCTGGGACAGATGGGTCAAGTCTGATTCTGTAAGCAGGCAGTTGGTTATTGAGATGTTGTACAAGGGGATCTTCAGGCATCTGGAGGAAAAAGAAAAAAACAAGTAATTAGTTCTGGGAAACCAGAGTGATAAGTGACCTCCATTTGAGAGGTAAATGATTGGTCTGAAACCAAGTTGTTGTTACCATCTGATAAAATTCAATATCCAGAATGCCCAGACTCATTCCAGGCTGAGTCCTGCCATTTTCATGTGTGACTAGATCAAGCTAAAAGAACCTTGAAAGCTCTTTTTCCTCATTTATCAAGCAGAGTACAACATACTCCACTTACTTAGGAGGAAGAATGAAGATAATGGTTGCACTAGAATATGCTCAGTAGGGAGAGCCTGAGACACAGTCTCCATCAAGTGTGGACACTACTTAATTTTAGTCCTGGGAGATGAGATAAACATGTTTTTAATTCAGATCCCTTCAGTCCATGCTTGGGCTCCAGATGCCTGTATCTCTGGCCAGGTGAGGCACTTGGAGGACGTGTGTAAACAATAAGACCCCACACCATGCCCTGGGGCTGCCAGACTTCAGCAACTCCCATCCGGGCATCATCTACAAACTTTCTATCATTGTTCACTCTCCTTGTGTCTCCATTACTTTTAAAGTGCAAATCCGTAAAGATGGTCTTGGGTTGCATATAATGTAACTAAATAATATACGGGAAATGCATGATTCTGAAGATGATGGTAATGAAGCAGAGACAAAAGGAGAGTGAACAGGGATAAAAGGTATGTAGATGATGCCCGGATGGGAGTCGCTGAAGACTGGCAGACGCTAGGCATGGTGTGGGGTCTTACTGTTTCTACACATCTTCCGCGTGCCTCACCTGGCCAGAGATAACAGGCATCTGGAGCCCAGCCTGGACTGAAGGGATCTGAATTAAAAACATGTTTATCTCATCTCCCAGGACTAAAATTAAGTAGTGTCCACACTTGATGGAGACTCTGTCTCAGGCTCTCTACTGAGCACATTCTAGTGCAACCATTATCTTCATTCATCCTCCTGAGGAAGTGGTGTATGCTGTACTCTGCTTGATAGATGAGGAAAAAGAGCTTTCAAGGTTCTTTTAGCTTGATCTAGGTTTTTCCTTGTCAATGCCATCTTCATTAACCTGTCATCGAACAGAGATATCTCTTCCCAAAGAAGAAATCACATATATGCCCGCACTATAACTATGCCTCCTAATTTGTAGCTTCCTAACCTAATGTCTCTTTCCAGAACTTCTATACCAGCTTTCTCACACCTTGATTGCTCTACTTATGTGTTACCACACTTCACAGTAGAGCAGCAAATGAGACAATACACTTGATATTTTACTAATGTGTTCACTGTTGCTCAACCAGTGCTGGTCCCCTCACCTGAGCATCTGGTTCAGGCGGCCTTCAAGGAAAGATGGACCTTCCATACGGAGATAGCGGAGGTACTGCAGTCTGAGGATCTGAGAGGTAAACTGCAGAAGAGCCTGATGGTCCTGTTCCTCAGCAGCAGACCTATGAATGGGAGAGAGAATGAGTTTCTGAACATTGCTCATCTTGCCCAGGAGAGGAGCAAACTTGGCCAGGGTGGACAGCTTCTGGGTGAAATTCAGTTCCACCTCCTGAATACAGTCCAGCTTCACTATTCGGAAAACTTTCTTAATAGTGTCCTTAGACCTTGAAACAATCTTCATCTTCTTACAGCACAAGTGTATGGAGCCTTTCCGCTGCTCCACCCACGAGAAGAGGTAGGTGATACATTTGCTCCAGGTCTTTTCCTTGAGACAAAGATCTACATACATCTCCAAGGGAGCCAAGGAGTGCTTTGTCCTTGACATGTTCTTAGCCACTGATGCCATCAGTGAACTTGAGGACACATGGGACTTGTCTCCAGACCACATGTTCCAGAAGTCCTGGCCAGTATTTCTCAAGTCCAGCACCCGCAGTTTGCACTTCCTATGGGGAAACAGAAGATTTGCTAAGATTCTTTAAAATACACACGGAATGAAACTACAGCCTCAGAATTTAGGCAACATTCTAACTTCCCATCTTTGCTTTTACTTCACATTCCTGTTATCACCTTCTGTCTTTTCTCTTTCCTCTCTTGCTCACTTTCCTCTAGTCCTTTTCATCTTCCATCCTTCCTAGTACACTTTTGTAAGGTATTTCCCAATGTGATCTCAGCAGTGCTCAAGGCTTCTGAGCTTTTTCAGAAGTCTCTGGTCTGCCCTTTGGTCATTCACTCTCCCTGACACCAGCAGTCCCTTCCAGGACATCCAAGACCCTGCCACGCTACCTGGATCAGACTCACCTGGGGTAAACCTCCTGGGCCAGAAGGACATCAAGTCCATCCAGCACTGCTTCTAAGGTTTCTTGGTGAGGCTTCTTCATCAGCCCCCCTAGAGGCAGGCGGGCAAAGGGCCAGGCTTGCACCATGGCCATCAGAGTCTCACTGCGTCTGAGAGAGAAGGCGGCCATGAATAGCGGTGGGTAGAGCTCCATGGGCAGATACTCCAAAGAGCAGATGGCCAAGGCCTCATCTCTCAACAGGCTCATTGCTGCCAAGTTCACAAGTCTGGGTGGGTTGCGAGCACTCATCCTGACTCTTCTCTTAATGGAATCCTGTGAAAATGCAAGGGAACAAAGCATCCTTCTCAGGTCAGTCATACCCATAACAGTGGTCTCTCTCCCCATCCTTCAGGGAAATCAAACCAGAGCCAAAGTCATCACCTTGGAAATGATGAACCAGAAAGGAAGAAACTCAGTTTTTCAGGCTTCCAGGCTATATTTGGTGGCACTAAGCCATAGCTCTGCCTCTTCTGGCACTAGAGCAAGAATCTTACAAGTACCAAGAAGAAAGCAAGGCAACCAATAGCTCCTCCATTTCTTTCCACTGTTTGCTTAATGTATGTCCCTCTTGCACCTTTGTATCAGGAGACTGAACAAGTTGACTCCCTTTCTCTTGGGTGAAAACCTTTAAAGTATCATGTTCAGCCCAAATTATGGGGCAAGAAGTTCTTGTGGAACACAGTTTCAGTCCTTAGTTTCCAAAGTTAACTTTACTAGGAAGGATTAAGGAGATACCTTCTAAAAGCAATGCAATTTGTGCATAAAGTAAAAACTTTAAATGTCAAGAAACAGCATTTCCAATAGTTAGATGTCTTTATTAACAAGAACTGTTTGATAAGACATTTACATTAGATAGAAAGTGAAGTCGCTCAGTCATGTCCGACTCTTTGCAACCCCAGGGACTGTAGCCTACCAGGCTCCTCTGTCCATGGGATTTTCCAGGCAATAGTACTAGAGTAGATTGCCATTTCTTTCTCCAGGGGATCTTCCCAGACCAGGGATTGAACGCAGGTCTCCCGCATTGTAGACAGACACTTTACCATCTGAGCCACCAGGGAATAAGTCAAAGCCAAAATCAAAATGTTTAGGATGAAGGCAAAGCTACACTTTGAGGCCAAAGGAAAGCCTGTAATTTGTTTAACCAAAAGAAAAGGAAAACTCTTCCTGTCATGCCAGATCACATTCTACCTTTTAGTACACACTGACCATTGGCAGAATATCTTCCCTGAGGTTGATAATTTACCAGCTCAGATGTGGTTCTGGGGCTGCTCAGTCCTCAGTCCTGGGGGAGAACACAGGCAGTGACTCCACACTGAGAAGTTTCTGAGTCTCGTCTTTGGTGCTTGAGGCTTTTATAGAACTTTCTAATCACATCTGCCCTCCTTTCAACTGCTAACTTCCAATCAGAAGTCATTACCTGATTAGATTCCACAAATCCTCTCAGGTTAATCCTGATTGGGTTACAGTATATCTCCAGATGATTTGGTATCTACAGGAAAGAGAAAGAATGAGGGAGGGAGTAGAATCTAGGACTTTTTCATTGATTCACTCCACAAAATAGGATTGAGTTTTGCTAATATGGATAGTGTATCCCTGGGTGGGAGTAAGGGAAGGGATTATGTGTCCCAAATATTATACAGAAAAAAAAACCCCAAGACAATGCCTGGAAAACCTCACTCTTGCATGATTTTTATCCAAATTAAAATTATTAAATATCCTAGAATTAAAACAGCTTCATAAAACCAGTGGTGTTATATCTAAAGGAAACAAAATAAACTCTTATTTGTTTCAAGTTCACACTTAGGTCTTATATGGGAAATGGCAGATTATGAGTTTATTCACAGAGGCTTGCAACCAGAGATGTGGTTGGTCCTCCAGGCTTAATCCCTGACAGAGAACATCTGGTCAATCCTGTGAGAACTAAGGGTAGGTGCTGGGCAGTGTGGTGGTGGCCCTTCCTAAAGGGGCCCTGTGAATGACTCAAACAGCCTCATGCATGTGGTTTTGTTTTTCTCTTGGAAAGAAGGACACTAAAGGCTTTTCTTTGGGTGATATTTAGAAACTGAACAGGAGTGGCTAAGAGGAGACAGTCATCTTTGAGGGTGCTTCCTGCTAGAATGTTGAGTTCAGGACATCAAATTGACTTGAAAAGACTAACTCTGAGAATCTGAGTGGAGGGAGACATGACCAACTCTGTGAAGGACATATTCACATCTGAGAATCAGTGAGGGTGGTCACTGTGGGTTCTTTGGGAACTCAGAGACCAGCTGGGGGGAATGTGAATCAGTCTCAGCTAACCTTGTCTTCACTGTGCCCACTGCTACCAGTAAGCATTGTCTTTTAGGCTCTTCACACAGAGGATGCAGCCAAGATGGCAATTAATCCCAGGCATACTCTTGGAATCCTGGGAGCTGAATCATAATCCCATTGGTCTCTTCTACATATTTTTTGATATTACATTGATATTACTTGACTTACTCAGATACTTAATTTTGTGAGTAGGGCAAAGACATGATTTGCTATTTCCCAGTTTCCCTGGTTGCTGCTGAATCATGTTGCAAGGATTAACAAGGGAGCAAGACACCAGCAGGGGATACTTTGCTGTGCCTGGCTGCGAGTCAGGGGTTGCACTTGAGTGGCCCAGGGTTTTTCTAGGGGCTGAATCAGAAGCACTTTGCTCTTACTGGGAAGTTTAAACAGAAAGATAACAGAGGCTTCAAAAGAACCTCCAAGATTTGATTGTGACTTACTGAGATTGGGGAGGATGGGAAAGGAGCAGGTATGGAGAAAGAAAGTAAGGAGTTTGTTAGGTCATATTAGACTTGAGATGGTCATAACATTAAGTAAAAAGAAATATCAAGTACCGAATAGCACTTGCAACAAAATCCTATACATATAAAATGATATACATACTAATTCAAGAGCTAATGGCAAATGCTTCTTGTGAAATTTAAATTTTATACCTGGAATGGCAGGGCTGTGGGGGTGCAAAGGCAATTTGAGCCCCAGCAACATCAAAATCAGGCTCACAAACCAACACTGGTCTCAGGTCTAGAACAACAAAGACATGCATTTTCCCTGATAGTGTGAGAGTCATTGTAGGTCACATTAGAGTTCCTTGCTGACCACTTTTCTCATACTAGAGGCTATAGGATGGCCAAATATATTCCACACACAGTGTTTTAACAAGGAAAATTTGTTGCCAGAGGCAAAGAATCCCATGTTTCATATCACAATTTCCTCTCCACTGTCCCTTAGCAGAAAAATATTTAAATATGCCTGCAATTCAGGAGACCTGGGTTTGATTCCTGGAGAAGGAAATGGCAACCCACTCCAGTATTTGTGCCCGGAGAATCTCATGGACAGAGGAGCCTGGCAGGCTATAGTCCATGGGGTTGCAGGAGTCAGACAGGACTTAGCAGACTAAACCACCAGGATACTAAAATCAAGATGTTTTATCAACGGTGCTGTATAGAAAGAGAAGTCTTGAGACTACTGTAAAAATAAGACTGAAAACCAGAAGCAGGAGACTTAAGTCCAAACCCTGAGAACACCAGAGAACTCCTGACTCCAGGGAACATTAATTGACAGGAGCTCATCAATGCCTCCATACCTACACTGAAACCAAGCCCCACTCAAGGGCCAACAAGTTCCAGAGCAAGACATACCACACAAATTCTCCAGCAACACAGGAACACAGCCCCAAGCTCCAATATACAGGCTGTTCAAAGTTACTCCAAAACCATTGACATCTCATAACTCATTACTGGACACTTCATTGCACCCCAGAGAGAAGAAATCCAGCTCCACCCACCAGAACACCGACACAAGCTTCTCTAACCAAGAAACCTTGACAAGCCACCTGTACAACCCCACCCACAGTAAGGAAACTCCACAATAAAGAGAACTCCACAAACTGCCAGAATACAGAAAGGCCACCCCAAATGCAGCAATATAAACAAGATGAAGAGACAGAGGAATACCCAGCAGGTAAAGGAACAGGACAAATGCCCACCAAACCAAACAAAAGAGGAAGAGATAGGGAATCTACCTGATAAAGAATTCCAAATAATGATAGTGAAAATGATCCAAAATCTTGAAATCAAAATGGAATCACAGATAAATAGCCTGGAGACAAAGATTAAGAAGATGCAAGAAAGGTTTAACAAGGACCTAGAAGAAATAAAAAAGAGTCAATATATAATGATAATGCAATAAATGAGATCAGAAACACTCTGGAGGCAACAAATAGTAGAATAACAGAGACAGAAGATAGGATTAGTGAAGTAGAAGATAGAATGGTAGAAATAAATGAATCAGAGAGGAAAAAAGAAAAATGAATTAAAAGAAATGAGGACAATCTCAGAGACCTCCAGGACAGTGTTAAACGCCCCAATATTCTAATCATAGGAGTCCCAGAAGAAGAAGACAAAAAGAAAGACCATGAGAAAATACTTGAGGAGATAATAGTTGAAAACTTCCCTAAAATGGGGAAGGAAATGATCACCCAAGTCCAAGAAACCCAGAGAGTCCCAAAAGGATAAACCCAAAGCAAAACACCCCAAGATACATATTAATCAAATTAACAAAGATCAAGCACAAAGAACAAATATTAAAAGCAGCAAGGGAAAAACAACAAATAACACACAAGGGGATTCCCATAAGGATAACAGCTGATCTTTCAACAGAAACTCTTCAAGCCAGGAGGGAATGGCAAGACATACTTAAAGTGATGAAAGAAAATAACCTACAGCCCAGATTACTGTACCCAGCAAGGATTCCATTCAAATATGAAGGAGAAATCAAAAGCTTTACGAGCCAAAGCTGAGAGAATTCAGCACCACCAAACCAGCTCTCCAACAAATGCTAAGGGATATTCTCTAGACAGGAAACACAAAAAAGGTGTATAAACCCAAACCCAAAACAATAAAGTAAATGGCAACAGGATCATACTTATCAATAATTACCTTAAACGTAAATGTGTTGAATGCCCCAACCAAAAGACAAAGACTGGCTGAATGAATACAAAAACAAGACCCCTATATGTGTTGTCTACAAGAGACCCACCTCAAAACAGGGGACACATATAGACTGAAAGTGAAGGTCTGGAAAAAGATATTCCACACAAATAAAGACCAAAAGAAAGCAGGAGTAGCAATACTCATATCAGATAAAATAGACTTTAAAACAAAGGCTGTGAAAAGAGACAAAGAAGGACACTACATAATGATCAAAGGATCAATCCAAGAAGAAGATATAACAATTATAAATATATATGCACCCAACATAGGAACACCGCAATGTGTAACACAAATGCTAACAAGCATGAAAGGGGAAATTAACAATAACACAATAATAGTGGGAGACATCAGAGAAGGCAATAGAAACCCACTCCAGTACTCTTGCCTAGAAAATCTCATGGACAGAGGAGCCTGGTGGGCTGCCATCTGTCCATGGCATCACGAAGAGTCGGACACTTACTGAGCGACTTCACTTTCACTTTTCACTTTCATGCATTGGAGAAGGAAATGGCAACCCACTCCAGTGTTCTTGCCTGGAGAATCCCAGGGATGGCAGAGCCTGTGGGCTGCCATCTGTGGGGTCGCACAGAGTCGGACACGACTGAAGCGACTTAGCAGTAGCAGCAGCAGTGGAAGACTTTAATACCCCACTCACACCTATGGATAGATCAACTAAAGAGAAAATTAACAAGGAAACACAAACTTTAAACAATACAATAGACCAGTTAGACCTACTTGATATCTATAGGACATTTCACCCCAAAACAATGAATTTCACCTTTTTCTCCAGGGCACACAGAACCGTCTCCAGGATAGATCACATCCTGGGCCATAAATCTAACCTTGGTAAATTCAAAAAAACTGAAATCATTCCAAGCATCTTTTCTGACCACAATGCAGTAAGATTAGATGTCAATTACAGGAGAAAAACTATTAAAAATTCCAACATATGGAGGCTGAACAACATGCTGCTGAATAACCAACAAATCACAGAGGAAATCGAAATATGCATAGAAACGAATGAAAATGAAAACGCAACAACCCAAAACCTATGGGACACTGTAAAAGCAGTGGTAAGGGGAAAGTTCATAGCAATACAGGCATACCTCAAGAAACAAGAAAAAAGTCAAATAAATAACCTAACTCTACACCTAAAGCAACTAGAAAAGGAAGAAATGAAGAACCCCAGGGTTAGTAGAAGGAAAGAAATCTTAAAAATTAGGGCAGAAATAAATGCAAAAGAAACAAAAGAGACCATACCAAAAATCAACAAAGCCAAAGGCTGGTTCTTTGAAAGGATAAATAAAATTGACAAACCATTAGCCAGACTCATCAAGAAACAAAGGGAGAAAAATCAAATCAAGATAATTAGAAATGAAAATGGAGAGATCATAACAGACAACACAGAAATACAAAGGATCATAGGAAACTACTATCATCAGCAATTATATGCCAATAAAATGGACAACATGGAAGAAATGGACAATTTCACAGAAAATTACAACTTCCCAAAACTGAACCAGGAAGAAATAGAAAATCTTAACATACCCATCACAAGCATGGAAATTGAAACTGTAATCAGAAATCTTCCAGCAAACAAAAGCCCAGGTCCAGACGGCTTCACAGCTGAATTCTACCAAAAATTTAGAGAAGAGCTAACACCTATCCTACTCAAACTCTTCCAGAAAACTGCAGAGGAAGGTAAACTGCCAAACTCATTCTATGAGGCCACCATCAGCCTAATACCAAAACCTGACAAAGATGCCACAAAAAAAGAAAACTACAGGCCAATATCACTGATGAACATAGATGCAAAAATCCTTAACAAAATTCTAGCAATCAGAATCCAACAACACATTAAAAAGATCATACACCATGACCAAGTGGCCTTTATCCCAGGGATGCATGGACTCTTCAATATCTGCAAATCAATCAATGTAATACACCACATTAACAAATTGAAAAATAAAAGCCATATGACTATCTCAATAGATGCAGAGAAAGCCTTTGACAAAATTCAACATCCATTTATGATAAAAATTCTCCAGAAAGCAGGAATACAAGGAACATACATCGACATAATAAAAGCTACATATGACAAACCCACAGCAAACATTACCCTCAGTTCAGTTCAGTCGCTCAGTCGTGTGCCCCTCTTTGCGACCCCATGAATGGCAGCACACCAGGCCTCCCTGTCCATAACCAACTCCCGGAGTTCATTCAGACTCGCATCCATCGAGTCAGTGATGCCATCCAGCCATCTCATCCTCCGTCATCCCCTTCTCCTCCTGCCCCCAATCCCTCCCAGCATCAAAGACTTTTCCAATGAGTCAACTCTTCACATGAGGTGGCCAAAGTACTGGAGTTTCAGCTTTAGCATCATTACTTCCAAAGAAATCCCAGGGCTGATCTCCTTCAGAATGGACTGGTTGGATCTCTGTGCAGTGTAAGGGACTCTCAAGAGTCTTCTCCAAAACCACAGTTCAAAAGCATCAATTCTTCGGTGCTCAGCCTTCTTCACAGTCCAACTCTCACATCCATACATTACCCTAAATGGCGAAAAATTGAAAGCATCTCCCCTAAAGTCAGGAACAAGACAAGGGTGCCCACTTTCACCATTACTATTCAACATAGTTTTGGAAGTTTTGGCCACAGCAATCAGAGCAGAAAAAGAAATAAAAGGAATCCAAATTAGAAAAGAAGTAAAACTCTCACTGTTTGCAGATGACATGATCCTCTACATAGAAAACCCTAAAGACTCCACCAGAAAATTACTAGAGCTAATCAATGAATATAGTAAAGCTGCAGGATATAAAATCCACACACAGAAATCCCTTGCACTCCTATACACTAATAATGAGAAAATAGAAAGAGAAATTAAGGAAACAATTCCATTCACCATTGCAACAAAAAGAATAAAATACTTAGGAATATATCTACCTAAAGAAACTAAAGACCTGTATATAGACAACTATAAAACACTGGTGAAAGAAATCAAAGAGGACACTAACAGTTGGAGAAATATACCATGTTCATGGATCAGAAAAATCAATATAGTGAAACTGAGCATACTACCCAAAGCAATTTATAGATTGCAATCCCTATCAAGCTACCAATGGTATTTTTCACAGAGCTAGAACAATAATTTCACAATTTGTATGGAAATACAAAAACCGCGAATAGCCAAAGCAATCTTGAGAAAGAAGAATGGAACTGGAGAAATCAACCTGCCTGACTTCAAGCTCTACTACAAAGCCACAGTCATCAAGACAGTATGGTACTGGCACAAAGACAGAAATATAGATCAATGGAACAAAATAGAAAGCCCAGAGATAAATCCACGCACTTATAAACACCTTATCTTTGACAAAGGAGGCAAGAATATACAATGGATTAAAGACAATCTCTTTAACAAGTTGTGCTTAGAAAATTGGTCAACCACGTGTAAAAGAATGAAACTAGAACACTTTCTAACACCATACACAAAAAAACACTCAAAATGGATTAAAGATCTAAACGTAAGTCCAGAAACTATAAAACTCCTAGAGGAGAACATAGGCAAAACACTCTCCGACATACATCACAGCAGGATCCTCTATGACCCACCTCCCAGAATATTGGAAATAAAAGCAAAAATAAGCAAATGGGACCTAATTAAACTTAAAAGCTTCTGCACAACAAAGGAAACTATAAGCAAAGTGAAAAGATAGCTTTCAGAATGGAAGAAATTAATAGCAAATGAAGCAACTGACAAACAACTAATCTCCAAAATACAAGCAGCTCATGCAGCTCAATTCCAGAAAAATAAATGATCCAATCAAAAAATGGGCCAAAGAACTAAATAGACATTTCTCCAAAGAAGACATACAAATGGCTAACAAACACATGAAAAGATGCTCAACATCACTCATTATCAGAGAAATGCAAATCAAAACCACATTGAGGTACCATTTCATGCCAGTCAGAATGGCTGCGATCCAAAAGTCTACAAGGAATAAATGCTGGAGAGGGTGTGGAGAAAAGGGAACCCTCCTACACTGTTGGTGGGAATGCAAACTAGTACAGCCACTATGGAGAATAGTGTGGAGATTCCTTTAAAAAAATGCAAATAGAACTGCCTTATGACCCAGCAATCCCACTGCTGGGCATACACACTGAGGAAACCAGAACTGAAAGAGACACGTGTACCCCAATGTTCATCGCAGCACTGTTTATAATAGCCAGGACATAGAAGCAACCTAGATGCCCATCAGCAGACGAATGGATAAGAAAGCTATGGTACATATACACAATGGAGTAGTACTCAGCCATTAAAAAGAATACATTTGAATCAGTTCTAGTGAGGTGGATGAAACTGGAGCCAATTATACAGAGTGAAGTAAGCCAGAAAGAAAAACACCAATACAGTATACTAACACATATATATGGAATTTAGAAAGATGGTAATGATAACCCTGTATGCGAGACAGCAAGAGACACAGATGTATAGAACAGTCTTTTAGACTCTGTGGGAGAGGGAGAGGGTGGCATGATTTGGGAGAATGGCATTGAAACATGTATAATATCATATATGAAACAAATCGCCAGTCCAGGTTTGATGCATGATACTGGATGCTTGGGGCCTGTGCACTGAGACGACCTAGAGGGATGGTACAGGGAGGGAGGAGGGGTCAGGATGGGGAACACGTGTTTACCTGTGGTGGATTCATGTTGATGTATGGAAAAACCAATACAATATTGTAAAGTAATTAACCTCTAATAAGAATAAATAAATTTATATTTTAAAAAAAGAAAAATGTAGCAACACTGAACCCAACATCCCAAAAGGCATCATGTGGCATCAGTTCAAAAGCAACTCACTGATGTGGGGTTCCATGCCCTCCAGGTCTCCTTGCTCCCCTGCCATCCTTCACCCACCCCACCTGGTCCTGGGAGATGTGGGATTCCTTTCTCATAGAGGAAAATGCCAGACAATTTGACCTGACCCTGGGGTATTGTAACAGGAAGAGAAAAATACTGTTCTCCCCACAACTGCAGTGAGCAATGAAGGGGATGACCCTCGGGTGTGAGTTGGGATCTTGGGTTTCACAAACCACATTTAGCCAAGATTCTTTTCCAGTAGCTATGGGAGTTCAAATCAAGGATAAAAATTTTTAAAAAAATAGCATAAAAGGCAGATACAGGAGCCACCTGGGGCACCTACAGTGTCACAAGAAGCTCAAAAACAATTTATTTTCAAATAAAGAACCTGAGGTCCAGGGCATGAAATGAGCTACCAGAAAGTTAATGAGAACTCACAGCAAGCTCCAAATGGTTTGTAGGTCAACAGAGTTTAAGCTTCCAATTCATGTAAAAATTCCCTAAACATCCTTATACATACAATCATCAAAAGGCCCCAGAAATTTTCCAAGAAAAAAATAGGAAATCATTGGATGGGGAAATCTGATTTGGATTTTCTTTCTCCACTGTTCCCTGGAGTTAGTGCCAATCAGAGACCACTGAGCCTTAAGCCATAGCCAAAGGAAAGAATAGTTAAATTGGCCACCAGAGAACAGGCTTGACACAGCCAATAGGCTGAACTCCAGGCAGGTGGCCTTTAAAGTGCTGGCTACTGTCATCAAAGCATCACACTCGGGTAGAGGGAACGACTGACTCGTGAGACTCTGCCTCAGGTTCTGGTCATTGCTGTGACCTTAGATATTGTCTTGATTACGCCTGCAGTCTTCATGTCAAACAACAGCCCTGCCATCCCTGGTGGCTCAGACGGTAAAGCATCTGCCCACAATGCGGGAGACCCCGGTTCCATTCCTGGGTCGGGAAGATCCCCTGGAGAAGGAAATGGCAATCCACTCCAGCACTCTTGCCTGGAAAATCCCATGGATGGAGGAACCCGATAGGCTGAGCGACTTCACTTGACATTCTGCATCACACTCTCAGCTCAATGCTTTACTTATTCAATAGAGCGAGAGACAAATTCAGTAAAGGTCAGTAACTTCTTCCAAGGCATACAGCCTATTAGTGGTAGAACTTTAAGTTCTATTTGCCAGTGCTCTTGAGTATTAAATTGTGCTGTCCCAGTGCCCAGCAGTGTGGTGGCCATGTTGAGATTTGTAATAAAATACTGGAGTCATAGTTTCCTCTCTTATAAGAGGGAGAAGGAAAGAGCATGAGGTTCAGGTATTTACTATGTTGCTTTCTCTTCACAATCTGTTATTCCAAAAACCAGGCAGATAAAATAAAAATGGAGTAGCTCCACCTACTGCTGCTGCTGCTGATCAGTCACTTCAGTCATGTCCAACTCTGTGCAACCCCATAGACAGCAGCCCACCAGGCTCCCCGTCCCTGGGATTCTCCAGACAAGAACACTGGAGTGAGTTGCCATTTCCTTTTCCAATGCATGAAAGTGAAAAGCGAAAGTGAAGTTGCTCAGTCGTGTCAGACCCTCAGCGATCCCATGGACTGCAGCCTTCCAGGCTCCTCCATCCAGGGGATTTTCCAGGCAAGAGTACTGCAGGGGTTCCCAATGACTGGTCCCCTAACCAGCAGCATCAGGATCACTTGAGAACTTTTTAAAAGTGATTCTTAGCTCCTCTCCAGATCTCAGATCAGTTCAGTTCAGTCGCTCAGTCGTGTCCTACTCTTTGCGACCCCATGAATGGCAGCACACCAGGCTTCCCTGTCCATCACCAACTCCCAGAGTTCACCCAAACTCATGTCCATCGAGACGGTAATGCCATCCAGCCATCTCATCCTCTATCATCCCCTTCTCCTCCTGCCCCCAATCCCTCCCAGCATCAGAGTCTTTTCCAATGAGTCAACTCTTCGCATGAGGTGGCCAAAGTACTGGAGTTTCAGCTTCAGCATCAGGCCTTCCAATGAATACCCAGGACTGATCTCTTTTAAGATGGACTGCTTGGATCTCCTTGCAGTCCAAGGGACTCTCAAGAGTCTTCTCCAACACCACAGTTCAAAACCATCAATTCTTTGGCGCTCAGCCTTCTTCACAGTCCAACTCTCACATCCATACATGACCACAGGAAAAACCATAGCCTTGACTAGACGGACCTTTGTTGGCAAAGTAATGTCTCTGCTTTTGAATATGCTATCTAGGTTGGTCATAACTTTCCTTCCAAGGAGTAAGCAACTTTTAATTTCATGGCTGCAATCACCATCTGCAGTGATTTTGGAGCCCAGAAAAATAAAGTCTGACACTGCTTCCACTGTTTCCCCATCTACTTCCCATGAAGTGATGGGACCAGATGCCATGATCTTCGTTTTCTGAATGTTGAGCTTTAAGCCAACTTTTTCACTCTCCTCTTTCATTTTCATCAAGAGGCTCTTTAGTTCCTCTTCACTTTATGCCATAAGGGTGGTGTCATCTGCATATCTGACGTTATTGATATTTCTCCCAGCAATCTTGATTCCCGCTTGTGCTTCCTTCAGCTCAGCATTTCTCATGATGTACTCTGCATATAAGTTAAATAAGCAGGGTGACAATATACAACCTTGACATACTCCTTTTCCTATTTGGAGTCTGCTGTTCCATGTCCAGTTCTAACTCTTGCTTCCTGACCTGCATATAGGTTTCTCAAGAGGCAGGTCATGTGGTCTGGTTTTCTCATCTCTTGAAGAATTTTCCACAGTTTATTGTGATCCACACAGTCAAAGGTTTTGGCATAGTCAATAAAGCGGAAATAGATGTTTTTCTGGAACTCTCTTGCTTTTTTAATGATCCAGATGTTGGCAATTTGATCTCTGGTTCCTCTGCCTTTTCTAAAACCAGCTTGAACATCTGGAATTTTACAGTTCAGGTACTGCTGAAGCCTGGCTTGGAGAAAACTCAGAAGCTGGGACCAATACCAGTGTTTAATAAGCTCTTCTCCCAACCCCCACCACATCTTCCAGGGTGCAGACAGTCATAGGCTCTAACACCCACTCAGTCCCACCTCCACCCCCAACCACTGTCCTTCCACCGTCTCAACTGCCTTGAAAGGAATAGATGAATAGAAAGCTAAGTGATAGTACGTGTACTGAGCCCAGAGAATCCCTTCATCCAGTGTTCATAACATTGTCCAGCAGGCAGTGACCAAAACCATCCCCAAGAAAAAGAAATGCAACAAGTTAAAATAGTTGTTGAGAAGGCCTTACAAATAGCTGAGAAAAGATGAGAAACAAAAGGTAAAGAAGAAAAGGAAAGATACACCCATCTGAATGCAGAGTTCCAAGGAATAGCAAGGAGAGACAAGAAAGTCTTTTTAAGTGAACAATGCAAAGAAATAGAGGAAAACAACCGAATGGGAAAGACTAGAAATTTCTATAAGAAAATTAGAGATATCAAGGAACATTTCTTGCAACTATGGACACAATGGATGGACCTAACAGATGCAGAAGATATTAAGAAGAGGTGGCAAGAATACATGGAAGTGTTAGTTATTCAATTGTGTCCAACTCTTTGCAACCCCATGGACTGTAGGCTGTCAGGCTCCTCTGCCCATGAGGTTTTCCAGGCAATAATACTGGAGTTGATTGCCATTCCCTTCTCCAGACAATCTTCCCAACCCAGGGATCAAACCTGGGTTTTATGCATTGGAGGCAGATTCTTTACTGTCTGAGTTACCACAGAAGTCCCAGAATACACAGAAGAACTGTACAAAAAAGGTCTTAATGACCCAGATAACCATGATGGTGTAACCACTCCCCTAGAGCCAGACATCTTGGAGTGCAATGTCAAGTGGACTTTAGGAAGCATTACTATGAACAAAGCTAGTGGAGGTGATGGAATTCCAGCTGAGCTATTTAAAATCCTAAAAGATGATGCTGTTTAAGTGCTGCACTCAATATGCCAGCACATTTGGAAAACTCAGCAGTGGCTGCAGGACAGGAAAAGGTCAGTTTTCATCCCAATCCCAAAGAAGGGAAATGCCAAAGGATTTCAAACTATCTCACAATTGCATTTCACATGCTGGCAAGGTAATGCTCAAAATCCTCCAAGCCAGGCTTTAACAGTACATGCACTGAGAACTTCCAGATGTTCAAGCTGGATTTAGAAAAAGCAGACGAACCAGAGATTAAATTGCCAACATAAGCTGGATCATAGAGAAAGCAAGGGAATTTTTTAAAAATATACTTCTGCTTCATTGACTATCAAAAGTGTTTGTGTAGATCACCACAAACTATGGAAAATTCTTAAGAGCTGGGAATATCAGACCGCCTTACCTGCCTCTGAGAAACTTACATGCCAGTCAAGAAGCAACAGTTAGAACTGGGCATGAACAATGGACTGGTTCCAAATTGGGAAAGGAGTACATCAAGGCAGTATAAAGTGTACTTTGCTTTTTTTAATTATATGCAGAGTACATCACGGGAAATCCAGGGCTGGATGAAGCTCAAGCTGGAATCAAGATTGCCGGGAGAAATATCAATAACTTCAAATACACAGATGACACCACCTTAATGGCAGAAATCAAAGAGGAATTAAAGAACCTCTTGATGAAGGTGAAAGAGCAGAGGGAAAAGCTGGCTTAAAACTCAACATTCAAAAAATTAAGATCATGGCATCTAGTCCCATCACTTCATGGTAAACAGATGGGGAAAAAAATGAAAATAGAGACAGACTTTACTTTCTTGGGCTCCAAAATCACTGTGGACAGTGACTGCAGTCATAAAATTAAAAGATATTTTCTCCTTGGAAGAAAAGCTATGAAGAAATCAGACAGCATATTACAAAGCAGAGAAGTCACTTTGCCGACAAAGTCCATATAATCAAACTATGGATTTTCAAGTAGCTATGTACAGATGTGAGAGTTAGACCATAAAGAAGGCTGAGTGCTGAAGAATTCATGCTTTCAAAATGAGAGGCTGGAGAAGATTCAAGAGTCCCTTCAACAGCGAGGAGATCAAACTAGTCAATCCAAAAGGAAATCAACCCTGAATATTCATTCAAAGGACCGATGCTGAAGCTCAAGCACCAATGCTTTGGCCATCTGATGCAAAGAGCTGATTCACTGGAAAAGACCCTGATGCTGGGAAGGATTGAAGGCAGGAGAAGGAGGTGACAGAGGATGAGATGGTTGGATGGCATCACCAACTCAGTGGACATGAGTGTGACAAACTCTACAAGATGGTGAAAGATAAGGAAGCCTGGTGTGCTACATTCCATGGGGTTGCAAAGAGTTGGACATGATTGAGTGACTAAAAAACTCATTTCCACTTCCAGTCTTCTCTGAAGCTTTTCCTTAGGGACAAATACTTCACTTGCTATTTCAGTAAACAAAGGATGTTGAAGCCAAAAGGCCATCATCCACTGCAGCTGCCTCCAAAACAGTATGCCCCAAGGGGAATTCAAGCAGGAGAAAACAGGATGGTGTCCTGAGGTAGTTAAGATGCATACCATATGGATATGGACCATATGTATATCATATGGACTTCAATAAGTCCAGACTTTTGCTTATGCATATCACATGCATATTGATATTTAAATCATATGGACTTCAATAAGTTCAGGTTCTTGCCTCTTTCCATACATAAACAAAGCATGGAAAGGAACTTCCCTGGTGGTCCACTGGTTAAGAATCCACCTGTCAATTAACAAAGACCTAGAAGAACTAAAGAATAAACATACACAGACAAACAACACAATTACTGAAATTAAAAATACTCTAGAAGGAATAAATAGAAGAATATCTGAAGCAGAAAAATAGATCAGTGAGCTGGAAGAGAAAATGGTGGAAATAACTGCTAAAGAGGAGAATAAAAACAATGAAAAGAACTGAAAATAGTCTCAGAGACCTCTGGGACAATACTAAATGTACCAACATTCAAATTGTAGGGGTCCCAGAAGAAGAAGAGAAAAAGAAAGGGTATGAGAAAATTTTTGAAGAGATTTTATAGTTGAAAATTTCCCCAACATGGAAAAGGAAATAGTCAATCAAGTCCAAGAGGTGCAAAGAGTCACATACAGGATAAACCCAAGGAGAAACACGCCAAGACACATACTAATCAAACTAACAAAGATTAAACACAAAGAAAGAATATTAAAAGCAACAAAAGAAAAGCAACAAGCAACATACAAGGGAAATCCCATACATTTAACAGCTGATCATTCAGCAGAAACTCTGCAGGCCAGAATGGAATGGCAGGATATATTTAAAGTACTGAAAGGGAAAAATCTATAACCAAGATTACTCTACTGAAAGGATCTCATTCAAAACTGATAGAGAAATCAACAGCTTTTCAGACAAGCAAAAGTTAACAGAATTCAGGACCACCAAACCAGCTTTACAACAACTGTTAAAGGGACTTATAGTGTCAGGAAATACAAAAGAAGTAAAAGATCTACAAAAACAAAGGTCAAACAATTAAGAATATGGCAATAGAAACAAATATATATGTACACACATATAAAATCACTTTAAATGTAAATGCAGACTGGCTGAATGGATACAAAAACAAGACACACATATATGCTGTCTTAAGAAACCCACTTCAGACTTAAAGACATATATAGACTGAAAGTGAGAGGATGGAAAAATATACTCCATGCAAATGGAAAGTAAAAGAAAGTTGGACTAGCAATCATCATAGCAGAAAAAGCAGACCTTAAAATAAAGATTACAAGAGATAAGGAAGAAAACTACATAATGATCAAGGGATCAATCCAAGAGGAAGACATAGCAATTGTAAATATCTATGCTATGGACCTAACAGAAGCAGAAGATATTAAGAAGAGGTGGTAAGAATACACAGAAGAACTGTACAAAAAAGATGTCATGACACAGATAATCACAATGCTGTGATCACTCACCTAGAGCCAGACATCCTGGAATGTGAAGTCAAGTGGGCCTTAGGAAGCAGCACTACAAACAAAGCTAGTGGAGGTGATGGAATTCCAGTTGAGCTATTTCAAATCCTAAAAGATGATGCAGTGAAAGTGCTGCACTCAATATGTCAGAAAATTTGGAAAACTCAGCAGTGGCCACAGGACTGGAAAAGGTTAGTTTTCATTCCAATTCCAAAGAAAGGAAATGCCAAGAATGCTCAAACTACTGCACAACTGCACTCATCTTACATGCTAGTAAAGTAATGCTCAAAATTCTCCAAGCCAGGCTTCAGCAATACGTGAACCGTGAACTTCCTAATGTTCAAGCTGGTTTTAGAAAAGGCAGAGGAACCAGAGATCAAATTGCCAACATCTGCTGGATCATCGAAAAAGCAAGAGAGTTCCAGAAAAATATCTATTTCTGCTTTATTGACCATGCCAAAGCCTTTGACTGTGTGGATCACAATAAACTGTGGAAAATTCTGAAAGAGACAGGAATATCAGATCACCTGATCTGCCTCTTGAAAAACCTGTATGCAGGTCAGGAAGCAAGAGTTAGAACTGGACATGGAACAACAAACTGTTTCCAAATAGGAAAAGGAGTACATCAAGGTTGTATATTGTCACACTGCTTATTTAACTTATATGCAGAGTACATCATGAGAAACGCTGGGCTGGAAGACGCACAAGCTGGAGTCAGGATTTCCAGGAGAAATATCAATTACGTCAGATATGCAGATAACATCACCCTTATTGCAGAAAGTGAAGAACTAAAGAGCTTCTTGATGAAAGTGAAAGAGGAGAGTGAAAAAGTTGGCTTAAAGCTCAACATTCAGAAAACTAAGATCATGACATCCAGTTCCATCACTTCGTGGCAAATAGATGGGGAAACAGTGGAAACAGTGGCTGACTTTATTTTGGGGGGCTCCAAAATCACTGCAGATGGTGACTGCAGCCATGAAATTAAAAGATGCTTACTCCTTGGAAGGAAAGTTATGACCAACCTAGATGGCATATTAAAAACTTGAGACATTACTTTTTCAAAAAAGATCTATCCAGTCAAGGCTATGGTTTTTCCAGTGGTCATGTATGGATATGAGAGTTGGAGTATAAAGAAAGCTGAGTGCCAAAGAACTGATGCTTTTGAACTGTGGTGTTGGAGAAGACTCTTGAGAGTCCCTTGGACTGCAAGGAGATCCAACCAGTCCATCCTAAAAGAGATCAGTCATGTGTGTTCATTGGAAGGACTGACGTTGAAACTGAAATGTCAATAACTTGGCTACCTGACGCAAAGAGCTGACTCTTTTGAAAAGACCCTGATGCTAGCAAAGATTGAGGGCAGGAGAAGAAGGGGATGATCGAGGATGACATGGTTGGATGGCATCACTGACTCAATGGACATGAGTTTGGGTGAACTCCAGGAGTTGGTGCTGGACAAAGACACCTGGTGTGCTGCGGTTCATGGGGTCACAGAGTCATATATGACTGAGCAACTAAACTGAACTGAACTGATGCACCCAATATAGGAGCATCTCAAAACATAAGACAAACACTAACAGACATAAAAGGAGAAACTGATAGTAATACAGTAATAGTAGGAGACTTTAACACCCAACTCATATCAATGGTCAGATCATCAAGACAGAAAATTAATAAGGAACCAGAAGTCTTATATGATACATTAGACAAGATGGATCTCATTGATATCTTCAGGACATTCCATCCAAATGCAGACGAATACACCTTCCCAAACGCCCATGGAACATTCTCCAGGATAGAATACATCTTGGGTCACAAATCAAACCTCAGTAAATTTAATAAAATTGAAATCATATCAAGCATCTTTTCTGACCACAATGCCAAGAAACTAGATATCAATTATAAGAAAAAAAATTGTAAAAATCACAAACTCATGGAGATTAAACAATACATTTCTAAATAATGAACAGGCTACTGAAGAAATCCAAAGGGAAATAAAAAAATTTGTAGAAAAACATGACAGTGAAAACAAGATAACTCAAAACCTATGGGATACAGCAAAAGCAGTTCTAAGAGGGAAGTTTATAATAATACAATCCTACCTCAAGAAACAAGAAAAACATCGAATAAACAACCTAACTTTAAACCTAAAACAACTGGAAAAAGAAGAACAAAAAAAAACCCCTAAAATTAGTATAAAAAAAGAAATCAAAAAGATATGAGCAGAAATACATGAAAAAGAAATGAAAGAAACAACAGTAAAGATTAATAAAACTAAAAGCTGGTTCTTTGAGAAGGTAAATAAAATTGACAAACTTTTAGCCAGACTCATCAAGCAAAAAAGGAGAAGAATCAAATCAACAAAATTAGAAATGAAAAAGAAGAGGTTACAACAGACAGTGCAGAAATACAAAGGACTATAAGAGACTATTACGAACAACTATATGGCAATAAAATGGATAACCTGGAGGAAATGGACAGATTCTTAGAAAAGTTCAATCTTGCAAGACTGAACCAGGAAGAAATAGAAATTAGGGACAACCCAATTACAAGCACTGAAATTGAAACTGTGATCAAAAAGCTCTCAAAAAACAAAAGCCCAGGACCAGACGGTTTCACAGGAGAATTCTATCAAGCATTTAGAGAAGAGCTAATGCCTATCCTTCTAAAACTCTTTCCAAAAATTGCAGAGGAAGAAACACTTCCAAACTCATTCTAGGAGGCCACCATCACTCTGATACTAAAACCACACAAATAAAACACAAACAAAAAAGAAAACTACAGGCCAATATCACTGATGAACATAGACGCAAAAATTCTCAACAAAATTTTAGCAAACAGAATTCAGCGACACATCAAAAAGCTCATACACCATGATCAAGTTGGGTTTATTCCAGGGATGCAAGGATTCTTCAATATACGCAAATCAATCAATGTGATACACCATATTAACAAATTGAAAGATAAAAACAATATGATAATCTCAATAATGTAGAAAAAGGCTTTGACAAAATTCAGCACCCATTTATGATGAAAACTCTTCAAAAAATGGGCATAGAAGGAACCTACCTCAACATAGTAAAGGCCATATATGAAGAGCCTACAGCAAACATTATTCTCAATGGTGAAAAACTGAAAGCATTCCCCTTAAGATCAGGAACAAGATAAGCATGTCCACTTTCACAACTATTGTTCAACGTAGTTCTGGAAGTCCTAGCTACAGCAATCAGAGAAGAAAAAGAAATAAAAGGAATCTGGATCAGAAAAGAAAAAGTAAAGCTCTCACTGTCTGTAGGTGACATGATACTGTACATAGAAAACCCTAAAGAAACTATCAGAAAATTACTAGAGCTAAAGAGTGAATTTAGCAAAGTCACAGGACACAAAATCAATACACAGAAATCACTTGCATTCCTATATTCTAACAATGAAAAATCAGAAAGAGAAATTAAGAAATCAATCCCATTCACCTTGCAACAAAAAGATTAAAATATCTAGGAATAAACCTACCTAAGGAGACAAAATAACTGTATGCAGAAAATTATAAGACACTGATGAAAGAAATCAAAGATGACATAAAAGGTGGAGAGCTATTCCTGGTTAGGAAGAATCAATATTGTGAAAATGAGTATATTACCAAATGCAATCTGTAGATTCAATGAGACCCCTATCAAATTACCAATGGCACTTTTAAGAAAACTAGAACAAAATAAGTCAAAATTTATATGGAAACACAGAAGATCCCAAATAGCCAAAGCATTCTTGAGAAAGAAGACTGGAGGTGGAGGAATCAACCTTTCTGATTTCAGATTATTCTACAAAGCTACAGTCATCAAAACAGTATAGTACTGGCACAAAAACAGAAATATAGACCAATGGAACAAGATAGAAAGCCCAGCAATAAACCCATGCACCTATGGGTACCTTATTTTTGACAAAGGAGGCAAGAATATACAATGGGGCAAAGACAGCCTCTTCAATAAGTGGTGCTGGGAAAACTGTACAGTGACATGTAAAAGAATGAAAATAGAACACTTTTTAACACCATACACAAAGATAAACTAAAAAAGGATTAAAGACCTAAATATAAGACCAGAAAGTATAAAACTCTTAGAGGAAAACATAGGCAGAAGACTCAATGACATAAATCAAAGCAAGATCCACTATGACCCACCTCCTAGAGTGATGGAAATAAAAACAAAAGTAAACAAGTGGGACCTGATTAAACGTAAAGGCTTATGGACAGCAAAGGAAAGTATAAGCAAGGTGAAAAGACAACCCACAGAATGGGAGAAGATAATAGCAAATGAAACAACTGACAAAGGCTTAATTTCCAAAATACATAAACAGCTCATACAACTCAATACCAGAAAAACAAACAATCCAATCAAAAAGTGGGAAAAAGACCTAAACAGACATTTCTCCAAAGAAGACATACAGATGGCTAATAAACACATTAAAAAATGCTCAACATTGCTCATTGTTAGAGAAATGAAAATCAAAACTACAATGAGACATCACCTCACAACAGTCAGAATGACCATCATAAAAAAGTTTACAAACTATAAATGCTGGAGAGGTTATAGAAAAAAGGGAATCCTTTTGCACTGCTGGTGGGAATGTAAATTGATACAGCCACTATGGAAGACGGTATGGAGATTCCATAAAAAACTAGGAATAAAACCACGATATGACCCAGCAACCCCACTCCTGGGCATATATCCTGAGGAAACCAAAATTGAAAAAGACATATGTACTCCAATGTTCACTGAAGCCCTATTTACAATAGCTAGAGCATGGAAGCAACCTAGATGTCCATCAACAGATGAAGGATAAAGAAGTTGTGGTATGTATACACAATGGAATATTACTCGGCCATAAAAAAGAATGCATTTGAATCAGTTCTAATGAGATGGATTAACATAGAGCCTGTTATACTGAGTGAAGTAAGTCAGAAAGAGAAAGATAAATATTGTATATTAACACATATATAGAGAATCTAGAAAGATGGCACCAAATAATTTATTTGCAGGGCAGCAAAGGAGAAACAGACATAGAGAACAGACTTATGGACATGAGGAGAGGGGAAGAGAGGGTGAGAGGAATGGAGAGAGTAACATGGAAACTTACATTACCATATGTAAAATAGCCAATGGGAATTTGTTGTATGTTTCAGGGAACTCAAACAGGGCCTCTGTATCACCCTAGAAGGCTAAGACGGGGTGGGAAATGGGAGCGAGGTTCAAAAGGGAGGAGACATGTGTATACCTATGGCTTTCATGTTGAGGTTTGACAGAAAAGCAACAAAATTCTGTAAAGAAATTATGCTTCAATGAAAAAATAAATGAAAAAATAAAAAAATAAAAGAATCCACCTGTCAATGCGAGGGATACAGCTTGGATCCCTGGTCTGGGAAGATTCCATATGCTGTGGAGGAACTAAACCCAAGCTCCATAACTCCTAAGCACTTGATTATAGCCTGAGACCTGTGACTACTGAAGCCCACACGCCCTGGAGCCCATGCTCTGCAATGAAAGAAGCCAGCAAAATGAGAAACCAATGCATTTCAACTAGAGAGTAGCCCCTGCTGGCCAGAACAAGAGAAACGCTGCATTCAGCAAAGAAGACCCAGCACAGCCTCCCCCGCAAAAAAAGTACATAAATAAATAACAATTTTTTTAAAGCATGAAAATCATTATTTTGAGATGTATCATTTTTATCATATGCAGTAATCTTTTGATGTTTTCTAAATGTTTTTTCAGGAAATGACTTTACATACTCTGGCTCTCCCATATAATTTTTTTCCTCCTTATAACTTTCAGTTTCTCAGAGCAATCTGAGAAGCCACCTTTCTGGCTATAATCTTCTGTAAAGTCACCAAATAAAACATATTCGTCACATTTTAGGTTGTGCATTTCTTGTCATTTAACATGCTCTTCCAAGACCTTTTCCCAACCCACAGTGTCCTGTCCCCACTCACCTGAGTTCCAGGCGTTAGATGAAAACCGTCGACTAAAACACTAGTCACCACCTGAAAGTAGAGAGTTATTTTACTTGGTGGGAATGTTTAGGACCCAAGCCCAGGAGATAGAATCTCAGAAGCTCTGAGAAAACTGCTCCAAGGAGGCAGGAGGAGGAGTCAGGCATTTACAAGTTTGTAACAAAGAGAGCAGGCAGTAACGTCGAAGATTATTGTGAGGTTTAAAAAAAAATCAGATAGAAAGTTAAGGAATTTAGCATTGTATGTATGGCAAGATGCAAGCCCTTAGGCTCACTGAATCCATTTCTTTCACATGCACCTCAGCTCTCTGGGGTCAAATCCTGCTCCCTTGTTCACGTAAAGGGTGGCGAACATTGAAGATGGCTGCTTCTTGCATTCCCCCAGCTCCTCCGCTATGACCCTGAGGAATGGCGACATCTGCTGGATTGGAGGTTTACATCACTGTGCAAATATTTGTACTCAAGTGGCATGTAGACAGCCCAATTTTTAAAAAAAATATATTTATTATTTTGATTATTTGGCTGTGCTGGGTCTTAATCGTGCATGCAGGATCTTTGATCTCCCTTGTGCCCCTGAGGGATCTTTTAGTTGTGGCAGGCGAATATTTAGTTGCGGGATATGGGATCTAGTTTCCTAACTAGCTATTGAACCCAGGACCCCTGAAATGGGAGCATGGAGTCGTACCCAGTGGACTACCAGGGAAGTTCCACGATATCAAAAATTATTAAAAATTCTGCTGCTGCTGCTGCTAAGTCGCTTCAATCGTGTCCGACTCTGTGCGACCCCATAGACGGCAGCCCACCAGGCTCCCCCATCCCTAGGATTCTCCAGGCAAGAGTACTGGAGTGGGTTGCCATGTCCTCCTCCAATGCATAAAAGTGAAAAGTGAAAGTGAAGTCGCTCAGTCGTGCCTGACTCTTAGCGACCCCATGGACTGCAACCCACCAGGCTCCTCCGTCCATGGGATTTTCCAGGCAAGAGTACTGGAGTGGGGTGCCATTGCCTTCTCCGATTAAAAATTCTAAAGTATACGATCTTGAACAGAAAATTGATTTCCATCTTCTACCAGCAGGTGATCATTTCTATGATCTGCCAGCAGGTGGCCTAGGAGACCGAGAGCTCAGAATGTCTATCACTGAAGATGAATTCAGTCTTATTTCCTCCCACCCCCATCCCCACTGCACAAGCTACTGGATCAGCTTAAGTGAACCCTCATGCGTTGGTGACCACATGTAATATGTGAGTCCAATTTCAATCCCTGGGTTTTGCTTTCCTCTGCATTGGGAGCAGTAGAAGGATAAAGACTTAAGCTATTCACTAGGAGGGAGAAGATTGGGAGGAAAAAAAGCATTATAGAGTTCTTACATAATAAGGAGCTCTTGCTCAACAACTCCTGAGCCAGGTCCTCGACAAGTAATATCTCGCTGGATCCTACTAAAAATCCCATAAACAGTGTATGCATCATTATATTCATTGTGGGGAAAACAAAGCTCTGCCTAAGAGCTATATCCCAGCCCTATATCCCCCTCCCCCTCAGAATAAACAATTGCAGCCTCTGAATCCTTAGCAGGGAAACTTTATTTGGTTGCATTTTGTTTAGATGCCCTGTGAGGAGTAAATTTATGTATCAGCTTAATTGTGAGATGAGACGACCAGATCTCAGATCAAACACTAATTCTGGGGGAATCTGAAAGGGAATAATTCTTGGAGGAAAATAGCATGGAATCAGTGGACGAGTCAAGAGATCAGCCCTCGCCAGTGTGAGAGGGCATCGTCTTATCCTGTGGGGGCCTGATAGAACAAAGGCTTCTGCTTTCCCTCTCTCTCTCTTTGGCCGTGAATACTGGAGCTTCTGATTCCTGAACCTTGAAACTGTAGGACACACACAAGTGGTGACTTTGTTCTCAGGCCTTTAGCCTTGACTTAGTGCTACACCGTCACTTCCATTGCTTTTCAAACTTAAGATAAGGTCTGAACTAAACTACAGTTTGTTCTAGTTCTCTAGGCAACAGACAGCAGACAGTGGGACTATTAAGCCTCTGTAACCATATAAGCCTCTCTTCACCTGTCTATATGACAGGTGAATCTTGAATAACACATGGTTGAACTGCTCAGACTAACTTAGATGAGGATTTCTTTTTAACAGTGAATTTGGTCTACATTATATGTAGTTGGTTGAATTTGAGAATGATGAACTGAGGATAGGGAGTGCCCACTCTGAGTTATATGTAAAACATAACATATATTTGTTATATATTTGAAGATTCTGGTAACCAGACAAGCTGTATTTGACTTTTCTGATAGAGAGGGACTGGAATTGTAATGGGAATTAACAGCCAATTCTGATGTGACCAATCCATGTTAAACTGTTTGTTATTTTAGCATTTTGTTAAAAGGAATTTGTATGTCTGGCCACAACTCAATTATATCAATAAGGACCACTACTCACCCATGACACGCATGAAACAGTGAGAACCAATCTCAACCTTTTTGGATGTATGGAAAACATCTTGCACAAGTGGGGACCTTGCCTTTGGCATTGAAGCACACACAATATCAAAACACTGTGATGTATACACTGACTGGTAGAAGCATGAAGAATACCCATGCCCAAAGTGAAGGCTTGAATCAGCAGTAAGAGCCCTGCTAAGAGCTCTTCATTCCAGTAGTTCATTGCACACTGAGTATGTTCCCCTTTGTGTCTATTAAACCACTGAACAGCCAGATAAATAATCCAGGAGGTAAGAGTTGCCCCAGGGGGGCTTACATTGTGGCTCAGAGGGTAAAAAATCTGCCTGCAGTGTAGAATACCTAGGTTTCATCCCTGGATTGGGAAGATCCCCCAGAGAAAGGAATGCCTGCACACTCCAGTATTCTCTCCTAGCAAATCCCATGAACAGAACAGCCTGGGGGCTACAGTCCATGGGGTCCCAAAGAGTCAGGCACGACTGATCGACTAAGTAAACACACACACATACACACACACACACACACAAGCAATGCCCCAGGAAGAATTTCTTTATTCTGTCCTACAGAATGAAGAAATTATAGGATTGATAAGGTTTTGAATCATGGACAATGTGCCTTTTTAAATCAGTAACTGAAGATAGCTGAGGCATAAATTGAACACAGAATATATCATGGAGGATAGCAGTTGGTCTTCCATGAGTGTTTCTTTATTTATTGTTTAATAATTTTTACTGGAGATTAACTTTACAATGTCACATTAGTTTCTTGCTTTACAACAAAAAGAATCAGTCATATCAATACATTTATCCACTCTGGTTTTAGATTTCCTTCCTGTTCAGGTCACCAGGAGGATCTCTTTATTCCTGACGATTTCTTCACAACAGTATCCCCAGGGGTAACTGAACCACATTTGGGTTTCCAGTGTGTATCCACCCAGGTTCATAACAGATTCTAGAAGAACATGTCCCTGAAAGTCCAATCCCCTCCCAGAGTCTACATTTCCCCTGCAATCCTGCCCCATCCCCCACCACTATCGCCTTTCCTTCTCCCATTCATATTGTGCTTATGCCTGAAACCATTCTAGATTTTAGTTTCCAAGAGCACAGAAGAAAGCTACTGATAGACGCAACCCCCTAGGCAGGGGCAGGACAGCTGTATACAATGGGCTCCATGTGATGGCACACCTCCTCACCACAGCGAGGACAGAGGCTGAGGCTAATCCAGATGATCCTGGGATGTCCCAAGTCTCTCAGAATCTCCAACAGCTGAGCCCGAAGCTGGGCGAGTCTCGCTTCCAGGAGAACACCCCGAGGTCTGTAACTCTCCTGAGGGGCAGGATAACGCTCTTGCCTTAAACAGGGCAGCACAGCGGTGTGTCGCAGCAGCTTCTCCATGCCGGCCGTGGACAGGAGGTTCCCACACAGGCTGACGGACCTGAGCTGGGAGCAGCGGCTCAGGGCAGGCAGGCAGGCCTCCAGCTGGGAGTCCGTGATCCCACACACATCTAAGTCCAGGTCCTGGAGGGTGGCTGCGACTTTCTCCAGCAGAACTTGGAGGAGCTCAGGCCGAAAGTCAGTCATGGTGACATGGCTCAGATCCAGGCTGTTGAGCTGACTGATGTCTGGGCTCTGGGACAGGTGGGTCAAGTCTGATTCTGTAAGCCAGCACTTGGTTATTGACAGGCTGTCCAAGGGGGACTTCAGGCACCTGGGGGAGAAACCAAGCAATTAGTTCCTGGAAACTGGGTGCCAGATTGCATACTCAGTTCAGTCACTCAGTCATGTCTGACTCATTGCAACCTCATGGACTGCAGCAAGCCAGGCTTTCCTGTCCATCACCAACTCCCAGAGCTTGCTCAAACTCATGTCCATCAAGTCAATGATGCTATCCAAACATCTCATCCTCTGTCATCCCCTTCTACTCCTGCCCTCAATCTTTCCCAGCATCAGGGTCTTTTCCAAAGAGTCAGTTCTTTGCATCAGGTGGCCAAAGTATTGGAGTTTCAGCTTCAGCATCAGTCCTTCCAATGAATATTCAGGACCGATTTCCTTTAGGATGGACTGGTTGGATCTCCTTGTAGTCGAAGGGACTCTCAAGAGTCTTCTCCAACACCACAGTTCAAAATCATCAGTGCTTCAGTGCTCAGCTTTCCTTGTCATCCACCTCTCACATCCATACATGACTACTAGAAGAACCATAGCTTTGACTAGACAGATCTTTGTCAGCAAAGTAATGTCTCTGCTTTTTAATATGCTATCTATAAGGGATTGGGGGCAGGAGGAGAAGGGGATGACAGAGGATGAGATGGCTGGATGGCATCACTGAGTAGATGGACATGAGTCTGAGTGAACTCCAGGAGTTGGTGATGGACAGGGAGGCCTGGCGTGCTGCGATTAATGGGGTCACAAAGAGTCGGATACAACTGAGTGACTGAAATGAACTGAACTGATGTTGGTCATAGCTTTTTCTTCCAAGGAGCAAGCATCTTTTAATTTCATGGCCTCAGTCACCATCTGCAGTGATTTTGGCACCCCTCCAAAAAATAAATCTGTCACTGTTTCCCTTATTTCCCCCTTCTATTTGCCATGAAGTGATGGGATTGGATTCCATGATCTTCATTTTTTGAATGTTGAGTTTTAAGCCAGTTTTTTTCACTCTCCTCTTTCACTTTCATCAGTAGGCTCTTTAGTTCCTCTTTGCTTTCTGCCTTAAGGGTGGTGTCATCTGGATATCTGAGGTAATTGATATTTCTTCCTGCAATCTTGATTCCAGCTTGTGCTTCATCCAAGCCTAGCATTTCACATGATATGATATGCACTGCATATAAGTTAAATACGCAGGGTGACAATATACAGCCTAGCATACTCCTTTCCCAGTTTGAAACTCATCCATTGTTCCATGTCTGGTTCTAACTGTTGCTTCTTGACTGGCATACAGGTTTCTCAGGAGGCAGGTCAGGTGTTCTGGTATTCCCATCTCTTGAAGAATTTTCCACAGTTTCTTGTGATCCACACAGTCAAAGGCTTTGGCACAGCCAATAAAGCAGAAGCAGATGTTTTTCTGGAACTCTCTTTCCTTTCTGGTGATCCAGCAGATGTTGGCAATTTGATCTCTGGTTCCTCTGCCTTTTCTAAAACCAGCTTGAACATCTGCAAGTTCACGGTTCATGTATTGCTGAAGCCTGGCTTGGAGAATTTTGAGCATTATTTTACTAGCGTGTGAGATGAGTGCAATTGTGCAGTAGTTTGAGCATTCTTGGCATTGCCTTTTTTGGGATTGGAATGAAAACTGACTTTTTTCAGTCCTGTGGCCACTGCTGAGTTTTCCAAATTTGCTGACATATTGAGTGCAGTACTTCCAAAGCATCATCTTTTAGAATTTGAAATAGCTCAGCTGGAATTCCATCACCTTCGCTTTGTTCATAGTGATGTTTCCTAAGGCCTATTTGATTTCTCACTCCAGAATGTCTGGCTCTAGGTGAGTGATCATATCATCGTGGTTATCTGGGTCATTAAGATCTTTTTTTGTATAGTTCTTCTGTATATTCTTGACACATCTTCTTAATGTCTTCTGATTCTGTTAGGTCCATACCATTTCTGTCCTTTATTTCACCCATCTTTGAATGAAATGTTCCCTTGGTATCTCTATTTTTTTTTTAAAGAGATCTCTAGTCTTTCCCATTCTATTATTTTCCTCTATTTCTTTGCTTTGATTACCTAGGAAAGCTTTCTTATCTCTCCTTCCTATTCTTTGGAACTCTGCTTTCAGATGGGTAAGTCTTTCCTTTTCTCCTTTATCTTTAGCCTCTCTTCTTTTCTCAGCTATTTATAAGCCCTCCTCAGACAATCATTTTGCCTTTTTTAATTTCTTTTTCTTGGGGATGGTCTTGATCACTGCCTCCTATACGATGTCACAAACCTCTGTCCATAGTTTTTCAGGCACTCTGTCTATCAAATCTAATCCCTTGAATCTATTTGTCACTTTCACTGTAAAATTGTATGGGATTTTATTTAGGTCCTACATGAATGGTTTAATGGTTTTCCCTACTTTCTTCAATTTAAGTCTGAATTTGGCAGTAAGAAGTTTGTGATTTTGATAGCTTACGGTGAACAATGTTGGATTCATGATCTCCAAAGAAGATTTAGCTTCAGGACGAGGGACCAGGCTTGATCACTCAAGAACTTTTGTGTAGCCGAGTTTTATTAAAGTAAGAAAAGGGACAGAGAAAGCTCCTGACATAGACATCAGGAGGGCGATGGAGAGTGCCCCCCTAGCTAGTCCTATCAAGGCCTTATATACTTTTTTTCAGACCCATTCCCACAACATACATCTTAAATTAACAAGATTAGAATGAACAATAGAAAGATCTTACCAGACCTACTCCCAAAATATACATTTTAAGATGACAGGATTAGTCAGAAGGTTCTTGTTAAGAGAAACATGTCCTCAAGCAAGATACATTGTTATATTGACTAAGACAAAGCAATGTAGAAAAGATCGTTTGTCCTTTTCTCCTTGAGAGCCTCCAGACCCCTTTTTCCAACTCCTCCTCCTCCTTGGGAGCCCTGGACTTTTTACCAACCAACCTAGGAATTGACTCTTTCAATCTGAGCTACAGTCAGCTCCCAGTCTTGTTTTTGCTGACTGTATAGAGCTTCTCCTTCTTTGGCTGCGAAGAATATAATCAATCTGATTTTGGTATTGACCATCTGGTTATGTCCATGTGTAGAGTATTCTCCTGTGTTGTTGGAAGAGGGTGTTTGCTATGATCTGTGTGTTCTCTTGGCAAAACTGTTAGCCTTTGCCCTGATTCATTTTGTACTCCAAGGCCAAACATGCCTGCTACTCCAGGTATCTCTTGACTTCTTCATACTTTTGCATTCCAGTCGCCTATGATGAAAAGGACATTTTTTTTTTTTTTTGGGTGTTAGTACTAAAAGGTCTTATAGGACTTCATAGAACTGTTCAACTTCAGCTTTTTCAGCATTAGTGGTTGGGGCATAGACTTGGATTACTGTGATACTGAATGGTTTGCCTTGGAAACAAACAGATCATTCTCATTTTTGAGATTGCTCCCAAGTATTGCCTTTCAGACTCTTGTTGACTATGAGGGCTATTCCATTTCTTCTAAGGGATTCTTGCCCACAGTAGTAGATATAATGATCATCTGAATTAAATTCGCCCATTCCAGTCCATTTTAGTTCACTGATTCCTAAAATGTCAATGCTCACTCTTAACCATCTCTTGGTGTTGTTTTCACTTTGGCTTGTCTCTTCATTCTTTTTGGAGTTACTTCACTCTTCTCCAGTAGCTTATTGGGCACCTACCCTGCTGGAGAGTTCTTCCTTCAGTGTCATACCTTTTTGCCTTTTCACACTGTTCATGGGGTTCTCAAGGCAAGAATACTGAAATGGTTTGCCATTCCTTTTTCCAGTGGACCACGTTTTGTCAGAACTCTCCACTATGACCCGTCCATCTTGGGTGACCCTACACAGCACGACTCATAGTTTCATTGAGTTAGGCAAGACTGTGGTCCATGTGATCAGTTTGGTTAGTTTTCTGTGATTGTGGTTTTCATTCTGTCTGCCCTCTGAAGGATAAGGATAAGAGGCTTATGGAAGCTTCCATATGGGAGAAACTGACTTGTTCTGATGGGTGGGGCCATGCTTAGTAAATCTTTAATCCAATTTTCTGTTGATGGGCAGGGCTGTGTTCCCTCCCTGTTGTTTGGCCTAAGGAAGTACTGCTACTGATAAGTCACTTCAGTCAACTCTCTGCGACCCCATAAACAGCAGCCCACCAGGTTCCCCCATACCTGGGATTCTCCGTGCAAGAACACTGGAGTGGGTTGCCATTTCCTTCTCCAATGTATGAAAGTGAAAAGTGAAAGTGAAGTCACTCAGTCATATCCAACTCTCAGCGACCCCATGGACTGCAGCCTACCAGGCTCCTCCGTCCATAGGATTTTCCAGGCAAAAGTACTGGAGTGGGGTGCCATTGCCTTCTCTGCTAAGGAAGTAGGGGTAGGGGTAATAACGGTAATGGCGACCTCCTTCAAAAGGAATTATGCACTGCACTGTTGAATTCAGTACCCTCAACCCTGCAGGAGGCCACTGTTGACCCACACCTCCATCTGAGACTCCTAGACACTCACAGACAAGCCTGGATCAGTCTCTTGTGGGGGCACTGTTCCTTTCTCCTGGCTTCTGGTGCGCACAAGGTTTTGTTTGTGCTCTCTAAGGGTCTGTTTCCCCAGTCCTGTGGAAATTCTGTAATCAAATCCCTCTGGCCTCCAAAGTCAAATTCCCTGCGGGTTCTCAGTCCCTTTGCAGGATCACCAGGTTGGGAAATCTGTGGCTCTATGGTGGGGCTAATGATAACCTCCTCCAAGGGGTATGCTACACACTGTGACCCAGGTCTGCTGCAGCCAGAGCCCCTATCCCCATGGCAGGCCACTGCTGACCTGTGCCTCCACAGGAGACACTCAAACACTCAAAGGCAGGTCTGACTCAGCCTCTGTGGGGTCTCTGGGTCCTAGTACACACAAGGTTTTGTTTGATCCCTCCAAGCACCTCTGGCAGGTATGGGGTTTGATTCTAAATGGGACTTTACCCCTCCTACAGTCTTATTGGGACTTCTTATTGGGGTTGCATACTGGTGATAGACAAATAGTTTCTACAGGAATAATATTATTCTGGCCATCTGTGAAGAAAGCTGAGCACCGAAGAATTGATACTTTTGAACTGTGGTGTTGGAGAAGACTCTTGAGAGTCCCTTGGACTGCATCAAGATCCAACCAGTCCATTCTGAAGGAGATCAGCCCTGGGAGTTCTTTGGAAGGAATGATGCTAAAGCTGAAACTCCAGTACTTTGGCCACCTCATGCGAAGAGTTGACTCATTGGAAAAGACTCTGATCCTGGGAGGGGTTGGGGGGGGGGGGGAGAAGGGGACGACAGAGGATGAGATGGCTGGATGGCATCACCGACTTGATGGACGTGAGTTTGAGTGAACTCTGGGAGTTGGTGATGGACAGGGAGGCCTGGCGTGCTCCGATTCATGGGGTCACAAAGAGTCGGACACGACTGAGCAACTGAACTAAACTGAACTGAGCTGACTGTCTATTCAGGGTCAATACACTGATCTTCCAGTCTCATTCTAGGTTGAGTCCTGTCACCTTCGCTGTGGAAATGAATCACTTCACAGAATCTGGAAGGCACTCTCTCCTCCTCTATCAAGCAGAGTACAACATACTCTACTTCATTGTGAGGATGAATGAAGATCATGGAATACACTAGAATATGTTATAAGGAGAGCCAGAGTCTCCATCAAGTGTGGACACCACTGAACATTAGTGTTGGGAGATGAGATTTTAAAATGATTTCATCTAAGACTTCCTTCAGTCCAAGTTTGGCTCCAGATGCCTGCATCTTGGGCAGGTAAAGATCTCGGGAGACATGCATAAGGAACCAACTTATACAAGATCCCACAACATGATATGTGTTGCCATCTGGAGGGGCTCTAGATGGAGGAGAACTCCTCTAGGAGGAGCAGTGGACGACAGAGGATGAGATGGTTGGATGGCATCACTGACTCAATAGACATGAGCTTGAGCAAGCCCTGGAAAATGGTGAAGGATAGGGAAGCCTTTGTGCTGTAGTTCATGGGGTCACTAAGAGTCAGACATGACTGAGCAACTGAACAACAATAACTAGAGGGGCTCACTTATACCCCACATCTTCTACCAACTTTCTGTCACTTTCTATTATCCTTTTCTCTCAGCTTGATGAACATCATTTCCAGAACCAGATTTCTCCCATATATGAATTAGCTTATCTGGAGCACAAAACAAACTTTTACAAACAGGAAATTTAGAACAAGTTCACTGTGGGCACAAACCTTGGGAGAATAGAGCGTCTCTTCAGGAATGCTCTGGTCTGACGTAGTTTCCCAGCTTCTTACTTACATATTTTTATCATTTCAACATAGACAACTCCAAAGAAGGAGGAAATTAAAAATCCTGGGATCCAAACATCCCAGTCAATAATCTGTACCTCCCCAGCAAGGTGTCTTAGAAGAGCCACTTTGCTCTTCTGAGACCAGTTTAACCCCTTACCTTGATTTCTGTGGTTGTGGAACACCACATTTTAGGAGAGAGCAGCGAAGGAGACAGTGCTTTTGACCTTCTAGCTTTGTGTTCAATGTAACCCAACCAGTGGTGCACACTCACCTGAGCATCTGGTATAGGCAACCTTCAAGGAAGAAGGGAGATGCCAGATGGAGGTCCTGGACGTGGCTCAGCTTTAAGAACTGAGAGGTGATTTGCACAATATGATGCTGCTCCTGTTTCTTGAAGGCAGACAGACATGTGGATGTGAAAGAGATGGAGTCTCTGTAAGTTACTCATCTCACCCAGGAAAGGAGCAAATGTGGAAGGTGGACAGATTCCAGGTGCAACTCACTTGCACCTCCTGGATACAGTCCAGCTGCACCATGCTCAGGACTTTCACAATATTGTCCATTGGCATTGAAACAATCTTCAGCTTCTTACAACACAGGTGGATGGAAGACTTTCTCTGCTCCACCTACCTGAGGATGCAGGTGAGGAAGTTATCCAGGATCCTTCTCTTCAGGCAAAGGTCTATAAAAACATTCATTGGAGCCAAATGCTGCTTTGTCATTGACCTGGGCTCAGCCACTGGTGCCATTCATGAGCTTGAGCGCCCATAACTGCTGGCTCCAGACCACAGGCTCCAGAAGTTCTGGCCAGTAGTTTGTAAATCTAGCACCCTCAGTTTGCACCTCCTAGAGGAAAAAAGAAATTGATGTAGATGCATTAAAATCCACAGAGTTTAAAAACAGCCTCACAGCTTGACAACACACTGCCCACCTGTGCTGTAACTTAATATTCCTGACATCATCTGCTGCCTTGCCTTCTTCCCTCTCTGCCTCATTTTCCTCCATCTCCCTTTCTCCTCTTCCCCCTTCTGATTCTCTACTTCTAGTAACTCTAAGCATGACTGAGAGGAGATGGGGAATATTCTCTCAGGTTCCCATTCATTAAAGGCACTCTTATGCTTCCAGAAGTTATTTCTCTGAGTGAGCCAAGACCTGTAAGCCTCTTCGTTCACTCTATACACCTTGGCATTCCATTTACAAGTATCTTCTTAGTCTTTTCCAGCAAAGTTAACTTAGGGAACTGAGGATGAAAGCTCTGTTACACATGAATTCCTGGCTCCAAAATTTAGGCCCTGATGTTAGTTTAAATCTTCAGATCCCTCTAGCCTATCCTTTTCCATCCACATTCCCTCGCCCCAGCTGCTTCCTCTGGGACACCCAAGATTTTACCAGGTTACCTGAGTCAGACTCACCTGGAGGCAACCTTCTGGGCAAGCAGTATATCAAGTACTTCCAGCACTGCTTGTAGGGGTCCTGCATGAGGCAAGTCAATGAGACCCTCCTCCAGAGGCAAGCAAACAAAGGGTCAGGCTTGCTCCATAGCCTTCAGGGTCTCCTTGTGTCTGCCAGAGAAGGCAACCATGAATAGGGATGGATAGAGCTCCATGGGCAGATACTCCAAAGAGGAGATGGCCAAGGCCTCATCTCTCAACAAGCTCACTGCTGCCAAGTTCACAAGTCTGGGTGGGTTGTGAACACTCATCCTGTGAAAATGCAAGGGTACAAGGCATCCTTCTCAGGACAGTCATAATCATAAGAGTAGTCTCTTTCCCCACCCTTCAGAGAAATCAAATCAGGGCCAAAGTCATTGCTCTGGCAATGAACCAGAATGGAAGAAACTCAGACTCATTCCAGTCTGGGTTTGGTGGGCACCAAGCCACAGCTGTGCCACTTTCTGCCACTAGAGCAAGAATCTCACAAGTACCAAGAAGGAAGAAAGGCAAGCAGTGGCTCATCCCTTCCCATCCAGTGCTTTACTGAATGCATTTCCCTCTTGCACATTTGTACCAAGCGTCTGAACAAACCAACTCCCTATTTTTTAGGATGAAAACATTTAAGCTATCATTAAGATCCAAACTATTGAGCCAGGAATTCATGTGTAGCAGATCTTCCATCCTCAGTTCTGTAAGTTAATTTTGTTGGGAAGGGTTAAGGAGAAACTTGTAAAAGGAAATCCAATGTGCATGGAGTGAAAGCTTTAGTTTTCAAGAAATAGCATTCCAAACAGTTCAGTGGCTTTTTTTAATAAGAAAAACTGCTGCTTAAGACATGTAAATAATATAAACCAAAGCATAAATCAAAACGTTCAGGATGGAGCCAAAACTATACTTTGAGGCAAAAAGAAAGCCTTAAGTTTGTTCAACAAAAAGAATAGAGAAAGGAAAACACTTCATGCCATGTCAGACTGGATTCCATAATTCAATTCATGCTGCCATTTGCAGAATATCTTTCCCTGAGGTTGATAACTTACTGGGTATGATGTGTTTGGGGTGCTTCTCAGACCTCAGACCTGGTGGAGAACACAGGCAGTGACTCCAAAGTGAGAAGCTTCTGCATGTCCTCTTTGGTGAAAGTGAAAATGAAACTCGCTCAGACTTTTTGGGACCCTATGGACCATTCAGTCCATGGACTTCTCTATGCCAGAATACTGGAGTGGGCAGCCTTTCCCTTCTCCAGCGGACCTTCCCAACCCAGGGATTGAATCCAGGTCTCCCCCACTGAAGGCAGATTCTTTACCAGCTGAGCCACAAAGGAATCCCAATCTCTTTGGTACTTACGGCTATTGTAGAACTTTCTAACCACGTCTGCCCTCCTTCCAACTACTAACTTCCAATCAGAAGGTACTACCTGATTAGATTCCTGAGTGCATCTCAAGTTAATCCTGATTGGGTTACTGTCAATCTCCAGATGAACTGATTGAGTCAGATCTCCATTCATGAAAGAGGCAGAATGGGGGAGGGGGGAGTATATCAGACTTATTTATTGATTCACTCCACAAAACTGGATTGAGTTTTGCTAATATGGACAATTGTATCTCTATGTGGGAGAAAGGGAAAGGACTATGGGTTCCTGACATTATACGAAAAACAAGACCAAAAGTAATGTCCTGAATACATCATTGTTGGGAGATATTTGGCCAAATCAAAATTATTAATTGTCTCAAAAGTAAACAGCTTCATAAAGGCAGGGGTGTCACTTCCAAAGGAAAGAAAATTAACTCCAGTTTGTTTCAAGTTGTCTCTTACATGATGTATGGGTAACACAGCATATTATGAGTGTAATCAGAGAGCAAAGGGTGTGCAATTGCAGATGCAGTTGACCATCCAGGCTTAAAGCCACTTCTCTAAAGAACATCTAGTGCTCAACATCACTCATTATCAGAGAAATGCAAATCAAAACCACAATAAGGTACCATCTCACACCAGTCAGAATGGCTGCTATCAAAAAGTCTATAAACAAAAAATGCTGGAGAAGGTATGGAGAAAAGGGAACATTCTTACACTGTTGGTGGGAATGCAACTATAAAACCACAATGGAGAACAGTGTGGGGAAAAAAACATTCCTTAAAAAACTGAAATAGAACTGCCATACGACCCAGCAATCCCACTGCTGGGCATACACACCAAGGAAACCAGAGTTGAAAGAGACACATGTACCTCAATGTTCATCATAGCACTGTTTACAGGAGCCAGGACATGGAAGCAACTTAGATGTCCATCAGTAGACAAATGGATAAGAAAGCCGTGGTACATATACACAATGGAATATTACTCAGCTATTAAAAAGCATGCATTTGAATCGGTTCTAATGAGGTGGATGAAACTGGAGCCTATTCAACAGAGTGAAGTAAGTCAGAAAGAAAAACACCAATACAGTATATTAATGCATGAAATTTAGAAAGATGGTAACAATGACCCTATATGCAAGATAGCAAAAGAGACACAGATGTAAAGAACAGACTTTTGGACTCTGTGGGAGAAGGCAAAGGTGGGATAATTTGAGAGAATAGCATTGAAACATGTATATTATCATACGTGAAACAGATTACCATCCCAGATTTGATGCATGAGACAGGGTGCTCAGGGCTGGTGCACTGGGATGACCCTGAGGGGTGGGATGGGGAGGGAGGTAGGAGGAGGGTTCAGGATGGGGAACACATGTACATCCACTGCTGATTCATGTCAATGTATGGCAAAAACCACTACAACATTGTAAAGTAATTAGTCTCCAATTAAAATAAATAAGTTTAAAAAAAAAATAAAGCACATCTGGTCAAATTCCCAATTAGAACTAAGGGTGCTTGCTGGGTGGTGTGGGGGTGGCCATTCCTAAGGGAACCCTGTGAATGACTCAAATAGCCTCACGGATGTTTTTCTATTTCCTGTCTCGGGGAAGAGGGATATTAAAGCCTTTTCTTTGGTTGATACTTGAAAAATAAACAGGTGTGGATAAGAAGGGACAATTGTCTTTTGAGGGTTTTGCTGCTAGAATGTTGAGTTCAGGACAGCACACTGACTTGAAAAGACTAAATTTGAGAATGTAAGCAGAGGGAGACATGCCCAGCTCTGTAAAGTAGGGCATTTTCACGTCTGAGAGGCACCTAGGATAGTCAGTATGATCTCTTTGTGAACTCGGGACAGGGCGTGAAATAAACACAGATCAGTCCCATCCAACCTCGTCCTCAAAGTAGCAGCTACTACCAATAAACATTGTCTTTGCAGTTCTTCCCACAGAGGATATAGCAGAGAGGGCCGTTAACCCCAGGCATATTCTCAGGACCCTGGAAACTGGACCATAATCACATTGGCCCCTTTTCTATGGTCAGTTCAGTTCAGTTCAGTCTCTCAGTCGTGTCTGACTCTTTGCGACCCCATGAACTGCAACACACCAGGCCTCCCTGGCCATCACCAACTCCCAGAGACTACCAAATTCATGTCCATTGAGTCGGTGATGCCATCCAACCATCTCATCCTCTGTCGTCCCCTTCTCCTCCTGCCCTCAATCTTTCCCAGCATCATGGTCTTTTCAAATGAGTCAGCCCTTCACATCAGGTGGCCAAACTATTGGAGTTTCCACTTCAACATCAGTCTTTCCAATGAACACCCAGGATTGACCTCCTTTAGAATGGACTGTTGGATCTCCTTGCAGTCCAAGGGACTCTCAAGAGTCTTCTCCAACACCACAGTTCAAAAGCATCGATTCTTCGGTGCTCAGCTTTCTTCACAGTCCAACTCTCACATCCATACATGACTACTGGGAAAACCATAGCCTTGACTAGACGGACCTTTGTTGGCAAAGTAATGTCTCTGCTTTTTAATGTGCTGTCTAGGTTGGTCACAACTTTCCTTCCAAGGAGTAAGTGTCTTTTAATTTCATGGTTTCAATCACCATCTGCAGTGAATTTGGAGCCCCCCAAAATAAAGTCTGACACTGTTTCTACTGTTTCCCCATCTATTTCCCATGAAGTGATGGGACTGGATGCCATGATCTTCGTTTTCTGAATGTTGAGCTTTAAGCCAACTTTTTCACTCTCCTCTTTCACTTTCATCAAGAGGCTCTTTAGTTCTTCTTCACTTTCTGCAATAAGGGTGGTGTCATCTGCATATCTGAGGTTATTGATATTTCTCCCGGCAATCTTGATTCCAGCTTGTGCTTCTTCCAGCCCAGCATTTCTCATGATGTACTCTGCATATAAATTAAATAAGCAGGGTGACAATATACAACCTTGACATACTCCTTTTCCTATTTGGAATCAGTCTGTTGTTCCATGTCCAGTTTTAACTGTTGCTTCCTGACCTGATACAGGTTTCTCAAGAGGCAGGTCATGTGGTCTGGTATTCCCATCTCTTGAAGGGTTTTCTACAGTGTCTTGTGATCCACACAATCAAAGGCTTTGGCATAGTCAATAAAGCAGAAGCAGATGTTTTTCTGGAACTCTCTTGCTTTTTTCATGATCCAACGGATGTTGGCAATTTGATCTCTGGTTCCTCTGCCTTTTCTAAAACCAGCTTGAACATCTGGAAATTCACGGTTCAAGTATTGCTGAAGCCTGGCTTGGAGAATTTTGAGCATTATTTTACTAGCATGTGAGATGAGTGCAATTGTGTGCTGGTTTGACCATTCTTTGGCATTGCCTTTCTTTGGGATTGAAATGAAAACTGACTTTTTCCAGTCCTGTGGCCACTGCTGAGTTTTCCAAATGTGCTGGCATATTGAGTGCAGCACTTTCACACCATCATCTTTTAGTTCCCCTGGTTGCAGCTGGACCATTTGGGGAGGGTTAATAAGGAAGCAGGACATCAGCAGGACACCCTTTGCTGATCCTGGCAGGGGGTGGGAACCACACTTGAGTGGTCCTGGGTACAGCTCTGAGGATGTTCTGGGGGAAGAATCAGAAACACTTTGCTCTTATACCAAAGTTGAGATGGAAGAATAAAGGAGACTTAGGAATCTCTTAGAATTTGATTCTGACTTCCTAAAATTGGGAGGAACAGAAAAGGAGCAGGTGTGGAAAAAGAAAGAGTCTGTTAGGTCACATTCAATTTGAGATGATTACAACATTAAATAAAAAGAAATATCAAGTACCAGACAGTACCCGCAACAAAATCCTATTCATATAAAATCATTTGCATACTTTTTCAAGAGCTAATGGTAAATGCCTCACGTGAAATTTAAATTTTATATCCTGTGTGCCAGAATTGTGGTGGTACAAAGGTAATTCCAGCGTCAACAACATCAAAACCAGACCCAAGTCCAAGTTCGTCTCAGGTTGAGAACAGCAAAGACATGCACTTTCTCTTCTGATATTGTGAGGGTCATTGTGAGACAGGTTAGAGTTCCATGTTGAACAGTTTTCTCAAACCAGAGGCTAAAGGGTGGCCAAATATATCCCACACACAATGTTTTGAATAAAATTTGTGGCCAGAGGCAAAATACCACATTTTATTTCACAGTTTCCTCTCCAATGTCCCTTGGGAAAAAAAATGTAGCAATACTGAACCCACCTTCATGAAGAACATCACTCAGCATTAATTCAAAAGCATGCCCTCCAGGTCTCCCTACTCACCTGTCATACTTCACTAAACTCCCTCCTAGCCCTGAGTGATGCGGGGCTCCTGTCTTCTATGGAAAGATGCCAGACAATTTGATTTGAGGCTGGGGATTTGCATCAGGGAGAGACGAATTCTGTTCTCCCACAACTGCAGTGGGCAATGTGGGGAGTGGGGGGTACATTCCCAAGTAAGAGTTGGAGTCCTGGGTCTCAGGAACCACATACACCAAAGCTTCTTCTCCAGTGGTTGTGGAAGTCCATATCAAGAATAAACAAAACCCAGCTTAAAAGCCAGATTCATGAGCAAACCAGGACACCTACAGTGTCACAAGAACCTCAAAAACTATTTTTCAAAAAAGAACCCGAGGCCCAGGGCATGAAATGAACTGCCAGAAATTTAATGGTATCTGACAGTGAGCCTCAAAGAGTTTGTAGGTCAACAAGACTTAGCCTTCCAATTCAGGTATGTATTCTCTGAGCATCCCTATACCTACAATCACCAACAGGCCCCAGAAGTTTTCCAAGAATAAAGAGAAAATCATTGGATGCGGAAATCTGATTTAGATTTTCTTTCACCTCTGCTCCCTGGAGTTAGTGCCAATAAGAAAAACTTTGAATCTGAAGCCAAAGCAATGGTAAAGAATTGTCAAATTGGCTGAGACACCCAGGCTTGCTTTTAAAGTGCTCGCTTGCATAATCCAAGCATTGCTTCTTGGCAGAGAGAATAGCTGACACATGAGGCTCTGCCTCAGATTCTGGTTGTCAGTGTAGCCTTCGATATTGTCATGATTATGCCTGTGGCCTTTATGTCAAGCAATAGCCCTGTAATTTATGGAGGATTTATTCTGCACCAAGCTCTGGGCTAAGTGTTCTTTTCTGAATTAGAGATTATATGTAATCATTCAACTGAGCAAGAAGATAGCTGAAGCTCCAAAATTTTGGCCACCTGATGTGAAGACCCAACACACTGGAAAAGAGCCTGATGCTGGGAAAGATTGAAAGCAGGAGGGGAAGGGGGCAACAGAGAAGGAGATGGTTGGATGGCATCACCAACTCAATAGACTTGAGTTTGAGCAAATTCTGGGAGATAGTAAAGGACAGGGGAGCCTGTTGTGCTGCAGTCCCTTAGTTACATTTTTAAGGTTAATTAATATTCATCCTACAAACAGACAGTACATTCATTTTTGTCCCCTTTCCTATACAGTAGGTTCTCATTAGCTATCTATTTTATACACAGTATTGTGTATATGTCAATCCCAGTCTCCCACTTTATCTCTCCCCTTTTCTTCCTTCTTGTCCATGTTTGTTCTCTACACCTATGTCTCTATTTCTGCTTTGCAAGTAAGTCCATTTGTACTATCTTTTCTAGATTTCACATATATTTTGATCCTGGACATATACTCAGAGAAAACCGTAATTCCAAATGATACTTGCATCCCATTGTTCATTGCGTCATTATTTACAATAGCCAGCACATGGAAGTAAACTAAATGTCCATCAATGGAGGAGGGGGTTAAAGAGGATGTGGTGTATGTATATGCAATAGAATATTACTCAGCCTTAAAAAGGAACAAAATTGTACCACTTGCATAGACATGGATCGAGCTAGAGCCGGTCATATAGAATGAAATAATTCAGAAAGAAAAATCAAGTTTTATATCACAATTTACTCCCTAATGTCCCTTGGAGAAAATAGTAAAAGAAACATGTAGCAGCACTGATTCGCCTTCCTAAACGGCATCACTCAGCATTAATGCAGAAACAGCTTCTCTGATGTGGGGTCCCCTGCCCTCCAGGTCTCCCTTGTCCCCACCTACAGTCCTTCACTCACCCACCACCTGGCCCTGGAGGATGTGAGGTTCCTCTCTCCTGTAGGAAGATGACAGACAGTTTGACCTGAGACTGAGGATTTGTACCAGGGAGAGAAGAAAACTGTTCTCCTACAGCGGCAGTGGGTAGTGGGTAAGAAGACCCCCACTTGTCAGTTGGGGTCTTGAGTTTCAGAAACCACATGCAGCCAAGTTTCTTCTCAAGTGGCTGTGGAAGTCCACATATAGGATAAACAAAACCCAGTAGAAAAGTCAGACTCAGGAGTCACCCGGGGTACCTACTGTATCACAGGAACCTCAGAAACAATTTCTTTCTCAAACAAAGATCCTGAGGTCCAGGACATGAAGTGAGCTTTGAGCAAGATAATGTCTGGCCAGAACTGAACCTTGGAGTAAGCTCCAAATGGTTTGCAAGTCAACAAGTTTTAATTTTTCCATTAAGCGTCACTTCTCCTAGCATCTGTACACCTACAACCACCAATAGGCCCCAGATGGTTTCCAAGAAAGAAGAAAAAGTCTGGATGGAGAGATCTGATTTAGATTTTCTTTTATATCTGCTCCCTGGATTAGTGCCAATCAGAACCTAAGCCATATATGTGCCTGTGTGCTCAGTCACATCTGACTCTTTGCCACTCCATGGACTATAGCCCACCAGGCTCCTCTGTCTATGGAATTTTCCAGGCAAGAATACTAGAGAGGGTTGCCATTTCCTATTCCAGTGGTATTCCCAACACAAGAATCAAACCTCCGCCTCTTGTGTCTCCTGCATTGTAGGCGGATTCTTTACCACTGGGCCACCTGGGATCCTAAGCCGCAGCCAATTATAAATCAATGCCACCTCATGAGAAGAGTTGACTCATTGGAAAAGACTCTGATGCTGGGGGGTGTTGGAGACAGGAGGAGAAGGGGATGACAGAGGATGAGATGGCTGGATGGCATCACTGACTCGATGGACATGAGTTTGAGTAAACTCCGGGAGTTGGTGATGGACAGGGAGGCCTGGCATGCTGCTATTCATGTGGCTGCAAAGAGTCGGACACAACTGAGCGACTGAACTGAACTAGAGCCTCCAGAGTGAGCACAGCCCCCAGAGCTCCCTGTGGACTTCCCATTTCTAGATTGGGAAGGGAATAAACCTGTGTTGCTTTAGGACACTGAGGTTTTGGTTACAGCCTCAATTGGACTTATGCTATCTTTCTGGTCCTTTTAACAAACCTGTCAAACTCTTTCCCTAGTCAGTGCCAACACATGCCATTTCTATAGTCTGAGCCACTCTGTCCTCCCTCCCAACCTGTCCCTGCACCTGGCTGATCCCTCTCAGCATTCTAGTTTCAGCCTAAATGTCTCCTCATCAAAGAAGTCCTCCTTGGCTAGATCCTCATGGCCCCATTACTGCTGTCATGCACTCCTTTACTTCAGCACACCTCCAGGGAACTCTCTACGACCTACAGGCCATCAAGGACCCCACTTCTGTAAGCCTGTCCCCTGACACCACAGTCTCATGTTAGTGCTTCTTTAACATCCCTTTCCTTCTGAACTGAAGGCTCTGAGGTCAGAGGTTGGTTTGACTATGGTTCAGTGGATGTTTGTGGGATGAATGAATGGTGCAGGAGTGTGAGGAGGCTAGCTGGCTCCAGCTTAGCTGTCACTTCTGTTTTCATCACAACCTTCCTCTCTTCCCCATTCTCCCATCATTCAATAAAAATTATGCAGTGAGAGTCTGTACCAAGTTTCACGTCATATTTCTGGGCCTAAGTTTTTTCTTGTGTGAAATGGGGGTAATTGAAGATCCCTCCAGCATCTCCTGACATTCACTTCTGTCTTCTGCAAACTAATGACATTCCATGTTTGATACTCATTTATTCATGGACTGGTAAAGAAAAGAACCTGTGGGTTTGGAGGAGGTGCCTGCAAGCATGCATGCTCAGGGCTGTTGAGTTCTTTGTGACCCCATGGGGTGTAGCCCAACAGGCTCCTCTGTCCATGAATTTTCCAGGTGAGAATGCTGGAGTTGGTTCCACTTCCTCCTCTAGGGGATCTTCCCAATCAAGGGATTGAACCTGAGTATCTTATATCTCCTGCACTGGCAGCAAGTTCTTTACCCCCACATCAGCTGGGAAGATTTGGAGGAGGGGCAGGAGCAGTGATTCCAAGACCTCAAAGGTGGGCCTTCTTTAAAACTAATGGTGGCTCTGCAGCCACCTGCTCTCTGGCACATCAAACGGTGTGGTGGACCTCCATGTGACTCACATGGTGTTGTGGTGGTGTGGCAGTTTTCAGACATGTGCTGGGATGTGCTGGGAGCAAGGGCTGATATGGAAGCTTCAAATGTGGCCAGACTCCAAGTGGGCCATTCAAGGATATGGGAACATGGAGGGTATTCAGGGGAGCTTTCTTGCATGGGCAATAATCAGCTGTGAAGTTTGACAGAGAAAATCAGACAGACAAAGGTTATCAGTAGTAAAGTCATATTTTATTCAAAACTATATAATACAGGAAAATATACCCCATCATGAATATGGACTTCATTCACAATTCAACAGGTACAAGTATGGAGTCACCACCAAGAAGCAGGGTTTTGCCGGGTGTGAAATTTCTAAGAGGAGACAACGGATCTGGGAGGGATTCTGGATGAACCAATCTAGAAGATTTCTTGCTGAAGGGAACCCAACATTATCAGATAACAAGAGTGGACAGTGAGGAATTTTGATCACATTTTGGAGATAATTTGATATCAAGAGTGTGGTTTCTTGCTGAACAACTCTTATTCAAAGTGGATTTTACATGAAAACCCTCAGACATTCCTGGGAGAAGGTCAGGAACTTGAATAAACATTGATCGAACAATGTTTTTAGTTGAGGGAATTTTGTTGGAGCACTGGGTGGACTGTGCAAATACTGATATAATGAAGTGTGTGGCCAACTTGGGAACAGGTAAAGGTCATTGGTGATGGGCAGGGAGGAATCAGGCAGGTCACATGGGACTTGGAATAAGGAGGAGCTACTTGGTAAGATTTCCATGATTTGAGTCATATTCTCTATATCTTTGCAACGGTTGCAGGGAGATGATTTTGTCAATGGACAAAGGAACAGGAATGGAGAGCAGGGAGAGAGCACAACCTGCATCCTGGCTTGGTTAGAGCATTTGTGTTGGACACACGTAGGTGGACAGACACAGGGGCACCACAGCCTTGGCTGTTTGCAGGCAGCTTGGGTGTAGATGTGGTGAAAACATAGAGTGGATGATGACCACTGGAATGCTGATTTGTTCACTGGGGTCTTATCCTCTCTTTATGGTGATGTGTTACTATGAATTGAATGTCTGGGGTCTTATCCTCTCTTTATGGTGATGTGTTACTATGAATTGAATGTTTATTCCTCATCTCCTACTCCATCTCTCGTATACCATCCCTCATCCCCCCAAAATTCATATCCTGAAGCCTCAAACCCCAGGGTGATGGAAGTTGGCGTTTCCTTAGGAGATAACTAGGTTTGGATGAGGTCATGGAGTTGGAGATCCTTGAGCCATTTGGTGTCCTTAGAGCCAAATGAAGAGACTTGAGCTCCCCTCCCAACACCAAGTGAGGAAACTAGAAAGCTTGTTCCCTCCACAACCCAACCTCACTGCCTCTCTGATCTCAGACTTTCAACCTCCAGAACTGGAAGATGTAAATTTTGTTTGTTTAAGCTCCTCAGTCCATGGTATTGTTATAATGGTCTGAACTGATTCAGACACACATGAAAGGGATAGAAAGAGTGTACAGGAAGGTGGAAGGTATTTATGGGCTCATGATATTTTTTTTCTTGGAAAATCACACAGCACACAGTAAGAAGTTGGTGCTGTATATACTAGGTTAAAGTAAAATACAGGTGATATGGCTGACTTTATAATGTAATCCACTCTTAACAGAAAATTCCCTATGACAATAACATTCATTCATTATTTCAGGTTATAGGTAATTTACATGAAAATATATACTGACCACAAGTCAAGTCAAGTGTTATTTCTTCTATATCCTATATTTTTATATTATTATCAGCTAATAATATGATGTTGATTTTCCCCACATTGACTTTATAATGAAAAATGATATTTGACTATAAACTAATGATAATTTTTTCCATGGACCATGCATTTATAGTCATTTACTGCCTTGTCAAGATCTGTGGTCAGTTATGGGACCATAGGGTGATAGAGACACTGTTCCTTCCCTTTATAGGACAATGTTTGCCTAACTGGGGAAATTGCTGAGAAAAAAATGTTTTTAATACATACTGTTATCCTACAACCCAGCAGTTTCACACCTTTGTATCCTTCCAAAGGATTTGAAACATTCTATCTACACAAATACATGCATGTTACCTGTAGCCCCCCAGGCTCCTCTGTCCATGGGATTCTCCAGGGAAGAATACTTCAGTGGGTTGCCATGCCCTCCTCCAGAGGATCTTCCTGACCCAGGGATCACACCTATCTCAGGTCTCCTGCATTGGCAGGTAGGTTCTTTACCATTAGTGCCACTGGGAAGCCCATGATTTATTCATGGCCTCATATAAATGCTAAGTCCTTTTTTTTTCCTTTCTGTTGAAGGAATAAAGGGTAATCTTGAGGAATGAAGAATCCTAGGGGTGTCTGCTAGCAGGGGAAAAGAAGGAAACAACTCATTTATTGAACCTCCTCCTCTATGCCAAACCTGGAGCAAAGGCCTCAGTGCGCATCTCATTGATCCTACAGGATCCCCGTATGCCTGTGTGCATTATTACCTCCATTTAATAGAAGCTGTACCTGTGGCTTAGATCCCCCTCCATCCCCAGACCAACAATATCAGCCCCTGAATCCACAGCAAGGAGCCTTCATTTGGGTGCCCTTGTTTACAGACACTGTGCTAGTTAATTTTATGGGACATTGATTCTGGGCATTTCTGAGATGGTGATTCTGGGAAAGATTATCATTTGAATCCACCAACTGTGTGAAGGGATCTGCCCTCACCAATGTGATGGGGCTTCATCCAATGCCTGGGGGCCTGAATGGAACAAGATACTATCTTTTCTCCCTCTTTCTCTTCTTCCCCATGAACACAGCAGCTTCTGGCTCTTGAGACTTGAGACTCTGTGGCTTACATGAGTGGTCCCCTGGTCCTTAAGACTTTAGCCTCTTGGAGTTATATCACCAGCTTCCCCCATTTTCAGCCCTGAGTACTGGCCTGAGTTATAAAACTGGATTTCCTGGTTCTCTCGCTTATAGAGAGCAGACCATGGGACTTCTCCATCTCTGTAGCCCCTTTGAACCCATCCCCACAATAATCCCTTCTAATACATGTCTACATATACAGATCACTCTTGACCAACATACCATGGAACTGCTCAGATCCTCTTACTCGTGGACATTTTTCTATAGTAAATATAGCACTACCCCACCTACAGGTGCTTAAATCTCAGGATGTGGAACCAAAGGTAGGGAGAGTTGACTATGAGTTATAAGGTGTAAATAGAGGGAGTTTTTTTTTTTTAATACGGGCTAATATGTGGATGATAAAACAGGCTTCCCTGATAGGAAGAGGTAGTAGGTATTATGGGAATAAAGTACATCTCTCAATGACATGACCTAACATATAAAAGGATGCAATTTCTTAATGTGACTTAGAAATACTAAAACAAAGTGATGCACCTGTATGATTTTAGTATTAAGACAAAAGGAAATGGATGTCTTTACTGGTCAAAACTGCACACTCATGATAGGCATGGGTTGTAAGGACTAGGGGTCCTGGCTCATCTGCATACAGATGATGCCTTCCAGAACTGAGAGTCTTGACTTGTGAAGTGAAGGCATGTCACAGCACAGAAGGAGAAACTGAGACCTATGTGGAATCACTAGGAGAACAATGAGAACTGCTCGTCTCCAGGTTCACGGCCTGAATCAGCAGTGAGGACCATGTCAAGAGTCTTCACTCCAGTGGTTCATGGTGAATGAGTATGTTTTCCTTGTTGTGTGCAGTTAACCCACTGAGCCATCACAGAAGTAAGGAGGCAAAGATGTCCCAGACAGAATAGAGAACTGGTGGGAATAGGGGGGTTTGAAGATCATAGACAATTCAGTTCACTTTCTTTCAGTAACAGAAAGTAACTGAAGATTTCTGAGATGGAATAGAGAAAACAAGTCATTATCAGAAAGGGCACAGTCCATACACACCAAAGATTTCTTAATTTCTATTTCTTTACAATCATCCACCCAGGAATGATGCCACATGTACATCCCAAGTTTGCTCTAAAAAATTAGATTCTTTTTTCTGATGCTATAAATACATGCCCCAGAAAGTCGCATCACCTCCCCGAGTCTGTATTTCTCTCTGCAATCTTGAATCTCCCACCACCTTTCCTTTTCCCATTCACATTAAACTAATGTCTGAAGCCATAGGTGTGTTTTCACGTTAAGAAATCCCCATGTCCTAGACGCCAGTTTCCAAGTGCCCAGAGAAAGGTTTGGATAGAGAAAACAAGCTAGGCAGGGGTTAGTACAGCTGAATATAATGGGCTCCACATGATCGCATATGTCATCACTATGGTATGGACAGGGACTTGGGAAAATCCTGATGGTCTTGGGCTGGTCTAAGTTCCTCATAATCTCTTGCCCGAAGCTGGGCAAGTCTGCCTTCCAGAGGAACACCCTGAGGGCTGTAACTCTCCTGAGGGGCAGGACACCATTCTTGCCTTAAACAGGGCAGCACAGCAGTGTGTTGTAGCATCTTCTCCATGACAGCCATGGATAGGAGGTCCCACTTAGGTTGAAGGGCTTGAGATGCGAGCAGCAGCTCAGGGCAGGCAGGATGGCCTCAAACTGAGAGTCCCTGTTCCCACATTGATCTAAGTACAGTTCTTGGAGGGCAGCTGCAACTTTCTCCAACAGAACTTGGAGGAGCTCTGGATTAAAGTTGACCAGCCAGACGCCATTCAGATCCAGGTCTTTTAGCTGAGAGATGTTCGGGCACTGGGACAGGGGGGTCAAGTCTGATTCTGTTAGCTAGCAGTTAGTTATTCAGAGGTTTTTCCAAGGTCATCTTAGGCGCTTAGGGAGAAACCAAACAATTAGTTCTTGGAAACTGGGTGCCACCTGTCTACAGGTGATTAGACAAATGATTTGTTCAGGGCAAATGTTAAGTCTGACCATCTGATGAAGGTCAAAACACTGATTGTCCAGTCTCATTCTAGGCTCAGTCTTGTCACCTTCACTATATAACTGAGTCAATTCACAGAACCTTGAAAGTTTTCTCCCTCATCTGCCAAGCAGTGTACAACATAACTCCACTTCCTTCGGAGGATGAATGAATATAATGCAATGCACTAGAATGTGCTCAGAGGAGAGGCTGACACAGCCTCAGTCAAGTGTGGACATCCCTAATTTTTACTGCTGTGTGATGGGATGAAAAATCATTTTGGCTAAGGCTTCTTTCGGTCCACTGTTGGCTCTAGATGCCTACCTCTCTGGACAGGTGAGGCTCTGGGGAGATGTGTATAAAGAAGCAACTTACATGATCCCACAACATCAAATGTGATGCCAGTCTAGAGGGGCTCACATCCCTGCATCCTCTACAAATTTTCTATCACTTTCTATTACCCTTTTCTCTCAGCTTGATTAACATCATCTCCCAAATCATGCTTTTCCCTTATATTAATTACCTCGTCTATAGCACAAGTCAATCTTTTACAGACAGATCAATTAAGACATCCTCACTGTGGTGACAAACCTTGTGATCACAGGTTTTTCCTCAGAAATGCTCTGGTCTGATGTGTTTTCCACATGTAAAAGTTCTTGTATTTTCTATATTTGACATAGACACCTCTACTGAAGGAAAAAATTATCAACCTTCTAGTGCCAAATCCAAACATTTCAGTCGATAACCTATACCTCCCTAGCAGGGTGTCCCTTTCAAGAGCTACTGTATCAGGTTAGCCCCCAGTCTTGATTTGTGTGGTCATGGGGCACCACACTTCAGGACACAGTGCCTTTGATATTCTAATGTTATGTTCAGTGTTACCCAGCCAGTGGTCCACTCTCACCTGAGCAACTGGTCCAGGCAGACTTCAAGGAAGGAGGGAGACTCCAGATGGAGATCCTGGAGGTGGCCCAGCCTCAGGAACTGAGAGGTAATTTGGACAAAGTAATACTGCTCCTGCTTCTCACAGACAGACATGTGGATGCAGAAGAGATGGAACCTCTGTAAATTACTCACCTGGCCCAGGAAAGGGGCAAACACGGCCAGGGTGGACAGATGCCAGCTGCAATTCATATTCACCTCCTGGATACAGTCCAGCTGCATCATATTCAGGACCTTAGTGATATTTTCCATGGTATTGCAAAGATCTTCAGCTTCTTACAGCACAAGGGTATGGAAGCTTTTCTCTGCTCCACCTGCCTGAGAAGGTAGGTGAGGAAGTTGTTCAGGGTCCTTTTTTTCAGGGAAAAGTCTATGAAAATCCTCAGTGGAGCCACATGCTGCTTTGCCATCGACTTGGACTCAGCCACTGGTGCTCTTCCTGACTTGTGCACCTGGGAGTCCTGGCTCCAGCCCACATGCTCCAGAAGCTAGGGCCAAAGTCCCACAAATCTAGCACCCATAGTGTGTACCTCCTATTAGGGAAAAAGAAGATTGGTGGGGATGCATTAAAATCCACCCAGAAAGAAGCTACAGCATAGAATCTAGCTACATACTGCCCTCCTCTGCTGTAACTTCAGATTCCTGACTTCACAGGCTGCCTTGTCCTCTTCCCTCTCTGACTCCCTTTCCTCCATCTCCCTTTCCCCTCTTCTCCTCTCTGATCCTCCACTTCTAGTAACTCTAAGCAGGACTGGGGAAAGGTAGGGAATGTTCTTTCGGCTTCCAGAAGATATTTCTGTTAGTGATCCAAGGCCTCTAGGCTTCTTCACTGCCATCCTCAGATTCTGGTGGTCCATCCCTTCCCATCCACATTCCCTCACCCCAGCTGTCTCCTCTGGGACACCCAGGATTCTACCAGGTTACTCACATAAGACTCACCTGGAGCGAACCTTCTGGGCAAGCAGGTCATCAAGTGCTTCCAGTACCGTCTGTAGAGGCCCCACATGTGCCATGTCCATCAAGTTCCCTAGAGGCAGGTATACAAAGGATCAGGCTTGCAGCATGACCTTCAGGGTCTCAATGAGTCTCCTATCAAAGGCTTTCCTGAAGAGAGGTGAGAAGAGCTCTGTGGGTAGAAACTCCAAAGTGGAAATGGCTGAGGCCTCACCCCTCAGCAGGCTTGCTCCTGCCAGGTCCAGGAGTCTGGATGGGCTCTGTGTGTTGCCAAAACTTTTCACTCTCATCTCATATTCAAACAATTTGTTAACACAATAAACCACTCATTATATACAAATAAATAATACAAATATTTATTAGAGAATCATCTAGCTTACTTTCAATATACTAACATTAAAAGAAAAGAGAAATAGAAACAGCAGAGGATACATTACCAAATTGGGTTTTGACCAACATCCAGACTTACTCAGCGCCTGGAAGTCCCCTGTCACAGCACATCTGGAGTCCCAGTTGGGAAAAGGTCACAGGCAGAGCATTAGCTCCATGGGTGAGACATCAAAATTGCAGTTCAAGGTTCCTGCTTATAATCCCAGGACAGAATCATCATCAAACTGTAAGTCTGGTTTCCTGTTAATGCTGTTTGTCTTGTAAAACTTGGAATGTTGTTAAGCCTGGGGCTTGGTTGGCCAGGCCCCCTCCAGTTCAGTTCAGTCACTCAGTCGTGTCTGACTCTTTGTGACCCCACGGATTGCAGCATGACAGTCTGCCCTGTCCATCACCAACTCCTGAAGCTTGCTCAAACTCATGTCCGTTGAGTTGGTGATGCCATCCAACCATCTCATTCTCTGTCATCGCCTTTTCTTCCTGCCTTCAATCTTTCCCAGGATCAGGGTCTTTTTCAATGAATCAGTTGTTTGCATCAGGTGGTAAAAGACTGGAGATTCAGCTTCAGCATCAGACCTTCCAGTGAATATTCAGGACTGATTTCCTTTAGGATTGACTGGGTGGATCTCCTTGCAAACCAAGGGACTCTGAAGAGTCTTCTCCAGAGCTCAAAAGGATAAATTCTTCACTGCTCAGCTTTCTTTCTATAGTCCAACTCTCACATCTATACATGACTAGGAAAAACCATAGTTTTGACCACATGGGCCTTTGTTGGCAAAGTAATGTCTCTGCTTTTTAATATGCTATCTAGGTTGGTCAGAGCTTTTCTTCCAAGGAGCAAGCATCTTTTAATTTCACGGCTGCAGTCACCATTTGCAATGATCTTGGAGCCCCCCCAAAAAAGTCTCTCACTGTTTCCACTGTTTCTCCATCTATTTGTCATGGAGTGATGGGACCAGATGCCATGATTTAGTTATTTGAATGTTGAGCTTTAAGCCAACTTTTTCACTCTCCTCTTTCACTTTCATCAAGAGGCTCTTTAGCTCTTCACTTTCTGCCATAAGGTGGTGTCATCTGCATATCTGAGGTTATTGATATTTCTCCCAGCAATCTTGATTCCAGCTTGTGCTTTATCCAGCCTGGCATTTCACATGGTATAGTCTGCATATAAGTTAAACGAGCAGGGTGACAATATACAACCTTGATGTACTCCTTTCCTGATTTGGAACCAGTCTGCTGTTCCATGTCCAGTTCTAACTATTGCTTCTTGAACTGCATACAGATTTCTCAGGAGGCAGGTAAGGTGGTCTGGTATTCCCGTCTCTTGAAGAATTTTCCACAGTTTGTTGTGATCCACACAGTCAAAGACTTTGGCATAGTCAATAAAGCAGATGTTTTTCTGGAACTCTCTTGATTTTTCGATGATTTATAGTGCTGCAAGTCTTGCAATCACAGCAGGCAGTCACTCCCAGTCAGGGCAGTGCCCAGGCAGGTTAGAAGCAAAGTCAGAGGCCTGCTCTGCTCTTTTGCTTCTGAAGTCTGAACAAGACTACTTCTATTTTATTTCCCTAACACTCCACATACTCATCCTGACTCTGTTCCAAAAGGAATCATGTGGAACATGCCAGGGAACAGGGAAACCATTTCAAGCCAAGAATGAGCACACCTTAGGCTATGTCCCTACCCTTCCAAGGAATCCACTCAGGGCCAAGGTCACTGCTCTTGCAAAGGTGGAAGTGAAGCACTTAGCCCATATTATACTGTGGGCTCAGGAGGCACAAAGTGATACCTCTTTCCCTACTGGATTTGGAACAAGCATCTCACAAGTACAGATGAGGAAAAAGGCAACAACTAGCCCATTCAGGTCCATCCACTGCTTTGCTTAATTTGGAAATTTGCTTTGCTTAATCTGGAAGTGAGTACTGAAGACCCTGAAAGCTCACTCCAATTTTTACTTATTTTATTTATATTTATTTTTATTGTTTAAAAAAAAAAACACTTTTATAGGGCTCCATGACTTAGAGCCCTAAATCTATGGGAAGAGGAGGGTCATGTGGATCAACACAGCCTCTATCTTCAGTTATCGCCGTTAAAGTTATTGATGAAAAATGAAGGTTATACACCTAACTTGAATTATATTTATGTACAAGAATCATTTTAAATTTTAATAAATAAAACACAAACAGATGGTTTTCATTTAAAATATCTAATTAATCAGGACATTTAAAAGTGATATCAGGCAAAGCACAAATTAAAATGTTTGGGATTCAGGCAAAACTACACTGAGAAGCAAAACAATACCTGAAACCGTGGTCATCTGAAAGAAGTAATTTTTTAAAAACTCCCTGACATCCAGAGATACATGCCACTCTTCAAAATTAGCTAACCATGGTTTAAAAATAAAAAAAATGGGTGGGTGGTGGGTGTCCTTATATGAGGTTGGAAACTTACTCCTCTGATGTGGCTGGTGGGCTGCTCAGACCTCAGACCCTGTGAAAACCTAGCAGTATCTCCAGAGCCAGAAAATTCTGCACTTCTTTTCCAGTTCTTGAGATTTTTATAGGCTTTCCTATTCCCATCACCCCTCTATCCCACTACTAATTCAGTCATAAAGGGATACTTGATTAGATTGTAGAGTGACCACTGAATTGATTCTGACTGAATCTTCATTTTTTCCCTGGTTAATTGAATCCGATATACATGCAGGAAGCAGAAAGATGGCAGGGGAATTAAGGACTCATTGATTCACTGCACAAATATCATTTGAATTCTATCAATATTCATAGTTATATTCCTGAATATGATCAAAAAAAGAAGTTATAGAGTTTTGACCCTGGACAGAAAAATTCCAAAGTTGAAAGTTTCATTGTTGAGGGGACTTTGGCCACATCAGAATTATCAAATGTTCCTGAATGAAAACAGCCTCATGTAAGCAGTGGGATGTCCCAAAGGAAACAAAATACAGGGTTTCCTGTATCGACTTGTCACTTGGTATTATGTGGGAAACACAGGAGACTGATATTCTTCAGGCAGCAAGGAAAGAGCTTCTGGGGCTTGATTGATCTTCTAGTCTTAAGCCAAGCCTTCTCTTAAGGTGGACAGGTCAAAATCTCTGTAAAGAAGGAAGAGTGGGTCAGGACAGCTTGGAGCTGGGCATTCGGAAAGGGACCATGTGAATGATTGCAACAGTATAAAACAAATGTGTGTTGTTGTTGTTTTTTAATGAAGGGGGGAGATTAAACACATTTTCTGGGTGACATTTAGCAAATAAAACAGAATGTCTCAGCACAGACAGTGTTTCCCTAGATGGTGTTTCTTCCCAGAAATTTGAGATCAGCACAGCACACAGCATGAAAAGACTAAGTCTAAGAATGTGAAAAAAGGTGAGGTGTGAGTCATGGGACCAGACATTTCCAACACTTAGAAGCACCAAAGTTGGGCTCTGTGAGCTCTTTGGGAACTTGAAGTCAGGGAAGAAAAAAATGTGGGTCAGTCTCAAATAACCCTGTCATCCTGGGGAAGGTGCTACCAGGAGAGGTTTTCTTTAAGATTTTTTTCTCACTAAGAACACTTTCTAGAAATAGTCCCAGCCATTTTCAAGGGGTCTTGGAAGCCAAACCATAATCCTATTTGCCCCTTACCAATTGTATTTAGATAATAGCTGTTTCCTACATCTTAGCTGAGTTCGATACACATTCTGAACAATGTGATGTCATTAGGCATAGGAATAAATTTCTATTTTCTCTTCATAAATACCAACACCTTTCCTACACTAAATTCAGCTCTATTTGCTATTTAATATTCTACCACTTTCAGGGATTACTTCCAATTTGGGCTGCATCACAAAGAAGTTCTTTTTGAAGTTTAGGATGACACATAAAGGAAGACCCTGTCTTATCTTCAAGAAATTTCTATGCCTTTCTCCAACCCCTCTTACTTGATGCCCATACAATTCTTTTATACCACTAGTAACAAAGGTGAAGACTCTTTGAAAGGGCCTCTCACTTGGTCACTTTGCAGACGATCTCTTTCACCACATTCCTCCCATGGGTATAAGTGGCCTTTACATGAAGTAGCCTTGAACTTGATTTTATTTGATAGACATTTTAAATCCTAGGTCATCAATCCCTTTCATTAATGACCTTCAATAGGGTTATACTGGCAATAATGTTAATCATAAACATCTCTGTTTTTTGAAGACAAACTGGGTGAGCAATGGTATAGGCACTTTTTATTCTCTACTAAAATGTAAATATCACTACTCTTTCTCCCATTCTTAGGCTGGTGAACCAAGGTCTTTGCCAAGTAAAGGAATCTGCCCACTTCCGAGTAGTGAAAAATGAGCTGAAGGGATGAGAAATACCCCTCCAATTGTCAGGCAACCTAAATGTTGGAAAGGGCTGATTGTGAGACTTCACCTGACATTAGTGGAAGTGTGAAAACTTCAGAATCTAAGCTGGGGATGTTCCTATGGGATCACAGTTACCATGAGATCAAAAAGAATATTGCTTTAAAGTGGCAAGTTGAAACTAATTTTCTGAAAGAAAGAAAGAAAGAAAAAAAAAAAAACCTCGAGGGCCAATATGGAAGCTACAAAAGTGGCCAGACTCCAGGTGAGCCATTCTTGGAATTTCAGAATCTGGGAGATACATGGAAGAACACTTCTTGCCTGAGCAGTAATCAGCTGAAGGTGTTTTGTCCAAGGAAAATCAGAGACAGACACAGGTGTAAGAGATGACATCAAATATTACTTAGGACGATGACAATAGAGACAAGGATACCCTAGCACTTCGTGTCATCAAAATTCAACAGATACAGGTGGTAGGGACTCACCGTTAAGAAGCAGTGTATTTCCTGGCTGGTAAATTCCTAAGAGGAGACATCAGGTCTGCAAAGGATATTGGCTGAACCAACCTAATAGATGTTTTGCTGAGGTCAGCCCATCTGGACCAGATATTAATAGTGGGCAGTGAGGAATTTTGATCAGATTCTTAGAGTGATCAGATATCAAGAGTGGGATTTCTTGCTGAACTGAGAATTCTTGTTCAAACTGATTTTTACAAGTAAGCTCTCAGATAATTCTAGAAGAAGGTCCATGAGCCTGAAAAAATTGTGATCAAAGAATGTTTTCCCTGCTTCACTTCTGTAACCCAGTGAACAGGTTCATCTAGAGGGGACTCAATAGACATTCTCTCTCAGTTTCACTTGTGGTCTTCTCCTAAGCTTTTCCTTGTGGACAAATATTTGCCATTTCAGTAAACAAAGGCTGTTGCAGCCAAAAGGCCATTATCTACTGCAGCCACCCTCCCGCCTAGATAGTATGCTCTGAGGGAAATTCAAGGAGGAGAAAAGCAGATGGTGTCCTGTGGAGGTTAAGATGCATATCATATGGATGACTTCAATAAGCCCAGACTCTTGCCTCTTTCCATACATAAAAAAGCATGAAAAGGAACTTCCCCAGTGGTCCAGTGGCTAAGAATCCACCTGCCAATGCAAGGGACATAGGTTGAATCCCTGGTCTGGAAAGATCCCACATGCTGTGGAGGAACTAAACACATGACCCACAACTACTGAGCACTCAGCTAGAGCCTGGGAGCCCTGACTACTGAAGCCCACATGCCCTGGAGCCCATGTTCTGCATTGAGAGAAGCGATCAAAATAAAGCCAGTGCACTCCAACTAGAGAGAAGCACCTGCTTGCCAGAACAAGAGAAAGGCTGTGCTCGGCAAGGAAGAAAAAATAAGTAAGTACAGTATCAGTACAGACAAAATAAGTAAGAAAATAAAAGTAGAAAAATGAAAAAATAACTTTAAAATGTGTGAAAATCATTAATTTGAGATGTATTATTTTAATCATAGGCAGTAATCTTTTGATGTTTTCTGAATGTTTTTTCAGCAAATGATCTTAGGTACTCCGGCTCCCTCTTAAATTTCTGAACAGTTCTAATTGTTAGGGACCAAACGACGGTCTCTAGGACCTGAGTCATGTTTACCAGAAAGAGACAGGATATGCGCTCATCCTGCCTGGCCAATCATGTAACGCCAGCTACTCCTGTAACTGAGACAAAGAACTGCCTTTATATAAGCCGCCATACTCCTTTGTTCGTGGCTCTTGTGGGATTCCCTTGTGTGGGATGAGACTTGAGCCCTAGCGCGCTAGAGATAAACTCCCTTCTTGTTTTTGCATTACTGTGGTGGACTTGCTCTCTCGGTCGGTTCGGAGATACGGGCTCGGAGCATAACACTAATCTTCTGTAAAGTAACCAAATAAAACATATTTCTCATGTCTGAGGTTGTGCATTTTTTGTCATATGACATGCTCTTCCAAGACCTTTTCGCAACCCACAGCATCCTGTTCCCACTCACCTGAGTTCTAGGAATTAGATGGAAACTGTCAACTAAAACATTAGTGGTGGGAATACTTATGACCCAAGCCTGGGCTTCCATGGTGGCTCAGACAGTAAAGAATCCGCCTGCAATGAGGGAGAACTGAGTTTGATCCCTGGGTTAGGAAGATACCCCGGAGAAGAACATGGCAACCCACTCCAGTATTCTTGCCTAGAGAATTAAAAGGACAAAGGAACCTGGAGGGCTACAGTCCATGGGTAAAATAAGAAGCCTGGGTAAAATTGGCTCAGATGGTAAAGCGTCTGCCTGCAATGTGGGAGGCCCGGGTTCCATTCCTGGGTCAGGAAGATCCTGGAGAAGGAAATGGCAATCCACTCTAGCACTCTTGCCAGGAAAATCCCATGGATGGAGGAGCCTGATAGGCTACAGTTCATGGGGTCACAAAGAGTCGGACACGACTGAGCGATTTCACTTTCCAGAACCCAAGCCCCACACCCAGACAGCTGGAGAACTTAGGTTCTCCAGAAGAGTTAACACTTATAGCTCTGAGCCCTGATCAAAGGGGTTACAAAGTTTTTATAGGCAGTGCATGGCATCAGACTTTAGTGGGCAGTTGCTGCTGCTGCTGCTGCTAAGTCACTTCAGTCGTGTCCAACTCTGAGCGACCCCATAGACAGCAGCCCACCAGGCTTCCCCGTCCCTGGGATTCTCCAGGCAAGAACACTGGAGTGGGTTGCCGTTTCCTTCTCCAATGCATGAAAGCGAAAGTGAAGTCGTTCAGTCGTGTCCTACTCTTAGGGGGCAGTGCTGATTGTTAATAGGCTAAACTAGGGGTTTCCCACTGGCACCCCACTCCTGTACTCTTGCCTGGAAAATCCCATGGACGGAGGAGCCTGGTAGGCTGCAGTCCATGAGGTCGCTGAGAGTCAGACACGACTGAGTTCACTTTCATACATTGGAGAGGAAATGACAACCCACTCCAGTATTCTTGTCTATAGAATCCCAGGGACGGAGGAGCCTGGTGGGCTGCCGTCTATGGGGGTCGCACAGAGTCGGACACAACTGAAGAGACTTAGCAGCAGCAGCAGCAGCAGCAGCAGCAGCAGGGATTTCCCATGTGCCAGGAACAGCCGTTAGGACACAGAAGGAATGGGGGCGGGGGGTGCCTGACCTTTACACAAACAAACATCGTTTCAGTAGCTCTGAGAAACTCTTGGGGGAGGGTGGGGCGTGGGCGGGGGGTGGGGTGCGGGGGGAGGCTATATACAAGTTTGTAACAGAGAGAGCAGGCAGTCTGAACATCAAAGATTATTGTGAGGTTAAAAAAACAAAAATCAGGTATCAAGTTGTTGCAGAAGTAGGACCTTCCAGAACCCAAGCACCATACCGAGAGCTGGAGAACTCGGGTTTATTATGCTGGGGGGCCCAGAGGAGTTAACACTTCCAGCTCTGAGCCCTGAACAAAGGGGTTACAAAGTTTTCATAGGCAGTGCGTGACATCAGACTTTAGTGAGCAGCGCTGACTGTTAATAGGCTAAACTAGGGGTTTCCCACAAGCGGGAACAGCCGTTAGGACACAGCGGGGAATGGGAGGGCGGGGGGGGGGGGGGTGGGGGGTGGGGGGGCGGTTGCTGACCTTCACACAAACAAGGGTTAGGCAGGATTTATAGGGGCTGGGTAATTGCAAAAGTAGGACAAAGGGGAGTGAGGTAAATTTCAGCTCCTAGCATTGTTGTAAATTTCTATTCCCCATGGGGTGGTTGGGCGGGCCAGAAACTATGTAACTTAAATGACTGCAAGGAGCAAGCTGAGTTACAGAAGCAGAATAGGCATGAGGTTATTTCTAGCGGGATGTTAAGTTTTAAATTTTCCTCTTCAAAGTTAAGAAATTTAGCATTGTATGTATGGGAAGATGGAAGCCTCTGGGCTCACCATAAGCACCTAAGCTTTCTGGGGCCGAATCCTGTTTCCTGCTTCACCTTCAGTTCAGTTCAGTTCAGTTCTGTCGCTCAGTCGTGTCCGACTTTTTGCGACACCATGAATCGCAGCACGCCCGGCCTCCCTGTCCATCATCAATTCCCGGAGTTCCTTCACCTTAAGGGGTGGCAGATATGGCAGATGGCTGCTGCTTGCATTCCTCCAGCTCCTCAGCAATCACCCTGGGGAGTGGCTACATCTGCTGGATTTGAGGTTTGGGAGCCCTCATTCACATTTGGGCCAGAAATCATTGGTGGCTGCAACATTTCTTCTTTATTGAAATGGCAGGAGATCTTTTCATTTCACAAAACTTTCTGTACATTCTATTCAATATTATTGTAAACCTAAAAGTGCTCTAAAATATAATAATATATTTTTAAAATATACTTGGAAGACTTCTGGCTCAAAACTTTATTGGCATACATATTTTTTTAAAGAAGCAAATCTTGTTCATTTACAGTCAAAATCAGTTTTAAAATCTCATTTGTCTTTTTGTGGCTTCAAAGCAGTAAAACGTTTTTAAATTACCCACATGCATTCTTAAAAATACTACATTACCTCAATAACCTTTAGAGAAATTGTGTATATAAATCTCTGTGCAAGGATTTACACACAAATGGCATTTACAGGACAGTAAAAATTTTTAACATGTATTTATTTAATTATTTGGCTGTGCCTGGTCTTCGTTGCCCTCGGGATCTTGTGACCCTGTGTATGTGTGCGTGTGTGCTCAGTCATGTCCGACTCTTTGCACCCCATGAACTATAGTGTACCAGGCTCCTTTGTCCATGGAATTTTCCAGGTAAGAATACTGGAATGGGTTGCCATTTCCTTCTCCAAGGGTTCTTACCAACCCAGGAATCAAACTCACTTCTGGGTCTCCTGCGTTGGCAAGCAGATTCTTGGCCACTGTGCCACCTGAGAAGTGTGAAGATCTTTTAGTTGTGGCATACAAACACTTAGTTGCAGGACTTGGGATCTAGTTCCCTGACCAGGGATTGAGTCTGTGCCCCCTGCTTTGGCAGCATGGAGTCATACCCCCTGGACCACAAGAAAAGATCTAGGACTTAATGAAAGTTCTAAAGTATAATGTCCTGATTACAAAATTGAATTCTATGCTCTGGGTCTGATCTACCAGCAGGAGGCCTAGGAGACCTGAGGCTCAGAATGTTTATCACTGAAGATGAATCCAGTCTCTATGCTCTCCCACCCCCAGACCCCCTGCACTGGCTACTGGAACAACTTGGGTGAATCCTGATTCATTGGTGATGGCACGAAATAATGTGAGGCCAGTTTCAGTCCCTGCGGTTTGGTTTCCTCACTGTTGTCAGCAATAGAGGGTAAGTTCAAGGGATGAAGAGTAATGCTGTTCATTATAAGGAAGAAGATTAAAAAAAAAACAACCTTATTAAGTTCTTACATAATAAGGGGCTGTTGTTCAACAACTTCAGGGTCAAGCCCTCAACAAGCAATATCACTGGATCTTACTAAAAGTCCCATAAACAATGTGTGCCTCATTATATTCATTGTAGGGGGAAATCAAAGCTCTGCCTAAGGCTATAATCCCAGCCCCATATCCCCTTCTGCCCCAGAATAAGCAATGGTAGCCTCTGAATCCTTAGCAGGGAAATGTTATTTGGTTGCATTTTGTTTAGATATACCGTGAGGATTAAATTTATGTGTCAACTTCACTGTAAGATGAGATGCCCGGTTCTCGAGTCAATCATTCATTCTGGGGGAATCTGCAAGGGAATTCCTGGAGGAGATTAGCATTGGAATTAGTAGAGTGAGTCAAGAGATCAGCCCTCACCACTGTGGGAGGGCATCGTCTTATCCTGTGGGCGCCTGATGGAACAAGGGCTACTGCTCCCCCTCTCTTCTTGGCCATGAATACTGGAGCTTCTGGTTCCTGAATCTTGAAACTCTAGGACATACACAAGTGGTGCCTTTGTTCTCAGGCCTTTAGCCTTGACCATCACTTCCACTGCTTTTCAAACTTAAGATAAGGTCTGAATTAAACCGTAGTTTTTTTCTAGTTCTCTAGGCAACAGACAGCAGACAGTGATACTGTTAAGCCTCTGTAAATCATATCAGCCTCTCTGCACCTGTCTATATAACAGGTGAATCTTGAACAACACGTGGTTGAACTGCTCAGATTCACTTCTACGAGGATTTTTTTTTTAACAGTGATTGAATTTGGTCTACATCATATGTAGTTGGTTGAATCTGAGGATGATGAACTGAGGATAGGGAGAGCCAACTCTGAGTTACATGTAATACATAACATTCTTTTTATACTTTTGAACATTCTGATAACCAGAAGAGCTGTCCTTGACTTTTTCTGATAGGGAGGGACTGGAATTGTAATGGGAATTATCAGCTAATTCTTATGTGACCAACTACCCAAAATGATATAATTCTGGAATGCAGTATGGAAATAATAAATCCATGTTAAATGTTTTTGCTTTTCTAGCATTTTACTAAAAGAAATTTGGAAGTCTGCCCACCACTCAATTATATCTATAAGGAATACTATCCACCCATGGCAGGCATGAAAGGGTGAAACCGGTTTCAACCTTGTTGGCAGTGGGGAATATATCTTGCAGAAATGAGGACTTTGCCTTTGAAGTGACACACACACAAAGGCAAGCTACTGTGACTTATGCTTTGATTGGTAGAAGCATAAAAGAAACCCACACCCAAGGTCATGGCCTGTGCCAGCAGTGAGAGCCCTCCAAGAGCTCGTCATTCCAATAGTTCACTGTATACTGAGTTTGTTCCCCTTTGTGTGTATTGACCCCACTGAACAGTCACAGAAGTACTAAAGGAGGTAAGAGCTGCCCCGGGAGGGGGCGGGGGCTGGGTTCCTACATGGTGGTTCAGACGGTAAAGAATCAGCCTGCAATGCAGGAGACCAAGGTTTGATCCTTGGGTCAGGAAGATCCCCTGGAGAAGGAAATGGCAACCCACTCCAGTGTTCTTGCCTGGAGAATTCCATGGACAGAGGAGCTTGGCTGTCTACAGTCCATGGGGTTGCATAGAGTCAGACACGACTGACTGACTAAGCAAACACACACACACACACACACACACACACTCACATGGGAGATGCCCCCAGAAAGAATAAAGAAATTACAGGAATGGTAAGGTTTTGAATTATGGACAACACTGTGCCTTTGTTTTTTTATCAGTAACTGGAGAAAGTTGAGGCAATAACTGAACACAGAATAATATACCATGGAGGATAGCAGTTGGTTTTCTATGAGTGTCTATTTATTTCTTTTAATTAATTTTTACTGGAGTAGATTTGCTTTATAATGTCCTATTATTTTCTTGCTATACAACAAAATAAATGTCATATATCTATACATTTATCCATTCTCATTTTAGATGTCCTTCCTATTTATGTCAGCTGGAGGATCTCTTTATTCCTGATAATTTCTCATTAAAAAAATTTTTTTTTAATTTAATTTTTGTTTTTTTAACACCACAAACATTTTTATTGGAGTACAGCCAATTAAGTGTTGTGATAGTTTTGGTGAACAGCAAAGGGACTCAGCCATACATGTACATGTATCCCTTCTCCCCTGGTAGCTCAGACAGTAAAGAGTCTACCTGCAGTGCAGTAGACCCACGTTTGATCCCTGGATTGGAAAGATCCTCTGGAGAAGGAAATGGCAACCCACTCCAGTATTCTTGCCTGGAAAATCCTATGAATGGAGGAACCTGGGAGCTACAGTCCATGGGGTTTCAAAGAGTCAGACTTGACTGAGCAACTTCACTCACTTATTCTCCCCTAAATCCCCCTCCCATCCAGTCTGACACATAACATTGAGCAGAGTTCCATGTGCTAACCGATAGGTTCCCATTGGTTATCCACTCTAAATATAGCTCTGTGTGCATGACTTTCCTAAAGTCCCCAACCACCCCGTCCCCCCAGCAACCATGAGTTCGTGTTCTAAGTCTGTGAGTCTCTTTCTGTTTTGCCAGTAAGCTCATTTGTATCATTTCTTTTTAGATTCCACATATAAGGGATGTCATATGATATTTCCTGACAATTTCTTCACAACTATCTTCCCAGGGATAACTCTAACACGTGGGTCTCCAATGTGTATCCACTCAGGTTCATATCAGATTCTAGAAGCACATGTCCATGAAAGTCCCATCCTCTCCCAGAGTCTACAAATCCCCCTCCAATCCTGCACCACCCCCACTATCATCTTTCCTTTTCCCGTTCACATTGAGCAGATATCTGGAACCCTAGGTCTGTGTTCCCTTCATGATATCCCCAAGTTCTAGATTTCCGTTGCAAGGTGCACAGAAGAAAGCTTCTGATAGAGGCAACGCCCTAGGCAGGGACAGGACAGCTGTATACAATGGGCTCCATGTGATGGCATAAATCCTCTCCACAGCAAGAACAGGGGCTGGGGCTAATCCAGATGATCCTGGAATGTCCCAAGTCTCTCAGAATCTCCAACAGCTGAGCCCGAAGCTGGGCAAGTCTCGCTTCCAGGAGAACACCCTGAGGTCTGTAACTCTCCTGAGGGGCAGGATAACGCTTTCACCTTAAACAGGGCAGCACAATGGTGTTTCGCAGCAGCTTCTCAATGCCAGCCATGGACAGGAGGTTCCCACACAGGCTGACGGAACTGAGCTGGGAGCAGCGGCTCAGGGCAGGCAGGAAGGCCTCCAACTGAGAGTCCGTGATCCCACACACATCTAAGCCCAGCTCCTGAAGGGTGGCTGCGACTTTCTGCAGCAGAACTTGGTGTAGCTCAGGGCTAAAGTCAGTCATGGTGACACCACTCAGATCCAGGCTGACTGATGTCTGGGCTCTGACACAGGGAAGTCAAGTGTGCCTCTGTAAGCCAGCAACTGGTTCTTGACAGGCTGTCTAAGGGGAACTTAAGGCACCTGGGGAGAAACCAAATAATTAGTTCTTGGGAACCGGGTGCCAGATTGTGTATAGGTGATAGACAAATGGTTTCTACAGGGCTAAGTTTCGTCTGATCATCTATTGAGGGTCAATATGCTGATTTGCCCAGTCTCATTCTAGTCTGAGGGCTATCAACCTCACTGTGGTACTGAGTCACTTCACGGTAACTGAAACACACTCTCCCCTCATATATCAAGCAGAGTACAAAACACTCCACTTCCTTCTGAGGATGAATGAAGTTCATGGAATCACAAGAACATGCCATGAGGAGATCCAGAGAGAGTCTCCATCAAGTGTGGACATCATTGAATATTATAGTGTTGGGAGACGAGATTTAAAAATGGTTTCAGGTATGGCTTCATTGAGTCCAACCTTGAGCTACAGATCCTGTATCTCTGGCCAGGCAAGGCTGTAGGGAAGCATGCAGAAGGAACAACTTTCACAAGATCCCACAACATGAAATGTGATGCCAGTCTAAAAGGGCTCACATTTTTGCATCATCTGCAATCTTTCTATCACTTTTTATAATCCTTTTCTCTCAGATTGATTAACATCATCTGCAGAACTATGCTTCTCCCATATATCAATTAACTTACCAAGAGCACAAAACACCCTTCTATACACAGGGAATTTAGAACAGGTTCATTGCGGGCACTAAGCTTGGGAGCATAGAGCTTCCCTTCAGGAATGCTCTGATCTGATCTGATGTAGTTTCCCCACTTCAATGTCCTTTTTACTTAACCTATTTTTATCACTTCAATATAGACACCTCCAAAGAAGAAGGAAATTACCAACTCTGGGGTGCAAACATCCCAGTCACTAATCTGTATCTTTCTAGCAGGGTGTCTCACAAGAGCTGCTAGACCAGTGTAACCCTCTACCTTGACTTGTGTGGTTGTGGAACACCACATTCTAGGAGAGAGCAACAAAGGAGACAATGTTTTTGACATTCTAATGTTCAGTGTTACCCAGTCAGTGGTGCACACTCACCTGAGCATCTGGTCCAGGCATCCTTCAAGGAAGGAGGGAGACTCCAGATGGAGATCTTGGAGGTGGCCCAGCCTCAGGAACTGGGAGGTAATTTGCACTGGGAGGTAATCCTGCTCCTGCTTCTTAAAGGCAGACACGTGGATGGGGAAGAAACGGATTCTCTGCAAATTACTTATCTCACCCAGGAAAGGAGCAAACGTGGCCAGGGTGGACAGATTCCAGGTGCAGCTCACTTGCACCTCCTGGATACAGTCCAGCTGCACCATGCTCAGGACCATCACGATATTGTTCATTGGCATTGAAACAATCATCAGCTTCTTAACAACACAGGTGGGTGGAAGACTTTCTCTGCTCCACCCACCGAAGAAAGTAGGTGAGGAAGTTGTCCAGGGTCTTTTTGTTCAGGCAAAGGTCCATAAAAATCTTCAGTGGAGCCAAGTGCTGCTTTGTCATTGACCTGGGCTCAGCCACTGCTGCCATTTGTGAGCTTGAGCACCCATAACTGCTGGCTCTAGACCACATGCTCCAGAAGCTCTGGCCAGTATATTTTGTAAATCTAGCACCCGCAGTTTCACCTCCTAGGAGGGGAGAAGGAGATTGATTAGGATGTATTAAAAGGTACACAGAGTAAAGAAAAAAAAAAAAAGCCTCGCAATGTGACAACAGACTGTCCACCTGTGCTGTAACTTAACATTCCTGACGTCACCAGCTGCCTTGCCTTCTTCCCTCTCTGCCTCACTTTTCTCTTTGCCCTCTTATCCTTACTGATTCTCTACTTCTAGTAACTCTAAGCACGACTGAGAGGGGTTGGGGAATATTCTTTCAGGCTACCCTTCATTAAAGGCACTATTATACTTCCGAAAGGTAGTTCCCACAGCAAGCCAAGGCTTCATCATTGCCATCTTAGAACTCTGATCCATCCCTTTTCACTCGTATTCCCTCAACCCAGATGTCTCCCTGGGACTCCCAGGAGTCTACCAGGTTACCTGAGTCTGGATCGGATCTTCTGGGCAAGCAGGACATCGAGTGCTTCAAGCTTGTAGGGGCCCCACATGAGGCAGGTCAATCAGGGCCCCCAGAGGCAAGCGGCCAAAGGGCCAGGTTTGCACCATGGCTTTCAGGATCTCAACACATCTTCCATAGAAAGCTTCCAGGAAAAGGGTGGAAAGAGCTCTGTGGGCAGACTCTCCAGAGTAGAAAAGGCCAAGTCATCATCCCTCAGCAGGTGCATTCCCACCAGGTCAAGGAGTCTGGGTGGGGTCTGGATACTCATCCTGACAATGCTCCAAAACGACTCCTGTTGAAACTGCCAGGGAACAAGTGGTCCATTGTAGGCAATTCAGGAACATACCTTAGGGAGTCTCCCTACCCTTCCAAGGAATCCACTCAGGGCCAAGGTCACTGCTCTAGCTAGAATGCAAGTGAGGCACTTAGCCGTATTACACTAGGCAGGGGTCGGGGGGACAAGGTGTTAACTCTTTCTTTACTCTGAATATGAACTAGCAAGATTGCTAGTACTAAGGAGGCAAAAGGCAACCACTAGCCCATTCAGGTCCATCTACTGCTTTGCTTAATTCATGTCCCACCTAGAAATGCATACTGAAGTGCATGAAAGCTGACTATCTTTATTTGGGGAAAATATTCTGACCATCAGTTAGAGCTCTAACTCTATGGGAAGAGGAGAGTCATGTGGGTCCATACAGCCTCCATTGTCAGTTATTCCTAAGATGAATGCCATTTGTGAACTAAATATGTATCTTAAATTTCAAGAAATAAAATTCCAAACTTATGTGCTTCATTAAAAATATCTGCTTGGTAAAGACATTTAAAATGATACCAGTTAAATCACAAATCAAAATGTTTGAGATTCAGACAAAACTACACTGAGAGGAAAAATAAAAACCTGAAATGTGTTCTTGGGAGAGAAATGATTTTTTCTGAAAACTCTGCTTGCCATCCACAGATACACACAACCCTTCAACATTAGCTAACCATAAGTAAGAAAAGGACGTCCTTGTCTGAGGATGATAACTTACTGCTCTGCTATGACTAGCAAGGCACTCAGACCTCAGACTCTAAAGAACCCAGCTGGTTGGTGTTTCCAGAGCCAGAAAACTCTGCACCTCTTCTCCAGTTCTTGAGGCTTTTATAGTCCTTTGTATTCCCATCATCCCTCTGTCCCACTACTAACCCAGTCAAAAAGGGATACCTGATTTGATTATAGAGTGCCCATTGGATAAATCCTGATTGGATCTTCATTTTTCTCTAGGTTAGTTCATTGAATCTTATATACATTCAGGAAGGAGAGAATGGTCAGGTAGCTGAGTAATCAAGGACCTATTCCCTGATTCACTTCCAAAACATTGACTGAATTCAACCGATATGGACAGTTATACTATTGAGGGTCAGACAGGAAAGGATTACTGGTTCATAACATTGAATTTTTTTTAAAGTTGAAAGTATCATTATTGGGGGAATTTTGATGAAGTCAAAATTAGCAAAATGACCCTGAATTAAAATAGCTTCATGAAAGCAGTGATATTGCTCCCAAAGAAAACAAAATACACTCATCCCGGTATCAGCTTGTCACTCAGGTGTTAAGCAGGAAACACAGGAGGTTGTGAACCTATTCAGGCAGGAAGGGAAGAACTGTCCAAGATGTGGTCACGTTTTAAGCCACATCTTCTCTGAAGGTGGACAGGTCAGGACACTTGTCAGTGAGAAGTAAGAATGGGTCTGGACAGGTTGGAGCTGGGCATTCCTAAAGGGACAATGGGAATGACACCAACAATGTAAAATAAAGATTTCTTTTCATTTTTATAGTTTTGGAAACAAGGAAACTTAAAGACGTTATTTGAGGTGCTATTGAGGTAGTAAAGAAGGTTTCCCTAGTGACTCAGAGGTAAACAATCCCCCTGCAGATGCAGGAGACACTGGCTTGATCTTTGATCCAGGAGGATGCCACATGCTCCAGGGCAACTAAGCCCAGGAGTCACAACTACTGAGCCTGCACTCTACAATAAGAGAAGCCGCAATAAGAAGCCCGGGCACCACAGGGAAGAGTAGCTGCCTCTCACCACAACTAGAGAAAGACCTGCACAGCAATGAAGAGTCAGGCAAACAAAAATCAGGAAAACAAAGTTAAAAAAAAAAAACATAGCAAAGGAGAGTGGCTCAGGGGAGTCACTCTCAACTCAGATGGCAACTAAGATGGCAACTTCCTCCAGGAAGTTGTGATCAAGATAACAAATGGCATGAAAAGACTAAACCTAAGAATGTGAGAAGAGGTCTGACATTTCCTTGGATCAGACATTTTCAAGACTGAGAGGCAATGAGGGTGGTCACTGTAGACTCCTTAGGACTTGGAGCCAGGGAAGAAAAAAATCTGGTTAAGTCCCTAATATCCCTGCCATCCAGAGGCAGTTGCTACCAGAAGAGGTTTCCTTTAAATTCCCCCTCCCACCCCCTCACCCCCACCTTTGGCCACCTGAGGACTGGAAGACCTGACTTATTGGAAAAGACCCTGATGCTGGGAAAGACTGAAGGCAGGAGAAGGGATTAACAGAGGATGAGATGGTTGGATGGCATCACTGAATCAATGGACATGGGTTTGAGCAAACTCTGGGAGATGGTGAAGGACAGAGAAGCCTGGTGTGCTGCAGTCCATGGATTCTCAAAGAGTCAGACATGACTTGAGGGACTGAACAACAACAGCTCTGCATAGAAGGTAAATAAGCAGGGTGAAAATATAAAATCTTGTCTTAATTCTTTCCCAATTTGGAACCAGTCGATTTTTCCATTTCTGGTTCTAATAGTGCTTCTTGACCCCTATACAGGTTTCTCAGGAGACAGAGTGTCTGGTACTTCCACCCCTTTAAGACTTTTCTACAGTTTGTTGTGATCTACACAAAGGCTTTAGTGTAGTCAAGAAGCAGAAGAAGATGTTTTTCGGGAACTCCCTTGATTTCTCCTTGATCCAAGAAATGCTGGCAATTTGATTTCTGGTTCCTCTGCCTCTTTGAAACCCAGTTTCTACATCTGGAAGTTCTTGGTTCATGTACTGCTGAAGGCTAGATTGAAAGGTTTTGAGAATAATGGTGCTAACCTGTGAAACGAGTGCAGTGGTGTGGTAGTTTGAACATTCTTTGGCTTTGCTCTTCTGTAGGATAGGAATGAAAACTGACCTTTTCCAGCCCCATGGTCACTGCTGAGTTTTTCAAATTTTCTGACATATGAGTGAAGCACTTCAGCAGCATCATACTTTCAAACTTTAAACAGGTCGGTTGGAAATATTTAAAATCTGCTCACCACACCCCCACTAGCTTCGTCCATACAAATGCTTTCTAAGGCCCACTTGACTTCATACTCCAGGGTGTCTGGCTCTAGGTGAGCCACCATACCATTGTCTTTATCTAGGTCATTAAGATCTTTTTTGTATATTTCTTTCATGTATTCTCACCTTCTCTTTTTAATCTCTTATGCTTCTGTTAGGTCCTTACCATTTCTGTTGTTTATTGTGGCCATCTTTGAATGAAATGTTTTTTTTATATCTCCAATTTTCTTAAAGAGATATCTATTCTCTCCCATTGTGTTGTTTTCTCTATTTCTTTGCATTTCCTTTTAAGAAAGTCTTATCTCTCCTTGCTCTTCTCTTAACTCTGCATTCAGTTGAGTATATCTTCCCCTTTCTCCCTTGTGTTTCACTTCTCGTCTTTCTTCAGCTATTTGTAAAGCCTCCACAGACAATCACTTTGTCTCGCATTTCTTTTTCTTGAGGATGGTTTTAGTCGCTGGCTCCTATACAGTGTTATGGAACTCTGTCCATAGTTCTTCAAGCACTCTACCAGATCTAATCCCTTGATTCTTTTGTCACCTCCACTGTAGTGATTTGATTTAGGATGACCTAAAGGCTGAATTTTGCAATAGGGAGCTCATGAGCTGAGCCACAGTCAGCTCCAGGTCTTGTTTTTACTGTCTGTATAGAGCTACTCCATCTTTGACTGCAAATAACACAATCAGTCTGATTTTGGTATTGATCATCTGGTGATGTCCATGTGTAGAATCCTCTCTTGGGATGCTGGAAAAGACTGTTTGCTGTGACCAGCTTTTTCTCTTAAGAAAGCTCTGTTAGCCTTTGTCTTGTTTCACTTTGTACTCCAAGGTCAAACTTGCCTATTGTTTCGGGTATCTCTTGACTTCCTACTTTTGCATTCCAATCCCCTGTGATGAAAAGGACAACTTTCTTGGTGTTAGTTCTAGAAAATGTTGTATATCTTCATAGAACTGGTCAACATCAGCTTCTTCAGCTCCATGGTTGGGGCACAGACTTGGATTACTGTGTTACTGAATGGTTTGCCTTGAAATCAAACCAAAGATTAAGTTCTGTTGTTTTTGAGATTATATACAAGTACTGCATTTCAGACTTTTTTGTTGACTATGATGGCATCACCGACTCGATGGACATGAGTTTGAGCAAGCTCCGGGAGTTGATGATGGACACGGAAGCCTGGCATGCTGCAGGCCATGGGGTAGCAAAGAGTTGGACACAACTGAGCAGCTGAACTGGATGAGGGCTACTCCATTTCTTTTAAGCGATTCTTGCCCACAATAGTAGATACAATGCTCATATGAATTACATTCACCCATTCCCATCCATTTCAGTTCACTGATTCCTAAAATGTCCAGGTTCATTCTTACCATCTCCTGCTTGACCACATCCAATTTACCTTGATTCATGGACCTAACATTCAACGATGCTATGCAATAGTGGTTTTTTGTTTTTTGGTTTTTTTTTAGCATCAGACTTTACTTTCACACCCAAACTTATCTACAGCTGTGCATCATTTCCACTTTGGCCCTGCCACTTCATTCTTTCTGGACTTATAAGTAATGGTTGCCCACTCTTAACCAGCAGCATATTGGACACCTTCTGACCTAGGGGGGGCTCATCTTACAGTGTCATGTCTTTTTTGCCTTTTCTTGCTGTCCATGGTGTTCTCTAGGCAAGAATACTGGAGTGGTTTACCATTTCCTTCTCCAGTGGACCATGTTTTGTCAGAACTCTTCATTATGACCCATCTGTCTTGGGTGGTCCTGCAGGGAATGGTTCCTGTCTTCACTGAGTTACCCAAGCCCCTTTGCCATGACAGGGCTATGATCTATAAAGGATCAGGGAAGTAAGATCCCACAGACCCTGCAGCATAGCCCCCAAAAAGACTTTTATTACTTATAGCACAGTAAACAGAATGAACCTCATTTTAGCAATGATTGTCCCCAGGAAACTACAGAAACCCCCCAGGTAATGTGCTTTTGCCAGGTTTGTATCATAGTTTAGGAACCCCTGACCTTAGGGAACTCAAATCTTTTATAAGGAAGCATACTTGCCTGGCCTTTTCCCATTATTTTTTTTATTAGTAAGCTTTATTTTCTAGAGGAGCTTTGACTTTAAAATGTTATCAACTAAGAAACAAATCAAAATGTTTCAGATTCAGGCAAAACTACACTGAGAGGCAAAACCAAAATCTAAAATATGTTCATTGGAAAGAAACAATCTTTTGAAAACCCTCCGTACCATCCAGAGATACATGCCTCCCTTCAAGATTAACTAACCATAAGAAAAAGGGTGTCCTTATCTGAGAGTGGTCACTTACTGCTCAGATGTAGCTGGCAGGATGCTCAAACCTCAGACTCTGTGGAGACCCCATCTGGTGTGTCCAGAGACAGAAAACTGCTCTTCTCCAGTGCTTGAGACTATTATGGGCCTTTCTACTCCCCTCATCCCTCTGTCCTACTGCCAAGCCAATCAGAAACAGTCACCTGATTAGATTATAGAGCTCGCATTGGACTGATCTTGATTGGATCTCCATTTTCTCTAGGTTAGTTGATTGGATCAGATATACATTCAGGCAGCAGAGAATGATGGGGTGGCCAGGTAATCAAGGATCTATTCACAGATTCACTTCACAAATACTGACTGAATTCTACCAATATAGACAGTTATTTTTTCTTTTACAGCACTGAGTTGTCTATAATCCAAATCCTTACCACTCCCACCAGGTCTTTATTCTCTCTGGAGCATCTCTGACCTCCTTGCTTACTTCTGGGGCTGTTCAGTGGGTTAATACACACAGAGAGGAACATACTCAGTGTGCAATGAGCCACCTGAGTGAAAAGCCTGTCAGGACTCTTCCTGCTGAGTCAGGCCATGACTCTGGACATGAGCATTCCTTGTGGTTGTCCTGGTTCCTCCATAAGTTTCCGTTCTTGACCTTTCTTTGGGGGAGGAAAAGGTTTAACTTCAAAAGGCATGGCTCCCAATTCTAGAAGGGGTTGTCCATGCTGCAGATAAGCTGAACTTCTGGGCCTTGCCAACTCATTACCCAGATGGATAATGGTCCTTCTGAATTAATCTACTGGGCTAGGGAAGTTATATAAATATCTTTTAGAAAAGTACTACAATCATAGAGGCATATAACATGGTTTTAGTGTTTCTATACCTCATTAAAATTATATCCCTTCCCTGGTGGTGCAGAGGTTAAAGCGTCTGCCTGCAATGTGGGAGACCTGGGTTTGATCCCTGGGTCAGGAAGATCCCCTGGAGAAGGAAATGGCAACCCCCTCCAGTATTCTTGCCTGGAGAATCCCATGGACGGAGGAGGTTGGTGGGCTACAGTCCACGGGTCGCAAAGAGTCAAACACGACTGAACGACTTCGCTTTCACTTTCACATTATATTAATGAGAAATTATCTTTATTCCCTTAAAATCTCCTGTCTTTCTCCATTACAGAAGGCTAAAATGGCATGTTTTGACATCAGATGTCAGGTTGTATAACAAAACACCTTTGGGTGTATGTGACCCCCTTGCCTGTGGTAAGATACTGCATTCGTCAGGGTTCTGCTGAGTAACCACTAGGATATGGCTGATTGTTGAGCAATGTGTCAGTTAGGGGCACTACCCTTTTTTCAGTTGAAAATCCCCATATCACTTATAGTCTACCCTCCTTTTCTCCTTTTCCACATCCTTGGATTCCACCAACTAGATCCCAAGTGCTATATTTGCTCTTAAAAAACATCTGTAAGTGAATCTGGGCATTTCAAACCAGTATTTTCCAGGATCATCTATATATGTATTAGAGGAGATGTACTATGGGAAAAGGCTTGCCTGCTCATAGAGGCTGAGAACCAGGTAAGCTGGCAGACTTACTCTAAGTCTGGGGCCAGTGAACTGAGAGCCAAGGGTCCACTGGTTTAAATTTCATAGTGTGAAGGCTTGAGCTCCAGAAACTTTGACGTTCCTGGGTAAGAAGTTACTGTTGTTCAGCTGCTCAGTTGTGTCCGAATCTTTGCAACCCCGTGGACTGAAGTACACCAGGCTTCCGTGTCCCTCACCATCTCCCGGTGCTTCCCTTAAACGAAAAAAAAAAAAAAAAATTAATGTCTGGAGATTCCCGTGGTATGAACTGAAAAATTAGGAAAAATACATCATGGATGACAACAGTATGTTTACAGTGAGGGTCTCTATTTCTGACCATTTCTTTACAACCATCTACCCAGGGACCACGTAACGGTGGCTCAGACGGTAAAGCAACTGCCTGCAGTGCGGGAGACCCGGGTTCGATCCCTGGGTTGGGAAGATCCCCTGAAATGGAAACCCACTCCAGTACTCTTGCCTGGAAAATTCCATGGACTGAGGAGCCTGGTAGGCTATAGTCCATGGGGTCGCAAAGAGTTGAAAACAACTGAGCAACTTCACTTTCACCCAGGGATAGAAAGCTGAGCACTGAGGAATTTATGCTTTTGAACTGTGGTGTTGGAGAAGACTCTTGAGAGTTCCTTGGACTGCAAGGAGATCCAACCAGTCAATCCTAAACGAAATCAGTCCTGAATATTCATTGGAAGGACTGATGCTGAAGCTGAAACTCCATTACTTTGGCCACCTGATGCGAAGAACCTACTCTTTGGAAAATACCCTGAAGCTGAGAAAGACTGAAGGTGGGAGGAGAAGGGGACAAGAGAGGATGAGATGGTTGGATGGCATCATCGATTCAATGGACATGAGTTTGAGTAAGCTCTGGGAGTTGGTGATGGACAGGGAAGCCTGGCGTGCTGCAGTCCATGGGGTTGCAAAGAGTTGGACATGACTGAGCAACTGAACTGAACTGAACCCCGGGATGACTCCAACCTGTGAGTCTCAAGCTCCAATCCACCTAGAGAAATTTAGGTTCCTAGTCCTGACTCAACAGGACGCATGTCCATAAGCACTCTATTACCATGGAGACTACATCTCCCCCTGCAGTCCTGGCTCCCCTGCAGGATCACCTTTCCTTTTCACATTCACACTGAGCAGATGTCCAAAACCATGGGTCTATTTTCACTTCATGATGTATCTTGTCATAGATTTCAGTTTCCATGTGTTCAGAAGAAAGCTTTTCATTGATGCACCCAACTAGGCAGTGGTGTTACTGCCATGTATGATGGGCTCAGGATGATAGAATTAGTCAGCTAAAGGCCCTGGATCTGAGTGAGGTCACCATGACCTACTCCAGTCCCGAGCTCCTCCCAGCTCTGCTGGAGAAAGTGCAGCCACCCTCCAGGGGTTGTACTTAGAGCAATGTGGAATCAGGGACTCCCACCTCAAAGCCATTCTGCCTGCCCTGGGCCGCTGCTTCCAGTTCATGTCCTTCAGTCTGTGTGGGAACCTTCTCTCCATGACCATCATGAAGAAGCTGCTGGACAGACCTTCAGGTTGCCCAGCTGAAGTGAGAGTTCCAGCTCTCAGGGAATACTCCATCTGGGGAGACTTGCCCAGTGTCGGGCTGAACTGCTTGAGATTCTGAAGGACTTGGGACGTCCCAGGACCTCCTGGAGTAGCTTCAACTCCTGAACAGCTATCTCCACACTGTGGAGATAATTAATCATGGGTAAGAAGAGGGTGTCCTTACCTGAAGGTGGTAACTCACGAGGCTTATGTGTCTGGCGGGGTGCTCAGACCCCACATGCTGTGAAGAACTCAGCTGGTGTCTCCAGAGCAGGAAGATTCTGCATCTCTTCTCCAGTGCTCCAGACTGCTATAAGCCTTTCTATTTCCATCATCCTTCTGTCCCACTACTAACCCAGCCAGAAAGGGACACCTGATTAAAGAGTCCGTTGGATTGACCCTGATTGGATTTTCATTTTTCTCTAGATTAATTGATTGAATCAGATATACATTCAGGAAGCAGAGAATGATGGGGTGGCTGGTTAATCAAGAATCCATTCACTGATTCATAAAGATGCTTTTCTGAGTGATACTAAGGTAGTAAAAGAGGGCTGCCCTGTGGCTCAGTGGTACAGAATCTTCCTGTCAGTGCAGGGACACTGGTTTGATCCCTGCTCAGCGAAGACGCCCTCTAGAGCCCATGCTCCTTAACAGGCAGAGGCACTGCAGTGCCTGTGTAACAACAGTAGAGAGGCGCCCCCCAGTGGCCTCAACTAGAGAAAAGCATGCTGCTGCTGCTGAGGCTGCTAAGTTGCTTCAGTCGTGTCAGACTCTGTGCGACCCCGTAGACGGCAGCCCACCAGGCTCCCCCGTCCCTGGGATTCTCCAGGCAAGAACACTGGAGTGGGCTGCCATTTCCTTCTCCAATGTATGAAAGTGAAAGTGAAGTCGGTCAGTCACATCCGACCCTTCGCGGCCCCGTGGACTGCAGCCTACCAGGCTCCTCCGTCCACGGGATTTTCCAGGCAAGAGTACTGGAGTGGGGTGCTATTGGCTTCTCCGAGAGAAAAGCATGCTCAGCAACAAAGACCCAGCTCAGCCAAAAATTAAATAATTTCTTAAAAAAAAAAAAAAGCATAGTAAAAAGAGAGTGGCTCAGAGGAGACAGTGTCACCTTAGTTTTTTTCTCAGACAGTTGGGAGCAGCACAGCAAACTTCATGAAAAGATGAAAACTAAGATGTGAGAAAAGAAAAAACTGAATCCTGTGATCAAGACTTTTCCCCCAAGACTGTGAGGCACTGAAGGTGGGTACTGTGGGCTCTTGGGAGCTTGGAGTCAGAGAAGACATAAACCTGGGTCATTCCCAGATAACCCTGCCATCCAGAGACAGCTGCTACCAGGAGAAGGTTTTTAAATTTATTTATGTATTATTCTCACTGAGTAATTATTCTCATTTTCCATTTGGAAAATGTCCCCAGTCATTTTTCAGGGGTCTTATAAGACAAACTATAATTTTATTGTCCCCTTTCCGATTATAATCAGCTCATTACTGTTTCCTCAGACTTATCTAAGTTCAACACAGACTCTGATCAAGGTGAAGCCATTAGGCACAGAAATAAATAAAATATTCTGTTTTTATCTTCTTAAATAACAACACCTTTTCTGCACAGAATACAGAAGCTCTTATTGGTGTTTAACATCCTACCACACTCAGGGATGACTCTCACTTGGGATGCATCACACAAAGATTCCTTTATGTATTGTTGTACGTAAAAGGAGATCCTTTCTCCATCTTCAAGAATTGTCCATGCCTCTCTTCCATCCCACTTATTTGATGATCATACTATTCTTGTATACCTCTGGCCACCAAAACGAAGACTCTCTGAAGGGTGTTCTCCCTCTCGATAACTGTGGGGAAGACTCCTTTCACCATATTCTCCCATGGATATAAATAAGCTTTGCATGCATGCGTGCTCGGTCATGTCCGACTCTTTGCAACCCCATGTACTGCAGCCCACTAGGCTTCTCTGTTCATGGGGTTGGAATGGGTTGCCATTTTTTCCTGCAGGGGATCTTCCCAACCCAGGGATTAAACCCTTGTCTCTTGACTCTTCTGTATTCGCAGGGAGATGCTTTACCACCGTGCCACCTGGAAGCAATGCGTTTGTGTAAAGAGGGTTAAACTGGATTCTACTCAAAAGACACTTTAAACCCCATATCATCAACCCTTTTATAATTACCTGTAATATGTTTGTACATTTGGAAACCTCAGCAGTGGCCACTGGAAAATATCAGTTTTCATCCCAATCCCAAAGAAGGGCAATGCCAAAGAACGTTCAAACTACTATATAATTGTACTCATTTTACATGCTTTTGAACTGTGATGTTGGAGAAGACTCTTGAGAGTCCCTTGGACTGGAAGGAGATCCAACCAGTCAATCCTAAAGGAAATCAGACCTGAATATTCATTGGAGGGACTGATGCTGAAGCTGAAGCTCCAATACTTTGGCCACCTGATGCAAAGAACTGATTCACTGGAAAAGACCCTAATGCTGGGAAAGATTGAAGGTAGGAGGAGAAGGGGACAACAAAGGATGAGATGGTTGGATGGCATCACCAACTCAATGGACATGAGTTTGAGCAAGCTCCAGGAGATGGTGAAGGACAGGGAAGTCTGGCGTGCTGCAGTCCTTGGGGCTGCAAAGAATCTGACTTGACAGAGTGACTGAACAGCAACAACAATACATGCTAGTCCACAGAGGTGGACTGACACGGGAGGCACCACATTGTTAGCTATTTGCAAGAGGCTTGGGTGTGGGTGTGGAGGAAACAAAGAGGAGGGCGGCCATTAGAAAGTTGGTTGGTCCACCAGGGCCTTGTCTTCTCTTTATGGTGATGGATTGCTATGAACTGAATGCTTGTTCCCGATCCATCACTTCACCTGCCATACACACACCCCAACACACACCCCACAAATACATATATGGAAGCTTTAATCTGTAGTAGGATGAGATTTGAGTTACCATAGGAGGTAACTAGATTTGCATGAGGTAATGGAAATAGAGTCCCATTTTAGCTTTAGTGCCCTTAGAAGGGAATGAAGAGTCCTGCGTTCCCCCTCCCCCCAAAATGTGAAGAAAGTAGGAAACTGGCTCCCTCCACAACCAGACCACGGTGCCTCCGTGATCTCAGGCTTCCCGCCTCCAGAATCATAATATATAATCTTTTCTGTTTAAGTCATTCAGTCTTTGGTATTCTGTTATAATAGCCTGATTTGACTAAAACATGTGTGAATGGGATTGAAGGAACGTATGGGAAGGTGTAAGGTCTTCGTGGCCACATGATTTTTTCCGTTGGCCAAATCACCCAAAACACAGTAAGTAGATGGTACTGTCCAGAGTAGGCTAAAGGAAAATTCAGTGCAAGTGATTGTCTTTATAATGTGATCTATTTTCCATTTTCCACTGGGGCTGTCTGGCTGCAGGGTGCAGGGTACGCAGTGGGAACAAAACCAAGAATCTACACTGGTCTGCTTGCTGATGGACCTGGCCACGCGCTCAGGCCAGCTCTGCGTGTGAAATCAAGTTAAAAGCCCGGTGCCCCAGGGCCCCACGGAAGACGTGGGCTGCCTCACTTTTCTGAGTCTAAAACTGGGATGACGACCTAGGGCTTTTGGTGACAGAGTGTGCGGCTCTAAAGCACATGTTCCAGCTTTCTTGAGTGTTTAGCTTAGGTTTGTGAGTGCATTGCTATTTACCCCATGAAATCACGTGTACAACACTCTGCTTTGTAACTGGACTTGTATTATCTCTTTTTTCTGTTACCACCCATTTCATATTAGCTGCATGGTTAGTCAGCTTATAATTAAATTAACCGTGAATCATTTTAGCAGCTTGTGAAGCAGCCTGTGAAGTAACTAGTCCATTTTGTGGTCTTTTGCCACACTGTTTTTATAATTTGCATCATTGGCTAATTAGTTGATATTTAAAATTCTTTGACGATTTCTCTGTGGTTTCATGCTTGATTTCTTTTGGAATATTTGTAAAAGAACAGTTCTGTGTGTTTTCCTTGCTGTTGGAGTCCTCTGATGGTGTGTCTGCTTTCATCATTGGTTTTGATTTCCTGTCTCATCCTGTTGTCTGCTTAGTTGTCGCCAATCCAGACTCACCCCCCCCACCGGCCCCCGAGGCTGTAGTTTACCCATCCATCTCCCCTCCCCCGTCCCCCCACTTGCTCTGGTCATAGCAGTGCTGTGGTCCACAGCGTGTGTCCCCTTAGTCGGGTTTGTGCTTTGTCTTCATGTCTCATTAAATGGTGTTTTTCCCCCATAGCAGTAAGTTGAATTGGTGTATCACTATGCAGTTACAGGAGAAGGCAATGGCAACCCACTCCAGTACTCTTGCCTGGAAAATCCCATGGATGGAGGAGCCTGGTGGACTGCAGTCCATGGGGTTGCACAGAGTCGGACACAACTGAAGCGACTTAGCAGCAGCAGCATTCTTGTATAACATTCTCTGTGAATATAATAATCATTCTTTCATTCATTATTTCAGGTCATTTCTTACAAAGATTTATTATATTCTTGGGATTCCACTAGGCCTAAATGAGTTTTGGAAGTGAAAGTTACATGGATCCAATATTTACTGAAATGAAACCCACCACATAGGTTTAACAGAAGTTTATAAGTAATAGAAATTCTCGAGTTTGTGTCACAGAACAGCAGATAAAGGAACAACTTGTTTAAAACCATCTTCTTGTAAGCTGTCTTCACCTGTTCAGCTGGCCTTCTTTGTTCTGAAAAATTGCATACCCTAAGAACTTCCCATAGCTTCAGTTCAGTTCCATTGCTCAGTCATTTCAGACTCTTTGCAACCCCATGGACTGCAGCATGTCAGGCTTCCCTGTCCATCACCAACTCCCAGAGCTTACTCAAACTCATGTCCATTGAGTCAGTGATGCCATCCAGCAATCTCATCCTCTGTCATCCCCTGCTCCTCCAACCTTCAATCTTTCCCAGCATCAGGGTCTTTCCCAATGAGTCAGTTCTTTGTATCAGGTGGCCAAAGTAATGGAGTTTTAGCTTCAGCATCAGTCCTTCAAATGATTCAGGACTGATTTCCTTCAGGATGGATTGGTCACTTGCTGTCCAAGTGACTCTCAAGAGTCTTCTCCAATACCACAGTTCAAAAGTATCAATTCTTCGGTGCTCAGCTTTCTTTATAGTCTAACTCTCACATCCTTCGTGACTACTGGAAAAACCATAGCTTTGACTAGACGGACCTTTGTTGGCAAAGTAATGTCTCTGCTTTTTAATATGCTGTCTAGGTTGGTCATAACTTTTCTTCCAAGGAACAAGCGTCTTTTAATTTCATAGCTGCAATCACCATCTGCAGTGATTTTGGAGCCCCCAAAATTAAGTCTCTCACCATTTCCACTGTTTCCCCATCCTTTCGCCATGAAGTGTTGGGACCTGATGCCATGATCTTAGTTTTCTGAATATTGAGTTTTAAGCCAAATTTTTCACTAAAAAAATCTTGCCTGCCAATACAGAAGACATAAGAGACAAGGGTTCGATTCCTGGGTCGCGAAGATCTCTTGGAGGAGGGCATGGTAACCTACTCCAAGATCCTTGACTGGAGAACCCCATGGACAGAGGAGCCTGGTGGGCTACATCCATAGGGTTGAAAAGAGTCAGACATGACTGAAGTGACAGCGCAGCACAGAGAAACCCTGACCCTGAAGCCATAGCCAATTGTAAGTAATTGTCAAATTCGCCACCAGAGGGCAGGCTTGTCCCAGCCAGTAGGCTAAACTCTAGAAAGTGGGTCCTGGGGTGCAGCCAGGGTTTTCTTTTAAGATGCTGGCTTCCACAGTCAAAGCATCACATCTTGGCAGAGGAAATGGCTAGCACGTGGGTCTCTGCCTCAGATTCTGGTTGTCGCTGTGGCCTTGGTTGTTGCAAAGGCCTGTGGTCTTCCAGTGTCAAACAATAGCCCTGACGTTTATGGAGGGTTTATTCTGCACCAAGCTCTGGGCTCAGTGGTTTTATCTGAGTTAGAGATCCTATGGCACCCATTCAGTACAGCAGAGATAGATTCAGAGAAGGGTAGTGACTTCCTCCAAGGCACACAGCCTGCAAGTGGTGGAAATGGAAGTTCTGTTCGTCAGTGCTCTTGAATACTGCACTGGGCTGTCCCAGTGCCCAACAGTGTGATGCGCCTTTTGAGCTTTCTAATAAAATACTGGAGTCATAGGCTCCTGTCTTACAGGAGGAAACATGAAAGAGCATGAGGTTCAGATGTTTTCCTTGTTTTCTCTGAAGAATCCGTTATTCCAGAAACTGCCCAGATGAAATAAAAATGGAGTAGTTCCACCTTCTGCAGTAGTTCGCAATGTCTGGCCCCCAACCAGCAGCATCAGTATCGCTTGAGAACTTGTTCTAAACGTGATTCTTTCCCCTCTGCAGACCTGTCGATCCAGAAACTCAGAGGGCGGGACCAACAGTGGAATTTTAGGAAGTAGCTTCTCCAACCTCCACATCTGCCAGAGATGCTGAGGCTTCTTTTTTTTGAGAGTCCAAGTAAAGCAAGGATGTAGGAAAAAGATCTTCTCTGGATCAATTCCTCCCTTCTTTACACTCCGTCAGAGAAGGTCAGGAAATCCTCCACCAAATAGACCACTGCTATAGGTGGGTGAGCCTAATTGTTAATCTGATAACACTGTTTTAGTCTGACTTTTGAATGCTCAGTGATCCAGCTCAGGTACTTCTGGTCACTGCAGTGTTAACAGCCATTTTTCAGAGTGTGCACGCGTGTGTGTGTAAAGTCATGGAACACTGACCACATCGGGCAGCCATAGACTCTGGAATCCACTCAGTCCCACCTCCATCCCCAACCATTGTCCCTCCACCTTCTCAAATGCCTGGAAAGGACTAGCTACATGATTGAGGTCTAAGGGATGCAACATGTACTGAGCCCAGAGAACTCCTGCCTGGTGTCCAGGCTGCAGATGAAAAAATCCCCACCCTTAGAATGACCACATCCTCATTCCTGGACTATGTGAATAAAATTGTTTATATTCAAGAGGAACTTGGCAGCTGTGATGAAGGATTTTGAGATGTGGGGATGACAGATTCTCCAGTGGGCCTGACGCATTCACAGGGTCCTTAGTGAGGGAGACAGACAGGAATGAAGATGCTACACCGCAGTCTCTGGATGTGGAGGAAGAGGCCAGGAGTCAAAGAATGCAGGTGTCCCTGGAAGCTGGAAAAGGCAAGGAAACAACTCACCCCTAGAGCCCCCCAGAGTCTCCTGTGGACTTTTCATTTTTAGAGCTGTAGTTAAAGCTCTGTGTTTTTTTTTTCCAGTAGTCATGTATGGATGTGAGAATTGGACCATAAAGAAAGCTGAGCACCAAAGAATGGATGCTTTTGGGCTGTGGTATTGGAGTGGACTCTTGAGAGTCTCTTGGATAGTAAGGAGATCAAACCAGTCAATCCTAAAGGAAATCAGTCCTGATTATTCACTGGAAGGACTGATGCTGAAGCTGAAACTCCATTACTTTGGCCACCTGATGGGAAGAACTGACTCTTTGAAAAATACCCTGATGCTGGGAAAGATTGAAGGCAGGAGGAGAAGGGGACAACAGAGGATGAGATGGTTGGATGGCATCACCAACTCAATGGACAAGAGTTTGAGTAAGCTTTAGGAGTTGGTGATGGACAGGGAAGCCTGGCATGCTGAAATCCATGGGGTCACAAAGAGTTGGACATTACTGAGCGCCTGAACTGAACTAAACTGAAGGGACTAAATCTGTGTTGCTTTAAGACACTGAGTTCATGGTATTTGTTTCAGCAGCAATAAGGACTTTCTGGGCCTTTACCTAACCTGCGACGCTCCTTCCCAACTTGGAGCCTCACACAAGCCATCCTGCAGCCTGAGCCACCCTGGCTGCCCTCTCTACATGTCCCTGCACCTGGTCGGTCCCTCTCAGCCTTCTAGTCTCAGCCTAAATGTCTCCTCTGCAGGGAAGCCCTCCCTGACCAGGCCATGTCCTCATGGCCCCAGGACTGCTGTCATGGACCCCTTTACTTCAGCATACCTCAGGGAGCTCCCTTAGGACCCCACTGGCCCCTTGATTCCCCACCTCTGTGAGCCTACCCCCCTGATATCACCCTTTCACATCAGTATTTGTGTAATATCCCTTTCCTGCTGTACTGAAGGCTCTGAGGCCAGAGGTTGGCTTGACCATGGTTCAGGGGAGGTTTGCGGGATGAATGGAAGGTGGAGGGGGTATGAGGAGGCCACCTGGCTCCAGCTCAGCTGTCCCTTGTGTCTTCACCACAACCTTCCTCTATTCTCCCATCAGTCATTCATTCAACAAACTTTACTCCTGGAGGGAAAGTAGCAAGTTGTGAGAATTTGGTATCATGTTACTTCTCCGGGCCTCAGTTTTCCCTTGTGTGAAATGAGGGAACTTGGAGAAGGAAATGGCAACCCACTCCAGTGTTCTTGCCTAGAGAATCCCAGGCACGGGGGAGCCTTTTGGGCTGCCGTCTATGGGGCTGCACAGAGTCGGACACGACTGAAGTGACTTAGCAGCAACAGCAGCAGGGGTCCTTCCATTTCTCCTGACATACAAGTGTTTCTTTTGCACACATGTGATACCTTGTGTCAAAGGATTTATTTGTGAGATGAAAAAGAAAGGAACCTGTAGGTTTAGAGGAAGGACTGGAACCATAAAACACAGATCATGATTTCAAATTCCCCTCGGGTGAGCCTGATTTAAAACTCTGGGTGTATCTGCAGCTGCCTGCTGACTGGCAGGTGGTCTCCAGGTGGTCTCCAGGTGGGTCTCCAGGTGGCCCCACCTGTGCTGTGATGGGGCGACAGATCTCAGAAGTGTGGGACAGGCTGCAGGCGAGGGGGAGGCACCGGAATCGCATGCTCCCTCTGGGACATGGCACCTGCTGGTGGTCTGGGGTAGGAGGAAGTGTAAATGCTCTCTCTGAGGGTGACCTCTGGTGGTGGGAGCCATTTCTGCTTCATCTGTTCGTAGAGTCCGTAGTTTGTAGGGGGACCTGCAAGACAAACCAGAATCCGGGTGAACAAGGCTTAGAGGAGGAGGCCAGCATCCTCGGGACAGGAGAATGAATGGCTGGACTCTGGAGGTTCCCCAGGCTGCTGGACCAGGCACCTGGATTGTCAGTGCACCCGAGGGGAGAGAGAGTAGTAGTAGATGTGTTCTCAATCATGCCCAACTCTTTGCAACCCCATGGACTGTAGCCCACCAGGCTCCTCTGTTCACAGAATTTCCCAGGCAAGAATACTATAGGGAGTTGCCATTTGCTTCTCCCAGGGATCATCCCAACCCAAGGATCGAACTCAGGTCAGAGGTTTACAAGCAAGTGCTGGTCCTGCCAACCCCTGAAGTTCTCAGTGTGTGGCTTGCCTCCTTTTACTCAGGAGGGACCAGACATTGCCGGAGACCTTGGACAATTCAGCTCGATGACTTGACTGAGCATGACCCCATCACCTTCTGGGTATTCACTGACCCAGCCCAGTTGGGAAGAGTGTGCGCTTGGGAGAGTGATCTGCAGGAGAAACTCCTACAGAGAAATTCTCTGTAACAAGCAGCTCGCCCTCTACCCAACATCCCTTCATGTCCAAGGGTATGATAGAAAGACAAGAGCAAAGTGTGGTGGAAGCTTGCAATGGATGTTAGATCAAGCCACTCTCCCGGCAAATCTGAGCAAAGTCTTATTTCTGCAGGAAGGACACAGCCACACTCTGGTGAGCCGCTACCTGGACCTCCTCTACCCCTGATGTGAATCTTTCTCGCTTGCTATGCCCTCCCTCCCCGGGAACACTCTTCCTCCCAGTTCCTGCATAGCTCCCTCCTTCTCAACTCAGATCTCCTCCACAAAGACCGTCCCATGTCATCCCACCCAAATGAGAATCAACATACCTGCCTCACTTTCTCCCCATTACCCGCTGGTTTTCTTTTCTATGTACCACATATCCTAGTCCAATATGACAGTGTTTACTAGATCTTAGGTTGTCTTATTCATCGATAATATCGTCTTTTTAAAATTAATTTATTTTAATTGGAGGCTAATTACTTTACAATATTGTAGTGGTTTTTGCCGTACATTCGCAAGAATCAGCCATGTGTACATGTGTCCCCCTCAATAAAATCTTCTATGTCTCTTCACAGGGGTATAAATTCCCTGAGGGCAGGAACTCCTCCCTATTTGTCACTGCTGTGTCCCCAGGTGCTTCAGTAAGGCAGGCATCTGGGCAATACTCAGTCGGAGTTGATGAAGTAGATGATGAATCTGAGTGTGCCGCGATGCTGCTCTCTATCACCTGTGCTCCAGATAAACATGCTGCTGCAGGTGGGGGCTTCATCACAGAGCAACGTCATCCAGCATCACAGGGAGAAGGTGGGTGACCTGGGGGGTAAATAGGACTCTTCCCTTCCCTTCTCATTCTAATGCTCTGCTGAAGTCAGGGTCACCTGCTTGGGTCCTCCCACTAAGGTGGGCACACCTCAGCCCTATGTGCTTATGAACCCCTTAGAGCCCAGTAAAGGGGATGATCCTGAAAGATAAAAATACCGAGTAGAGGGAAGTCGGCTTTCTCTGGGAGCCACAGCAGCTTATGTCTGTTCCATGTGCGGAGCTCCGGCAAGCCTGGGTGATAGTTATGCCGGTTGTAATGGTCGTCGTAGGTGCTGATCAGATAGCGCTGTGAGGGCTCCTGGTGGTGGGTGATCAGGTGTTTGTATGGGAGCCCCTGGAAAGACACAGTGCACGTGTTACCAGTCGGAGCAATGCATCCATCTGGCTGTGGCTGGAGGCAGAAGCTGCCCGCTATGCAGTCTGTGGTGCTGATGGAGAGGGTCCCCACTACAGAGATGTGTCTGCCTGAGGCCTAGGGAGCACAAGTGGGAGACACATTTGTCTGCCCTACCCCGACACAGCTCACCTTCAAAGACACACCCCAGTTTGGCAGCAGTCAGGTCTCTGTATGAGGGGCCCCCAGCTAAGTCAACTCACCCTGAAAATGACTAAGGGGACACATTGAAATAAAAGTCAAGACACCCAGCTGAACAGGAAGAGCCTGTGCTATCTTCTTGCACGCCCCTGTGATCTGAAATTGCCCCCTTTGATTTGTCTTGAGTCTCATCCATCCAAGTGTCTATTTCCAAGGCAAGTGAAGGATGCTATACAGTAAGCCTGACATCTGTACCTTCTATTTCCATCAGTTACTATGGGAAGAGTCAGAGAATGCTCCATAAATTGCCTTGTCCTGCACAGGATTTAAGTCTCCCTCAGCTGGAAACTCAGTGAGTGATTTCTTCGGTGGGGAGAAATTACAAGGAAAAGAAAGCCTTATTCTCCTGACACTGGGACATTTGCCTGAATCACTGCTTTTCTCAAGAAAATCGTCTTGGTCCTAAAAGGGAATCCTAGGGGCCTGGTCTGATTTACAGGGGAGTATAACGTGGATTCCCAGGCTCCTCCTCTTGTCTGGAGCAGATGGGGAGGTCCACGTCTGCTATGGCCTAAATACAGTGGCTGCACCCAGTATTTCAAATGGTGGCTCCATAAACCAGTCAGATCACAATGCCAGAGGAAGTCAAGGGGGATGGGCACAGACATTAAGCTGGAGTTCCTAAGATCCACATCACCAGATCTGGATGTCTGGAGTATATTCCAAGGTCAGGAAAGGCAAGTTCCCATCAACGAAGTGTTCCCATCAACCAAGGGAATTTCTGAAGAGGCAACACAGCGGGGGAAGAAGAGAAGCCAGGAGGGATTTTCTTACTGTTTCTCTTGGTTTGGGGCACAGTCCTGCCTTCTTGATCATATAGACAAGATTTTTGTTTCAGTCAGAAAAAGTTGGCTTAAAAATCAACATTCAGAAAATGAAGATTATGGCATCTGGTCCCATCACTTCAAAGCAAATAGATGAAAGAAAAGTGGAAGCATTGACAGATTTTATTTTCATGGGCTCCAAAATCACTGTGGATAATGACAGCAGCCATGAAATTTAAAGATACTTGCTCACTGGAAGGAAAGCTAGACAGAATATTAGAAAGCAGAGACATCACTTTGCTGACAAAGGTCCATATAGTCAAAGCTGTGGTTTTTCCAGTAGTCATGTATGGATGTGAAACTTGGACCATACAGAAGGCTGAGTGCTGAAGAACTGATGCTTTCGAATTGTGGTACTGGAGAAGACTCTTGAGAGCAAGGATATCAAACCAGTCAATCCTTAAGGAAATCAACCCAGAATACACACTGGAAGGACTGATGATGAAGCTGAAGCTCCAATATTTTGGCCACCTAATGTGAAGAGCCCACTCATTGGAAAAGACCCTGATTTGGGGAAAGACTGAAGGCAAAAGGAGAAGAGGGTGTCAGAGGCTGAGACAGTTAGATAGCATCACTGACTCAATGGACATGAATCTAAGCAAACTCCTGGAGATAGTGAAGGCCAGGGAAGCCTGGCATGCTGCAGTCTATGGGGTCACAAAGAGGTGGACATATTTTAGCAACTGAGCAACAATAACAACTGTAAGCTAACAGAGAGGACTGCCTTTGTTTTTTGTCTGTTTGTTTCTTATTGCTCTAGGTCTTCATTGCTGTGCATAGGCTTCCTCTCCCTGCAGCGAGAAAGGGCTACTCTTCGTTGCAGTGCACAGGCTTCTCTTTGCAGCGGCTTCCTTTGTTGCAGAACATGGGCTCTAGAGCACATTGGCCTCAATAGTGACAGCATGAGGGCTCAGGAGTTGTGACACAAAGGCTTAAGAGCCCGATGGCATGTGGAACTTCTCGCATTCCAAGGATCTAATCTGTGTTCCCTGCATTGGCAGGCGGATTCTTATCCATTGTACCACCAGGGAAGTCTAACTAACTGCCTTTGAAAGAAAAGATTATCACTTACAATTTCTAAGAGAAGGGGTATGTCACATCTCACAGGGCCACATGGGAAGCACCAGGGTGAGTCAGGAGACAGAAGGAGTGAAGAGAGCATGGTCCAGAGTCTTCGTTCTGGTTTCCGTGAAATAAAAATATCTCCTGCCATATTAATTAACAGGAGATACACAGCCATCGATTTCTGCCTTCCAAATGTAAATAAGGGCTCTCAAAACTGATCCAGCAGATATGGCCACCACCACCTCCTCTCCCCACCATGGTGATTCCAGAGGAGTTCAGGGGAATGCAAGAAACAAGGGAAACAAGAAAACAGGCTTGGCCCCAGATAGCTGAGGTACATGTGAAAGGAATGGATTCAGTGAGCCAAGGGGCTTGCATCTTCCCATACACAGAATGCTAAATTCCTTAACTTGATACTTGATCTCTGATGCTCAGACGGCCTGCTCCCTTTGTTGCAAATGTGAATATAGCCTTACTTGCCTCCTGCTTGCTTGGAGCAGCAGTTTTCCCAGAGCTATTGAGATGCTGTCTCCCGGGCTCAGAGTCCTAAACATTTGCACCAAATAAAATAACTCTTTACTTTCAGGTTGTGAGTATATTTTTTAGTCGACACTTCCAACAGAGTATGGGCAAGGCAGGGTGGGCAAGTTTGAGAGGTGTAGGATTGCAAAATTCTAATAATTCCAGGGTGTCCCTGGTTGTCAGTGCCTGGCTCTGGAGGAGGGGACGTTGGCCTGGCATGTGAGCCTTAGATAAAGGAGGTGGTTGGAGGGATGGGCTGTGAATTGGTTAGTTTGCATCTGAAAGGCAGGCAAGTTGTGTGTTATCCCAAGAATTAGTCCTGGGAGGGAGAGCCTTGCCAGGATTAGCTAAATCCCTAAAATATCAAAGTATCATTAAATACAGAAAATTTTAAAACATGATTAATACATCTGCCAAGGGGATAAAATAAACAGGGTGACAATATATATCCTTGACGTGCTCCTTTCTCGATTTGGAACCAGTCTGCAGTTTCATGCCCAGTTCTAACTGTTGCTTCCTGACCTGCATACAGATTTCTCAAGAGGCAGTTTAGGTGGTCTGGTATCCCATCTCTTGAAGAATTTTCCATAGTTTGTTGTGATCCACACAATCAAAGGCTTTGGCATAGTCAATAAAGCAGAAATAGATGTTTTTCTGGAACTCTCTTGCTTTTTCCATGATCCAGCGGATGTTGGCAATTTGATCTCTGGTTCCTCTGTCTTTTCTAAAACCAGCTTGAACATCTGGAAGTTCACGATTCACGTACTGTTGAAGCCTGGCTTGGAGAATTTTGAGCATTGCTTTACTGGCGTGTGAAATGAGTGTAACTGTGTGGTAGTTTGAGCATTCTTTGGCATTGCTTTTCTTTGGAATTGGAATGAAAACTGACCTTTTCCAGTCCTGTGGCCACTGCTGAGTTTTCCAAATTTGCTGGCATATTGAGTGCAGCACTTTCACAGCATCATCTTTCAGGATTTATCACCTCCACTAGCTTTGTTCGTAGTGATGCTTCCTAAGGCCCACTTGACTTCACATTCCAGGATGACTGGTTCTAGGTAAGTGACCACACCATCCTGATTATCAGGTCATGAAGATCTTTTTTGTACACTTCTTCTGTGTATTCTTACCACCTTTTCTTAATATCTTCTACTTCTGTTAACTCCATACCATTTCTGTCCTTTATTGAGCCCATCTTTGCATGAAACATTTCCTTGGTTTCTCTAACTTGCTTGAAGAGATCTCTAGTCTTTCCCACTCTATTGTTTTCCTCTATTTCTTTGCACTGATCCCTGAGGAAGGCTTTCTTATCTCTCCTTGCTATTCTTTGGAACACTGCATTCAAATGGGTATATCTTTCCTTTTCTTCTTTGCTTTTCACTTCTCTTCTTTTCACAGGTATTTGTAAGGCCTCCTCAAACAGCTATTTTGCTTTTTTGCATTTCTTTTTCTTGGGGATGGTCTTGATCCCTGTCTCCTGTACAATGTCACGAGCCTCTGTCCATAGTTCATCAGGCACTCTGTCTATCAGATCTAATCCCTTGAATCTATTTCTCACTTCCACTGTATAATTCTAAGGGATTTGATTTAGGTTATACCTGAATGGTTTAGTGGTTTTCCCTACTTTCTTCAATTTAAGTCTGAATTTGGCAATAAGAAGTTCATGATTTGAGTCACAGTCAGCTCCCAGTCTTATTTTTGCTGACTGTATAGAGCTTCTCCATCTTTGGCTGCAAAGAACTGGACATGGAAAAACAGACTGGTTCCAAATAGCAAAAGAAATACGTCAAGTCTGTATATTGTCACCCTGCTTATTTAACTTATATGCAGAGTACATCATGAGAAACACTGGGCTGGAAGAAGCACAAGCTGCAATCAAGACTGCCAGGAGAAATATCAATAACCTCAGATATGCAGATGATGCCACCTTTATGGCAGAAAGTGAAGAAGAACTAAACATCCTCTTGATCAAAGTGAAAGAGGAGAGTGAAAAAGTTGGCTTAAAGCTCAACATTCAGAAAACGAAGATCATGGCATCTGGCCCCATGACAAATAGATGGAGAAACTGTGGAAACAGTGACAGATTTTACTTTTTAGGTTCCAAAATCACTGCAGATGGTGACTGCAGCCATGAAATTAAAAGACGCTTTCTCCTTGGAAGTAAAGTTATGACCAACCTAGACAGCATATTAAAAAGCATAGATATTACTTTGCCAACCATGGTCCATCTAGTCAAGGCTCTGGTTTTTCCACTGCTCATGTATGGATATGAGAGTTGGACTAAAAAGAAAGCTGAGTGCCGAAGAATTGATGCTTTTGAACTGTGGCATTGGAGAAGACTCTTAAGAATCCCTTGAACTGCAAGGAGATCCAACCAGTCCATCCTAAAGGAAATCAGTTCTGAATATTCATTGGAAGGCCTGATGCTGAAGCTGAAATTCCAATACTTTGGCCACCTGATGCAAAGAGTTGACTCATTGGAAAAGACTCTGATGCTGGGAGGGATTGAAGGCGGGAGAAGAAGGGGATGACAGAGGATGAGATGGTTGGATGGCATTACCGACTCAATGGACATGAGTTTGAGTAAACTCTGGGAGTTGGTGATGGACAGAGAGGGCTGGCATGCTGCCATCCATGGGATCACAAAGAGTTGTACATGACTGAGCGACTGGACTGACTGACTGAAGGGAATAAAAATCCCATTGATTCATAGTCACTTTGAAGAGCTGAAGGGAGAAGAGTTAAGTGGGATGGAGATGGAAATGGAGGCTGTGGCAGTGGGGGAACACAGGATGAAGGACCCGGAAGAGCTGATAGAACTGAAGTAACCATGTGAAAATGACGCTGTGTCCAGGCACACAAGCAGACTATTTGAACAGAGTCCCTAGGAATGAATGTCACGTTGCTTGGCTCTATTTTGTGTGTGTGTTGGAGAAGATATCTTAATTTTCACCAGATTATATATGTGTGATTGATTATCCCTTACAGCACGGTTTGTGATGGGGAAGCAAAGGTCTTTAAAAAAGGGCCCCTGATGTGTATTGAGATCTAGGCCACATACCTCATGTAAATTGATGGTTAGGGACAGGGAGCCTCAGATTGTGTGTTCTCGTTTTGACTTCTTTGTATTAAAATGCAATTAGGAATAAATCTGCCATATGACCCAGCAATCCCACTACTGGGCATAAACCCTGAGAAAACCACAATTCTAAAAGACACATGTACCACCAATGTTCATTGCAGCACTATTTGCAATAGCCAAGACATGGAAGCAGCCTAGTTGTCCATCAAAGATGGATGGATGAAGAAGATGTGGTAAATATACAATGAAATGTTACACTGCCATAAAAAAGAATGAATTCGAGTCAGTTCCAGTGAGGTGGATAAAACTAGAGCCTACTTTATGGAGTAAAGTCAGAAAGAGAAAAACAAATATAGCATATTAACATGTATATACAGAATCTAGAATATATATAACACATACACACATATGTAACACATATATAACACATATATAGCACATGGGAATATATATAACACATGTATAGCATATTAACACATGTTTATGGGAGGGAAGGTCCCACTCCATTACTCTTGCCTGGAAAAATCTCATGGACAGAGGAGCCTGGTAGGCTGCAGTCCATGAGGTCGCTAAGAGTCAGACATGACTGAGCGACTTCACTTTCACTTTTCACTTTCATGCATTGGACAAGGAAATGGCAACCCACTCCAGTGTTCTTGCCTGGAGAATCCCAGGGACGGGGGAGCCTGGTGGGCTGCCGTCTATGGGGTCACACAGAGTTGGACATGACTGAAGCGACTTAGCAGCAGCAGCAGCAGCAGGCATACCTATGGCTGATTCATGTTGAGGTTTGACAGAAAACAACAAAATTCTGTAAAGCGATTATCCTTCAATTAACAAATGGATAAAAATTTTTAAAAATAAAGCAGAAAGCAAATATAACATTAACACAAATATATGAAATCTAGAAAAATTGTATTAATGAGCCTATTTGCAGAGAATGAAGGAGACACGGATATAGAGAATGGACTTGTGGACACAGTGAGGGAAGGAGAGGGTGGGAGAAATAGAGGAAGTAGCATTGACATATGTACACTATCATGTGTTTTAAAATAGACAGCTGGTGGGAAGTTGCTATGTAACACAGGGAGCCCAGTCTGGCACTCTGTGATGACCTGGAAAGGTAGGATGAGGGGATGGGAGGGAGGCTCAAGAGGAAAGGGATATATGTATGATTATGGCTGATTCATGTTGTTGTATGGCATAAACCAACACAACACTATAAATAAATAAATAAAGGAACTACAAAAATAAAATAAAATTGTATTTGTGTCTTCGGTGCAAACTAATGCTAGTGGTTGGCAGCCCCATGCACCAGTATGGTCCAGGAATGCCAGTGGGCCAGGGATGCTAACACAGAACTGAGGATCTGACACTGTTTATCCTAACATGAATTTGCAGATGCAGAAGTTGTCATTGCTGTTGTTCAGTCACTAGGTTGTGTCCAACTCTTTGCTACCCCACGCACTGTAGCACACCAGGCTTCCCTGTCCTTCACTATCTCCTGGAGTTTGCTCAAACTCATGTCCATTGAGTCAGTGATTCTATCCAGCCATCTCATCCTCTGCCACTCTCGTCTCCTTTTTCCTTCAATCTTTCCCAGCATCAGGGTCTTTTCCAGTGAGTCGGCTCTTCTCATCAGGTGGTCAAAGTATTAGAGATCCAGCATCGGTCCTTACTGTGAATAGTCAGGGTGGACTTCCTTTAGAATTGCCTCATTTGATCTCCTTGCAGTACAAGGTAGATGAACAGTCAGCTCTGGCAGATGATAAAACAAGATCTGAGGAGCCTCCTTGCTTGTCTATTTGATTTGCTGACCAGCCCCTGCTCAGTGCCTTACCGACAAGCTACAGGTTTTAGATGAGACACTCACCACCCTTGGGTACATTTTATCTGAAAATGAAGGTGTTGAGCTGGACAATCCCTTGGGTCTCTTCCAGTTCTAAAATGCTCCATCCTGGTAAATATCCACTCCTCACCCAGAATTTAAGCAGAGGTAGGGTTATGTGGGAGCCTGGCAGGCTACAGATCATGCGGTTGCATAAGAGTCGGACACAACTTAGTGACTAAACAACAGCAACAACGATAGGGTTATGTGGGGTAGAAGTGAGGGGACAGACATCACCTCTATAAGCAGCAGACTGGCAGAAGAAGGACTTGGGGTGGCACCCAGATTGTAGTGAGAAAAGGGCATACTTGTGCACCCAGTGGGTGAACACTTACAGGCTTATTCTCCCCAGGCTGAGCCTAGTGGGTGGCATCCACAAGGGTTGATATAAGAGGAGGCTTTCTCACCTGTTTCTGTAAGGGCCAGGATTTCTGAGCTTCCAACACTCTCTCACCTAATTTAATAAATGTCTCAAATGTGTGGTCTCGCACCTGGGAGGCAGGTTCTGAGGCTGCAGTGCCCTGCTCCCTGCTCTGGAGGCCTGGAACTCAACCACACTCACAAGTAGGCACTCAACGAGTGAGAGCAAACTGAATGGCCCTTGACTTTTCATATGAAAGAACAGAATGCTTGGCCATCAGTGATATTATACAAACACTGTCTATGCAAACATCATCACTACTCACTTTTGGAGTGCCTTGTGTGATTCCTGACTACACTCACCCTAACTCAACATCTACCTTTGTTTCACACATCCATTGCCTACCTCCTGTTGGAAGGGTATGGAAGGATGAGGGAAATGGCCCAGAAAAAGTGCTGGGATATCCAGCGAGGGAAATGCCACCTGCTTGAGATCAGGTGGACATCTGCCCACCCAGTGAATATGGGTAAATGATATCAGCAGCCTCCCTGCACCACATGTGGCTGGGGAGGGTATTAATGAGACCACTCCTGTGTCCCCAAGAGAGAATTGAGCCTAGAAAGAGTCTGGTTGTTTAGTGTCTCCTGAGCACTGGGAGGGGGCCAGGCAGAGTGTGGGGCCCTGAGCCCTCTTACCTCAACTCTCCTCTTGCTGTACCACCTGGAGATCTGGTCAGGTCTGTGGCCTGGGAAGGGGATGTACTCTTTTCTGTAAATGGTCTGGGGGGTTTTCTCAGTGGCTTTTGTGAACTGGAAAAAAAAAAAAAAAGTTTTTTTCAGGACAGTTTCTGTGATGCCCCTTCTCAAACTTCCGCTATATCCTCTCAGTTCCCAACCACTGGAAGCTGGGCAGAGAAAGGGTAAATAGGCATCCTGTACAATGTGGACTTTGACTGTACCCCCTCCCTCTCAGTACTTGAAAAGGAGTGCATTCAGGGACTTGGCACTCCCGTTCAAGACCCCTTGGGAAAGCTGTTTGGTGTCACCTGGTTGCTCACAGTCTACACCTGTTCCCTGTCTCTCTTCTCACTCCCTGCCCCTCCTCCTTCCTGCTTGACTCTTCCCTTTCTTTTTCTTCTTTGTTTCTCGCTCTTCCCAACTCTATGCTTTCTTTCCCCTGAAAATGAAAGTGTTAGAAGATCAGTTGTGTCCAACTCCTTGCAGCCCCATGGACTGTAGCCCACCAGGCTCCTCTCTCCATGGAATTCTCCAGGCAAGAATACTGGAGTGGCCAGGGCCACCATGCCTTCCATGGTGTCCAGGGCTTTACCTAACTCATCCTGGGATGGCACTGGCCCATCTCAGTAGAGTGAGAACAGCCTCTACACTGGTTTTGTGTCTACAAAAGACACTGGGCACCCTCAAGCTTCTCCTTGGACTCACAGAAGAGGTGGCCCAAGTCCTCTGGAGCCCCATCATCGCAGTTGAAATAGAAGCCCAGAGAGAGAGTTTCTGTTGATCAGTGGGCTCAGAAGCTGACTGCAAGTAACACCAGAGAGGCACTCATGAGCCCTTTGAATTCCAACCACCAGTAGCACCCTGTGCAGGATGCCTCATCTAAACAACAAACAAAACAAAAATACAAACCCAGTCATCAGCAGACAGGATTACCATTTTACTCAGCCTTGCCCATCAGAGGAAAAACAAAGAAAGAAACAAAAACTCAGCACAAATCTCACCCTATAGGAAGCTTACACAAACCACTGGACCAATCTTAGGAGGGCAGAAACCAAAAGAAAGATAGAATTCAACCTTGAAGCCTGGGAAAAGGAGAACCCAAACACAATAAGTTAAAAAAACAAATAATGAAAATGCAGAGAAATACTAAACAAATGAAGTAACAAATTAGAAACACAGAAGTCCAAATAAATGAAAAGGAAATAAGTAAACAATCTGAAAAAGAATTCAGAACAATGATAGTGAAGATGATCCAAAACCTCAAAAACAAAATGGAGAAAATGAAAGAATCAATTAACAACATCTAGAAGAATTAAAGAATAAACATACAGAGAAACAACACAATTACTGAAATTAAAACTAATCTGGAAGGAATCAATAGCAGAATATCTGAAGCAGAAGAACGAATTGGTGAGCTGAAAGATAAAATGGTGGAAATAACTTCTGAAGAGCAGAATAAAGTAAAAAGAATGAAAAGAACTGAGGATAGTCTCAGAGACCTCTGGGACAGTATCAAACATACCAACATTTGAATGATAGGGGTCCCAAAAGAAGAAGAGAAAAAGAAAGGGTATGAGACAATTTTTTAAGAGATTATAGTTGAAAATTTCCCCAACATGGAAAGGAAATAGTCAATCAAGTCCAAGAGGCTCAAGGAGTCCCATACAGAATAAACCCAAGGACAAACACTCCAAGACACATACTAATCAAACTAACAAGGACTAAACACAAAGAAAGAATATTAAAAGCAGCAAAGGAAAAACAAGTAACACACAAGGGAAACCCCATATGTTTAACAGCTGGTCATTCAGCAGAAATTCTGCAGGCCAGAAGGGAATGGCAGGATATATTTAAAGTACTGAAAGGGAAAAATCTACCACCAAGATTACTGTACCCAGCAAGAGTATCATTCAGAATTGATGGAGAAATAAAAAGCTTTTCAGACAAGCAAAAGTTAAGAGAATTCAGTACTACCAAAACAGCTTTACAACAAATATTAAAGGGATTTATATAGTAAAGAAATACAAGAGAAGGAAAAATACCTACAAAATCAACCCTAAAACAATTAAGAAAATGGGAATAGGAACATATATATCAATAATTACTTTAAATGTAAATGGATTAAATGTTTCAACCAAAAGACACAGACTGGTTGAATGAAAACCAAATAAGACCCATATTTATGCTGTCTATAAGAAACACACTTCAGACCTAAAGACATATATAGAGTGAAAGTGAGAGGATGGAAAAATATATTCCAAGCAAATGGGAAGCAAAAGAAAGCTTGAGTAGCAATCCTCACATCAGACAAAATAGACCTTAAAATAAAGAAGATTACAAGAGATAAGGAGGGACACTACATAATGATCAAGGGATCAATCCAAGAAGAGGACATAACAATTGTAAATATCTATACACCCAACATAGGAGCACCTCAATACATAAGACAAACACTAACAGAAATAAAAGGAGAAATTCACAGTAACACATTAATAGTAGGAGACTTTAACACCCCAGTTACCAATGGACAGATCATCAATACAGAAAATTAATAAGCAAACACAAGTCGTAAATGATACATTAGATGAGATGGATCTCATTGATATCGTCAGAACATTCCATCCAAATGCAGAAGAATACACATTCTTCTCAAGTGCACATGGAACATTCTCCAGGATATACCACATCTCAGGTCACAAATCAAACCTCAGTAAATTTAAGAAAACTGAAATCATATCAAGCATCTTCTCCAACCACAACACTATGAGACTAAGTATCAATTACAGAAGAAAACTGTAAGAAACACAAACACATGGAGATTAAACAATACGTTTCTAAATAACCAACAGGTTACTGAAGAAATCAAAAGGGAAATTAAAATTTTTCTAGAAACAAATGATGATGAAAATATGACAACTCAAAACCTATGGGGTGCAGCAAAAGCAGTTATAAGAGGGAAGTTTATACTAATAACAATCCTACCTCAAGAAACAAGAAAAACATCAAATAGACAACCTAACTTTACACCTAAAACAACTGGAAAAAGAAGAACAAAAAAAATTAGTAGAAGAAAAGAAATCATAAAGATATGAGCAGAAATACATGAAAAAGAAATGAAAGAAACAACTGTAAAGATTAATAAAACTAAAAGCTGGTTCTTTAAGAAGATAAATAAAATTGACAAACTTTTAGCCAGACTCATCAAGCAAAAAAGGAGAAGAATCAAATCAACAAAATTAGAAATGAAAAAGAAGTTACAACAGACAGTGCAGAAATACAAAGGATTATAAGAGACTATTATGCACAACTGTAAAGGAGATACCCCTCATCCAAGGTAAGGAGCAGCAGCTGTGCTTTGCTGGAGCAGCTGTGAAGAGATACCCCACGCCCAGGGTAAGAGAAACCCAAGTAAGATGGTAGGTGTTGCAAGAGGGCATCAGAGGGCAGACACACTGAAACCATACTCACAGAAAACTAGTCAATCTAATCACACTAGGACCACAGCCTTGTCTAACTCAATGAAACCAAGCCATGCCTGCAGGGCAACCCAAGACGGGTGGGTCGTGGTGGAGAGGTCTGACAGAATGTGGTCCACTGGAGAAGGAAATGGCAAGCCACTTCAGTATTCTTGCCTTGAGAATCCCATGAACAGTATGAAAGGCAAAATGATAGATTACTGAAAGAGGAACTCCCCAGGTCATTAGGTGCCCAATATGCTACTGGAGATCAGTGGAGAAATTACTCCAGAAAGAATGAAGGGATGGGGCCAAAGAAAAAACAATACCCAGTTGTGGATGTGACTGGTGATAGAAGCAAGATCCGATGCTGTAAAGAGCAATATTGCATAGGAACCTGGAATGTTAGGTCCATGAATCAAGGCAAATTGAAAGTGGACAAACAAGAGATGGCAAGGGTGAATGTCGACATTCTAGGAATCAGCGAACTAAAATGGACTGGAACGGGTGAATTTAACTCAGATGACCATTATATCTACTACTGTGGGCAGGAATCCCTTAGAAGAAATGGAGTAGCCATCATGGTCAACAAAAGAGTTCGAAATGCAGTACTTGGATGCAATCTCAAAAACGGCAGAATGATCTCTGTTCATCTCCAAGGCAAACCATTCAATATCACATTTACCCAAGTCTATGCCCCAACCAGTAACGCTGAAGACACTGAAGTTGAACGGTTTTATGAAGACCTACAAGACCTTTTAGAACTAACACCGAAAAAAGATGTCCTTTTCATTATAGGGGACTGGAATGCAGAAGTAGGAAGCCAAGAAACACCTGGAGTAACAGGCAAATTTGGCCTTGGAATGCGGAATGAAGCAGGGCAAAGACTAATAGAGTTTTGCCAATAAAATGCACTGGTCATAGCAAACACCTTCTTCCAACAACACAAGAGAAGACTCTACACATGGACATCACCAGCTGGTCAACACTGAAATCAGATTGATTATATTCTTTGCAGCCAAAGATGGAGAAGCGCTATACAGTCAACAAAAACAAGACCAGGAGCTGACTGTGGCTCTGATCATGAACTCCTTATTACCAAATTCAGACTCAAATTGAAGAAAATAGGGAAAACCACTAGACCATTCAGGTATGGCCTAAATCAAATCCCTTATGATTAAACAGTGGAAGTGAGAAATAGATTTAAGGGCCTAGATCTGATAGATAGAGTGCCTGATGAACTATGAAATAAGGTTTGTGACATTGTACAAGAGACAGGGATCAAGACCATCCCCATGGAAAAGAAATGCAAAAAAGCAAAATGGCTGTCTGGAGAGGCATTACAAATAGCTGTGAAAAGAAGTGAAAAGCAAAGGAGAAAAGGAAAGATATAAGCATCTGAATGCAGAGTTCCAAAGAATAGCAAGAAGAGAAAAGAAAGCCTTCTTCAGCGATCTATGCAAAGAAACAGAGGAAAACAACAGAATGAGAAAGACTAGAGATCTCTTCAAGAAAATTAGAGATATCAAGGGAACATTTCATGCAAAGATGGGCTCGATAAAGGACAGAAATGGTATGGACCTAACAGAAGCAGAAGATATTAAGAAGAGGTAGCAACAATACATGGAAGAACTGTACAAAAAAGATCTTCACGACCCAGATAATCATGATGATGTGATCACTCATCTAGAGCCAGACATCCTGGAATGTGAAGTCAAGTGGGCCTTAGAAAGCATCACTACGAACAAAGCTAGTGGAGGTGATGAATTCCAGCTGAGCTGTTTCAAATCCTGAAAGATGATGCTGTGAAAGTGCTGCACTCAATATGCCAGCAAATTTGGAAAACTCAGCAGTGGCCACAGGACTGGAAAAGGTCAGTTTTCATTCCAATTCCAAAGAAAGGCAATGCCAAAGAATGCTCAAACTACCGAACAATTGCACTCATCTCACATGCTAGTAAAGTAATGCTCAAAATTCTCCAAGCCAGGCTTCAGCAATATGTGAACCGTGAACTTCCTGATGTTCAAGCTGGTTTTAGAAAAGGCAGAGGAACCAGAGATCAAATTGCCAACATCTGCTGGATCATGGAAAAAGCAAGAGAGTTCCAGAAAAACATCTATTTCTGCTTTATTGATTATGCCAAATCCTTTGACTGTGTGGATCAAAATAAACTGTGCAAAATTCTTCAAGACATGGGGATACCAGACCACCTAACCTGCCTCTTGAGAAATCTGTATGCAGGTCAGGAAGCAGCAGTTAGAACTGGACATGGAACGACAGACTGGTTCCAAATAGGAAAAGGAGTACGTCAAGGCTGTATATTGTCACCCTGCTTATTGAACTTCTATGCAGAATACATCATGAGAAACGCTGGACTGGAAGAAACACAGGCTGGAATCAAGATTGCCGGGAGAAATATCAATCACTTCAGATATGCAGATGACACCACCCTTATGGCAGAAAGTGAAGAGGAGCTAAAAATCCTCTTAATGAAAGTGAAAGAGGAGAGTGAAAAAGTTGGCTTAAAGCTCAACATTCAGAAAACGAAGATCATGGCATCCGGTCCCATCACTTCATGGCAAATAGATGGGGAAACAGTGGAAACAGTGTCAGACTTTATCTTTTTGGGCTCCAAACTCACTGCAGATGGTGACTGCAGCCATGAAATTCAAGGACGCTTACTCCTTGGAAGAAAAGTTATGACGAACCTAGATAGCATATTCAAAAGCAGAGACATTACTTTGCTGACTAAGGTCCGTCTAGTCAAGGCTATGGTTTTTCCTGTGGTCATGTATGGATGTGAGAGTTGGACTGTGAAAAAAGCTGAGCGCCAAAGAATTGATGGTTTTGAACTGTGGTGTTGGAGAAGATTCTTGAGAGTCCCTTGGACTGCAAGGAGATCCAACCAGTCCATTCTGAAGGAGATCAACCCTGGGATTCCTTTGGAAGGAATGATGCTAAAGCTGAAGCTTCTGTACTTTGGCCACCTCATGCAAAGAGTTGACTCATTGGAAAAGACTTTGATGCTGGGAGGGATTGGGGACAGGAGGAGAAGGGGATGACCGAGGATGAGATGGCTGGATGGCATCACTGACTCGATGGACGTGAGTCTGAGTGAACCCCGGGAGATGGTGATGGACAGGGAGGCCTGGTGTGCTGCGATTCATGGGGTCGCAAAGAGTCGGACACGACTGAGCGACTGAACTGAACTGAACTGAACTGATATGGCAATAAAATGGATAACCTGGAAGAAATGGACAGATTCTTAGAAAAGTTCAATCTTGCAAGACTGAACCAGGAAGAAATAGAAATTAGGGACAACCCAATTACAAGCACTGAAATGGAAACTGTGATCAAAAATCTCTCAAAAAACAAAAGCCCTGGACCAGATGGCTTCACAGGAGAATTCTATCAAGCATTTAGAGAAGAGCTAATGCCTATCCTTCTAAAACGCTTTCATAAAGTTGCAGAGGGAGGAATACTTCCAAACTCACTCTGGGAAACTCAACCCTGATACCAAACCAGACAAAGATAACACATAAAAAGAAGAACTAATGCCTATCCTTCTAAAACGCTTTCATAAAGTTGCAGAGGGAGGAATACTTCCAAACTCACTCTGGGAAACTCAACCCTGATACCAAAACCAGACAAAGATAACACATAAAAAAGAAAACTACAGGCCAATATCAGTGATGAACATAGATGCAAAAATTCTCAACAAAATTTTAGCAAACAGACTTCAGCAATGCATCAAAAAGCTTATACACCATGATCAAGTTGGGTTTATTCCAGGGATGCAAGGATTCTTCAACATATGCAAATCAATCAATGTGATACACCATATTAACAAATTGAAAGATAAAAACCATATGATAATCTCAATAATGCAGAAAAAGGCTTTGACAAAATTCAGCACCCATTTAGGATGGAAACTCTTCAAAAAATGGGCATAGAAGGAAACTACCTCAACATAGTAAAGGCCATATATGATAAGCCTACAGCAAACATTAATCTCAATGGTGAAAAACTGAAAGTATTCCCCTTAAAATCAGGAACAAGATGAGCATGTCTACTTTCACCACTATTATTTAACATAGTTCTGGAAGTCCTAGCTACAGCAATCAGAGAAGCAAAATAAATAAAAGGAATCCAGATCAGAAAAGAAGAAGTAAAGCTCTTTGCAGGTGACATGATACTGTACACAAAAACCCTAAATAATGAAAAAATTACTAGAGCTAACCAGTGAATTCAGCAAAGTTGCAGGATACAAAACCAATACACAGAAATCACTTGCATTTCTATATACTAACGATGAAACATCAGAAAGAGAAATTAAGGAATCAATCCCATTCACCATTGCAACTAAAAGAATTAAATATCTAGGAATAAACTTACCTAAGGAGACAAAAAACTGTACACAGAAAATTATGAAAGAAATCAAAGATGACATAAATGGAGAGATACTCCATGTTCCTGGGTAGGAAGAATCAATATTGTGAAAATGACTATACTACCAAATGCAATCTACAGATTCAGTGCAATCCCTAGCAAATTACCAATAATATTTTTCACAGGATTATAACAAAAAATTTCACAATTCATATGGAAACAAAAAAGACCCTGCATAGCCAAAGCAGTCTTGAGAATAAAGAATGGAGCTGAAGGAATCAACCTTCCTGACTTCAGATTATACTACCAAGCTACAGTCATGAAGACAGTATGGTACTGGCATAAAAACAGAAATATAGACCAATGGAAAAAGATAAAAAAACCCAGATATAAACACATGCACCTATGGATACCTTATTTTTTTTTTTTTTTTACAAAGAAGGCAAGAATACACAATGGGGCAAAGACAGCCTCTTCAACAAGTGGTACTGGGAAAACTGGACAGTGACATGCAGAGGAATGAAATTAGAACACTTTCTAACATCATACACAAAGATAAACTCAAAATGGATTAAAGACCTAAATGTAAGATCAGAAACTATAAAACTCTTAGAGAAAAATATAGGCAGAACACTCAATGACATAATTCGAAGCAAGATCCTCTATGAACACCTCCTAGAGGAATGGAAATAAAAACCAAACTAAACAAGTGGGACCTGATTAAACTTAAAAGCTTTCACACAAAAAAGAAAACTATAAGCAAGGTGAAAAGACAACGTGCAGAATGGGAGAAAATAATAGCAAATGAAACAACTGACAAAGGATTAATTTCCAAAATACACAAAATACACATATAGCTCACTACCAGAAAAACAACCCCCAAAACTGGAAATAGAACTGCCATATGACCCAACAATCCCACTGCTCGGCATACACACCGATGAAACCAGAATTGAAAGAGACACATGTACCCCAATGTTCATCACAGCACTGTTTATAATAGCCAGGACATGGAAGCAACCTAGATGCCCATTAGTAGACGAATGGATAAGAAAGCTGTGGTATATATACACAATGGACTATTACTCAGCCATTAAAAAGAATACATTTGAATCAATTCTAATGAGGTGGATGAAAATGGAACCTATTATACAGAGTGAAGTAAGCCAAAAAGAAAAATACCAATACACTATACTAAGACATATATATGGAATTTAGAAAGATGGTAATGACGACCCTATATGCAAGACAGCAAAACAGACACAGATGTATAGAACAGTCTTTTGGACTCTGTGGGAGAGGATGAGGGTGGGATGAGTTGGGAGAATGGCGTTGAAACATGTATATTATCATATGTGAAACGAATCACCAGTCCAGATTCAATGCATGATACAGGGTTCTCGGGGTTGCTGCACTGGGATGACCCAGAGGGATGGGATGGGGAGGGAGGTGGGAGGGGGGTTCAGGATGGGGAACGCATGTACACCCATGGCAGATGCATATCGATGTATGGCGAAACCAATACAATATTGTAAAGTAAAAATAAATAAATAAATAAACCCATAGGTCTGCTTAAAAAAAAAAAATCAAAAAGTGGGAAAAAGACCTAAATAGACATTTCTCTATTTGGACATGCAGATGGCTAACAAACACTTGAAAAGATGTTCAACATTGCTCATTATTCAGTTCAGATCAGTTCAGTCACTCAGTCATGTCCGACTCTGCGACCCCATGAATCGTAGCACACCAGGCCTCCCTGTCCATCACCAACTCCCAGAATTCACTCAAACTCATGTCCATCAAGTCAGTGATGCCATCCAGCCATCTTATCCTCTATCATCCCCTTCTCCTCCTGCCCTCAATCCCTCCTAGCATCAGAGTCTTTTCCAATGAGGCAACTCTTCGCATGAGGTGGCCAAAGTACTGGAGTTTCAGCTTTAGCATCAGTTCTTCCAATGGTCATCCAGGACTGATCTCCTTTAGGATGGACTGGTTGGATCTCCTTGCAGTCCAAGGGACTCTCAAGAGTCTTCTCCAACACCATAGTTCAAAAGCATCAATTCTTTGGCCCTCAGCTTTCTTCACAGTCCAACTCTCACATCCATACATGACTACTGAAAAAACCATAGCCTTGCTCATTGTTAGAGAAATGCACATCAAAACTACAATGAGTTATCACCTCACACCAGTCAGAATCAGTTCAGTTCAGTTCAGTCGCTCAGTCGTGTCTGACTCTTTGCGATCCCATGAATCACAGCACACCAGGCCTCCCTGTCCATCACCAACTCCCGGAGTTCACTCAGACTCGCCTCCATCGAGTCAGTGATGCCATCCAGCCATCTCATCCTCGGTCATCCCCTTCTTCTCCTGCCCCCAATCCCTCCCAGCATCAAAGTCTTTTCCAATGAGTCAACTCTTTGCATGAGGTGGCCAAAGTACTGGAGTTTCAGCTTTAGCATCATTCCTTCCAAAGAAATCCCAGGGTTGATCTCCTTCAGAATGGACTGGTTGGATCTCCTTGCAGTCCAAGGGACTCTCAAGAATCTTCTCCAACACCACAGTTCAAAACCATCAATTCTTTGGTGCTCAGTCTTCTTCACAGCCCAACTCTCACATCCATACATGACCACTGGGAAAACCATAGCCTTGACTAGCCAGACCTTAGTCGGCAAAGTAAGGTCTCTGCTTTTGAATATACTATCTAGGTTGCTCATAACCTTTCTTCCAAGGAGTAAGCGTCCTTGAATTTCATGGCTGCAGTCACCATCTGCAGTGATTTTGGAGCCCAAAAAGATAAAGTCTGACACTGTTTCCACTGTTTCCCCATCTATCTCCCATGAAGTGGTGGGACTGTATGCCAGTCAGAATGGCCATCATCAAAAAGTCTACAAACAGTAAATGATGGAAAGGGTGTGGAGAAAAGGGAATGCTCTTGCACTGTTTGTGGGAATGCAAATTGATACAGCCACTGTGGAAGATGGTATGAAAGTGAAGTGAAAGTGAAGGTACCTCAGTCGTGTCCAGTTGTATCCATGGACTGTACAGTCCATGAAATTCTCCAGGCCAGAATACTGGAGTGGGTAGCTTTTCCCTTCTCCAGGGGATCTTCCCCATCCAGGGATCAAAACCAGGTCCCCCACATTGCAGGCCGATTCTTTAGCAGCAGAGCCACAAAGGAAGACAGTATGGAGACTCCTTAAAAAACTAGGAATAAAACCACCATATGACCCAGCAATCCCACTCCTAGGCATATACCCTGAGGAAACCAAAATTTTAAAAGACACATGTATCCCATTATTCACTGCAACACTATTTACAATAGCTAAAATATGGAAGCAACCTAGATGTCCATCGAGAGATAAATGGATAAGGAAGTTGTAGAACATATACACAATGAAATATTACTCAGCTGTAAAAAGGAATGCCTTTGAGTCAGTTCTAATGAGGTGGATGAATCTAGAATCTATTGTACAGAGTGAAGTAAGTCAGAAAGAGAAAGATAAATATCATATTCTAACACATATATATATGGAATCTATTTTTTTTTAATTTTTACTTTATTTTACAATACTGTATTGGTTTTGCCATACATTGACATGAATCCTCCATGGGTGTACATGCGTTCCCAAACATGAACCCCCCTCCCACCTCCCTCCCCACAACATCCCTCTGGGTCATCCCGGTGCACCAGCCCCAAGCATGCTATATGGAATCTAGAAAAATGGTACTGAAGAATTTACTTCCAGGACAGCAGTGGAGAAACAGACATAGAGAATAGACTTGTGGACATGGGGAGAGGGGAGGAGAGGGTGAGATGCATGGAGAGAGTGACATGGAAACTCACATTACCATATGTAAAATAGATAGCCAACGGGAATTTGCTGTATGGCTAAGGAAACTCAAATAGGGGCTCTGTCTCAAACTAGAGGGGTAGGATGGGGAGGGAGATGGGAGGGAAGTTCAAAAGGGAGGGGATATATGTATATCTATGGCTGATTCATGTTGAGGTTTGACAGAAAACAACAAAATTCTGTAAAGCAGTTATCCTTCAATAAAAATAAATATGTTTTAAAATAAATGAATACTAGAGTGGGTAGCTGTTCACTTATCCAGGGGATCTTTCCCATCCAGGGATTGAACCCAGGTCTCCTGCATTTTTTAACCATCTGAGCCACCAGAAAAGCCCTATTATATCACAATTTTTCATTGTTTTTTGAAATTCATTGTAATAAAAGATGAATAATAAAATTTACCATTTTGACTATTTTTATTTTATTTGGCTGCAGTGCATATTAGTTGTAGCACAAAGGATTTTTAGTCTTGGCATGTGTAATCTATTTAGTTGTAGCATATGGAATCTAGTTCCGTGTGTGTGTGTGTGTGTGTGTGAGTGCGTGCGTGCGTGCGTGCACTCAGTCGCTAAGTCATGTCCAACTCTTTTGTGACCCTATGGCCTGTAGGCTGCCAAGCTCCTCTGTCCATGGAATTTCCCAGGCAAGAATACTGAAGCAGGTTGCCATTTCCTTCTTCAGGTGATCTTCTGAACCCAGGGATCAAACCCTCATCTTTTGGTTCTCCTGCTTTGGCAGGCAAGTTCTTTAGTACTGAACGACTTGATTAGCTGCATCCCTAATTAGGGATCAAAACCCAGGTCCCCTGGGAGTTTGCAGTGTTAGCCATTGGACCACCAGGGAAGTCCCATTTTTAACTACATTTAACTGTGCAGCTCAGTGGCATTAACTACATTCCCACTGATGAGCAATAACCACCTCCATCCACTTGCAGGACTTTTTCATCATCTCAAACTGAAACTCTGTCCCCTTTAAGCAACAGCTCTCCGTTCTTCCCTTGCTCAGCCCCTGGCAACCACCATTGTACTTTCTATTTCTATGAATTTGACTACACTGCTGTACCTCAGATCTTCCCAGGTGGCGCTAGTGGTAATTCTGCCTGGAAGTGCAAGAGATATAAGAGACGTGGATTTCATCCCTGGGTCAGGAAGATCCCCTGGATGAGGGTATGGCAACCCACACCAGTATTCTTGCCTGGAGAATCCCATGGACAGAGGAGCCTGGGGGAGGTCTACGGGGTCAAAAAGAGTTGGACACGACTAAAGCGACTGAGCACGGCACGCACTGTATAAGAGGGAGTACGCAGTATTTGTCTTTGGTGACTAACATTGCACTAGGGACAGAGGTTCATGACATTGTACAGAAGACAGGGATCAAGACCATCCCCAAGATAAAGAAATGCAAAAAAGCAAAACAGCTGTCTGAGGAGGCTTTACAAATAGCTGTGAAAAGAAGAGAAGTGAAAAGCAAAGGAGAAAAGGAAAGATATACCCATTTGAATACAGAGTTCCAAAGAATAGCAAGGAGATATAAAAAGGCCTTCCTCAGTGATCAATGCAAAGTAATAGAGGAAAACAATAGAATGGGGAAGACTAGAGATCTCCTCAAGAAAGTTAGAGATACCAAGGAAATGTTTCATGCAAAGATGGGCTCAATAAAGGACAAAAATGGTATGGACCTAACAGAAGCATAATATATTAAGAGGAGGTGGCACGAATACACAGAAGAACTGTACAAAAAAGATCTTCATGACCCAGATAATCACGATGGTGTGATCACTCACCTAGAGCCAGACATCCTGGAATGTGAAGTCAAGTGGGCCTTAGGAAGAATCACTACCAACAAGGCTAGTGGAGGTGATGGAATTCCAGTTGAGCTATTTAAAATCCTAAAAGATGATGCTGTGAAAGTGCTTCACTCATTATGTCAGCAAATTTGGAAAACTCAGCAGTGGCCACAGGACTGGAAAAGGTCAGTTTTCATTTCAATCCCAAAGAAAGGCAATGCTAAAGAATGTTCAAACTACCACACAGTTGCACTCATCTCACACACTAGTCAAGTAATGCTCAAAATTCTCCAAGCTGTGTTTCAACAGTACGTGAATTGTGAACTTCCAGATGTTCAAGCTGGTTTTAGAAAAGGCAGAGGAACCAGAGATCAAATTGCCAACATCCACTGGATCATCAAAAAGCAAGAGAATTCCAGAAAAATATGTATTTCTGCTTTTTGACTCTGCCAAAGCCTTTGTGTGGATCACAATAAACTGGAAAATTCAGAAAGAGACGGAAATACCAGACCACCTGACCTGCCTCTTGAGAAACCTGTTATGCAGGTCAGGAAGCAACAGTTAGAACTGGATATGAACAACAGACTGGTTCCAAACAGGAAAAGGAGGACATCAAGGCTGTATATTGTCATCCTGCTTCTTTAACTTATAGGCAGAGAACATCATGAAAAATGCTGGGCTGGATGAAGCACAAGCTGGAATCAAGATTGCCAGAGGAAATATCAATAACCTCAGATATGCAGATGACACCACCCTTATGGCAGAAAGTGAAGAGGAGCTAAAAACCCTCTTGATGAAAGTGAAAGTGGAGAGTGAAAAAGTTGACTTAAAGCTCAACATTCAGGAAACTGAGATCATGGCATCTGGTCTCATCACTTCATGGCAAATAGATGGGGAAACAGTCAAAACAGTAAGAGACTATTTTGGGGGGGCTCCAAAATTGCTGAAGATGGTGACTGCAGCCATGAAATTAAAAGACACTTGCTCCTTGGAATAAAAGTTATGACCAACCTAGACAGCATATTAAAAAGCAGAGACATTGCTTTGCCAACAAAGGTCCGTCTAGTCAAGGCTATGGTTTAACATCCAGTGGTCATGAATGGATGTGAGAGTTGGACTGTGAAGAAAGCTGAGCACCAAAGAATTGATGCTTTTGAACTGTGGTGTTGGAGAAGACTCTTGAGAGTCCATTGGACTGCAAGGAGATCCAACCTGTCCATCCTATGGGAAATCAATCTTGAATATTCATTGGAAGGACTGATGCTGAAGCTGAAACTCCAATACTTTGGCCACTTGATGCAAAGAGCTGACTCATTTGAAAAGACCCTGATGCTGGGAAAGATTGAAGGCAGAAGGAGATGGGGACAACAGAGGATGAGGTTTTTGGATGGCATCAGCGCCTCAATGGACGTAAGTTTGAGTAAATTCCAGGAGTTGGTGATGGACAGGGAGGCCTGGTGTTCTGCAGTTGCAGAGTCAGACATGATTGAGCAACTGAACTGAACTGAACATTGCACTTAACTTAGTGTCTTCAAGGTTTATCTACACGGCAGCATGTTTCATAATTTCCTTTCTCTTAAAGATTGAGTAATATTCTATTGTATGTATATGCTCTATTTTGCTTTTCCATTCCTCACTGAATTACTTCTATCTTCCAGTTCCTGTGAATAATGCTGTTAAGAATATAAATAGGCAAATATGTCTCTGCAAGAGCCTGCTTTCACTCTTGATAATAAATTCTTTCATACATAAAGTTTTTAATTTTGGTGAAGTCCAGTTTATCTATTTTTTCTCTTGTTCCCTATATTAAGGGTGTCATATCCAATAAATCAGTGCCAAATTTAATGTCATGTAGCTTTTCTCCTGTTTTCTTCTAAGAGTTTTATAATTTTAGGTCTTACATATAGACCTAAAGACCTTACATATAGGTCTTTGATTCATTTTGAATTAATTTTTGAATATGGTGTGAGGTAGGTGTCCAACTTCATTCCTTTGCATGGGTATGATTGTTGCTGGGCTTTTCATATACGGTCTTTATTATGTTAAGGTGAAGTGGAAGTCACTCAGTTGTGTCCAACTCTTTGTGACCCCATGGACTATACAGTCCATGGAATTCTCCAGGCCAGAATACTGGAGTGGGTAGCTGTTTCCTTCTCCAGAGGATCTTCCCAACCCAGGGATCAAACCCAGGTCTCCCACATTGCAGATGGATTCTTTACCAGCTGAGCCACCAGAGAAGCCCAAGAATACTGGAGTGTGTAGCCTATCCCTTCTCCAGTAGATCTTTCTGACCCAGAAATGGAACCAGGGTCTCCTGCACTGCAGGCAGAGCTTGGTCTCTGAGCTACCAGGGAAGCCCTCTGGTAAAGTAGTTAAAAGCTAAGTAGAATTCACCAGTGAAGCCACCTAGTCCTGGGCTTTTATTTTGGGGAGCTCTTTGATTACTGATTAAATTTTCTTACTAGTTATATGTCTATTCATACTTTCTATTTCTTCTTGATCCTTTCTTTTATATACCCTGCCCTTCTTTGGCTCTTGTAACATTTTTTCACTTAGACTTCATTTTCTATGAAATTAATACAGTGCCACCTCACTCTCTTTGAGTTGATATTTGCAGGGAGTATCCTTTTGTAGTCTTTCATTTTCAACTTTTGCATGTCCTTAGATCTAAACACAGTCTCATAGATGGTAGATGAAAAAAAATCTTGTTTTTTTTCCCCCATTCTGCAAATCTCTTTTGATAAGCATTTAATCTATTTACATTTAAAGTAATTACTAAAAAAAAAAGAAAGTAATTACTGTTATTAACTTTTACCGTTTTGTTATTTGTTTTCTTTTTTGTCTTATAGGGCTTTTTGTCCCTCCTTTTCACCATTACTACTTTTCTTTGTGTTTATTTAATTTTTAGTAGTGACCTATTTTTCTTTCTCATTTCCTCTTGTGTATATTTTAGAGAGATTTTCTTCATAGTTATCATGGGAATTATACATAACATCTTAAATTAATAGTGATCTATCTTATTTTTTAATTAATTTTTTAGCTTTTTACTTTATACTGGAGTATAGCTGATTAATATTGTTGATAGTTTCAGGTGGACAGCAAAGGGTCTCAACCATCCATACACATGTATCCATTCTCCCCCAAACTCCCCTCCAATCCAGGCTGCCACATAACCTGGAGCAGAGTTCCCTGTGCTATATAGTAGGTCCTTGTTGGTTACTCATTTTAAATATAGCAGTGTGTACACGTTTATCCCACACTCCCTAATTATCCATTCTCCCCTCCCTTCCCCCACAGGGAACCATAAATTCATTCTCTAAGTCTGTGAGTCTGTTTCTGCTTTGTAAGTAAGTTCATTTGTATCATTACTTTTTAGACTCTGTATATAAGGGATGTCATATATTATTTCTCTATGTGACTTATCACTCAGTGTGATAATCTCTATGTCCATCCAAATTGCATAACAATCTATTTTAAATTCATACTATCTTGCCTTAACTCATTAATAAAAACCTACTCTGATATAGCTTTGCCCTCCCTCGTTTTGTGTTATTGGTGTCACAAATTACATGTTGATATACTGTGTACTCATTAACATGAATTTATAATATTTTATGCTTTTGTGTTTTTTAATTGTGTAGAAAATAATGGAATTACAAACCAAAATTACAATAATGATGGTGTCTATACTTGTGCATTTATCTTTACCAGGGGTCTTTATATTTTCATATAACTTCAAGTTACTGTTTAGCATTTCTCCATACTAACTTCAAGGACTCCCATTAGCACTTCCTGTAGGGAAGATGTAGCAGTAATGAACTCCCTCAGCTTCTGTTTATCTGGGAAAGTTTTTATTTCTCCATTTTTGAAGGAAAGTTTTGTTGGCTGAGCTATTCTCAGTCAGTAGTGGGATGGGGCTTTGGGAGGGTGGGGTTTGGTTTTATTTAGGTTTTGCTTTGCAGGGACTGAGCCCTTTAAAGATATCACCCCACTGTTTTCTGACCTCCAAAGTTTCTGCTGAAAAATCTAATGATAATCTTATTAGGGCTCCCTTGTATGCGATGAGTCATTTTTCTCTTGCTGTTTTGAAGATTCTCTCTTTTTCTTTGACTTTCAACAGATTGGTTATAATTGTCTCTGTGTATCTGAGGATTTAACTTATTTGGTCTCCACCAAGCTTCTGGGATTGAAGTGTTCAGTCATTATTTCTTCAGATAATCTCTCTGCCCCTTTCTCTTTTAATTTATCCCATAGTCAGCATATTGGTCAACTTGAGGGTGTCCCACAAGTCTTTGGCCTTTGCTCATGTTTCTTCATTCATTCCTCTTTTTGCTACCTAGGCTCAATAATTTCAAATAATCTATCTTCAAGTTTTCTGATTCTTACTACTGTCTGTTCAAACCCACTTTTGAATGTCTCTAGTGAATTTTTTTTCATAAATGTTACTGTATATTTCAATTCCATTTTTTTATTTGGGCTTCCCAGGTGGCTCAGGGATAAAGAATCTGCCTGCATATGCAGGAGACATGGCTTTGATCCCTGGGTCAGGAATATCCCCTGGTAGAGGAAATGGCAACCCACTCCAGTATTCTTGCCTGGAGAATTCCATGGACAGAGGAGCCTGGTGGGTTACAATCTATGAGGTCACAAAGAGTCAGACACGACTGAGTATACACACACACATTTCTGTTTGATTCCTTTTTAGAATTTCTATCTTTCATTAATATTCTCATTTTGCTTATATATTATTTTCCTGATTTCCTTCAATTCTTTGTCCACATTTCCTTTTAGCTTTTTAAGTACATTTAAGACAAGTTTTTGTTGTTGTTGTTTTATTTTTTAGTTTTTCTCTGGTACTACTGCTGCCTGTGTTTCTTCAGGGACTGTTTCTGCCACTTAATTTTTTTCGAGTGGACCATATTTTCTTGTTTCTTTTTAAGTCTTATGTTTGTTTGTTTGTTTTTTGAGCACTTGAGAGAAAAACAGCCATCTCTCCTGGTCTTTGCAGACTGGCTCCACACAAGGAAAGATCTCTACTAAGTAGTGGGCATGTTCTGAGTCTTGGAGTCAGTCAGATATAAAGGTTTTAATTATTCTTCCAACTTTTCTGAACATGAGCATGCATCCTGCCTATGACTCTGTGTCTGTGTGTATCTGTGCTTTTTATTTCTCCTTGTATACACAGCTGCTTTAAAATTCCTTTATTTTTCCAAGAAGCCTCTCTCTGGTTTCTTTTCAGAGTCTTAGATGTTCTGTTGCATTTCTCTACCCATAATTTCTTATCCCCAGACCTTTGCAAGTTTGTAGTCCCCTGTCAGCTTTCACTAACTGTTGACCACTGCTGCTTTCCAAGCTCTTCCTAGCCTGAAATATGAACTACCCACTTTTTCCTGTTTGAGCTCTGAGTTAGCAAAACAGAGACCAATCCCTCTGGCAGCCTCCAGACAAGTTACAGTGTTGCTCCACTCCCTCTGTGTTCCAGGGAGGGAACTGGGAGCTGGGAACTGGTGCTTCTCCCATGCTGCCCCGTGCTGTGCTCGGGCAGGAATGAGGGGAGGGCAGGTAAAAACACCATGGAGTTTCCTACCATTTTGAATGTGGCTTTTTCTAAAATGGGCATTTGATTTTTTTTGCTATAGACCTTTGTTTTCCAGAGCTCCCATATATTTGTTTCAATTAGGCTAATAGTTGCTTTTTAAGTGTTTCCATGGGAAAAGAAGGGACCTGGAACTTCTTAGTCTGCCATCTTTCTGAAATTGCTCCAACTCTGCTTTCTTTATGCAATCTCCTCTCAGTCAGTGTAGGATCAGCCCATAATCTCCCCGGGTACTGCTCTGCATACAGGAGCTCAATGGGATTGCTTAACCAGTCTTTCTTGCTCTTGGATTACACACACACACACACTTACTCCACAGACAAAGACAAGTGCAGTCAGAGCTAAAAATGGCCAAAAGCCATGTCTGACCAGAAGAGTGACAAATGCTAAAGTTCCCACATGAAAAGAGCCTTTTCTAGTTCTCAGAAGTCACTATTAACCTTTCCCACACTTACAGCAAACCTGACAATTCTGTCTCACCCTCTTTCCCTTGACTATTTTCCAAGAAGATATGAAGATATCTAGATGTCTGCAGAAACTTAGGTGGGCCAGTCTTGATTGCCACAAATGAAGATACACAATTTTATGCAGGTCAATTTAGGCAAAGTATTTTGAGATGGTCTTTAAGATACATGGGAACACCAAGAGCACACCTGTTCTGGTTTGAAAGTGAAATGTGAAATGCACAGGCAGGGCAAAGTTGTGGAACAGGTGCCAGAGAGCAGAAGTTCATCCCTGGACATCAAGACAAGGAGTGTCAAGCCTGCCTTGGCAGGTAATACATCTGGAAGGACCAACCCAGGGAGAGCAGATGTTCTTCAAATCAAGATGCGGCTGAATTAGGAACAAAGAACATTGGATGCCTAGAAACACTCCACTGACTATAGAACTTCAAGGCACAACCTTATTGACACCTGTACTATGATGTTTTCAAGATATAAATGGGGACTTTGACGACTGCTTGAATGTAACTCCTCTGTGTTAGGGAGTCTCTCTGCACAGAGTTCCTAATGCTACCTTCTTAAGATCTAAGTATTTGTGGCCCTTGATTTAGAAATAATAATACCCTCGGGTGGTACAGTGGTAAAGACTCTGCCTGCTAATGCAGGAGACAAGGGATCAATCTCTGAATCGGGAAGATCCCTTGGAGTAGGAAATGGCAACCCGCTCGATTCTTACCTGGAAAATTCCATGGACAAAGGAACCTGGCGAGCTACAGTCCGTGGGGTGGCAGAGAGTTGGACATGACTGAGTGACTGAGCACATACGCACACAATGCCTTCACTCATCCTCCCTGCCAGGTCTCCTTCTGAGCCCTCTGTCCACCTTCTTTTTTCTTACCTTCCTCCTCTCTTCTGTCCAGTTTCCAGTGAGCACTCTTGTTGAATACTTGGTCTCAATCTTCCAACTTGGCGTGGAGGATGACTGTGGACTTACGGCAGTAAGAAACTGCATTTGTCCCAAGCTTCTTTGCCTTGACACAGTTTAAGTTTTCGGGGTGGGAGATGTTATGAAGCTGCTGAGTTTGGGGTGCCTTTTTTTCTTTTTAGCAGTCAGAATGTAGATAACACCCAGCTAAATTTGCAGGATTAAAGGGCCCTGAGAGTCCACTTTCAGCCTCCAGAAAGAGGTGATGTGATCTTGGATTCCCTACTGTTGACAATCTCCATGGTGATAGACTGTGAGTATAAATACTCTCCTTAAGGGGGCAGCTGATTCCTCAGAAGCAAAATTGATGTTAAAAAAGCAAATCAAACCAACAGCAGTCACCACAAAAGCAGGAGCCAGAAGGACCTGGTTTCCATGTCATGTAACTTCCTGGTTACCAAGAGGTATCATGCATGTTGCATTTTTATACCTAGATGAGCTGAGATTATCACATTCTACCATTTAATGAATGCTGACATGCTAGGCCCATGCTGAGACCTTTACATGTACTCACTTGTTTAACCCTCAAAGAGTCCTATGAAGCAGGTGCCATAACTGTACCCATTTTATGGATGAGGGCACTGAAGTAAAGAGGGACTAAGTAGCTACCTCAAGTCACACATGTGGAGACCTGAGATTTAAATCCACTCTGATTCAGTTCTTTTACCACTGGGCTCTACTCAATGCCTGTCTGCCCCTTTGCCTAAGGGGCTTCCAGGAAGAATGCTAATAAATATGATTCATTCAGGTCATCTGCATTCATTCATTCCACAGTCATTCTATCAAGCATATGCTACATTCAGAGCACTGACCTGGAATTATTAGTACAATGCATCAGTGGCTAGACCAGGGCTCCTTCCCAACAGAGCTCAGTCCAATGGGATAAAGACAATGACTTTGCTTATTCATTAAGCCAAAAAATCAAGAACCAACCATCTAGATATCTACCAATGGAGGGCTGGCTCAACAAACTGTGGCATATCATATGATGAAATACCTTGTAGCTGTTAAAAAATGCTGACACAGGAAGATGCCTTGCAATGTCTGGTTAAGTTAAAGAATCAGTAGGCTTCCCTGGTGGCTCAGATGGTAAAGCATCTGTCTGCAATGCAGGAGACCCGGGTTCGATACCTGGGTTGGGAAGATCCCCTGGAGAAGGAAATGGCAGCCCACTTCAGCACTCTTGCCTGGAAAATCCCATGGATGGAGGAGTCTGGTAGCCTACAGTCCATGGGGTCACAAAGAGTCGGACACAACTAAGTGGCTTCACTTTAAAGAAGCACCACACTGTAGTCTTATTTTCAGTTCTGTTCAGCCTCTCAGTCGTGTCCAACTCTTTGCACCCCCATGGACTGCAGTACACCAGGCTTCCCTGTTCATCACCAACTCCCAGAGCTTGCTCAAACTCATGTCCATTGAATCGGTGATGCCATCCAACCATCTCATCCTCTTCCATCCTCTTCTCTTCCTGCCTTCAATCTTTCCCAGCATCAGGGTCTTTTCCAATGAGTCAGTTCTTCGCATCAGGTGGCCAAAGTTTCAGCTTCAGCATCAGTCCTTCCAGTGAATATTCAGGACTGATTTCCTTGAAGATTGACTAGTTTGGATCTCCTTGCAGTCCAAGGGACTCTCAAGAGTCTTCTCCAATAGCACAGTTCAAAAGCATCAATTCTTTGGCATTCAACTTTCTTTATAGTCCAACTCTCACATCCATACATGACCACTGGCAAAACCATAGCTTTGACTAGATAGACCTTTGTTGGCAAAGTAACGTCTCTGCTTTTTAATATGCTGTCTAGGTTGGTCATAGCTTTTCTTCCAAGGAGCAAGTGTCTTTTAATTTCATGGCTGCAGTCACCATCTGTGGTGATTTTGGAGCCCCCAAAAATAAAGTCTGTCACTGTTTCCATTGTTTCCCCATCTATTTACCATGAAGTGATGGGACTGGATGCCATGATCTTAGTTATTTGAATGTTGAGTTTTAAGCCAACTTTTTCACTCTCCTCTTTCACTCGTCAAGAGGCTCTTTAGTTCTTCTTTTTTTAGTAGCCTTGCTTGCCACAAGTAAAGACATTCGATTTCAAGCAGGCAATTCAGAGAAAGTGTTTTCCAATGATCTTGAAACTACAGTAGAGGAATCCCAGGAAACTATTTGTTCCATATTGAAACAAAGCATGTGGCAAGGAAAGGGCATGGTAGATAGAACAGAGCAAACTTCTATTTGGCAGAACTGTAGTTTGAGTAGGGCTTAAGCCAGTAAGATGGGATGTCCTTCCAATCAAAACACAGGAGAGCTATGTGTTCTGTATAATTCCATTTTAAAAAAACTTCATATTATAAAGTGTAACACAAACATGAAAAATTACATTTAAAATAAATGAAATGGTTTATAGTCAATTTAGTTATAATAAATTCCATGCTTTCCATAAATGGAATCCTATACCCTATATTCATCTGAGTCTGATTTCTTTTCCTCAAAACAGTTAATGTTTTTAAGAATCATCTGTGTTGCATGTAGCTGTGCTGTGCTTAGGTGCTCAGTCGTGACTAACTCTGTGCGATCCTATGGGCTGTACCCCACCAGGCTCCTCTGTCAATGGGAATTCTCCAGGCAAAAATACTGGAGTGGGTTGCTGTGCCCTTCTCCAGAGGATTGTCCCAATCCAGGGATTGAAGCCAGGTCTCTCACATTGCAGGCAGATTCTTTACCATGTGAGCCACCAGGGAAGTCCTTGTAGCAGTGGTTCCTATAAGTTTGAGGGGCACAGAACAAGTATCCTGATGGCCAGGTAGTGCCATTTTTCTAGGGCAGTATTCTTTCAAATTTTTAGTCTCATGAAACCTATGACTTAAAGTGTGGGTTATATTAGTGGTCTGGAGCCAGACTGTACCAGTTTGTGAGAGCTGACACTACATTCTAGTCATGTTGGTTACTTGAAATTGGTCATGGTAGGAATATTTACACCACAGAACTGGCCAACCCAATGAATTATATTATATATTAATATTTATTAATTTATAAGTAACAGCAAACTTTTGATCTATTGGAGTATGCTGTTTAGTTTAAAGGAGAAAATCAGTCTTACAGAGATATATAGTTAGAAGAGAGAGAAGAATTTAGCTTTTGAAATTAATTGTTTGGTTTGCCTTTTTTTTTTTCTTGGCCATGCCTTGCAGTGTGTGGGATCCCACTTTGAGACCAGGGATGGAACCCATGTCTCCTGCAATGGACATGCACAGTCTTAACCACTGGATCACTAGGGGAGTGCCCACGTGGCAGTTTTCAAAGGTTAATTGCACCGTGGAGTCTGAATGAAGTCTACTACTCAATGAACTCTTTGAGCTCTACTATATTAAAATCCACTGGTTGATCTTGTGCTTTGGATAGATCCTTAACCTACTTGTAATTTTGTAACATCATGGTGGTCTTTTGGAAAATATTATTTTATAGAGCTGTGCAGATAGATCTTCCAAATGTTAACATGTTTCATTATACAATATTCCCAAAAATCACATTTGCTAATATCCCTACTGATATCATCAGAAAACACACAGTAGGAAGTTGACAAAGTCACATTGGTAGACACAAGTTGTCCCAAAATTTTAGGTTGAGCTTGAAAGCTCAAAGTTTTGTTTTTGGCAGTAACTACTGACTATTGTTTTCTTTGAAGTGAGAGCCTTTCATCATTCATTTTTAAAAACACATTTAGCAAATGTTCCAACTCTAATAACCATGGTTTTGTCTACCAATTGTTCTTCCAAGTAAAAGTTTCATTAAAAAAAGAAAGCCCTAGGAATTCCCTGGCTGTCCAACGGTTAGGACTCTGTGCTTCCACTGAAAGGGGCTCAGGTTGATCACTGGTCAAGGAACTAAAATCCCACAAGGTACAAGAAAAAGCCCAACTCACTTTGCTCACAACTCAAACAATTGCAAACACAGCATTCTTTCTCAAGAGAACCATTGAACATGGACATGCCACAGCAGTGCTTTCTCACACGTGTCCTTCCCATTTCCTCACACAGCATGTAAAAAAGATGTATGCTCAAATGTTGAGATTTAATAAAATTAATAATTTCTACTTCTTCATCAAGGACACTTCTTGTGAAACTAGTGATTTTTTTTTAGCTGCAAGTGTGTGCTGGTGAAGAATATAACTGATAATGGCACTGCTTTGATTCATGCACAGGCTCTTGCAGTTTTACCCAACGTCACCTTTGTACTGTCAATGCAAATGCCGAGAACATGGAAAAAGGCAAATAGTACCTTAATATTATTAAGAAGACATGTTCAGTCACTCAGTCGTATCTGACTCTTTGAGACCCCATGGACTATAGCTCCCCAGGCTTCTCTGTCCGTGGAATTTCCCAGGCAACAGGCAAGAATACTGAAGTGGGTTACCCTTTCCTTCTCCAGGGGATCTTCCCAACCCAAGGATTGAACTCGAGTCTCTTGTGTCTCCTGCATTGGCAGGCAGATTCTTTAACACTATGCCACCTGGAATAGTACTTACATTGAAGATCTCCTGAAAGGAACCTGGGGATCCCCAGCAGTCCATGGACCATGCCTTGAAGACCTCTGCTCTTGGATATATACATAGGAGCAGGGTTTCTGGGTCATAGGGTATGCATGTCTTAACTTTGCTAGACAATGCCAAATTAATAATATTTTCCAAAGCATTACCTCAATTTATTATGCATCCCCTCAACAGTGTACGTCTTTGTTTCCATTACTCCACATTTTCTAGAATTTTTAATCATCCCAAACAGAAATTATGTACCCATTAAGCAATAGTGGTTAATTATTGCTCCCCATTCCATCATCTCTCAGGCTCTGGTAACCTCTTTTCTACTTTCTCATCTCTGTGAATTTGACTGCTCCATGTACCTCATAACTTATTTCACTTAACTTAATGTTTTCTAGATCCATCCATGTTGTAGCATGTGTCAGAATTCCATTCCTTTTTTTTTTTTTTTGGATGCAAAACTCTATGACTTTATTTAGTTAAAAATGACACACAAAGAGACAGAAATTAAGTAGTCAAACTGCATGAAATAACCAATCTTTGAAACAAGGTCGTTCCCACTACAGAGTCCTCAGTGCTGGGTTTTTATGGCTGAATAATAATATTCTATTTTGCGTGTGTGTGTGTGTATACATATCAAACTTTCTTGATCTGTTGATGGACATTTGGACTGTTTCCACCTTTCAGCTATGTGAATAATGCAGCTGTGAAAATTGGTTTACAGATAGCTGTTTGACCTACACTCTATTGAGTTTTCACCTAAGAATGGACTCAGCCCCAGAAAACCATTTTACACAGCAACCACACCATTTTTACTTTCCCACCAGCAATGCACAGGGTTCTTGTTTCTCCATTTCTTTGCCAACATTTGTTATTTTTTCTTTTTGCTTTGTTTCTTTTCTTTCTTCTTTTTTGATTTTTGTGATAACCTATCCTAATATGTGTGAGGTGGTACCTCATTGTAGTTTCAATTTGTATTTTCCCAATATCTGCCTCAGTGCAGGAGAAGTGGGTTCAAACCCTGGGTTGGGAAAATCCCCTGGAGAAAGAAATGGACAGTATTTTTGCCTGGAGAATTCCATGGACAGAGGAATTTTGTGGGCTACAGTCCACGGGGTCTCAGAGAGTTGGACATGACTGAATGACTAACACACACAAAGGGTATTGATCATCTTTTCTGTGCTTATTGCCCATTTGTATATCTTCTTTGGAGAAATGTCTTTTGCCCATTTTTAAATTGTGTGTGTGTTGGGAGGGCGGTGTTTCTGGATGTGTGTGGGAGTGAGTTGTAGGAGTTCTTTAAATTCTGATATTAATCTCTTACCAGATATAAGTTTTACAAATATTTTCTCTCATTCTGTGAATTCTTTTCACTCTCTTGCTATCTCCTGTTCCTATGTATTTTTTATTTTATGTTACTTAAATGAATTATTTTTATTTCATTTTCTGATTATTGTCTATATATTAAAATACAATTAATTTTTAACAACAATAACTTTATAGCCATCAACTTTGTTAATTATCTTATGAATTCTAGTACTTTCCCTGTAGATTCTTGGAGAGTCTGCATGCAGGAATATAGCATCTGCAAGTAATAATTATTTTGTTTCTTCTTTTCCAATTCTAAATGGTTTTATACTTGTCTTTTACATTGGCTAGGACCACCAGTACAATGTTAATTAGAAATGACAGGAGCAACTCTTGTCCTATTCCTAGTAAGGAAAAAAGTTTAATGTTTACTATTAAGGATGATGTTTTTGTAAATGCCATTTATTGAGTTCAAGAAGTGTCCTTCTATTCTAAATTTGCTGAGATAGCTCTCATAAATAATATTTAATATTTTGCACCTATTAAGATAATCACAGTTTCTTTCATTGAATCCATTAATGTGATAAATATTGATTAATTCTGCAATGTTAAAGTATCTTGCATTTCTAGTATAAACTGTCATATATATGATCATAATATAGTATCTTTTTTCTAATATTTCTGGATTCTTCTTGCCAAATGTTTTTTAGAAATGTTTTGTTTCTATATCCATGAGTAAGACTTCATAGCCTGAATGTTCATTTGTGCAATTTTTTTGAGATTTTATTATTATGATTAAGTTAACCTCACAGAAAGAATATGCCTACTTTTTATATTCTCTAGGACAATTTACATAAGATTAATGTGTTTAATCCCTGAATATTAAGTAAGTCAAGGCATCTGGGCCAGGAGATTTTTGTTTTGTTTATCTTTGTTTTAAGGCTTTTCATTGTAGACTTAATGTTTGTTATTAGTTACACAGCTAATCTCATTTTTCTCTTTCCTTTTGTGTCAGTTTGGCAAGTTGTGTTTTTATAGGAATTTACACATTGCATCTAAATTTTCAAATTTGAGTTTGTACGTTGTTTATAGCGTCCCCTTGTTATTTTAAATATCTCTAGGATCTGCGATGGAGTCCCTTTTTTATTTCTAGAATTTACTCTTGTATATTTTTTTCTGTATTGGTCTCATTAGATAATGATCAATTTTATTAGTCTTTTCAGAGAGCTAAAATGTGGCATTGTTGATCAGCCCTTTTGCATCAGTATTTTAGAGATTTTGCCCAAAATATACATATAAAGATAAGTATATTGGCAAGTATAAAATACTTTTATAGTCTTTTTAATTGGAATATAATGCTTTTCAATTGGAGGCAGAAGGAGAAGGGGATGACAGAGAATGAGATGGCTGGATGGCATCACCAACTCGATGGACATGAGTTTGGGTGAACTCCAGGAGTTGGTGATGGACAGGGAGGCCTGGCGTGCTGCAGTTCATGGGGTCACAAAGAGTCAGACACGACTGAGCGACTGAACTGAACTGATTGTGTTAGTTTCTTCTGTACAACACCGTGAATCAGCCATATGCATGCATATATTGCCTCTCTCTTGAGACTCCCTCCCAACCCCTATCCCAGCATCTAGGTCATCAAACAGCACCAAGCTGGGCTCCCTGTTTCCCACTAGCTATCTAGTCTACCCATGGTAGTGCATATTTGTCAAGGTTGCTCTTTCAGTTCATCCCACCCTCTCCTTCCCACCCTGCCCGTGTCCACAAGTCCATTCTCTAAGTCTGCATCTCGATTCCTGCCCTGCAAACAGGTTCATCAGTACCATTTTTCTAGATTCCACATATATGCATTAATATATGATATTTACTCATTCAATTATTTTAGGAAATTCTCAGCTATTACATGTTCAAATATTGCTTCTGCTTCCTTTCTTTCCGGAACACCAGCTGCATATTTGCCACAACTTTCTCACTGAATCCTCAAAGTCTCTGGCCCCCCTTCCGTATTTTCTATCCTTTTGTTTTTTGTACTTCTGAATAGTTTCTTCTGATCTATATCCCAGCCCACACATCCTCTCTCAAGGATGTGTGCCTAATGTGAAATTAAACCCACCCACTGATTTGTTGCATTTTTTCAGTTTTAAACTTTACTTGATTAATAATCTAGCTATATATGCTACTTTTTACAATTCCAGAGTTTAACTTCTGAATTACACATTATTCCTTGTTGCCTCAAATGTTCAAATCTGTAGGTTTATAAATCTACAGATTTATTTATTTTAGACTTATAGATTGTAGTTATGTATTGTGTTAGTCATTAAGTCATGTATGACTCTTTGTGACACCATGGACTATATAGCCTGCCCAGCTCCTCTGTTCTAGGGACTTCTCCAGGCAAGAGTCCTGGATTGGGTTGCAATTATATAAAGATTTATATAGATTAATTTATAATTTTATATATATATAGATTTTACTTGGACATAATAAGCAGAGCTATTTCATAGTCTGTGGCTTCCTTTCTTTTTACCTGTTGTTTCTGTGGGTTTCTATTGCTAGTTTCTCTCGTCTCATAGGCGTGGTATCTGAAAAACTAAATGTGAAAATGGTATGAGGTCTAGGATGATACTATCTTCCTCCAGAGATGATTTCCATTTGCCTTTCCAATCACCTGTGCCTATTAGGAATGGGATTACTTTAATCCAGCATAGGTTCAGATACTTTTGGTGTCTGCTCAGTGCCACACAGGAGGAGCTAGAGCAGACTCTGCAAGCCACAGGAGAAGGGTCTAATTTCAGAGTAGGTGGCACCCTTCTATGGTGAGACCTCACAGGTGGATAATGAATTGACTTCTCCCAGTCCAGTACATCCTAGAAACACTTCTTAAAGATGGGCAATCAGCTTTGGGTTATTGCACAAGGAATGGGATTGGGGATGGGGGGAAGGGGTTGCTGAGTACTCATACAAACTTGGCTTCCACTTCAAGTCCCACCTCTTACCAGCTGTTTCCTTTTGACCAAGTTTCTGGGTCAAGCCAGCTTTGGTGTCCTAATCTGTAAACTGGTAGTAATTTCATGGCTGCAGTCACCATCCACACTGATTTTGGAGCCCAAGAAAATAAAGTCTGTCACTGTTTCCACCTTTTCCCCATCTATTTGCCATGAAGTGATGGGACCAGATGCCATCATCTTATTTTTTTAAATGTTGAGTTTTAAGCCAACTTTTTCCTCTCCTCTTTTTCCCTCATTAAAAGGCTCTTTAGTTCCTCCTCAGAGAAGGGGGTGACAGAGGATGAGATGGTCAGATGGCATCACTGACTCAATGGACATTAGTTTGAGCAATGTCTGGGAGACAGTGAAGGACAGGGAAGCCTGGAGTGCTGCAGTCCATGGGGTCACAAAGAGTCGGACACGACTTAGTGACTGAACAGCAAAAACAAAATTGGGAGTCAATATCCTATACTTCATAAAATAAGATTAAGAGAATACAATGAAATGTCACCTACAAAACACTTCATAAAATACCTGTCACATATAAGAGGTCAATAAATGCTCAATCTTCTCTTTCCTTTGTGCCTAAACCAAGCCTGTTTTAGCAATAAAATCCATTCCTTTCCCTATATTAGAGGAGTGAATTTGGGAAATTAGGACAAATATCCCAAAGGGAACAATTATATATTCTTTCTGAATAGAGAATTCCTGAGCACAAAAACAGCTTGTTATCCCCACCAGGGGATAAGTTATGAGTCTGGTAACCAGCACATCTGTAACTGTCTACTGAACAGCAAATACCTAACCACAACTTACATTGATTCATCCTGCTTTACACAAACCCCCAGATGTGCTCCACATGATTATCCTCATTTCAAAGCAAGAAAACTGAGGGCTTAGGAGGTTAAATAAATGTTGGGCCTCCAACTGGTTCTAGACTACATGTCTTCCATCACTCTGCCTCTTTGCAGAAGTTGCAGTAACAAACCCAGAGTGCAACATGTCTCTTCAACTTAAAATTAAAACTGCTCTATCCTTTGGTGATGACAAAGCAGGGAGTTGTTTCACAATAATGAGGTCAGACCCACACTTATGGGTTTTTCCCTGCAATAAGAAGTGCTTTGAAACTAAGCCCCAGGCACTGCCTTATCAGAATCAACCTTGTACAGCCATTTGCAAGAAACCAGCTGCAATGTTGGAGCAGGGGTGATCTAGCCAATAGCAAGACTTGGCAACCTGGGAAAGAGGAGCCATTCTGCTGATTCTGGTGTCCTTTACTTTGCTAAATGAAGATAAGCATGTTAGAGGTCACACACCAGTAACATTGCAGCCTGCCGCAACTCCTCAGCTGATTCTTGGAGAAGTTCATTTGAGTTAAGGACATTTCCCTTTAAAATATAGACCTACCAGCCAACTATGTCCCACACAACCAGGTGTCAAGCAGTTTTCAATTTTCTTTCAAAATCAAATTTCTTTCTGCTTTTGGGATTGGTGGTTACAGTCCAACTACTTCCCTCCCAGCTGAGATCTGCTGCGGGAATGGGGGGAATGGGACAGACATCTTTATTATTAATTTTTGACTGTGCTGGATCTTCATTGCTATGTGTGGGCTTTCTCTAGTTGTGGCAAGTAGGGGATACTCTTTGTTGCAGTGCCCAGGCTTAGCTGCCCCACAGCACGTGGGATCTTCCCAGACCAAGGATCAAACCCATGTCCCCTGCATTGATAAGCAAACTTCCAACCACTGGACCACCAGGGAAGCCCAGATAGGCATCTTTACAGTATCTATTAATGTGGAAAATTGTGTCAGGCCAAGGATAGATTCAGTCCTTCTTGAATCTATCACAGAGAATCACACATACAGAAGCAAGCACATGCAGATACGTTCACTACAAATTTGTAGGGAATGGCTAAGAACTGTAATAGAACCATCCCATGGAGTACCATGCAGTAGCTAAAGAGAGCAAAAGGAATCTATATGGTTTGTGAGGCTAGATTTCTAAGATACATTGTTGAGTGAAAAAAAAACTCAAGTGGTACAAAAGGTACAGAATAATTTCTGTTATATACAATATACAGCAAAGCCATCCCATGAAATAATACTCTGTATTTCTGTAGGTACCTATCTGTACATGTGAAAGCCTAGAAACAGGTTTCAAAGGGTTGGAAAACCAACCCTGCTCTCCCCAAAGAAGGTAACAGCAGATACATCCAGATCAAAAGGACTAGAGTTGAGGGAGGGTAGTCAAAGAGACTTTAGCTTTATCTCTAAAAGGAGATATTTTTATAAAAGGGAATTCCCTGGTAGTCCAGTGGTTGAGATTCTGTGCTTTCACTGTGGAGGAGGCAGGTTCCATCCCTGGTCTGGGAAGTAAGGTTCTGCAAGTAACACAGAGCAGCCAAAATAAATAAATAAAAAGAGACTATATTTGCATATCACTTGCTGCTGCTGTTCAGTCGTGTCTAACTTTTTGCAACCCCATGGACTGCAGCATGCTAGGCCTCCCTATTCCTCACCATCTCCCGGAGTTTGCCCAAGTTCATGTCCATTGCATTTGTGATACCAGCCAGCCATCTCATCCTCTGACACCCTCTTCTCCTTCTGCCCTCAATCTTTCCCAGCATCAGGGGATTTTCCAATGAGTCGGTTGTTCACATTAGGTGACCAAAATATGGGTGCTTCAGCTTCAGAATTATCCTTTCAGTGAGTTTTCAGGGTTGATTTCCTTTATGATTGACTGGTTTGATCTCCTTGCAGTCCAAGGGACTCTCAAGAGTCTTCTTTAGCACCACAACACTTACATAAAGAGCCTCTCAATGAAAGTGAAAGAGGAGAGTGAAAAACGGCCTTAAAACTCAACATTCAAAAAACTAAGATTATGGCATCCAGTCCCATCACTTCATGGCAAATAGATGGGGAAACAATGGAAACAGTGACAGACTTTATTTTCTTGGACTCCAAAGTCACTGCAGATGGTAACTGCAGCCTTGAAATTAAAAGTTGCTTGCTCCTTGAAAGTAAAACTATGATAAACCTAGACAGTGTATTAAAAAGCAGAGACATTACTTTGCCAGAAAAGATCTATATAGTCAAAGCTATGGTTTTTCCATAGCTTTGGGCTTCCCTGGTGGCTCAGATGGTAAAGAGTCTGCCTACTGTGGGAGACCTGGGTTTGATCCCTGGGCCAGGAAGATCCCCTGGAGAAGGAAATGGCAACCCACTCCAGTATTCTTGCCTGGAAAATCCCATGGACAGAGAAGCCTGGCAGGCTACAGTCCATGGAATTGCAAAGAGTCAGACATGACTGAGCGACTTCACTTTCTTTCTATGGTTTTTCCAATAGTCATGTATGGATGTGAGAGTTGGACCATAAAGAAGGCTGAATGCTGAAGAATTAATGCTTTTGAACTGTGGTGTTAGAGAAGATTCTTGAGAGTCCCTTGGACTGCAAGGAGATCAAACCAGTCAATACTAAAGGAAATCAACCCTGAATATTCATTTGAAGAACTGATGCTGAAGCTGAAGCTCCAGTACTTTGGCCACCTGATGCAAAGAACTAACTCATCAGAAAAGACCCTGACGCTGGGAAAGATTGAAGGCATGAGGAGAAAGGGACGACAGATGCCGGGGTCCAGTCCTGGTGGATCCAGGGTAATTTGAAGCAGGGATGGAGTCAGTGTCCTAGGAATTAATTGCTTAATTAAAGATATGGAGGGAGATTAGAAAGAAATAGTGTAGTAGGAAAATACTAGTGGAGAAAAAGATGCCAAATAACTTGGTTTACGTGGAATACCAATAAAACTCCAAGACAAGGAGTTTGCAACATCTACGTAGGCCACCGGCTTCCACTTGAATAGCGGAGGGTGCCCCGCCCTGGGCTCCCTCTCATGTGGATCTTAGAAGCCAGGGCAAGTAAGTAGACATGGTGAGCATCCACGCTCCAGATGGGAATTCAGCCAGAAGGGGAAAGAAAGAACAATACAGGGAAATCAGTCTTTCCAGAAACTGATCCATTTTCTTTATTTTCAGGTTTGCTTATATACTTTTTGTTATACATAGGGATGAATACAGAGTCACGCGGGGTCAGCAGACCTGACCCTTGTCAATATCAGGTGCTTCATATAAATGTATACAAAGGTCTTAGGGGTTTTACATCATCTAATGGCCATGAGGCCTGCTGACATTTTATGGCCCTTTCTGATAACGGTCAGTCAACCAGAAAACTTATTTTTTCCAGGGGTGATTTTTTCTTAAACTAGGCACCACCCTCTGAAGGCACCAGATAAAGTTGCATTCCCATAGGGTGAGGGTGTAGTGGGTTACAATTAAGAAAGGAATTTACTTAGCCTAAGGTTTAACATGATTAATCTTAAAGGTTAATACTTATTTCTCCTATATGCTAGTTATATTCATTATAAGGGCAGAGAATATGGAGATTTAGCAGCAAATATTGGCTCAACAAACGAAAAACCCTTCACCAATATAATTTCTAATCAACCCACTATACTATACTAATAATTTTCTAACTTCTCAAAAGAATCTGTATTTAGAAAGTTTACAGCATCTCGTGCCTCTCACGGTTGGGAGGCTGTAAACAATCACATGTGGCCAGACGAACCTGCTCAGGCAGGCTAGAGAAACTTCAGAGGAGTTTGTAAGTTGAAACACTCTTGTCACGCCCAGGAATTTTTATTAACTTGGAGCTGTAAGTTAAATCCTTCTCTGAGAGAGGTGGTGGGGGGCAGCCCCCCGTAAAGTCAGAGGTGTAGATGAGAGCATAAAACAGTAAAGTAGGCATACTCTGGTTTTGGGGGCAGATGCTCGGGAACAGGGGTTTTCCTGAGGCTTGATCCAGCCTTTGCATATGCCAAAGCCTCCTTCCTCATGACCTTTGCCACGGGTGGAGTTCCTCACGCTGGCTCCCGGCAGACAGAGGATGAGATAGTTGGATGGCATCACTGATTCGACGGATATGAGTTTGAGCAAGCTTTGAGAGACGGTGAAGGACAGGGAAGCCTGGCGTGCTGCAGTGCATGAGGTCACAAAGAGTCAGACACAACTGAGCGACTGAACAAGAATGGAAGGGAAAATATTGTGACTGAGAGTGTGGTTAGCTGTAATACTGACCACAAGTATCTGTCACTCTTATTCTTCTCTGTCCTGTCAACATCAAGCTTAGTTGACAGGACATAGGTTTTGCTCTGACCAATGAAAGGTGAGCAGAAACAGTGAGTATCCCTTCTAAGCAGAAGCTTGGGGAGCCAATGTGTGAGTCAACATGCTCTTTTCCCCTCTGCCATGAGACCAGAGATATCTCAAATAGAGGCTGCTCCATCAGCCTGGATCTGGGGGTAGATGAATGTGGAGCCATGCTGCCACTGACCTTTGCTAAGGTGCTTCAGTCGTGTCCAACCCTTTGCAACCCTATGGACTGTAGCCAACCAGGCTCCTCTGTCCGTGGGATTCTGTAGGCAAGAATACTGGAGTGGGTTGCCTTCCTTCAGGGGATCTTCTCGACCCAAGGATCAAACCCATATCTCTTACATCTCCTGCACTGGCAGGCAGGTTCTTTACCACAGAGCCACGTGGGAAGTCGCTGATATTTGAGGGTTGTTGTAATATGTAATTCAGCAAAAAATAGACCTTTGCTTCATAAGATACTGAGACCATGGTGCCATTTGTCACTTCAGTGGAGCCTGACCTGTACTAGCCTATATATCACTAGCGAGCCCAGAGATAGCAGGAGAGAGCAGGCAGGTACTCCAGTGCAGAGGGTACAGGGGTAGAGGGAGACAGGGTTTAGAGCCAGACAGGCAGGGAGGTCCTTGGTGGAGGTGAGAAGTATCCTGAGGAAGACACCACTTTTTTTTTTCTTTTTACTTTGCCCTAAGATCTTGTCTTCAACTGCCTTCTGACAAAATAAAACAATTTTGGTTACAACACATTATCTTTTATCTGATGGCACTTGCCGTGGGCAAACTGGCAGATCTTTGCAGGGAAATCCTGGGAACTTACTGAAAAAACACTCCCGGGGTGTCTGGGCTTAAAGTGGCTCCATCTTCCCTGAGCCGAGTTAGCAGGGCATGCCAGCTGTCCATTCCCAAATGGGGCTATGGTTACCTATTCAAAAGCCATTGTGACTTAGAGAAAGCTAAAGTCAAGAAAGCAAAAAAAAAATTTTTTTTTAAGCTGATGGCAAAAAGACTTGACACTATCAATCTGCCTCATATCAGAGGGTAGCTAACACCCCGCTGGATGGGAAGTGACTCACATAAGGTCATGTAACTCAGTCATGTCTCTCATTTTAATTCTGAATGATAGGGAAGAAATGAGCTAATGTGCTACAGGGCTCGGCAGAAAGGGTTTGCTGTTTGACCAGAGCTGCTATGCTCTGTGTCCCACCAATTACAAGGCCTTGGGTAAACTACTGAATCAGCTCACCTTGAGCCTGACTAGAAAGGGTCAGGAAATGAGTGTTGTTAATATCTCTGGGCCTCAGTTTCCTTATGTGTAAAATGGGCTTAAGAGTACACACTTTGTAGAATTCACATGTACACATAGTGAAGGGTGGGGTGGGGCAGGACAGCATAGCTGGTGTATTAAGAGTGAAGATGATGGCTTGCCGAATGAGGGGGCACCAGCCCCTCACACAGGGTCAACAGGGAGCTCCCCCCACATCCAAACTCTCTCTTTGAAGAAGTGAACACCTAGGGGTCATTTCAACTGAAAGTACAACTTAAATACACTCACATGAAGGAGGTAAAGTCACAATATTTATTATTTACAGACCCCAGAAAAGGATGAGGGGGGGGTTGTGCAATGAGCAGGGGCAGGGAGGGCAATCCTCTGTTCCAGGTCATGAGTGAGCAGGAGATGAAGAACAGGACCGCAAGCAAGCACCTCTTCCTTCTAAGGTGTTGGGGTGACGGTAACTAACTTTTCACAGGATCAACTCTAAACTGGTTATTCTAAAACATGACCAGGGAAAAGCAGGAACTTGTGGTGGGAATCCTAAGCATGGGTCTTTATCATAATGTCCAGACTCTGGATGTAAGCAGAGCTGTCATACCATGAAATGCCTAGGCAGCAAACCAGCATAGCTGTTTTTCATCATAGTGAGGTGGCAAATTTAAACAGCCCTGTATGCAGCCTAGCATGCAGAGGACTTTCAGTGAACATTCATTCCTACCCCTTTTCCATTCCCTGAGCCTCAGGAACAGGTTGCAGGAAGGACAGCCATGAAGCATAAAGGAGAGAGGAGTATCATGTCCCCAGATCAAACCAACCATTGTGGGTGAAAGGGCTTCATCTCTCCCACAGCCTGCAGAAGGAAGCAGGCTCAGAAATAAGCCCACCCAGCATTCTTCCATACCCTAGTGGAAGTGGGTGAAAGGGTAGCTCACTATCTTCACTGGACACCATCTTCCTGTGGCTCACTCACTCCTCACCATCCTACCATTGAAGAGCTGACCACCCAAATTTCCAGAAGGTCAGCTCACTCCCCTCCACCTATTTCCAGAGCTGGGGGTGAACCAAGGCCACAATACAGGCCCAAGCCCACCAATCAGTTCAGAGACCTGTCTCCAAGGGGACAATTCACTAAAAGCTATGTGCTGTTAGTGATTCCTAACTCTCCAACAAAGCTGGTCTTCCTGCTGTGAATGGACCAAGAAGTCATCCAGTGGGATTCCTCTCTGCCCCACGTCAGCTTGAACATTCACCTAAATGCAACTTAAGGGAAAACATGGGGCCCTTTGTGCAGTAGACTTTGTGCAGGTCCTTTGGTTTTTGACCTATAAAAGCCACTGGCCAGTCAGGAGCAGAGCCTCCTGAGGACCAGGTAGGGCCAGCCTGAGAGCTTGGGCTATCCCTTTCAAAGGAATTTTTATTCCTAAGTGGCAAGTGGTCAACTTGCCCAGTGGTCCTTGACATCTCTTGCCACTTCCAAGGACCTTGACTCAGGCTTCAGTTGGTCTACAGTAGAGTAAGTGTTGACGTGAGGGAGAACTCATCTATTCCCCATGCCCATCCAAGCACCAGATGGAGTTGACCCCACCCTCCACTCCAAGGAGGGCATGGGAGTTGGGCCTGGTCAGTCATAACCTTCCATGTTCTTGGTTTTAGCAACTGGATGCACCACTCAGAAAACCAACAGAGCCATCAAATTGCAGTGTGATTTCTGCTGGGACTGCTGAGAATTAAGTAAGTTCATTATAATGAACTTGACTATGGGAAAAGACAAGTCAAATCTAGAGAGGGGAAGGTGAAGTTCATAAGCATAGACTATAGTAAAGAGAACGTAGCTGGTGATACTGTTTGAGTTCCTGGATCAAACCATGACTGATTTATCCTTGCAGTTTGTAGTTACATTAGCCAATACATTCTCTTTGATTTAGGCCAGTTTGAGCCAGTTCTGTGCCTTAAAGTAGTGACAGTTCTCACTAACATATCTTCAGTTCTTTGGATCCTCCTTTGATTTCCACTGTGGACATGGTTGAGTTCGATCAGATTTCATCTTCATAAGTCTCTGGCTTGGGACTTAGCTTCCCTCTGGACTCTGCTCCTTGAGCACATATGTTGGAGACTGCGACACAAAGACACACACACAAGAGACAGACACAACTCCGGCCAGAGGAAAAAGAACTGCGCAAGCAAGCAAGCTTGCGGTTTACTTTTATATAGCCCCCCTGGGCAGAATTCCAGACTGTATGACTAAGCCTTCTCAGTATAGTGCATGTGCATAAATGTTATCGTACAGCAAAAGGGAGTGAAATTCCTGCTTACTGCAGAGTCTGTCCAGAGCCCTTTCTTCCTCCTTATCACAGGAAGGGAATGTTCCCTCGTTTGCAAGGGACCATTAAACTTAAGGCTGTGTCCAGTCTCCTTGGCGAAGAATATCTTGTTTGCAAGCACGTTCAGCCTAGGCAGAGAGTCCTGTTTGCAGGCACATCTCCGCTTTCCCCATTGTGGCCACATTAACCCTTCATCTCCCCCTTTTTTATTTTTTCAAGATATTCATGCAAGGTATGATTAGCTCTTTCAATGATAGCTTGCCCTTGACTATTGTAAGGAATACCAAAAGTATGAGTTATATGATATTGGGATAAAAAGTGAGCTAATTTTGCGGATTGGTAGGCAGGTGCATTATCAGTTTTCAATTCAATTGGTAATCCCATAACTGCAAAACAAGATAACAAATGAGTAATAACAGCGTCAGCTTTTTCAGAATGTAATGCAGTGGCCCATTGAAAATGTGTGCATGTATCTATAGTATGATGCACATATTTTTGTTGTGCAAAAGAAGAAATGTAAATTACATCCATTTGCCATATCTGATTTGCTTGTTGTCCTCTTACGTTGACACCTGGTGAGGTAAACGGTAAAGCAAAGGGTGCACATATGGAACAAGAATGAACAATATTTTGCTTGTTTTCGAGTAATAGCATGAGATTTCTGTAACCCTTTGGAATTGGTATGCTGTAAGAGATGTTCTTGCTTTGCTGCTTCTATAGGATAAAGTAAGGCATCAATTGTAGCATTTCCGAATGATAAGGGTCCAGGAAGGGCGGAATGTGCATGAATGTGAGTAAAGAAAATTAATTCTGAACGCTGCAAGAGCAATTGTTGTACTTGGTAAAACAATTTATCAATAGCTGTTTTAAGGGTCAGTGGAAGGGAGACATGGGGAAGCTGTAGGCAAGAGAGAACAGCATATCGAGAATCTGAAACAATGTTAATAGGAATTTGGGGAAAATCTTGCAAAACTAAATAGATAGCCCACAACTCAGCGGGCTGTACAGAAGAAAATGAGTGAGAGAGAAACTTAGAACTTTCCAGGGTCCAATATCCAGCAGTATTTTTATTTGCATCTGTAAAAATAGTGGGTCCCTTAACTGGAATATCTGAAATTGGGGATTGAGATATCATAGAGTTAGTCCGGAGAAAATCAATCAATTTAGATGACGGATAGTGATTAGAAAACGAACCAGGAAATGAGGCAAGAGAAATTTGCCAGTTTTCATTAAATTGTAAACATTGAGATATTTGAGCAGTTGTTAATTGAGTAACAATCTGGTGTGGTTCATATCCTGACAATTGTAAAATACGATGGCGACCTTTCTGTATAAGGAAGGCTAATTTATCCATATATATAGTTAATTTTTTTGGAAAAGCTGTTAGGTAAGAAAACCCATTCTATTAATCCTTTTTCTTGAGCAATTATACCAGATGGAGAATAAGGGGTATGAAATATTATAAACGAAATAGGTTGAGATGCATGTAAGTAAGTCAAAAAAACGTCATTTAGTCATTGCTCAACAAATTGAAGTTCCTGTAAAGCCAATGGGGTTAAAGTTCGGGGGCTATCCAGAGCTGTATCTCCTTCTAAAGTAGAAAACAAATGTCGTAATTGATAAGTAGGAATCCCAAGTACCGGGCGTAGCCAATTGATATCTCCCAATAACTTTTGAAAATCATTTAAGGTTTTGAGGTGGTCTCTTCTGATTTGCAACTTTTGGGGCCTTATTCTATGTTGTTCCAATACTGTCCCTAAATATGAAATAGGAAAGTCTTTTTGAATATTTTCTGGGGCTATTTGCAAATTGTATAGTCTTAAAGCCTCCTGTACTTTTAGAAAGAATTCATCACGTTCAGCAATACTAGGAGCTGCTAATAGGAGATCATCCATATAATGATATAGAATATAATTGGGGTATTCTTGATGGAGGGATTGTAAAGAGCGAGCTATGAATTCTTGACATAAAGTAGCACTATTTGTCATTCCCTGTGGTAAGACTGTCCATTGATAACGCTTAACAGGCTGAGCATGATTAAGAACAGGAACTGTAAAAGCAAATTTATCTCTACCTTGCAATTGTAGGGGAATGGCAAAAAAAAAAGTCTTTAAGATCTAGCACCATTAAGGACCAATTCTGAGGAATAAGAGGGGGAGAGGGGAGTCCCAATTGCAATGCTCCCATAGGTTCAATACATTTATTAACTTCTCGTAAATCGGTTAACATTCTCCATTTTCCAGATTTCTTTTTTATAACAAAAACAGGAGAATTCCAGGGGGAGGTAGAGGGCTCTATATGACCAAGTTGGAGTTGTTCTTGTACTAATTGTTCTAACACCTGGAGCTTCATTTGTGGTAATGGCCACTGCTCAACCCATTTTGGAGTATTAGTTAACCATTTTAATGGGAGTGCTCGAGGAATTTGAGCAGTGGCTACTAGTTTTCCGGTGGAATAGTTACAAAAGCACCCAAAGGAGAGAGAAGATCTCTTCCCCAAATATTAATAGGTATGTTTACAATATAAAAGGTAACAGACACTGATCTTCCATTATGGAATTGGCATTGCAAGGGATGGGTACTCTTCCAGACATCTGCAATGGAGCCCAGTCCCATCAGCATTAGAGGGCTTTTTTCTTTTTTCCAATCTTGGGGCCATTGTTGAGAAGAAATGACTGAAACATCCGCCCCTGTGTCTACTAGTCCCTCAAAGTTTTTTCCTTGTATAATCAAGGAGAGAACAGGGCGAGAATCTTTGATAAGCATTTCCCAAAATATATGTCACCCAGTACTTCCAAATCCTCCTGTTCGTTCATTAGGAAGAGCCAAAAAGGGATGATAAGGTAGGAGAAGTATTTGAGCAATATGTTCCCCAGCTAACAATGAAAGTGTGGTAGAAGTAGAAACCATAATCAAAATTTCCCCAACATAGTCGGAGTCTATTACCCCAGGAATTATGGTTAGACCTCTCAAAGCCGCACTGCTACGGCCTAATATTAAGCCAAAGGTGCCTTTAGGCAGTGGTCTGAATACGTTTGTTTTTAATTTGTAAATGCCTCCTCCTGGTGACAAAAGAACATTCTCAGCTAGTGGCAAATCAGCAGCAGCACTCCCTGAAGTAGCAGACCGTAAGTCTGAAATCATCATTTGAGGTCCTTTTAATGAGGCATTGACTGGTAACTGTCATTGGGAGGGAACAGGATTGGGGTAGGCGGGACAGCAGGAGGACAGGGAGGAAAAGTCCCCGGTATTGTTCCTGGGCCTCACGGACTTAGGCCCGCAGGATAGTTTCCCGGTATCGGGTTGCCCATTTTGTCTGTTTTAGATTTGCACTCATTAGTCCAATGAAGCCCCTTCCTGCATCGACAGCAAGGTCCAGGAGGAGTTTTATTCCTTCCAGCAAAAGATCTGTCTTTAGGAATTGCACCTTGATCAGCTTTTAATTTCTGACATTCTCTTTTCATATGACCCGGTTTTCCACAATGGAAGCAGTTACCTCCCTTTTGTGGTTTCATTGCTTTGGCCAAGGCTGTAGCAAAGACATTAGCCTGATGCTCAGTGCCTCCTACTCCCGAGCAGGCTCTGATATATTCAGCTATAGATGCACCCTGTCCCTTTAATGGTCCCAGTATACACTTGCATTCAGGATTTGCATTTTCAAATGCTAAAGTTTGTAATAATATCTCTGAAATCTCATCCCTCCCCACAGCCCATTCCACAGCTACCCTCAATCTTGCTAGAAAATCAGTATATTTTCTAGCTCATTGGGGCCTTGCATTGTTTTAACAAAGGAGGGTTAGGCATGGCCAGTAGGCACCACATGGCGCCATGCTTGCAAAAAGACCTGGTGGACTTGTTGTAAGTCCTGATCAGAGTACTGAGCCTGTTCTCTTAAAGCCCGATAATGGCCCTCTCCCATTAATTTGTCCTCGAGAGGACCAGGGGGATTCTCTCCTTCATTAATCCAAGCCTGCTTTCTAGCTTCTTCTTCCCACCAGCTACAAAGTTGCAACCATCGAGAACCTTCCAAGACAGCTTGGGCAATAGATTTCCAATCTAATGGAATGATTAGTTTGCCTTTTCCCAATGATTCCAGCATAGCCAAAACAAAGGGAAATTGAGGACCGTATTGTGCTACTGCAGCTTTAAGATCTTTAAAAAATTTATATTCCAACGGAGTGTATTGAATATTTATCACATTGTCATCTTGCTGCCTCTGGATGGGAAATAATTGTGGGAGATCGATAAAACCACTAGGGGGAGCAGGAAAGTCATCATCATGAAGCATAGACAAAGGAAAGGAGAACCAACAATGTTCCCTGCCCACATCGGGCCGACCAACCGCAGTGGGGAAAAGAGAAGCATAAGGAGGAGCAGAAGGCACAGATTTCCTCTCCTCCTTACGGGAGCTCCACCATTCCTGGAATAGATGGGTCGTTTCTTTAATCTCTTTGCCCTCCTCTGACAAAACTGAAGAAGCCTCTGAATCTGATTCTGAACTAACGGATGTTTCACCATTTCCAGAAGGAGGCTCACCTGTATCCTTACCTTCAGGCAATGCAGAAACCCCACCAACGTTTGGCACATCCTCATAAATTGCCTCTCCCTTCATTGAAGCATTAGATTTAGTTTCATTATCAGTAGATAGCAAAGTCAAAGCCTGTGTTATAGCATTACATAATGTCCATAACTTCAAAGGGATCACATTACCCTTCTGATGTTGCTTTCTCAATTCTTTTTGAATTATTTTCCATTCCTTCAAATTTAACTGTAACTTAGTTTGATATTGAAACCAATGACAATATTGCTCCACCAAGTGAAAGAGCTCACTCAATCGACGAGTCAAGACCTTAACGCCCATGGAGTGGAGAAGTCCTTTGACCAACTCCATGTATTGTGTCCATAATGATGATGAGGAATTCCCCATGATTTTCCAAAAGTTCCCCTGCTAGGGTGAGGAATTCCCCATGATTTTCCCGAAAGTTCCCCTGCTATGGATTTAAATTCCCCCGGGGTTACTCACCCTTTCGGTTTCACTCGAGCCCCACGTTGGGCACCAGATGTTGGAGATTGTGAGTGAAATGACACAAAGACAAGACACACACACAAGAGACAGACACAACTCCGGCCGGAGGAAAAAGAACTGCGCAAGCAAGCAAGCTTGCGGTTTACTTTTATATAGCCCCCCTGGGCAGAATTCCAGACTGTATGACTAAGCCTTCTCAGTATAGTGCATGTGCATAAATGTTATCGTACAGCAAAAGGGAGTGAAATTCCTGCTTACTGCAGAGTCTGTCCAGAGCCCTTTCTTCCTCCTTATCACAGGAAGGGAATGTTCCCTTATTTGCAAGGGACCATTAAACTCAAGGCTGTGTCCAGTCTCCTTGGCAGAACATCTTGTTTGCAAGCACGTTCAGCCCAGGCAGAGAGGCCCATTTGCAGGCACATCTCTGCTTTTCCTATTGTGGCTGCATTAACCCTTCAACATATAATATTGCTTATGAGCCCTTGGCTGAAAGCCTGACTTTGACTCCAAGAGCTCCAGTCTGTTTTTATCTACCACTAAGCGTCAACCACCATGGAAAACCTACTCAATCCATCTTCACTCTTCCAGTCCAGGCAGTTGAGACTGAGCTCAGAGACAGAGAAAGGGCAGGGAAAATGTCACCATGTACCCAGAGGAGGAAGATGAAACCAGTTTCTGCCCCACCACCCAGTACTAGGACATCAGGACCCCTGCCCTCTGAGCCAGATTGGAAGAGGCCCATGAGATTGCACATGATGCTCCCAGCTTATTCCAAGGCCCAGACAAGTAGACACTCCTATTGCCCACAGCCTGGATCAGCCTGGGCAGCCTGAACTCTCCCTCAAGGAGGCCATGAATGGTCTTTACTTGTTCATTCCCTTTTGCAAATGGTCACTTAAGAATGTCAGCTCGATTTTTCCCTGACAGTGATCATGGATCATGGACAGAGAGCCCACCCTTTCCCTAAACCTGTTTGTTCTGCTGTTCTCCTTTTAGACATCAGAGACATGCATTCTAGGATTCCAGAACCTGATGTAAGATGACATGGTAACCTCCACACTCTCCCCAGCCCTACCCAGCATCACCTACATGAACAACAGGGACCCTCGATGAGAACCAGATGATGGCAGAATCCATAATTTTGCAACTGCAGCAGGAAGGAAAAATGGTCACAGCCCCTTTATGAAATGAGCCACAGCATCCAGAATCCTCGAGGAGCAGGGGAAGTAAAAGAAGCTCATGTCAATGGTGGTCAACACTCCGTGAAAACCATCCTCCATGTGGTGCCAAGTTACTCTAACCCCCAGGTCCTCCAACCTTTTCTTGTACAACAGCGAATCGTCCCGAAGTACATCATACTCACAGCTCACGATGCAAGCTTCAGGGAGCCGAGACACTACTTCATTGTCTGCAATCAAGGGTGAGTTCATCACATCTAGAATGATTTTTGTCTCCAGATAGGCAGCCTCATTCAGGGGCTCATGGGACACAGGCAGGTAACCTCTCTTCTTAAACTTGTCTGGGATGTTTTCTGCACCCAGCCACTTCCTGTACTTTTCCCAGACTTCCGCAGGCAAGTGGGTGCCTTTCAATACAGCGCTTCTCCAGGAGGGGCTGATGTCCAGGTAACCACACCAACAATAGAAGATCAAATTCTGGCTGAGCAGTGGAATGTTTTTGTTCTGCTGATAGGAAGGGGACTGGAAATCCAGGCTCTGGAGAGTGGAATAGATGAGGATCTGAGCACGAATCTTGGGGAGATCAGAACGGTCCACAAACTTTTGACAAAGGACTGTTGCCACGGCCCCGCCCACACTGTCACCACAGACTATGACCCGGGCTGGATCCACTCCATACGTATTCAAGGACTTCAAGAAGTGGATTGTACCCACCATGCAGTCTGTTACTATCACTGGAAACTTATGCTTAGGCATCATGCGGTATCTGAAAAGGAATCAAGGAATACAGTTTACATTCACCACTCCTACAGGGCCCAAAACACCTGTGTCTAACATCCTTCTGCCCATATTTCTTCTATAAAGTTCTTTTTCTGAGGCTTGAGAAGGTGAAGTCAAGTAGAAGGCTTAAATGAGATGACAGACAAAGCCTTCAATGCCCAGGCACGTAGGCTCCGAAATGCCTGAGGACTGACTTCTGTCAATTTTACTTACTTCACTGGCTATATCCCCACCAAGATGTTGGCAGTGGATATCTCTTCCTGGCATGTGCATTTAAATGAAACTGCAGGAACAGCTTCACATCAGAAGGAACCACCTAGGCCCTGGGTGATGATGTGTCAGGCAGCAGGCAGGAGACCCAGGGAGGGTCTCTTCAGGTGTCTCTGTGCCCTGTTGAGGTTCCAGGTTGTGTGGTGACTCGCCCAGATCAGTTAGGAGAGAGTGGTGTTTTCAGTTTTTCTGCTTCCTTCAGTGGGTCTCACCAGGGTGGACCTCCCTCTCTGGAGCACTTGGAAATGATGTGGCAGTGTCTGAGATTGTCCTGGTTACAGTGCAGGGCATTGTGTGCATTTGGTGGTGGGAGGTACTCAGTGTGTAGAAGGTACAGGGCTGTTCTGCTTCACGTACAGTATTCCACCCAGATATGCACTGGTAATGAAGCTCTGCCCTGGATGTACTTTGCAAAGACCACCCAGATGTACTTTGCAAATACCACCCCCTATCCAGTTTCCAGATGATGTAATGCTCTAAATACATCCTCCCTTGTGGCTCAGCTGGTAAAGAATCTGCCTGCAATGCAGGAGACCTGGGTTTGAGCCCTGGGTTGGGAAGATCCCCTGGAGAAGGGAAAGGCTACCCACCCCAGTATTCTGGCCTGGAGAATTCCATGGACTGTATAGTCCATGGAGTCGCACAGGGTTGGACACAACTGAGAGACTTTCACTTTCACTTTCAAGGGCCACCCTCAGGAGGAATGCCCCATCTCTGCCTCTCCCTGCTTCTCCCTTCCTCTCTCTCTTCCCTGCCCTCCTGCTCACCATCATCTCACAGCCCATCCTGTGCTCCTGGCATCCCTCAACACCGGCCTGCTACAGACTCCTGGCTCCCTCCCCTTTATTGCCCCTGGGGCTCCTGGAATCCCAGCATCTCCGCATCCTTGCCTTACTCACCCAACTGCTAGAACCACCGCATCACTCTTCTTGCACAAATTACAGCATATGCCATGGTGTGTTTCTAAAAAATAAAAGGTTTGAAACATTTAAGCTGGGGAGGTTAGCAGGCTCCTCACCTGCCCCTTCTTAAGGACAACTTCAGAGGTCAAAGGGCTGGGTTGATTCTAACAAGGTTTCGCAGATTCTCCTCCAGCTGTAGTCAGCCTTCCTCTCTACTTTATCACTCTCCTCTGTCGAGCTGTCTCAACAGCTTTCTCTAAGACTCACCCCCACCCCACACCTGCAACCCTATTGAATCTACAGTGCATTCACAGCATCTGAGAAGATGTCTGACCATGGAGTACAGTAGTTCAGTAGGTGAGCTATGGCTTCAGACCTGAGTTCAGATCCCAAGTTTTCCTCCTTTTAGCTTGACCTAAAGTTGTACCGGGTGGGTCCCTTCACCTCCCTGAAGCTTCATTTCCTCTTCTATAAAATGGATATAATGACAGTGATAGGGTTGTTGGGGACTTAGATGAGATGCTTTTCAATATATATTAGGTGCAGACAAATATGTTTGATTCCACTTACACGAGTTACGTAGAATATAGAATAGTCAAATTCATAGTCAGAAAGTACAGTGGTAGATGCCAGGGTCCAGTGGGGTGTTGGGAAGAGAAATGAGGGCTGTGTTTAATGGGGACAGGGATTCAGTTTAGGAAGGTAAAAAATTCAGGAAATAGATGATGATGAGAGTTGTACAACAATGTGGATGTATTTAGTGCATCTGAACTGTACCAATAAATATGTTTCATATTATGTGGCTTTTACCACAATTTAAAAAAATTTACAAAAAAGATTATGCATCTACACAGATTCTACAGTATCTGCCATGTAAATATTAATAATGTCAACAAATAAATATTGCCTTATCATCATTGATTATGCAAACCAAAACAAAACCACAGTTGTATTAAATCCCTTATTCTCAAAGTCTACAGCAAAGGGACCCTGGCATTCCACAGATCAAGAAGTACTATGTAAAGGTGGTTTTTCTCTCTAATTTCTCCACAATGGAAAAAATTAAGACATATAACATTGACTCAATTTTGCGCTCATTTCCCCCCCTCCCGAATTTTTCTTTACTCTTTAGTCCTCCTGTCTGTCTGTACCAGAAATTTGTCTCAAGCAACACCTACTGTGAAACACACTTGTGTTTTCATTGTTTTTAATCCTTATTTACAACTAAATAGAGGTGGTGGTCACACATTTGAGTGTACTAAATACCACCGAACTGTACACTTTAAAATGGTGAATTTTATGTTGTATGAATTGTTTGTGTGTGTGTATGTGTGTATATATATATATATATATATATATATAGAGAGAGAGAGAGAGAGAGAGAGAGAGAGAGAGTGAAGTCACTCAGTCATGTCTGACTCTTTGTGACCCCACGGACTTTAGCCTACCAGGCTCCTCTGTCCGTGGAATTTTCCAGCAAGAGTACTGGCATTGCCATTTCCTTCTCCAGGGGACGTTCCCAACCCAGGGATCAAACCCGGGTTTCCCGCATTGCAGGCAGACGCTTTACCATCTGAGCCACCAGAGAAATCCTTAATATATATGTATGGTATATATACATATGTATATAATCTGGGCCTCGGTAACTGTCCTGGTATCCCCTGGTCATAATAGCAGCTTTGAGACCCCAGGAAGATGATAGGAGTGCCACCTCCTGCTGAAAGGTGGGTCCACCTGGCTGTGCTCTGGGACATCATACTCCAGGCAAGGGATCTAAGGAAAGGACTCTTACTCAGGCTCCCTAAGATGCCCCCGCCACCATGGAAGAACACAATGCCAGGCCTGAGACCGCTTGTGGATGCCTTGGGCTGGTACAGCTTCACAGGGATTGTCCCAAACCGGAGGTCCTTGACCACCACATCCGGATGCTTCCTTAGTGGCGGCAGATCGTGAACGAAACGGACAAACTGGGGCATAGAGCAGATTCTCAGTTTCTCAAAAATCATCCCCTGTTGGTGAGAGAAAAGGAAATGGTATGAGAAGTGTTTCAGAGTATGCTGTGTCAGGGGTCTACCACCGCAGTACCCTCTGCAGAGTGGTGGCAGGCTGGACCACAAGCCTGCAAGTCCCCCACTGTGCCTCCATCACCTGCAGAAAATCCATCCTCACCGAGACCCTCACTGCTCCAGTACCAACACCTCTCAATTCTCTCTCTTCAGACACCTAGCTCCACAAACCAGGCTCTGGTCACCCCTCAAGGGCCTCTGGAAAGGCTCCCACCTCAGTCTGCACGTGTGGTCTCTTCCCAGGGAGGCCTTTCTGGACCATTCTAGTCATCATGGCCATCCTAAGCATCTGCTGCTATTTTAAAGAGTGATAATTAAGCCAAAGATATTAAGAAGAGGTGGCAAGAATACATGGAAGAACTATACAAGAAAGATCTTCACGACCCAGATAATCATGATGGTGTGATCACTCACCTAGAGCCAGACTTCCTGGAATGTGAAGTCAAGTGGGCCTTAGAAAGCATCACAACGAACAAAGCTAGTGGAGGTGATGGAATTCCAGTTGAGCTGTTTCAAATCCTGAAAGATGATGCTATGAAAGTGCTGCACTCAATATGCCAGCAAATTTGGAAAACTCAGCAGTGGCCACAGGACGGGAAAAGGTCAGTTTTCATTCCAATCCCAAAGAAAAGCAACGCCAAAGAATGCTCAAACTACCGCACAATTGCACTCATCTCACACGCTAGTAAAGTAATGCTCAAAATTCTCCAAGCCAGGCTTCAGCAATACATGAACCATGAACTTGCAGATGTTCAAGCTGGCTATAGAAAAGGCAGAGGAACCAGAGATCAAATTGCCAACATCTGCTGGATCATGGAAAAAGCAAGAGAGTTCCAGAAAAACATCTATTTCTGCTTTATTGACTATGCCAAAGCCTTTGACTGTGTGGATCACAATAAACTGTGGAAAATTCTGAGACCTGCCTCTTGAGAAACCTGTATGCAGATCAGGAATCAACAATTAGAACTGGACATGGAACAACAGATTGGTTCCAAATAGGAAAAGGAAAAGGAGTACGTCAAGGCTGTATATTGTCACCCTGTTTATTTAACTTATACGCAGAGTACATCATGAGAAACACTGGGCTAGAGGAAGCACAGGTTGGAATCAAGATTGCCAGGAGAAATATCAATAACCTCAGATATGCAGATGACACCACCCTTATGGCAGAAAGTGAAGAGGAACGAAAAAGCCTCTTGATGAAAGTGAAAGTGGAGAGTGAAAAAGTTGGCTTAAAGCTCAACATTCAGAAAACGAAGATCATGACATCTGGTCCCATCACTTCATGTGAAATAGATGGGGAAACAGTGGAAACAGTTTCAGATTTTATTTTGGGGGGCTCCAAACTCACTGCAGATGGTGACTGCAGCCATGAAATTAAAAGACACTTACTCCTTGGAAGAAAAGTTATGACCAACCTAAATAGCATATTCAAAAGCAGAGACATTACTTTGCCAACAAAGGTCCATCTAGTCAAGGCTATGGTTTTTCCAGTGGTCATTTATGGATGTGAGAGTTGGACTGTGAAGAAAGCTGAGCACCGAAGAATTGATGCTTTTGAACTGTGTTGTTGGAGAAGACTCTTGAGAGTCCCTTGGACTGCAAGGAGATCCAACCAGTCCATTTGGAAGGAGATCAGCTCTGGGATTTCTTTGGCGGGAATGATGCTGAAGCTGAAACTCCAGTACTTTGGCCACCTCATGCGAAGAGTTGACTCACTGGAAAAGACTCTGATGCCTGGAGGGATTGGGGGCAGGAGGAGAATGGGACGACAGAGGATGAGATGGCTGGATGGCATCACTGACTCGATGGACGTGAGTCTGAGTGAACTCCGGGAGTTGGTGATGGACAGGGAGGCCTGGCGTGCTGTGATTCATGGGGTCACAAAGAGTCGGACACGACTGAGTGACTGAACTGAACTGAATTGCATAGTGGTTGTTTTTTTAAAGGGATGGTGGGGCAGAGGGAGGTCTTATTTTTTAGAGATACCTAGAGAAATATTTTTAGATAAAAAGAATATGATATCTAGGATCTACTTATGAGGAGATGGGAATGAGGGGAAACATAGGGGCACAGATGAAGTAAGATTGGTTGGGAATCAATAATCATGAATAATATGAGTTGAATGTCTGAGGCTTCTTTATACTATTCTATCTCCTTGGGTTATGTCTGTAAGTTTGCATGATAAAAAATATAAACAAGTAATGTGGGCTCTCCCCCAGGCACTCTCTTTCTAGTGGTTTCTCATCCTTTCTGTACCAAGAGCACTTGGGCTTTTAGCAAAGTTTGTGGCCTTTTCACAGAATACATTTGAATATATAAAATAAAATACATAGGATTATTATATTTTACTGAAATATAGTTATCAAAATATTAGAGTAAATGTATGCTATAATAATATACCTTCAGTACTTCCTTATTAGCATACTAAATAGAAGATCTAGTGGCTGGTCTAATACTATCATAATTTCAAAAGAACAAGGTACACATGTGATTGTTTGCAATCTGCTATGCCTGTAATAGGCTCTGAGAGTATCTGTGATTCCTCTTGCTGACAAAGTTGAGGGTTCTGCTGTCCCAGTGGTGATTTGTTCCTTTCATGCATGATGGAAGGAAATACCACATTTATAGAGGTTAAGTGAAAATGGGGCAATTTCCACCCCATCCAAACTCATGGACTCTTTGTATTCTGTTACCCTTGAGGGTTCTAGGAGCTCCAGGTTACTCTACTATAGCCCTACTGTTTTACTCTCCTCACAGCACCTGCCACTTCGTCATTTGGTTTATCTGTAGCAAGTTTGCTTATTTATTGCTGACTCCCCACCCAGCACTGCCATGAGTGTTCAGACTGCCTGCAAGTCATCTCTGTCTGGGGCTTTATTTCTCTCACCTATCACTAATCCTCAGAGCTGGAAAGGGAAAATGACACACAGCAGTTACACAACTTTGTAGAAAAAAAATCAAAAAATAGTAATAAGGCTAATATTTATGGACAGTTTACTCTGTACTGGGCACATAAAGTCCACTCTGAGTAGATTAATTCATTACATACCCACCAAGTGCTATGAAGCTGGATCTATTACTTTCCCTGATCCTGTAGATGAGGAACTTGAGTCACTGTATTTGGAAACCCAAAGTGTAGACTATGAGAGTCAAGGCCAGGAAAACCACAGGACTGAACCATCCCATCTTGTACAAGCTGACCCTGCTGCTACTGCTAAGTCGCTTCAGTCGTATCCGACTCTGCGACCCCAGAGACAGCAGCCCACCAGGCTCCCTCGTCCCCCTCCAGGGAAGAACACTGGAGTGGGTTGCCATTTCCATGGGTTGCCATTTCCTTCTCCAATGCATGAAAGCGAAAAGTGAAAGTAAAGTCTCTCAGTCGTGTCCGACTCCTAGGGACTCCATGGACTGCAGCCTACCAGGCTCCTCCGCCCATGGGATTTGCCAGGCAAGAGTACTGGAGTGGAGTGCCATTGCTTTCTCCATATAGGTAAGAAAATTGGCCCCCGAGTTCTTCTCCATCAAGGTTACATTGAGAATAAGTGTTTGCCATCACTTTTCATTACTTCATCACTGAAGTAAGAGACTAAAATGTATCTTCTCTATTCAGTCTCCATCAGCCCTATGGAAAATCACAGCAAATCCTAATTGGCAATATTTACACAATCCTCACCATGATATAATTACAAGTATTTGATTAAATTATACAAGCCAGCAACAATGAGCAGAATCTGACTATGTTACAGAAAGAGTTTTCCATCTCTCAAAAGCAACAAAATATTTTTCTAAAAAGTCACATTCTGGAGTTGCACTCATCTCTACTCATTTACTTATCTGCTACATCTCTTTATTTTGTGGTTGGCTGGTTCTAGGCAGCAGGTAGCCAACATGGGCCCCAAATTCAGAACAATTATCCATGTCTTCACCACTCCACAGAATGGTGGATGCCATGGAGAAAATAAGACAGGAGGTAGGGTGGAATTTCTCTGTTATCTGAGGAAGTGAATCATTTTTGGAATGTTGTGGCTCTTAGCCTAGGCCAGCTTGAAAAACATCAGGAAGAGGTTAAGAACCATGTTATCCAATAGAAAATCTTCAGGTATGGGTAATATGCTGTCAGCCTCCACAGCCATGATGTGACTGTCAATTTAACTGAAAGCTACTGGTATGTCCTTTTTCTAGTTAGTTAGTGTTGGTTGCTCAGTCATATCTGACTCTTTGCGACCCTGTGAACTGTAGCCCACCAGGCTCTTCTGTCCATGGGATTCTCCAGGCAAGAATATTTGAATGGGTAGCCATTGCCTTCTCCAGGGGAGCTTCCCAACCCAAGGATTGAACCCAGGTCTCCTGCACTGGCAGGCGGATTCTTTACTGTCTAAATCACCAGGGCAGCCCTGTGTTTTCCTAATCTGCTCTTAATTCTCTGGAAAGAAAATGAAGTTGCTCAGTTATGCCCAACTCTCTGCAACCCCATGGACTGCAAAGGCCTGTCAGGCTCCTCCTTCCATGGGATTTTCCAGGCAAGAGCACTGAAGTGGGTTGCCATTTCCTTCTCCAGGGGATCTTGCTGACCCAGGGATATTATTCTCTGGAGGAGGGGACAAACAAAACTCACCCATGTTATCAAAAGCTGGAAGATGCAGTTGAAGACCCACAGTCTCACTGGATGGCTGATGGCAGCAGGGATGTCTGTGGTGAGGAAGTGGTTGCCGACGACCCATAGTCCGACACCCACGGAGGCCACGCAAGCTGTAGCAAGGAGAAGGAGAAGGAACGAGATCAACATCCTGCTGTTTCTACCATGGGAGAGGCCAAGAGGAGACTGTGCTCAGGACAGGACCATTTGACACAGCTGGGAGATGGCAGATGTGCTCCACTTATACACCACCACCTGCACTCTCCACCTTCCCATATCTTGCAAGCATTGGTCCAGCCAGGTGAGTCACAAACTCAGGTGAGGGCCTGGTTCTAGGACAGGGCCCATACAGAGGAGAATGTGGCTTGTGCAACCTGACCCAGCTGGAAAGGAGAGCTCAAAAGTCCAAGCTTGCATCTAGCACTGCTACTAGAAATGGCCTTGGCTAAATGACTGCAAGGAGATCAAACCAGTCAGTTCTAAAGGAAATCAGCTCTGAAGATTCATTGGAAGAACTGATGCTGAAGCTGAAGATCCAATACTTTGGCCACCTGATATGAAGAGCCAACTCATTGGAAAAGACCCTGATGCTTGGGAAGACTGAAGGCAAAAAGAGAAGAGGGCAGCAGAGGATAAGACAGTTGGATGGCATCACTGACTCAATGGACATGAGTTCGAGCAAACTCTGAGAGATAGTGAAGAATAGCACAGCCTAACATGCTGCAGTCCATGAGGCTGCAAAGAGTTGGACACAGCTTAGAGGCTGAACAATAAGAAAGTGACTGTCGACATCACACACACTGTTCCTTCCACCAACACTCTGACCTCATTGCCACCTCCTAATTCCACTCTGGTTGCACTTACTAATCCTCAACCTGCCAGAGGCCCCAGGGCCTTGGCACTTACTATTCCCTGTGCAACATTCTTCCCTGAAACTTCAGCTGGCCTCAATCGCTCCCCTACTGTGAGTCTCTGCTCAAATGTCACCTTCTGAGTGAGGCCAAACCTGGCCACCTTATTTAACATTGCAAGTCCCCACCAGTATTCCTATACCCACCCTGGCCCACCTGCATACTCTGTTGCTATGGCCTTTATCATTGTCTGGGATACCACATGCTTCACTTGTTCATGTATTACCTTGAATGTAACCTCTGTGAGGACAGGAATTTTTGTTTTGTTCCTTGCTTTCTCCTCAACAGCTAGATCAGGGTTTGGTACTTAGTGAGTGCTCAGCAATGTCTACAAGATGAAAGAATGAACAAGCTTTGTCCTTTTCATCATAAAGCAGAGAAGAAAAAAAAAAACTGACCCTGTTTCTAGACTGGGTCAGAGATTGATATCAGGGTTCAGAATCTTCCCTAACAACACAGTCCCTCATCCTCTGTAATAATGATAATGTCTGCCATTTCTCCCACCTCCCCCACCCTCATGTCAGGGCAGTGGTTTTTAAACAAGGGGACTTTATCCCACCCCCCTGGGCACATCTGGTCATGTCTAGAGACATTTTTGGGTTTTGCCACTCCATGGGGTGGGGACTGGCACTGGCATCTTGCAAGTGGACCCCAGAGATGTTGGGGTCAGTACACAGATGTTGTACAGTGCACAGAATGGTCCCCAGAACAAGGAATTTTCTGGTCCAATGTATCAATAATACTGAGGTTGAAAAACCCCAAGTCAGGAAGACTTGGATTTGTATCCTGCTGAATGCCAGCATTCGGATCATCAGCAAGTTATACTCTCTGATTCCCCATTTCCAAATCTGTAAAATGGGAAGGATAATAATAGTACCCCCAAGGAGTTGTTGGGTGAAACAAAGGCACTGTGTCTGTAAGCACCTAGCCTGAGCCTGGGTGTTTTGTTGTTCAGTTGCTAAGTCATGTCCCACTCTTTGTGATCACAAGAACTGCAGCACTCCAGGCTTCCCTGTCCTTCACTGTTTCCCAAGGGTTTGCTCAAATTCATGTCCACTAAGTCAGTGATGTCATCCAACCGTCTCATTCTCTGTCATCCCCTTCTCCTTGGTGTGGTAACACTCAATACATTTCAGAGAGCAAGGCTGAGACAAGGTCTATAACAAAAGACAAAATAGGGTATTATATAATGATAAAGGGATCAATACAAAAAGAGGAATATTATTCATTAACAAATGTGCACCTAATGTAGCCAATAATTAAGCAAATATTTATAGACATAAAGGAAGAAACTGATAGTAATATTATAAGATTAGGGAACTTTAATAGCCAACTTACATCATTGGACAGATCACCCAGACAGAAGATCAATAAGGAAGCAGTAAGACATAAAGTGAAGTTGAAATGAATGTCTACAGGACATTCCAACCAAAAACAGAACACACATTCTTTTCAAGTGCATATAGAACATTTTCTAGAACGGATCACATACTAGGGGGAAAAAACCAAGACTCAACAAATTTAAGATGATAGAAATTATGTTAAGTATTTTTCTGAACACAATAGTATAAAACTGGAAATCAAATACAGGAAGAAAATGGGGAAATTGCAAACATGTAGAGAATAAACCATATGCTACTAAAAAATGTGATCTTAGAGAAAATGCTTTAATTTTTCACTGTTGAGCACGATGTTAGCTTTGTTATAAATAGGCTTTATTATGTTGAGGTATGTTCCAAATACACCAACTTTGTAGAGAGGTTTTTACCATTAATGGAGGATGAATTTTATCAAATGTTTTTTCCTATATCTATTGACATGATTATGTGATTTTTATTAATGTTGTCTGGCGTGTCACACTGACTGATATGCAAGTACTGAACCATCTTCATATCCTTGGAATAAATCCTATTTGATCCTAATGCATAATTCTTTCAGTGCATTGTTAAATTTGATTTGCTAACGTTTTGTTGAGCAGTTTGCATCTATGCTTGTCAGGGATATTGGCCTATAAATTTTTGTGTGTGTATCTTTGGTTTTGGTATTTGGGTAACCAACCTAGATAGCATATTGAAAAGTAGAGACATTACTTTGCCAGCAAAGGTCCGCCTAGTCAAGGCTATGGTTTTTCCAGTGGTCATGTATGGATGTGGGAGTTGGACTGTGAAGAAGGCTGAGCGCTGAAGAATTGATGCTTTTGAACTGTGGTGTTGAAGAAGATTCTTGAGAGTCCCTTGGACTGCAAGGAGATCCAGCCAGCCCATTCAGAAGGAGATCAGCCCTGGGATTTCTTTGGAGGGAATGATGCTGAGGCTGAAACTCCAGTACTTTGACCACCTCATGCGAAGAGTTGACTCATTGGAAAAGACTCTGATGCTGGGAGGGATTGGGGGCAGGAGGAGAAGGGGACGGCAGAGGATGAGATGGCTAGATGGCATCACTGACTCGATGGACATGAGTCTGAGTAAACTCTGGGAGTTGGTGATGGACAGGGAGGCCTGGTGTGCTGTGATTCATGGGGTCGCAAAGAGTCGGACACGACTGAGCGACTGAACTGAACTGAACTGAACTGAATGCTGGTTTCATAGAATGAGTTTTGAAGCATTCACTCCCTTGATGTTAATTCTTTAAATATTGGTAAAGTTCACCCATGAAGCTTTCTGGTCTTCGACTTTAGCTTATTGATAGTTTCTAAATTACTCATTGTTTCATTATTATTAACTGGTCTACTCAGATTTTTCTGGTTTTTCCTGATTCAGTCTTGGAAGACGATATGTTTCTTCTAAATAGCCCAATTTGTTGTCATATAATTGTTCTCAGTATTTTCTTATGATTGTTTGCATTTCTGTGATACTGGTTGTAACTTCTCCTCTCACTTCTAATTTTATTCATTTTGGTCCTCTCTCTTTTGTTCTGGTGCATCACCATTTCTTTTCTCTTGTTTCTATCTTTCTCCAAGCACTTCTCAACATCTGACATACTGCATATTTCTACATATTCACTTGCTATGTCTCATCCATGAAATTAAAAGACACTTGTTCCTTGGAAGAAAAGTTATGACCAATCTAGATAGCATATTAAAAAGCAGAGACATTACTTTGCCAACAAAGGTCTGTCTAGTTAAAGCTATGGTTTTTCCAGTAGTCATGTATGGATGTGAGAGCTGGACTATAAAGAAAGCTGAGCACTGAAGAACTGATGCTTTTGAACTGTGGTTTTGGAGAAGACTCTTGAGAGTCCCTTGGACAGCAAGGAGATCCAACCAGTCCACCCTAAAGGAAATCAGTCCTAAATAGTCATTGGAAGGACTGATGCTGAAGCTGAAACTCTAATACTTTGGCCACCTGATGCAAAGAGCTGACTCATTTGAAAAGACCCTGATGCTGGGAAAGATTGAAGGCGGGAGGAGAAGGGGATGTCAGAGGATGAGATTTTTGGATGGCATCACCAACTCAATGGACATGAGTTGGAATAAACTCTTGGGAGTTGGCGATGGACAGGGAGGCCTGGCGTGCTGCGGTCCATGGGGTCACAAAGAGTCGGACAAGACTAAGCGACTGAATTGAACTGACGTCTCATCAGAATTATCCAGTGACTTCCCTCCTCACCCTTAAGAAAAGCCAAACTAATTACAGTGGCTGATAAAACTACCACAAACGGTTTCTGTTACCCCACTGACCACTTTCCACCCTATTTATCTCCTCAGTCACTCTGCCAGTCACACTGGGCTCCTTGTTGCTCCTTGAAGGCATCAGGCTGCTTCATGCCATGCAGCCTTTGTACTTGCTCTTCCCTCTGTTCATTAGGTTCATCTCACAGATATCTGCATGGCTAACACTCTCATTTCTTTCAGAACTTATGATCAGACAGGTCTTCCTTAACTATCCTATTTGTAATTCCACCAATTCCCCTCTGCAGCAGAACTCCTCATTCTCTTTTTACTGCCTAGCAAATATCACCTTTTATCATACCATGCATTTATTTATCTCATTTACTCCATGAATACTGTAAGTTTCATGAAAACAGGGGTTCTTGACTCACTTAAAATCATGTAAAGTGTCTCAATAAACAGTGGTTGAATGAATGAACAGAAGACTGAAAAATAGGAAACGCAAAGGCAAAGATGTAACGGATTTTAAGAAAATATTAAAATTCTAATTTGGCCTGGTTCCTTCTGAGATGCCTGATTGCATTGCTACAGTATTGTGGATACAGTGGTGTGGCATTTCCTGCCTTAGATGCTAACTCAATGCTGACTTTGCTAAAGGGAAGGAACCATTACATTTTTGCATGGTGGTAACGACTAACTTTCCCTCTACCAGATAATGTTGTTTTGAGCCTTCACCACCACCAAAGGATCACTTCCAGATTTCTCAGCTGGGCTTTTCCCGACAATCCATGGGATTCTACTCCTACAGAGTTATGCATTTTCTGATTGCTGTTCATTGTCACATAACAGGGATTTGGAGGCAGAGGAAAGGGAAGTAAAAGTTTCAGTTAATGACCTCTGTTGCTTTGGAGTGTAGGAGGCAAAATTATCTGTTGAGAGAGGGTTCAGCTAGGATAGAGATGATGAAATATGAACCATCACTGATGAGTCTGGGAAAGATGACTGATAACAGAAGAGAGAGTGGTTGAGCAGGATAAATGTGTTTGGGAAAAACATAGTATTTAAGATGCTTGAAGCAGGTTTTAGAAAAATGCATCATTTGTGGTTTAAAATTTAAATGATTAACAAAATACATTTAAAATTTCAGCCTCACCAATACCTTTAAAAATGTATATATAGTACATATATAGGACTTCCCTGGTGGCTCAGATGGTAAAATGTCAGTCTACAATGCGGGAGACCCGGGTTCAATCCCTGGGTTGGGAAGGTCCCCTGGAGAAGGAAATGGCAATCCACTCCAGTACTATTGCCTGGAAAATCCCATGGAATATTACTCAGTCATAGAAAGGAATGAATTTGAGTCAATTCTAGTGAGGTGGATGAACCTAGAGCCTATCATACAGAGTGAAGTAAGTTAGAATTAGAAAAACAAATATAGTATGTTAATATATATATATATATATGGAATCTAGAAAAATGATATTGATGAACCTATTTGCAAGGAAGGAATGGAAACACAGTTGTAGAGAATGGACTAGTGGACACAGTGGGGGAGGGAGAGAGTGGGATGAATGGAGAAAGGAGCATCAGCACACATACACTATCGTGTGTAAAATGGACAGCTGGTGAGAAGTTGCTGTATAACAAAGGGAGCCCAATCTGGTGCTCTGTGATGGCCAAGAGGGGTAGGATCGGGGGAAGGGAATGGAGGCTCAAGAGAGAGGTGATATATGTATAATTATGGCTAATGCATGTTGTTGGATGGCAGAAACCAACAGAACATTGTAAAAATTTAAAAACAAAAAGTACATGTTAAATATTAATATATATTTTTTCATACCAAAATACTTTAATGGGATATCCAATCCTTGCAAAGATAAGGAAGCAAGAATATGTACATAAAGCTGTTAACCTTTCAGAATGCAATTCAGCTATACGTATCACAAAACTTAAAAATGCTTTATACCTTGAATATTAGTAGTAACTATTAGGTTGGTGCAAAAGTACTTGCAATTTTGCAGTGTTGAAATTTGCCATTTGCTATTGGAATATATTCTTAAATAAATGTTGTTATGTTATACATCTTTTTAATGCACACTTCTTATTTTATATTCTTTTGTTAATGACTTATTACTTGCTATTTATTTTAAATTTATTTGAGACTATAGAAAAGATGTTAGATAAAAAGCAAATTCCAGTGATTTTTTTTATTTGAGTTCAAAATGGGTTATAGCAGCAGAGACAACTCGCAACATGAACAATGCACTTGGCCCACGAACTGCTAATGAACACATAATGTAGCAGTGGTTCAAACAGTTTTGCAAAGGAGACAAGGGCCTTGAAGAAGAGGAGCATAGCGACCAGTCATTGGAAATTGAAAACAACCAATTGAAAGGATCACTGAAGCTGATCCTCTTAGAACTACAGGAGAAGCTACTGAAAAACTCAATGTCAACCATTCCATGGTCATTCAGCATTTGAAGCAAATTGAAAAGGTGATAAAGCTCGATAACTGGGTGCCTCATGATCTGACCGAAAGTCAAAAAAGCTGTCATTTTGAAGTGTCATCTTATCTTATTCTATGCAATAACAGCAAACCATTTCTTGATCAAATTGTGACGTGTGATGAAACTTGGATTTTCTATGACAACTGGCGATGACCAAGATCAGTGATTGCACCAAGAAGAAGCTCCAAGGCATTTGCCAAAGCCAAACTTACACCAAAAAAAGATCATGGCCATTGCTTCATGGTCTGCTGCCCATCTGATCCACTACAGCTTTCAGAATCCAAGTGAAACCATTGCATCTGAGAAGTATGCTCAGCAAATCAATGAGATGAACCAAAAACTGCAATGCCTGCATCTGGCATTGGTCAACAGAAAGGGCCCAATTCTCCATGACAACACCCAACTGCACATCACATAACAAATGCTTCAAAAGTTAAACAAATTGAGCTACAAAGCTTTGCCTCATCTGTCATATTCAGTCAACCTATTGTCAACTGACTACCACTTCTTCAAGCATCTTGACAACTTCTTGCAGTGAAAATACTTTACAACCAGCAGGATGCAGAAAATGTTTTTCAGGAGTTTGTTGAATCCTGAAGCATGGATTTTCATGCTACAGGAATATATAAACTTATTTCATGTTGGCAAAAATCTGTTGATTATAATGGTTCCTATTTTGATTAATAAAGATGTGTGTGAGTCTTTGTTATAATGATTTAAAATTCATGGTTCAAAGCTGTAATTACTTTTTCATCAACCTAATAAATATGCTCTGGGTCCTTTGGCCCAGTAATTACACATATTCAAAAATATGCTAAGGAAATATCGCAAAATACCAAAGAAAATTGCCTTATATATCAAGACAATTGCTGTAGCACTTCTATAGCATTAAAATATTGGAAAACAACATAAGTATACAGCAACAAATAAATAACTAAAAGGATAGGAACTATGATGCGCACATTTAAGATTATATCTAAAAGAACCAGAAAAATGATTATACTGTAATATGAAAGAATAAAGGTAGAGTGAAAACAAACTATTCTAAAACACAATCACAACTTACTAAAAGGAAACAATACAACATTAAATACAGTTGTATATTAGAGAAGAGGTGAGAAGATTCTTTCCTCTTCATATGACAACTAGAGAACAAACTTCAGGGTTATAACAAATTTAATGTAATCTGGGCAATCTGTTCAGTTCAATAAGCAAATATTGAGACCTAATAAATGCTAGGCAGTACTCTAGGTTCTATTGTGTATAAATGGCAGTTTGTGGTACTACTGAAGAATTTCAAAAGGAAAACATGTGTTTCAAACATGAGAATTTGAGTCTTGACAAGAAAGGAAGGAAAAAAGGAGAGATAGAGGCAGAGAGGGAAGGAAAAGGGAAAGGTAGAACGTAGAAGTATTTTATTGAGCTATCCCAGAGTTACAATATAGTTCTGCACTTCCTCAAAAATGCCATCATCCAAAGAAGCCAAGAATGTACAGTGGAGGAAAGACAGTCTCTTCAATAAATAGTTTTAAGAAAACTGGACAGCCACAGGCAAAAAAGAAAAAAAGAAAGAAACTAGATCACTACTTCACACTATAAACAGAAATCAACTCAAAATGGATTAAAGGCTTGAATGTAAGAACCAAAACTACAAAACTCCTAGAAGAACATATAGGCTGCATGCTCTTTGATGTCAGTCTTAGCAATATCTTTCTAAATATGTCTCCTCAAGCAAGGGAAACAAAAACAAAATTAAACAAATGGGGCTGCACTAAACTAAAAAGCTTCTGCACAACAAAATGAGAAGACAACCTACCAAACAGAAGAAGATATTCACAAACTATATATCTAATAAGGGATTAATATCCAAAATACATAAAGAAATCATGGCATACACACCAAGGAAACCAGAATTGAAAGAGACACATGTACCCCAATGTTCATCGCAGCACTGTTTATAATAGCCAGGACATGGAAACAACCTAGATGTCCATCAGCAGATGAATGGATAAGAAAGCTGTGGTACATATACACAATGGAGTATTACTCAGCCATTAAAAAGAATGCATTTGAATCAGTTCTGATGAGATGGATGAAACTGGAGCCGATTATACAAAGTAAGCCAGAAAGAAAAACACCAATACAGTATACTAACACATATACGTGGAATTTAGAAAGATGGCAATGATGACCCTGTATGCAAGACAGCAAAAAAGACACAGATGTGTATAGCGGACTTTTGGACTCTGAGGGAGAGGGAGAGGGTGGGATGATTTGGGAGAATGACATTGAAACATGTATACTATCATGTAAGAATCGAATCACCAGTCTATGTCCGATGCAGGATACAGCATGCTTGGGGCTGGTGCACGGGGATGACCCAGAGGGATGTTGTGGGGAGGGAGGTGGGAGGGGGGTTCATGTTTGGGATCGCATGTACACCCATGGTGGATTCATGTCAATGTATGGCAAAACCAATACGGTATTATAAAGTAAAATAAAGTAAAAATAAAAAGTTAAAAAAAAAAAAGAAATCATACAACTCAACAACGAAAGAGCAAACATTATCCAAAGGGTTGAGGACCTGAACAGGCATTTTTCCAAAGAAGACATACAGTTGACCAACAAGCGCATGAAAAGACATTTAACATCACTAGCTATCAGAGAAATACAAATCAAAATCACAGTGAGATACCAACTGACCCATATTAGAGTGGCTATTATCAAAAAGATAAGCTATAACAAGTCTTGGTGATGATGTGGATAAGGGAACCCTTGTACACTGTTGATAGGAATGTAAATTGATCCAGCCACTATGGGGAAAAGTGTGGAGGTTCCTCAAAAAATTAAGAACAGAACTACCGTATGATCCAGTTACCCCCCAAACAAGGTATTTATCCAAGAATATGAAAACACCAGGTGGCACTAATGGTAAAGAAACTGCTTGCCAATGCAAGAGACATAATGGACACAGGTGCAATTTCTGGGTTGGGAAGAGTCCCCTGAAAGAAGGCATGGCAACCCACTCCAGTATTCTTACCTGAAGAATCTCATAGACAAAAGGGTCTGGTGGGCTATGCTCCATAGGATTGCAAAGAGTCAGACACAACTGAAGCAACTTAGCATGTAGCATGAAAACACCAGTTTGAAAAGATACATGAATGCACCCTTATGTTCATTACATTATGTATGATTGCTGAGATATGAAAATAACTGAAGTTCCCATCGATGAATGAACAGATGAAGAAGCATATGTGTATCTACTCAATCATTTAGTTGTATCCTACTCTTTGTGACCCAATGGACTATAGCCCGCCAGTCCTCTGTTCATGGAATTTTCCAGGCAAGAATACTGGAGTGGGTTACCATTTCCTACTCCTGGGGATCTTTCCAACCCAGGAATCGAACCCATGTCTCCTGCATTGCAGGCATTGGCAGACGGATTCTTCATCACTAGCGTCACCAGAGAAAAACTGCAAGATATCATTGTTTTTATGGCTGAGTAGTACTTCATTGTGTGTGTGTGTGTGTGTGTGTGTGTGTGTGTGTGCATGCATGAAGTCATATATATAAACACACACACAACGGAATACTGCTGCTGCTGCTGCTGCTAAGTCACTTCAGTCATGTCCGACTCTGTGCGACCCCATAGACGGCAGCCCGCCAGGCTTCCCCATCCCTGGGATTCTCCAGGCAAGAATACTGGAATGGGTTGCCATATCCTTCTCCAATGCATGAAAATGAAAAGTGAAAGTGAAGTTGCTCAGTCGTGTCTGACTCTTAGTGACCCCATGGACTGCAGCCTACCAGGCTCCACTGTCCATGGGATTTTTCAGGCAAGAGTACTAGAGTGGGGTGCCATTGCCTTCTCCAAACAATGGAATACTACTCAGCCATAAAAACAATGAAAGCTTACCATTTGCAACAACATGAAGGGACCTTGAGAGCATTACGCTAAGTGAAATAAATCTGATGCACAAAGACATATGTCACTCATATGTATAATATTATATAAAAATAATAAAAGTAAATGAACAAACCAAACCAAACAAAAAGAAATGCATAAATATAGAGATTAGAGTAGTGGTTACCAGAGGTAAAGGGAGGATATGGAGGGTGAAATGGTAAAGAGGTCAACTATATGGTGATAGATGAAAATTATACTGCATACAGAAGTAGAAATATAATAGTGCTATACTGTATACAGAGGTAGAAATATTAATGTTGAATATACAAAACATATAATGTTACATAAATCAGTATTACCTGAATTAAAAATATCTAATTTTTAAAATAATTTTTAAAATGCCATCATCACCTGCAGTCCTGAAATCATTTCCCAAATAAATGTCATCCATGATATACTAGTTCTAGACACCATTTCTCCAATGATATTTGTTTCAAATTTACAGATAGGTTTCCATTCACATGATTGTTTACGGATAGGGAAGTAACACTAGCACTCAAAAATAAAATCAGAAAAATAAAAACATAAAAAATAAATAGACCCAATTTGGAGAAAAGCATGGAAATCCTCAAAAATCAACCCACCTTATTGATCAAAAATGTTCATAATTATTCAAAACTAACTCAATATACTCAAAAACAATGATTAACACATTTATATTGATATTTATAGTTACATAATTTTCATTTTATGTCACTTATTATTAACACTAAATAATTGCTGTTGTTGTTGTTCAGTCTCTAAGTCATGTCCAACCCTTTACGACCCCATGGACTGTAGCACACCAGGCTTGCACATGCTTTACTATCTCCTGGAGTTTGCTCAAACTCATGTCCATTAAATCAGTGATGCCATCCAACCATCTCATTCTCTGTTCATTTTCTGTTGCCCTCTTCTCCTGCCCTCAATCTTTCTCAGCATCAGGGTCTTTTCCAATGGGTGAGCTCTTCACCTCAGGTGACCAAACTATTGGAGCTTCAGCTTCAGCATCAGTCCTTCCAATGGACAGTCAGGGTGGATTTTCTTTTAGTATTGCTAGTTTGATCTCCCTGCTGTCCAAGGGACTCTCAAGAGTCTTCTCCTGCACTACAATTCAAAAGGATCAGTTCTTCGGCACACAGCCTTCTTTATGGTCCAACTCACACATCTGTACATGACTACTGGAAAATAATAGCTTTGACTATACAAACCTTTGCTGGCAAAGTGATGTCTTTTTATTTTTAATACATTGTCTAGGTTTGTAGGAATCAGCAAACTAAAATGGACTGGAATGGGTGAATTTAACTCAGATGACCATTATATCTACCACTGTGGGCAGGAATCCCTCAGAAGAAATGGAGTAGCCATCATGGTCAACAAAAGAGTCTGAAATGCAGTACTTGGATGCAATCTCAAAAACGACAGAATGATTTCTGTTCGTTTCCAAGGTAAACCATTCAATATCACAGTAATCCAAGTCTATGCCCCAACCAGTAACGCTGAAGAAGCTGAAGTTGAACGGTTCTATGAAGACCTACAAGACCTTTTAGAACTAACACCGAAAAAAGATGTCCTTTTCATTATAGGGGACTAGAATGCAAAAGTAGGAAGTCAAGAAACACCTGGAGTAACACACAAATTTGGCCTTGGAATGCGGAACGAAGCAGGGCAAAGACTAATAGAGTTTTGCCAAGAAAATGCACTGGTCATAGCAAACACCCTCTTCCAACAACACAAGAGAAGACTCTACACATGGACATCACCAGATGGTCAACACCAAAATCAGATTGATTATATTCTTTGCAGCCAAAGATGGAGAAGCGCTATACAGTCAACAAAAACAAGACCAGGAGCTGACTGTGGCTCAGATCATGAACTCCTTATTCCCAAATTCAGACTTAAATTGAAGAAGTAGGGAAACCAATAGACCATTCAGCTATGACCTAAATCAAATCCCTTATGATTATACAGTGGAAGTGAGGAATAGATTTAAGGGCCTAGATCTGATAGAGTGTCTGATGAACTATGGAATGAGGTTCGTGACACTGTACAGGAGACAGGGATCAAGACCATCCCCATGGAAAAGAAATGCAAAAAAGCAAAATGGCTCTCTGGGGAGGCCTTACAAATAGCTGTGAAAAGAAGAGAGGTGAAAAGCAAGGGAGAAAAGGAAAGATATAAGCATCTGAATGCAGAGTTCCAAAGAATAGCAAGAAGAGATAAGAAAGCCTTCTTCAGCGATCAATGCAAAGAAATAGAGGAAAACAACAGATTGGGAAAGACTAGAGATCTCTTCAAGAAAATTAGAGATACCAAGGGAACATTTCATGCAAAGATGGGCTCGATAAAGGACAGAAATGGTATGGACCTAACAGAAGCAGAAGATATTAAGAAGAGGTGGCAAGAATACACGGAAGAACTGTACAAAAAAGATCTTCACGACCCAGATAATCATGATGGTGTGATCACTAATCTAGAGCCAGACATCTTGGAATGTGAAGTCAAGTGGGCCTTAGAAAGCATCACTACGAACAAAGCTAGTGGAGGTGATGGAATTCTAGTTGAGCTATTTCAAATCCTGAAAGATGATGCTGTGAAAGTGCTACACTCAATATGCCAGCAAATTTGGAAAACTCAGCAGTGGCCACAGGACTGGAAAAGGTCCATTTTCATTCCAATCCCAAAGAATGCTCAAACTACTGCACAATTGCACTCATCTCACGTGCTAGTAAAGTAATGCTCAAAATTCTCCAAGCCAGGCTTCAGCAATATGTGAACTGTGAACTTCCAGATATTCAAGCTGGTTTTAGAAAAGGCAGAGGAACCAGAGATCAAATTGCCAACATCTGCTGGATCATGGAAAAAGCAAGAGAGTGCCAGAAAAACATCTATTTCTCCTTTATTGACTATGCCAAAGCCTTTGACTGTGTGGATCACAATAAACTGTGGAAAATTCTGAAAGAGATGGGAATACCAGACCACCTGACCTGCCTCTTGAGAAATCTGTATGCAGGTCAGGAAGCAACAGTTAGAACTGGACATGGAACAACAGATTGGTTCCAAATAGGAAAAGGAGTACGTCAAGGCTGTATATTGTCACCCTGCTTGTTTAACTTCTATGCAGAGTACATCATGAGAAACACTGGACTGGAAGAAACACAAGCTGGAATCAAGATTGCCAGGAGAAATATCAATAACCTCAGATATGCAGATGACACCACCCTTATGGCAGAAAGTGAACAGGAACGAAAAAGCCTCTTGATGAAAATGAAAGTGGAGAGTGAAAATGTTGGCTTAAAGCTCAACATTCAGAAAATGAAGATCATGGCATCCGGTCCCATCACTTCATGGCAAATAGATGGGGAAACAGTGGAAAAAGTGTCAGACTTTATTTTGGAGGGCTCCAAAATCACTGCAGATGGTGACTGAAGCCATGAAATTAAAAGACGCTTACTCCTTGCAATGAAAGTTATGACCAACCTAGATAGTATATTCAAGAGCAGAGATATTACTTTGCTGACTAAGGTTCGTCTAGTCAAGGCTATGGTTTTTCCAGTGGTCATGTATGGATGTGAAAGTTGGACTGTGAAGAAGGCTGAGCACCGAAGAATTGATGCGTTTGAACTGTGGTGTTGGAGAAGACTCTTGAGAGTCCCTTGGACTGCAAGGAGATACAACCAGTCCATTCTGAAGGAGATCAGCCCTGGGATTTCTTTGGAGGGAATGATGCTAAAGCTGAAACTCCAGTACTTTGGCCGCCTCATGCAAAGAGTTGACTCATTGGAAAAGACTCTGATTCTGGGAGGGATTGGGAGCAGGAGAAGAAGGGGACGACAGAGCAGATGGCTGGATGGCATCACGGACTCAATGTACATGAGTCTGAGTGAACCCCGGGAGTTGGTGATGGACAGGGAGGCCTGGTGTGCTGTGATTCATGGGGTGGCAAAGAGTTGGACATGACTTAGCAACTGAAGTGAACTGAACTGAACTGAGGTTTGTCATCGCTTTTCTTTCAAAAAGCATCTTTTAATTTCATGGCTGCAGTCACCATCTGAATGATTTTGGAGCCCCCCAAAATAAAATCTGTCATTGTTTCTTCTTTTTCCCCTCCCTTTTGTATGAATTGATGGGACTGGATGCCATGATCTTAAGTTTTTGAATGCTGGATTTTAAACCAGATTTTCCCCTCTCCTCTTTCATCCTCATTAAGAGGTTCTTTAGTTCCGCTTCACTTTCTGTCATTAGAGTGGTATCATCTGCGTAGCTGAGGTTGTTGATATTTCTCCCAGAAATCTTGATTCCAGCTTGTGATTCATCCAGACTGGCATTTCCTATGATGTGCTCTGCATATAAGGTAAATAAGCAGGGTGACAGTATATAGCCAGATATACTCTTTTACCAATTTTGAACCAGTCCATTATTCCATGTCTGGGTCTAACTGTTGCTTTTTGACCTACATACAAGTTTGCAGATGTGGCAATTTGATCTCCGGTTCCTCTACCTTTTCTAAATCCAGCTTGTACATGTGAAAGTTCTCATTTCACGTACTATTGAAGCCTAGGTTGAAGGATTTTGAGCATTACCTTACTAGCATATGAAATGAGCACAACTGTCCAACAGTTTGAACATTCTTTGGCATTTCCCTTCTTTGGGAGTGAAAATGGACCTTTTCCAGTCCTGTGGCCACTGCTGAGCTTTTCAAACTTGCTGGCTTATTGAGTGCAGCACTTTAGCAGCATCCTCTTTCAGGATTTGAAATAGCTCAGCTGGAATTCCATCACCTCTACTAGCTTTGTTTGTAGTGATGCTTCCTAAGTCCCACTTGACCTTGCACTCCAGGATGTCTGGCTCTAGGTGAGTGATCACACCATCATGGTTATCTGGGTCATTAAGACCTTTTTTGTATAGTTCTTCCGGGTATTCTTGCCACCTCTTCTTAATCTCTTCTGCTTCTGTTAGGTCCTTGTTTTTTCTGTCCATTATTGTGCTCATCATTCCATGAAATGTTCCCTTGGTATCTCCAATTTTTTGAAGAGATCTCTAGTCTTTCCCGTTCTATTGTTCTCCTCTATTTCTCCGCACTGTTCACTTAAGAAGGATCTCTTGTTTCTCCCTGCTGTTCTTTGAATTCTGCATAACAGTTGGGTATATCTTTCCCTTTCTCTTTTGCTTTTCACTTCTCTCATCTTCTCAGCTATTTGTAAGGCTTCCTCAGACAATCACTTTGCCTTCTTACGTTTCTTTTTCTTTGGGATGGTTTAGGTCATCACCTCCTATACAGTATTATGAACCTCTGTCCATAGTTCTTCAGGCACTCTTGTCTATCAGAGCTAATCCCTTGAATCTATTTGTCACTTCCACTGTAAGGGAGATGGTGATGGACAGGGAGGCCTGGCGTGCTGCGATTCATGGGGTCACAAAGAGTCGGACACGACTGAGCGACCGAACTGAACTGAACTGTACCTGAATAGTCTAATGGTTTTCCCTACTTTCTTCAATTTAATTCTGAATTTTACAATAAGGAGCTCATGATCTGAGCCACAGTCAGCTCCAGGTCTTATTTTTGCTGACTGTATAGAGCTTCTCCATCTTCAGCTGCAAAGAACATAATCAATCTGATTTCAGGGTTGACTATTTGGGGATATCCATAGGTAAAATTGTCTCTTGTGTTGTTGGAAGATGGTGTTTGGTATGACCAGTGTATTCTCTTGGCAAAACTCTGTCAACCTTTACCCTGCTTCATTTTGCACTCCAAGGCCAAACTCGCCTGTTTCTCCAGGTATCTCTTGACTTCCTACTTTTGCATTCCAACCTCCTATGATGAAAAGGACATCATTTTTTGGTTTTAGTTCTAGAAGGTCTTGTAGGTCTTCATAGAATCATTCAACTTCAGCAAAATTAATTAATAATAATATATTATTAATATATTAAATACTAATTTAATCTTAAGCTTTCATATTATTTTTTATTTTATATTCACAACATGAGGCTGATATTATTACTGCACTTTAGAAATTAGGAAGTTGAGGTTCAAAGAGGCTACATAATTTAAATAAGGCCAAATGTCCAGAAAATGTTAAAACATTTTAAACGTATAGAAAAGTGAGATCTTGGCAACTCTCTAGCCATGCTCTGTGCTTCAGCACAGTGCCTTCCCAGACTGAACCTCCTAGAACAGCTTCAGTAGCAGCACAAAGTAGGCCCTCATTTAATATTACTGATTATTATTAATCAGGCTTCTCTAGTGGCTCAATGGTAAAGAATCCACCTGCCAGTACAGGAAACACAACTTTGATCCTTGGGTTGGGAAGATCCCCTGCAGAAGGAAATGGCAGACTGCTCCAGTATTCTTGCTGGGAAATCCCATGGAAGACAGCCTGGTAGGCTACAGTCCATGGGGTCACAAAAGAGTTAGACATGACTTAGTGACTAAACAACAGCAAACATTAATTGCCATATAATTCAAAAATGATGAACTTAAAGTCTGATATCTAAGCAAAGCTGAATTACATTTCAAAGGAAGAGCAATACATCCTGAAAAAATAAATGTATTTTAATTTAATTAAAATCTCAAGTTTATTTTACCCTTACTTAGCCAACTTTAGTTCCTTACCTTTAGACACCAGTTTAAAAGCAACACAGGACCTTTTCTGTTTTCAAAAAACAGAAAATAAGATTATCTATAGTCTCAGAAAGTTTGTGCCTTTCAGATACATATTTCAGTACTTCTGGTTTTCTGATCTAGTCTCAGTAACAATTACTGGAAACTTCTATTTTTGAAGACAGTATTGTATTTCGGTTTTCTTGGAAAAGACCACTGGATACACACTGTTATCACAATGAGGCAGCCCCAAGAGGAAGTGAACAAGGTTTATTAGGACCTTCCTCTTCATCATAAAAGGTTTGAAAGGTTTGGAAACCCTAATGGTCAAAAATAAAACCAGCCACTTAAGACACCTAAACTTTGCTTTCAAAGCAGTGAAATGAAAGGTCATCAAAATAAAATGAAGAATCAAATTCTGAAAACAGCAAAATGCTTAAATAGCATTCTTCTGTCAAAACTTTAATGAGGATTTTATTCCTCAACTCAGAACTGACATCTCCACCAGGGTGGGGTCAAGTAACTATCTTTTAAAATCAATCATCCTGAAGGAGCTTTCTTACCCTGACCTCAGAAATGTATAAAAGAAAGAGTTCTAAGTTTAAAGTCAGCTATAAGTGCTATTTGTTTTCCTGACATTTGACCAGCTATGTAAAAGAGAGAAAAGAACAGGTTCCTTCCTGATTCTCAGAGATATAGTGACTCTCAGATGTGGTAACATAGATGGAACTGTTTTGTAAAGAACAAAACCCAAGATAAGAGGGTCTTAAATGCTTTTCTCCCCAGGGTACATTTGCCAATGTCTGGAGACATTTTTGATTGTCACAACAGGGGGCGCAGGTGCTACTTGGCATCTAGCAGGTCAAGACCAAATATATTGTTAAACATCTGACAGTGTACATCTCACATCAAAGAATTATCCAGCCCAGTACATATATACGGGCTTCCTTTTATATACATGGGCGGATTCAGCTGGTAAAGAATCTGCCTGCAATGCGGGAGACCTGGGTTCAATCCCTGGGTTGGGAAGTTCCCCTGGAGAAGGAAAAGGCTTCCCACTCCAGTATTCTGGCCTAGAGAATTCCATGGGGTTGCAAAGAGTCAGACATGACTGAGTGAGATAGTTGGATGGCATCAACGATGAGATGGAGTTAAGAGTAGGCTCTGGGAGTTGGTGATAGACAGGGAAGCTTGGCATGCTGCAGTCCATGGGGTAGCAAAGAGTTGGACATGACTGAGCAACTGAAATACCTGACTGTACATATATACAAAGGAATACTACTCAGCCATAAAAAGGAAAAAAAACTGGGTCACTTGTAGAGATGTGTATGGACCTAGAAACTGTCATATAGAGTCAAGTCAGTCAGAAAGAGAAAAACAAATATATGTTAACACATACATGTGGAATCTAGAAAAAATGGTAAAGATGATCTTATTTGCAAAGCAGAAATAGAGACACAGATATAGAGAACAAACATGAACACCAAGCAGGGAAAAGGTGGGAGGATGACTTGGAAGATTGGGACTGACATACTTACACTTCTGATACTATGTATAAAATAGATCAGTAATGAGAACATACTGCATAGTTCAGGGAACTCAGTGCTCTCTGGTGACCTAAATGGGAAAGAAATCCAAAAAAGAGAATATATGTATGTGTATAACTGACTCACCTTGCTGTACAGTAGAAACTAACCCAACATTGTAAAGCATATATACTCCAATAAAAATTAATAATAATAAAAAAGAATTATCCAGCCCCAATGTTGGTAGTCACAAGATGGATGATATCTGCTCCAGACAAATGTCAGCTATCCAGAGCTTCCACAACCAATGCCTCAGACCCAGGAAATCTTCTAGGTGTGCCGTATGACTGTGACCCTGAAACAAAGCTTCTCATATCCAGATTTGCTCACTCAGCAAGAGCGAACAAGCAAAGCAGTCTTCCCTTTCTGTCCTAGGGCAGAGCCCCAGGGTGAGGACATGCAGAGGGCTGAAGGAAGGTCTGAGAAAACTTTTTCAGTCTCAAGGTTCCCAATACTCACCTTTCCTAGCTGCTTTCCTGGGAAGGCAAGTGGTCATGCTCTCCAACTGGATGGAACATACAGTTCTAAACAGTAAATACCCACCTGCTTGCCATTAAGAAGAATACAGTTATATAATAGATCTATGTGTCTCTTACTTAATGAGTAAGCTGTCACCATCTAGAAGTGTAGAATCTAGTGGATGAGATGACACAAATAACCAATGAAGCATCTGAGGCAATTTTGTCCTTTCAAATTTACATGTGGTATCATGGAGTTAGTAGGATATAGACATGGATCAGAAGGAACAGAAAGGTCTTCAGGGTGGCAAGAGTAGCTGTGATAGATAATTTTATGTGTCAACTTAATTGGGCCACAGGGGGCCCAAGACAGCTGTATAAACATTTTTGGGTGTTTCTATGAGGGTGTGATTTGAGTGAGACTAACATGTGAAATGGTAGACTGAGTAAAGCAGACTGCCCTCCACAATGCAGGTGGGCCCCATTCAATCAGTTGAAGACCTAAATAGAACAAAAAGGTTTACCCTTCCATGAATAGAGGGAATTCCCTCTGCCTGATCACCATTTAAAATAGTGAGTGTGGCTTTTCAAAAACAGGTTAGATGATGTAATGAGGGAGGAGGTTTGTTTTCAGAAGTCTATAGCCCTCAGTGGAATTCCGTGGTAACTCAGCTGATAAAGAATCCGCCTGGAATGCAGGAGATCCCGTTAGATTCCTGGGGCAGAAAGATCCACTGGAGAAAGGATAGGCTACCCACTCCTATATTCTTGGGCTTCCCCAATAGCTCAGCTGGTAAAGAATCTGCCTACAATGTGGGAGACCTGGATTCGATCCCTGGGTGGGAAAGATCCCCTGAAGAAAGTATTCTGGCCTGGAGAATTCCATGGACTATACAGTCCATTGGGTCTCAAAGAGTCGGACACAACTGAACAACTTTCACATAGCCCTCAGCAGATCCCCAGAGCATGGAAGAAATATAGAGTTCAAGAAATCTATATTTTTCAGAGAAAAAATGAGCAAGCAGACACAGGAGAAAGCTTTTGTTTCTCTGGAGGTCTCTTTCCCCAGTCTAGCCTGAGAGTGGCAAAGGCAGCTATGAGAGGGGAAGGGAGAAAGAGACAAAATAGATGGATTGACCTTCTTCCTCTTCCCTCTCCCTTTTTATCCATCCCCCAGCTTTGCTAGCAGAGAGCTATCATGTCTATTAGGGCTGCAGGGCCTGGAAAACAGGAGAAATACCCTTCCGTCTTAGCCATATGTGGCAAATAGGGCCCACAGCACTGGAAGATCAACCATGGGCCAATGCCTATGAAAGAAGACACAAGGAGACTCTGGGCAATAAGAAGAATCCAGAAACTGAAAAACAGTCAGTAGAGCTTTATATCTATTCATCGGAAAGACATTTAACACCTATGTATACACACGCCCTTTGCCAGAATATGAGAAAAATCTTGTCACCCAGTGGCCTGGCTGAGACAATTTCCTGCCTAAGTGGGATGAGCTAATGAGAACTCTGGATGTCAAGTCAGGAGACTGATGATTAATCTCAACATGGCCACTTATTAGTGTGTACACCTGAACAACTTATTTTGCTTTCTAGGCCTCAGTTTTGCCATTTGCAGAATCGAAGCATTATGGTACTTTTGCAGAACTGTTATGAGATATAAATATGTGTCAGTGCCATGGAACAAATACTAAACAAATCTCAGGTATATAGTATCCTATAAATGTTATTTTACTTCCTTCTCTTTTGGTATGGGCTCCAATTGGTCCTCCATGGCACCAATTGAATATGAAACTGAATATGAAATTTTTTTCATATTCCATTGTAGATGTGTTCTAACCATTTCCTGTCCCTGAATTCCTGTCCTGAATCCCAGGTCCTGGATCTCGTAGATGTCTCCTCACCTCTTCTGGAAGTCTTAATGGCTCTAGGCTTACCTCTAAAATTCCTGATCCTCCCCTTTCCTGATTACTTGTATTCCTATTCTGCTTATCTAGAGTATTATCATATCACACTCATGGGCATTCTTCTAATCCAACTTTCTGTTCTGAAAAGTAACTCTCATTGTTGACGTTATGGGAGTCTAAAAATTGAAGAAAGTAGGGAAAATCGCTAGACCATTCAGGTATGACCTAAATCAAATCCCTTATGATTATACAGTGGAAGTGACAAATAGGTTTAAGGGCCTAGATCTGATAGATAGAGTGCTTGATGAACTATGGAATGAGGTTTGTGACACTGTACAGGAGACAGGGATCAAGACCATCCCCATGGAAAAGAAATGCAAAAAGCAAAATGGCTCTCTAGGGAGGCCTTACAAATAGCTGTGAAAAGGAGAGAGGCAAAAAGCAAAGGAGAAAAGGAAAGATATAAGCATCTGAATGCAGAGTTCCAAAGAATAGCAAGAATACATAAGAAAGCCTTCTTCAGCGATCAATGCAAAGAAATAGAGGAAAACAACAGAATGGGAAAGCTAGAGATCTCTTCAAGAAAATTAGAGATACCAAGGGAACATTTCATGCAAAGATGGGCTTGATAAAGGACAGAAATGGTATGGACCTAACAGAAGCAGAAGATATTAAGAAGAGGTGGCAAGAATACACAGAAGAACTGTACAAAAAAAGATCTTCACGACCCAGATAATCATGATGATGTGATCACTCATCTAGAGCCAGACATCCTGGAATGTGAAGTCAAGTGGGCCTTAGAAAGAATCACAACGAACAAAGCTAGTGGAGGTGATGGAATTCCAGTTGAGCTGTTTCAAATCCTGAAAGATGATGCTGTGAAAGTGCTGCACTCAATATGCCAGCACATTTGGAAAACTCAGCAGTGGCCACAGGACTGGAAAGGGTCAGTTTTCATTCCAATCCCAAAGAAAGGCAATGCCAAAGAATGCTCAAACTACTGCACAATTGCACTCATCTCACATGCTAGTAAAGTAATGCTCAAAATCCTCCAAGCCAGTCTTCAGCAATACGTGAACTGTGAACTCCCTGATGTTCAAGCTGGTTTTAGAAAAGGCAGAGGAACCAGAGATCAAATTGCCAACATCCGCTGGATCATGGAAAAAGCAAGAGAGTTCCAGAAAAACATCTATTTCTGCTTTATTGACTATGCCAAAGCCTTTGACTGTGTGGATCACAATAAACTGTGGAAAATTCTGAGAGAGATGGGAATACCGGACCACCTAACCTGCCTCTTGAGAAATCTGTATGCAGGTCAGGAAGCAGCAGTTAGAACTGGACATGGAACAACAGACTGGTTCCAAACAGGAAAAGGTATATGTCAAGGCTGTATATTGTCATCCTGCTTATTTAACTTATATGCAGAGTACATCATGAGAAGTGCTGGGCTGGAAGAAACACAGGCTGGAATCAAGATTGCAGGAGAAATATCAATAACCTCAGATATGCAGATGACACCACCCTTATGGCAGAAAGTGAAGAGGAGCTAAAAAGCCTCTTGATGAAAGTGAAAGAGGAGAGCGAAAAAGTTGGCTTAAAGCTCAACATTCAGAAAACAAGATCATGACATCTGGTCCCATCACTTCATGTGAAATAGATGGGGAAACAGTGGAAACAGTGTCAGACTTTATTTTTGGAGGCTCCAAAATCACCGCAGACGGTGACTGCAGCCATGAAATTAAAAGACGCTTACTCCTTGGAAGGAAAGTTATGACCAACCTAGATAGCATATTCAAAAGCAGGGACATTACTTTGCCGACTAAGGTCCATCTAGTCAAGGCGATGGTTTTTCCAGTGGTCATGTATGGATGTGAGAGTTGGACTGTGAAGAAGGCTGAGCGCAGAAGAATTGATGGTTTTGAACTGTGGTGTTGGAGAAGACTCTTGAGAGTCCCTTGGACTGCAAGGAGATACAACCAGTCCATTCTGAAGGAGATCAACCCTGGGATTTCTTTGGAAGGAATGATGCTAAAGCATCAAGTACTCCAGTACTTTGGCCACCTCATGCCAAGAGTTGACTCATTGGAAAAGACTCTGATGCTGGAAGGGATTGGGGGCAGCAGGAGAAAGGGATGATCGAGGATGAGATGGCTGGATGGCATCACGGACTTGATGGACATAAGTCTGAGTGAACTCCAGATGGTGATGAACAGGTAGGCCTGGTGTGCTGCGATTCATGGTGTCGCGAAGACTCGGACACGACTGAGCAACTGAACTGAACTGAACTGAACTGAATGAAGGTAGGAACTAGGACATTTGATCTTCAGCAGTCTTTCCTAATTCCAAAGGGAAGGGACCTGAGTGATGCTCTGAGTGTGGATGTTCTTCCCGAGGCTTTGCCTGGTAATAGGCACAGCTCACACAAGGAATCCTTGGTAAATCACAGTCTCAGTGTTAATCTCTCTAGGACTAGAAAATAACCCCAAGACCTGCCTTTTGCAAGTCCCAGGGTCCCTATGCTCCTTCTTTATATACTTATCAGATGTTTGGTCATTTCATAAATGCTAATGATTAGCTGGTCTTATGGGATTCTCCCACCTTTAGCAGCTCCTATAATTTGAGAACAACAAGGATTCCTATAGGAATTTCTATAGGTAAATCACAATACATTATTATTTATTGCTTGTCAGTTTCTAACAGTAGGAATTGGGGTTCAATTCATTCATTCATCTTCCTAACAAAACAATAGCACAAATAATGCATTGTGCAGAAACGAACATCAAACACCTGACATACTACGTATTTCCCAAACACTTTGTTCTGCTCAACCACTTAGTTTTCTCTCCTCAGCCATGTTTCCCAATCTCTTCAGTGACAGTTTATATTTTATCATCTCTACCCTACTTCCACCCTTTCACAGCAGATGGTTTTGCCTCCTACACACCAAGAGGCCATTAACTGAAAACTCCAACTTCCCTTTCCTCCACATCCTTATGTCTGTAATGTGACAGTGAACAGCAGTCAGGAAATTCATAGTTCTGCAGAAGTAGAGTCCCACGGGTTGGTAATATGGAAAAGCCCTGGTGGTGGTGAAGGTTCAAAACAACATTATCTGGAAGAGAAAGAAAGTCATTACCACCCCTTAAAGTGAAATATTTCCTTCCCTTTAGTAAAGTCAGCACTGAGCTAGTGTCTAAGGAAGGAGATGCCTCATTGCTGTATCCACAATACTGTAGCAATGCAAACGGGGATTTCAGAAGTCACCAAACCAAATTAGTTTTAGCATTTTCTTAAAATCCCTTACATCTTTGCCTTTGCATTTCCAGCCTTTCATTCATTCATTTGACCACTATTTGTTGAGACTTTTTACATGATTTTAAGAGAATAAAAAATCCCCATTCTCAAGAAGCTTACAGTTTTCACGGAATAAAAGAGTTAAATAAATAAATGCATGGTATGATAAAAGGTGATATTTGCTAGACAGTAAAAGGGGAATAGGGAGGGGATATAAAAGGGTGGGGAGGGGAGTTTATGGGATTACAATAGATAGTTAAGGAAGACCTGTTTGATCATGAGAATAAGTCCTGAAGGAAATGAGGGTGTTAGCCATGCAGATATCTATGAAAACAATATGAACAGAGGGAAAAGCAACTGCAAAGGCCCTATGGCAGAAAGCAGTCTGATGACTTCAAGAAACAAGGAGCCCAGTGTGACTGAGGCAGAGTGACTGAGGAGATACATAGAAAAAAACAGGTCATCAGGGTAACAGAAGCCATTCATTATAGTTTTTTCAGCCACTGTGATTAGGTTCCACTTTTCTTAAGGATAAGGAGGGAAGTCACTGGATAATTCTGATAAAAGACATGGCAGATGAATATGTAGAAATACGCAGTATGCCAGATGTTAAGAACTGCTATGGAGAAAAATAGAAACAAGGGAAAAGAAATGGTGTGGTGCATCAGAAAAAGAGAGAGAGAGAGAGAGAGAGAGAGAGAGAGAGAGAGAGAGAGAGAGAAAGACCTAAATGAATAAAATTAGAAATAAGAGAAGTTGACATGGGCCTACAAATCCAGTATATTTTGGTTTTGTCTCCTCAGACAAGTGAAACAAAAGCAAAATTAAACAAAAAGGAGTATATCAAACTAAAAAGCATCTATACAATGAAGAGAACCATCAACAAAACAAAAATGTAACTAGTGAATGGGAGAAGATATTTTAAAATTATATATAGGGAGTTAATATCCAAAATTTAAAAAGAACTCGTACAACTCAATATCAAAACAACTTAATTTTAAAATAGGCAGAGTACCTGAATAGGCATTTCTCCAAAGAAGACCTACAGATGACCAACAAGAACGTGAAAAGATTTTCAACAGATTCTCCAGGCAAGAACACTGGAGTGGGTTGCCTTTTCCTTCTCCAATGCATGAAAGTGAAAAGTGAAAGTGAAATCGCTCAGTCGCATCCAACTCTTTGCGACACCATGGACTGCAGCCTACCAAGCTCCTCCATCCACGGGACTCTCCAGGCAAGAGTACTGGAGTGGGGTGCCATTGCCTTCTCCGTCACTAACCATTAGAGAAATGCAAATGAAAACTATAATAATATCACCTCATCTCTGTCAGAATGCCTATCATAAAAAAGACAGGAAATAACAAGTGTTGGCAAGGTTGTGGAGAAAAGGGAATCCTTGTGCACTGTTGGGAATGTAGATTGGTGCAGCTAACTCTGGAAAACAATATGAAGATTCCTTAAAAAATTAAGAATAGAACTATCATACAATCTAACAATTCCACTCCTGGGTGTTTATCAGAGAAAATGAAAACACTAATTTGTATGCACCTCACTGTTCATTGTAGCACTATTTACAATAGCCAAGATATGGAAGCAATCTGTGTCCATTGACAGATGAATGGATAAAGAAGATGTGGTGTACATATACAATGAAATATTAATCAGCCATAAAAAGAACAAAATCTTGCCACTTGTGATAACATGGATGGACCTAGATGGTATAAGGTTAAGTGAAATAAGTCAGACAAAGAAAGACAAACAGTGTATTTTTCTTTAATTAAATAGAATATAAAAAGCAAAACAAATGAAGAAATGTAACAAAACAAAATCAGGCTCACAGATACAGAGAACAAATTATTGGTTGCCAAAAGGGAGGCTAGAAGGGTGATGAACAAAATAGATGAAGGGGATTAAAAGGTACAAACTATCAATTATAAAATAAGTCACAGGGATGCAATGTACAGCACAGGGACTATAGTCAGTAATATTATAACTTTGTATTGTTCCTAACCTATAAAATATAGAATTGCTATCTTGTACACCTAAAACTGGGGCTTCCCCAGTGGCTCAGTGGTAAAGAATCTGCCAGCAAGGCAGAGACGTGGTAGACGTGGGTTCAAACCCTGGGTCAGGAAGATTCCTTGGAGGAGGGCATGGCAACCCCCTCCAGTATTCTTGCATGGAGAATCCCATGGACAAAGAAACCTGGCTGGCTATAGTCCACAGGGTCGCAAAGAGTTGGACACAACTGAAGTGACTGAGCATGCATGCACAAACACCTACAACTAATGTGATATTGCAAGCAAACTATACATCAATTTTTAATTGAAAAAAATAACAAATGGTTATACAACAGGGGAGAAACAAGGAACACTGTTGTTATTTTGCCCTTTTCCATCTTCTTTGCCTTTCTAACTCAACTGATTCTTTGAAGATCAACTCAAATAACATCTCCTCCAAGAAGCTGTCACTGAATCTCCCTTCCAAATTAGGTAAAACTTATCCTTTTCTGTGATCTCATAGCACCATAAACAATCTTTTCTTACAGCACTTATCACACTGTATTTTGATACTCTGTTTACTGTGTTTTGAACAAATGCTATCAAAATGTTTGCTGGAGAAATGAAAGGATGGATGGATAAATAGAATAAAAGAGAGAGTGAACTTACGTACAGAAAACAGTTGTTGAGGAGATATGGAATAGAAGTAGTGACAATGAAAATAGAAATAGCTAGGTGTTATAGACATTTTAAACATAAAATGACATTTCTGGGACTTCCCTGGTGGTGTAGTAGATAAGAATCCACCTGCCAATGCAGGGGACACCACTTCAGTCCCTGCTCTGGGAGGATTTCTTATGCCATGGAGCAATTAAGCCCATGCACCGCAACTTCTGAGCCCCTGCTCTAGAGCCCACAAGCCACAACTCTTGAGCCCATGAGCCACAACTACTGAAGCCCACACACTCTAGGGCATGTAAGTGGCAACTACTGAGCCTGTGTGCTACAACTACTGAAGCCCCCACACCCTGGAGCCACACACTTCAACTATTGAGCCTGCATGCTACAACTACTGAAGCCTACGTGCCTAGAGCCTGTAGTCCATAATAAGAGAAGCCACATGATGAGAAGCCCATGTACTGCAAAGACGAGTAGCCCCCACTCATCACAACTAGAGAAAGCCAGCACACAGCAACAAAGACTCAGTGCAATCAAAAATAAATAAATAAATATTGTTTAAAATTAAATTATATCTGATAAATATATGAATATTAAAGTAGCCAAAGAGAAAAAGTCCCTTCAATGATTTCATGGGTTCTAGTAAATGAAAGGCTTAAGAAAAATAGGAATTCTTGGTTTTGTATCCATTCAGCCAGGCTTTGTATTTTGGTTGGGGCATTCAACCCATTTACACTTCAGGTAATTATTGACAAGTGTGATCCGGTTGCCATTTACTTTGTTGTTTTGGGTTAAAGTTTATAAGCCTTTTCTGTGTTTCCTGTCTAGAGAAGATCCTTTAGCATTTGCTGAAAAGCTGGTTTGGTGGTGATGAATTCTCTCAGCTTTTGCTTGTCTGTAAAGCTTTTGATTTATCCTTCATATTTGAAAGAGATCCTTGCTTGGTATAGTAATCTGGGTTGTAGGTTTTTCTCTTTTGTCACTTTAAGTATGTCCTGACATTCCCTTCTGGCCTGAAGAGAATCTATTGAAAGATCAGCTGTTATCCTTATGGGAATCTCCTTGTGTATTATTTGTTGCTTTTCCCTTGCTTCTTTTAATATTTGTTCTTTGTGTTTGATCTTCATTAATTTGATTAATATGTGTCTTAGGGTGTTTTGCCTTGGGTTTATCCTGTTTGGGACTCTCTGGGTTTCTCAGACTTGGGTGGCTATTTTCTTCCCCATTTTAGGGAAGTTTTCAACTATTATCTCCTTAAGTATTTTCTCATGACCTTTTTTTGTCTTCTTCTGGGACTCCTATGATTCAATGTTGGGGCATTTAACATTGTCCAAGAGGCCTCTGAGGTTGTCCTCATTTCTTTTCATTCTTTTTTCTTTTTTCCTCTCTGCTTCATTTATTTCCACCATTCTATCTTCCACCTCATTTATCCTATCTTCTGCCTCAGTTATTTTACTGTTGGTTCCCTCCAGAGTGATTTTGAATTCAGTTATTGCATTATTCATTATTGATTGACTCTTTTTTATTTCTTTTAGGTCCTTGTTAAACATTTCTTACATCTTCTCAGTCCTTTTCTCTATTCTATTTATCTGTAACTCCATTTTGTTTTCAAGATTTTGGATCTTTACTGTCATTCTGAATTCATTTTCAGGTAGACTCCCTATCTCCTTCTCTCTGGTTTGGTTTGGTGGGTATTTGTCATGTTCCTTTACCTGCTGAATATTTCTCTGCCTTTTTGTTTGTTTAGATTGCTAAAACCCCTATATATGCTGTCTACAAGAGACCCACCTCAAAATAAGGGACACATACAGACTGAAATTGAAGGGCTGGAAAAGATATTTCATGCAAATGGAGATCAAAAGAAAGCAGGAGTAGCAATACTCATATCAGATAAAATACACTTCAAAATAAAGGCCGTGAAAAGAGACAAAGAAGGACACTACATAATGATCAAAGGATCGATTCAAGAAGAAGATATAACGATTATGAATATATATGCGCCCAACATAGGAGCACCACAATATGTAAGGCAAATGCTAACAAGTATGAAAGGGGAAATGAACAGTAATGCAATATTAGTGGGAAACTTTAATACACCACTCACACCTATGGATAGATCAACTAAACAGAAAATTAGCAAGGAAACACAAACTTTAAATGATGCAATGGACCAGTTAGACCTAATTGATATCTATAGGACATTTCACCCCTAAAACAATGAATATCACCTTTTTCTCAAGTGCACATGAAACATTCTCCATGATAGATCACATCCTGGGCCATAAATCTAGTCTTGGTAAATTCAAAAAAAATGAAATCATTTTAAGCATCTTTTCTGATCACAATGCAGTAAGATTAGATGTCAACTACAGGAAAAGAACTATTAAAAATACAAACATATGGAGGTGAAACAACACACTTCTGAATAACCAACAAATCACAGAAGAAATCAAAAAACAAATTAAAATATGCATAGAAATGAATGAAAATGAAAACACAACCCAAAACCTATGGGATTCAGTAAAAGCACTGCTAAGGGGAAGGTACATAGCAATACAAGCTTACCTCAAGAACCAAGAGAAAAATCATATAAATAACCTAACTTTATACCTAAAACAACTAGAAAAAGAATAAATGACTACCAAAAAGAAAAGAAAAAAAAAAAGAATAAATGAAGAACCCCAGGGTTAGTAGAAAGAAAGAAATCATAAAAATTAGGGCAGAAATAAATGAAAGAGAAACAAAGGAGACTATAGCAAAAATCAAAAAAACAAAAAGCTGGTTCTTTGAGAAGATAAATAAAATAGACAAACCATTAGCCAGACCCATCAAGAAACAAAGGGAGATGAATCAAATCAACAGAATTAAAAATGAAAAATTGAGAAATCACAACAGACAACACAGTAATACAAAGGCTCATAAGAGACTACTATCAGTAACTATGCCAATAAAATGGAAAACTTGGAAGAAATGGACAAATTCTTAGAAAAGTATAACCTTCCAAAACTGAAGCAGGAATAGAAAATCTGAACAGATCCATCACAAGCATGGAAATTGAAACTGTAATCAAAAATTTTCCAACAAACAAAAGCCCAGGACCAGATGGCTTCACAGCTGAATTCTACCAAAAATTTAGAGAAGAGCTAACAGCTGTCCCACTCAAACTCTTCCAGAAAATTGCAGAGGAAGGTAAACTTCCAAACTCATTCTATGAGGCCACCATCACCCTAATACCAAAACCTAACAAAGATGCCACAAAAAAAGAAAACTACAGGCCAATATCACTGGTGAACATAGATACAAAAGTTCTCAACAAAATTCTAGCAAACAGACTCCAACAACATATTAAAAAGATCATATATCATGACCAAGTGGGCTTTATCCCAGTGATACAAGGATTCTTCAATATTCTTAAGTCAATCAATGTGATATGCCACATTAACAAATTGAAAAATAAAAGCCATATGATTATCTCAATAGATGCAGACAAAGCCTTTGACAAAGTTCAACATCCATTTATGATAAAAAATAAAAAACCTCCAGAAAGCAGGAATAGAAGGAACAATCCTCAACATAATAACAGCTATATATGACAAACCCACAGCAAACATTATCCTCAGTGGTGAAAAATTGAAAGCATTTCCCCTGAAGTCAGGAACAAGACAAGGGTTCCCACTCTCACCACTACTATTCAACATAGTTTTGGAAGTTTTGGCCACAGCAATCAGAGCAGAAAAAGAAATAAAAGGAATCCAGATTGGAAAAGAAGAAGTAAAACTCTCACTGTTTGCAGATGACATGATCCTCTACATAGAAAACCCTAAAGACTCCACCAGAAAATTACTAGAGCTAATCAATGAATATAGTAAAGTTGCAGGATATAAAATTGACAGAAATCCCTTGCATTCCTATACACTGACAATGAGAAAACAGAAAGAGAAATTAAGGAAACAATTCCATTCACCATTGCAATGAAAAGAATAAAATACTTAGGAATAAATCTACCTAAAGAAACAAAAGACCTATATATAGAAAACTATAAAACACTGATGAAAGAAATAAAAGATGACACAAATAGATGGAGAAATATACCATGTTCATGGATCAGAAGGATCAATACAGTGAAAATCAGTACACTACCCAAAGCAATCTATATACTCAATGCAATCCCTATCAAGCCACCAATAGTATTTTTCAGGGAACTAGAACAAATGATTTCACAATTTGTATAGAAATACAAAAAACCTCGAATAGTCAAAGCAATCTTGAGAAAAGAGGAATGGAACTGGAGGAATCAACCTACCTAACTTCAGACTTTACTACAAAGCTACAGTCATCAAGACAGTATGGTACTGGCACAAAGACAGAAATATAGAACAATGGAACAAAATAGAAAGCCTAGAGATAAATCCATGCACCTATGGACACCTTGTCTTTGACAATGGAGGCAAGAATATACAATGGAGAAAAGAAATCTAACAAGTGGTGCTGGGAAAACTGGTCAACCACTTACAAAAGTATGAAACTAGAACACTTTCTAACACCACACACAAAAATAAACTCAAAATGGATTAAAGATCTAAACATAAGGCCAGAAACTATAAAACTCCTAGAGGAAACCATAGGCAAAACTCTCTGACATAAATCACAGCAGGATCCCCTATGACCCAGCTCCCAGAGTAATGGAAATAAAAGGAAAAATAAACAAATGGGACATGATTAAACTTAAAAGCTTTTGCACAACGAAGGAAACTATAAGCAAGGTGAAAAGATAGCCTTCAGAATGGGAGAAAATAATAGCAAATGAAGCAACTGACAAAGAATTAATCTCCAAAATATACAAGCAGCTAATGCACCTCAATTCCAGAAAAATAAGTGACCCAATCAAAAAATGGGCCAAAGAACTAAACAGAAATTTCTCCAAAGAAGACATACAGATGACTAACAAACACATGAAAAGATGCTTAACAAGAGAAATGCAAATCAAAACCACAATGAGGTACCATCTCACACCAGTCAGAATGGCTGCTATCAAAAAGTCTACAAACAATAAATGCTGGAAAGGAAGCGGAGAAAAGGGAACACTCTTACACTGTTGGTGGGAATGCAAACTAGTACAACCACTATGGAGAGCAATGTGGAGATTCCTTAAAAATAGAACTAACATATGACCCAGAAATCCCACTGCTGGGGATACACACCAAGGAAACCAGAATTGAAAGAGACACGTTTACCCCATTGTTCATCGCAGTACTGTTTACAATACCCGACATGGAAGCAACCTAGATGTCCATTGGCAGATGAATGGATAAGAAATCTGCGGTATATATACACAATGAACTATTACTCAGCTATAGAAAAGAGTGCATTTGAATCAGTTCTTGAGGTGGATGGAACTGGAGCCTATTAAACAGAGTGAAGTAAGTCAGAAAGAAAAACACCAATACAGTATAATAATGCATATATATGGAATATATAAAGATGGTAACAATGACCTTATATGCAAGACAGATAAAGAGACACAGATGTAAAGAACAGACTTTGGGACTCTTGTGGGAGAAGACGAGGAGATTTGAGAGAATATCATTGAAACATGTATATTGCCATATGTGATACAGATTGCCAGTCCAGGTTCAATGCATGAAACAGGTCACTCAGGACTGGTGCACTGGGACAACCCTGAGGGATGGGATGGGGAGGGAGATAGGAGGGGGGTTCAGGATGGGGGGGGGGGGGGGACACATGTACACCCATGACTGATTCATGTGAATGTATGGCAAAAACCACTACAATATTGTAAAGTAATTAGCCTCCAATTAAATAAATTATTTTACACAATAAAGAAAAGAAAAATAGGAATTCTAATGAGGAGCTTCTTTGGAAAAGTTATTATAATCACCAAGTCTAATTCATTCATCCATTTTAGCAGTCTTTTATTGAACTTTTTCTAAATTTCACTCCCTGTGATAATGATTGCCAATGATTCAGTGAAAACGTGTCAGTGATTGTGATGAAGTCCTAAATGAACACTGAGAGTTTGTATAAAACTTTCAAATTTTATTTTAGTTTTTGTGAGTAGGCTAAATATGCAAATTAACTTGGTACCTACTCTCTTCCCTCCCATTTTCTCATAACACATTTGGTTTCTAAATGTTAAGCCCATGAGCCACAACTACTGAAGCCCACACACTCTAGGGCACATAAGCTGCAACTACTGAGCCTGTGTGCTGGAACTACTGAAGCCCCCACACCCTGGAGCTGCACACCACAACTACTGAGCTGGCATGCTACAATTACTGAAGCCCTTGTGCCTGGAGCCTGTACTCTATAACTGTGATAAGGACTGATAAGAAAAAGACTAGATAATCAAGATCTCTGCCCTCTAAGATATATAGGTATAAGACTATACAAAGACTATAAGATGTATAGGTATCAGTTCAGTTCAGTTGCTCAGTCATGTCTGACTCTTTGTGACCCCATGAATCACAGCACACCAGGCCTCCCTGTCCATCACCAACTCCCAGAGTTTACCCAAACTCATGACCATAGAGTCAGTGATGCCATCCAGCCATCTCATCCTCTGTCATCCCTTTCTCCTCCTGCCACCCTCCCCCCCCCCCAATCCACCAGCATCAGGGTCTTTTCCAATGAGTCAACTCTTCACATGATGTGGTCAAAGTATTGGAGTTTCAGCTTCAGCATCAGGCCTTCCAATGAACACCCAGGACTGACCTCTTTTAAGATGGCCTGGTTGTATCTCCTTGAGAGTCCAAGGGACTCTCAAGAGTCTTCTCCAACACCACAGTTCAAAAGCATCAATTCTTCAGCGCTCACTTTCTTCACAGTCCAACTCTCACATCCATAAATGACCACTGGAAAAACCATAGCCTTGACTAGATGGACCTTTGTTGGCAAAGTAATGTCTCTGCTTTTCAACATGCTATCTAGGTTGGTCATAACTTTCCTTCCAAGGAGTAAGCATCTTTTAATTTCATGGCTGCAGTCACCATCTGCAGTGATTTTGGAGCCCCCCAAAATAAAGTCTGACACTGTTTCCATTGTTTCCCATAGTCACACATATATATGAGACTATCATTTCCCCACTGTATTCTTTTCTCCTTTGTCATAAATTAATTGACATGTATATCTGAATTTATGTCTGTCTGACATGTTTATCTGTCTGGGATTTCTAACAATGATCTTTGTGCTTGTTTTTATATAAATACAATGCTGTTTGGATTGTCACAGTTTTGTAATACAGTTTGAAATTAGGAATCCTGTTGTCCCCTGTTTTGTTCTTCTTTCACATGTTTTCTTTGGCTATTTGGGGTTTTCTGTGGTTCCATACAAATTTTAGGATTGTTAATTCTATTTTTGTGAAAAATATTATTGGATATTTTATAGGGATTGAATTTAATCTATAGTACCTCAGATAGTTTAACAATATTACTTTTCTAACCCATAGCACGAAATATCTTTCATTTGTCTTTTCTTTGATTCCTTTTGTCAATATATTATACTTTTCTCTATACAGATCTTTTGATCTATTCCTAAATTTTTAAATTTTTGGCTGCATTTGTAAATGAAATTGATTTCTTAATTTCTCTGATAGTTCATTTCACTGAATAGAAATGCAACAGACTTTTGTAAATTGATTTTACATTCTGCAATTTTAGTGAATTTGTTATTAGTTCTGATAATTTTTTGGTGAAGTCCCTAGGGTTTTCTATCTATAATATGTCATTTGCCAATGTTGAGTGTTTTATTTCTTCTTTTCTGATTGATGTCTTCTTCTTTTTTTTTTTTTGGCCTAATTGCCCTTCCTAGGACTACCAATACTATGTTGAATAAAAGCAGTGAAAGTCAACATCCTTATCTTGTTCCCAAGCTTAAAAGAACTATGGACCTTTCATATATGGCTTTATTATGTTGAGATATGTTCCCTCTACACCCACATTTGAAAGTTTTATCATAACTGGATGCTGATTTTGTCAAATATTTTTTCTACATCTTGAGATGATCATATTTTATCCTTTATTTTGTTAATGTGGCTTATCATATTGATTGACTCACAGCTGGTGAGTTATCCTTGCATACCTGGAATAAATTCCATTTGATCATGCTATATGATCCTTTTAATGTATTATTGAATTTTATTTGCTAAATATTTTGTTGAGGATTTAGCATTTATGTTCATCAGAGATACTGAGCTATAATTTTGTCTTCTGGTGATATTTTTGGCTGGTTTTGGTAACCAGGTAATCCTTGTCTTGTAAAATGTTTGAAAGTATTCTATCCTCTTCAATTTTTCAGAAGAGTTTGAGAATTGATATTAATTCTTTAAATGTTTGGTAGAGTTCAACACTGAAGTCATCTGTTGTTGTTGTTCAGTGGCTAAGTTTTTTCCAATTATTTTAATCCCATGGACCATAGCATTCCAGGCTCCTCTGTCCTCCACTAACTTCTGGAGTTTGCTCAGGTTCATGTCCATTGAGTCAGTGATGCTATCTAACATTTTACCCTCTGCTACCCCTTTTCTCCTTTTGCCTTCAATCTTTCCCATCACCAGGGTCTTTTTCAATGAGTTGGCTCTTCATATCAGGTGGCCAAATTATTGAAGCTTCAGCTTTAGCAACCGTTCTTCCAATGAATATTCAGGGTTGATTTCCTTTAGGATTGACTGGTTTGATCTTCTTGCAGTCCAAAGGATCCTAGACCTGGAGCTGACTGTGGATCAGATCATGAGTTCCTTATTGCAAAACTCAGGCTTAAGTTGAAGAAAGTAAGAAAAACCACTAGGCCATTCAGGTATGACCTAAATTAAACTCTTTATGATTCTACAGTGGAGGTAACCAATAGATTCAAAGGATTAGCTCTGGTAGACAGAGTGCCTGAAGATCTATGGGCAAAGTTCATAACATTGTATAAGAGACAGTGACCAAAACCATACCAAAGAAAAAGAAATGCAAGAATGCAAAGTGGTTGTCTGAGGAAGCTTTACAAATAGCTAAGGAAAGAAGAGAGAAGAAAGGCCAGGGAGAATGGGAAAGATATACTCAACTGAATGCAGAGTTCCAGCAAATAGCAAGGATAGATAAGAAGGCCTTCTTAAATGAACAATGCAAAGAAATAGAGGAAAACAATAGACTAGAAAAGACTAGAGATCTCTTCAAGAAAACTGAAGATATCAAGGGAACATTCATGCAAGGATGGGCATGATAAAAGACAGAAAACGATAAGGACCTAACATAAGCAGAAGAGATTAAGAAGAGGTGGCAAGAATACACAGAAGAACTATACAAAAAAGGTCTCAATGACACAGATAACAACAATGGTGTGGTCACTCACCTAGAGCTGGGGATCCTAGAGTGTGAAGGCATCTAGTCTTTTCTTTGTCAGGAGGCTCATGATTACTGAGTCCATTTCCTTATTCATTATTAGTCTGTTCAAATTTTCTATTTCTTCATGATTCAATCTTGGAAAATTGTATGTTTCTAGGAATTTATCCATTTCTTCTAGGTTGTCTAATTTATTGGCACATAATTGGTCATAGTAGTCTCATAATTTTTTGTATTTCCATAGTACCTATTGGAACATCTCCTCTTTCATTTCTGATTTTGAGTCCTCTCTTTTTTTGGTGACAGTTTATATATTTTGTTTTCTTAGCTAAAGGTTTGTATATTTTGGGTATTTTTTTTAAACTGTTCTTCATTTCATTGCTCTTTTCTAGTCCCTGTTTCATTTATTAGGGATTCCCAGGTGGCTCAGAAGGTAAAGCGTCTGAACCAGGTTCCGTCCCTGGGTCAGGAAGATCCCCTGGAGAAGGAAATGGCAACCCACTCAAGTACTCTTGCCTAGAAAATTCCATGGATGGAGGAGCCTGGGGGGCTACAGTCCATGGGGTCACAAAGAGTTGGACATGACTGAGCAACTTCACTTTGATCTTTACAATTTCCTTCCTTCTACCAACTTTAGGGTTCATTTCTTCTTTCTCTAGTTCCTTGAGGTGTAAAATTTGTTTATTTGAGATCATTCATATTTCTTAATAAAAAGTTTATCACTCTGAATTTCCCTTTAGAATTGCTTTTGCTGCATTCCATAATTTTTGGTATGTTGTGTTTCCATTTTTTAAAGGTACTTTTTAATTTCTCTTTTGATTTCTTCTTTGACTCATTAGTTGTTCAGTAGTATGTTGTTTAATCTCTACATATCTGCGAATTTTCCTTGTTTCTTCTTGTAATTATTTTCTGGTTTCATACTATTGTGGTTGGAAAAGATACTTATATGATTCAATCACCTTAAATCTAGTAAAGCTTGTTTTATAGCTTAACATATGATCTATCCTGGAATACATTCCATGTGTGCTTAAGAATGTGTATTCTGTTGCTTTTGAACAGAATGTTCTGCATAGGTCTGTTAAGTCTAATATTTTCTATATAGAAAATATTAGAAATTTTTCTATATGTTTTTTAAGGTCCACGTTCCCTTACTGGTTTTCTGTTGACAGTAATCAGAACAGCATGGTACTGGCATAAAAGCAGATACACCGAAATGATGGAACTGAATAGAGACCCCAAATATAAACTCACCCATATATAGCCGACTAACACAACAATGGAACCAAGAATATACAATGGGGAAAGGATAATCTCTTCAATAAATGTATTGCTCAAATAAACAAAAAAACTCTTTGGTAACTTTAGTAATTTCAAAATATTAAAGGAGTCCTCAAACTAAAAAGTTTGGGAATCACTAATATATACATATAAATAAGTCTCTTCCCCTTACCTATTTATTCCTCCAGTCACCAGTTTCCCTGACCAGAGGCAACCCCTCTTGACAGTTGCCTATGTGTTACATGCATATATAAGTAAATGTATCATGTATTTTTTCTTTTTATAAATGGCAGTTTATTATGCACACTGACCGAGAATTCTGAAATAAGGAAAAGTAGTTACCATCATTTCATCACACTTTTCAACTCTTCCTTCTCCATGTCCTTGGAAACACATTGTGTGTTTACTCTTCCAGAAATTACTGAGTCTTTCAAAGACACACACACTTCTCTTTGGATGCCCATCTGCCAATGACAGTGTGAGAAAAATGTATATCATATCGATGATTATAAGAAAATTTCCAATTTTAATACTTTTAATATCACCTTATCTTTGAGCTAATAAGACAGTTCTAAATAATTAGAACACTAAGTCATTTTCTTTTCTTCAGGGGTGTAGTAACAATGCCAGCATAACCAGAATGTAACCCAAAGAGAAGTATGAAATCTAGCCAAAGAAAATATCCTTCTTTAACTGTCTCTGGTACGTTCTTGATTATTTCTAACTTAAAGTTTCTATTCTTTCTTTAATGTGCATATAATCTGAAATTTAACCCTTCCATTGAGATTTTTTTATTATAGTTGATTTACAATATTGTGTTAATTCCTGCTGCCCAGCAAAGTGATTGAGTTATATAAATACATACATCCATTTTTACATTTTTTTCCATTATGGTTTATCACAGGATATTGAATATAGCTCCTTGTGCTATTACAAGGGAACTCCCATAAGTCTATCAGCTGATTTCTTTCCAATGAGTTTACTATCAATTACTCGATATTGTTCAGAAAACTCTATTTGATTTTTTTCAAATAGCTAATCTCTTCTGTTTGTAAGGCCCTGTTTCTATTTTATATTTTTATTCTCTCATTGGTTTATTTACTCAATTGGACATAATTATTTTAGAAATTTGAATAATTCTGATATCTGAAGTTCCTGGGAATTAACTCCTGTGATTTGTCTTGCAGGACATGGATTGAGGGTACGTCCTTCCAGACAAATTTAACGTTTGCTTCTATCAGGTGTCAAAGGATTCACTTTTATGGTAATTTATTGGTTTGGTTTTTACTAAAGTATGTGGAAAATAGAAATTTGAACCCCTAAACCATGTAAGAATAATTCTGTATGCACCATTCATCATGAAACACTTTTTTTCAGTTGGTACTGGACTAAAAAAGTTACTTTCTAGTCCACGCTGTTCACTGTTGCTGCTGCTGCAGGTATCTGCTTTGTGCACAAAGATCTCAACATTATCTCTAGGAGACACAAGGCCATGTCTCCTGATCTTGTAAGGCCATTGAAAACTAAGCACATGGCTTACTGAGACCTACTAACCCATTCTAGTTTTCATTTTACTCTTGAGTTTTTGCCCTGGGAATTGCCCTCTTTTCTTGCAAATTCTTGTAACTATACATTGAAAAGAATGCCTGCTATAGTTTGTCCAGCATTTCTAGATTTTTTTGCATTGGAAAAGGTACCAGATAGTCTAGCCCACCATACTGCTAGAAACAGCAGTCTTCATCATATTTTACTATCAAGGTTAGGTCACCTAAAGACAAAACCAAATTTATCCTCCAAATTATTTCTCTTCTCAAATATAAATCACCATATTTCTCCAACTTTGTAAGACAATGGAAAGGCAGAATCCCTTGTCAAAGTTATTATTATCAACCTAATTTCCACATTCCTTTCTTATGAAAAACTGTAAATTGCAGAATTAGTCATGTTTTCCTCTTCCCTTGACTACTAGAGAGTACATAATCACAGCCAATGTTAAAAATCTGTATTCAACATTTTTCTTCTCAGCCTTCCAGGCAGTCTCACCATCAGAGGCTTCTTGCTTTAGCCTTCCCTTGTGCAACACCTGGTGTTATGGGCCTCTTTTTCTCCCTCCTTGTTTACATATCCCCAGCCTCAGCCTCAAATCAGCTTTTCTCTATCCCTCATTTTCTCTCTCTCTTTCTCCTGCTTCCTCCCTCCCTTCTCTCCTCCCTCCAGTCCACTCCAGATTAGGTCTCTCTCTGGTTCCTTTTCTCAATGAACATATAAAAATTCATCTAGATGTTCAACATATCTAAGGCTTTCCCATTTTTCCATCTTCCTTAGAAAGCAAAAAAAAAAAAAAATTTCCTATACCATTTCAGCTCTATATCCTGAGAATTACTTCTCATCCTCTTAAATCTCTTAGGGGACTTTAGGAAAAGATTAAATCTACTATGACCTTGTTCATTCTTGAACTTGAACTGGTAGTTCATCTCCTTCCCTTCCCACCAGACTAGAAAGCCAAGTTTTATCTCCCTCTCCCTACAATTCTGACAGCTTCTCCTCCTTGTTCTACCTCAATCTAACCCATCCCATCCTGGTGACCCAGCTGGAATGTCTAAACCAACCCCTAAGTGAAGTGAGGATGATTATCAATTACCATAAAAGATATATAGTAATCAGCGGCCTGATGCTCAGAGATGCCTAACTCTGACATACAGATCATGGGGTTTCCAAGGTTAAAATTTAGAGTTTTGAGTGACTTTTATTACAAAGATAGGAATAAAAATACGAACTTTACAAACAAATACTTTATATAAGCCAGAATACTCTAGTATCAAAACCTTTCAATTTCATGATTTTGCCCAAGTGGGCTGCAAGCCATTTACCTGAAAAATACCCCCAAATATTTGGGGAATGTTGGCCGCAAATGCTGAGCTAACATTAACTCCTTATAACCAGTAACACAACTCTATAGTATACCAGTCTGAGCAGGTGCTTATGCAAATCAGGTGATAAGGAGTTCTAACCTAATGTCAACTCACAGTACCAGAACTTTCAAAGTTTACATAGAGGTTTAATGGGGTTCAGCCACATACACAGTTCAGACAGATGGCCTTAACAAGACCTTACATTTTTAAAGCTTCATCTTTGAAATGGCCCTATGAGATGGTGTGGGTAGAACATATTGGGGTGGCCAAAAAGTTTGTTCAGATTTTTCTGTAAAATGTTACAAAAACCTAAACAAGCTTTTTGGCCAACCCAACATATTCCAAGTACAGGACAGGAAGTAAGGTGCTTTCAATTGTCGAAGTCTAGCTCTTGGGTCAACCAGCAGTGATGTCCTCCACTTATACAAAGATCTTTGTTTTGTTCACTGATGTATCCCAAATACCTAGAACAGAAAGAGGCAAACTCTTCTGTAAAGTTTCAGATGGCAGACATCTTGTGGACTATACAACTATTCAACTTGGCCTTCATAATTAGAAACCAGCTACAGATAATACACAAGCAAACAGGTGTGGCTGGGTCCAATAAAGCTTTATTTATGGCTATTAAAACCTGAATTGAATATAGTCTTCACCTATCACGGAATATCCTTTTTCATTTTATTTTTTCAACCACTTAAATATGTACAACAACAACAAAAAAAATTCTTGGTTCCCAGGCTCTACAAAAACAGGCAGTAGATAGGATTTGGCCATGGGTCAGTTTGAAAACCACTGACCTAGAATATTGTAAGGGTGCTAATGGAAGCTTTTATGCCAAAGTACTCAAGGGTACTTGAAAGTGCTACATTATTTTAAGTATATTAGGCATTACTTATACAATCATGTTTATGTTGTTACTGTGTTTTCCAAGTGCAGAGGAAAATTTAACTTACTTTATACACTGTGAACTATGATATATTTAAATTAGTAAGACTAGAATAAGGATGTCCTCAATAAAATAGTAGATGGTAAACTCTCCGAACCCTTCCAGTGTTGTAGGTCAGTGGTTTTCAAACTAGCCCAAATTTATCCAGCCTACTGCCTGTTTTTATATGTCATGTGAACTAAGAGTGCTTTTTACATATTTAAGTAGTTTAAAAAATTAAAAGAAGAATATTCTGTGGTAGGTGAAGACTACATTAAATTCAAGTTTCAATAGTATATGGTAAACAATTCTGGCTCCAAACATCTCATCTGTCTCTAATTATACCTAACCAAGAAGACCAAGTTCCCAGCCTGAGCCTTGGATTTGATTTTATTACTGTTTAAAAAGCAGGTACTATCCAGAAGTCCAGTGGTTAGGAGTCAGTACTTTCACTGCCTATGGGCCCAGAGTTCAATCCCTGGTTGAGGAACTAAGAGCCCACAAGCCACAGAGCATGGTCAAAGAAAAAATAAAGTTAAAAATAGCAACTAACAGGATTAGGAACTAAGCCAGTTATGATGACATGTGCATTTCTTATCGACTCATACTGAAAAAAAAAAAAGAGTTAGTTAATCTCAGTGGCATAGAAAAGGCTGCATGGAGCAAAGATATGCACTATTGGACCTGGAGGATTATGTTAACATATTTTTAACCTGTGGGCCCCATTAAATAGAGAACTCTGCTAAGGAGGTGGGGCCAGTTCCATTCCCACACTGGCTGGTTAGTTCAGGGATTATAGACACATTCTGCTCTCCTAAGACTAAAGCAAATATTTCTCAGTTCCAGCCCGGCACACATAAAAGAAACAGGACCTTGGTATATAGTAGGTACTCAGGAAATATTTAAATGAATGGATGAATATATGGATAACTTTGAACTATTAGAGTAAAAAAAAATGCATTCTAGTAAAGAGGCCATTAACAAATATTATTTACTCTGTTCTTGTCTTTTCTGTTACGGGAAACATAAGAAATATAAGCTCCACTGATTGGCCACTTACTCATTCACTAATATCACAACCATATTACTAAATATATATGTTACAGAAACTCTTCGAGGAGCTGGGCCTACAAAGCTAAGACACCAGAGGGGTGCACACTAACTCTCATGGGTTCTATGTACTTTTGTCTTCATGGGTCCCTTCCTCCAATAAAACAATATTAAAAGTTTTACCTTGTGTTAATATAAACACAGACATACTTGGACTGGATTCATTATTATACTCATGTGTGCAATGTGTGCTAAGTCACTTCAGTCCTGTCCAACTCTGTGACCCTATGGAATGTAGCCTATCAGGCTCCTCTGTCCCTGGGATTCTCCAGGCAAGAATACTGGAATGGGTTGCCATGCCCTTCTCCAGAGCATCTTCCTGACCCAGGGATTGAACCTACATCTCTTATGTCTCCTGTACTGGCAGGTGGGTTCTTTAAGACTAGATCCACCTGGGAAGCCCATTATACTCATGGTTATTATTATTTTCATTATTTCTTCTGAATTTAAATTAAATTAAGACTGCAACAATGTGGTGGGCCCCCAAAAGTATGGTGGGCCCTGGGTATTGTGTCCACTATGGCTTATAAAAGGGTCAGCCCCACAACAGTCTCTGTCTTCCTGCCATCTCTCCTGAATAATTCAGTCTAAACATTAATTGAAGGGTCTGAGCAAGATAGGTGGGTGGGATTCCAGAGTATGGGAGTCCTGCAGGGTAATTTTGGAGAGCTTCCAAGGTGGTGGGGGGCGCCTGTGATGAGGGGGTAAGGAAGGCAGCTGTGTGGAGGGACAGTGACAGCAGTGGGAGGTATTAGGATCTGTGCAGAGTGAGGAGGAAATCTAGCTGTGAGTCAGGATCACTATACTGATGGCAGGATAGCAGAGCAGGAGCGCAGGAGGAGAAAGACGTCACTGCTCAGTGCAGGCTGCCAAAGCCTGAGTGGAGTAGGGCAGATGTCTATGCAAGGGTGCTAGGTGGTGGCAGTGGCCCATTAAGAAGCCACTGGGGTTCAGGAGGGACTCTGGGAAGGCTAGGGGAGCAGAAGAAACTGCCTGGAGTGGAGCCAAGCAGGATGAGGAGGACATTAGCACAGTCCAATGTGGGATGTCAGAGTCTCGGCAGGGTGGAACAAGGAAAGCACTGCCAAACTGGGGACAATGAGATAACAGATTTGTTAAATACTGATGATAACAGATTAGAACACAATAAATAAAACAGGAATCCATGAGGCCACACCGATATAAATGAATGAATGTTAACTGATTGATTTATAAGGAAAAGAGAAAGGCTTTCCTCATAGCAGAATGCCAATTGATAAATGTAGAATGAATAAGCTAAATAAGAAAATCACTATCTGGCAATCAACTTAATAATATTGATTCAGACAAGAATAACCAATGGATGCTAAAACTGACGGGTGAACATTTGATGCAGAATGGAATATTCAAATAGTCTTAAAGTACCTCCCACAAAATACTAACTATAAAGGGGGAAAGAATCCTTCAACAATAAGGAAGGCTGATCAAAGCAAATGTCACCATTAAGAAAACAAACTGGAATTGTGCACCACCTATTGGAGGCATCACTGCTGTGATATTCCTGCCAAAAATAACAATAATTTTAAAGCCTGACTGAGGAGGCGGTCCTTATGGCAGAGGAATAGGATGGGGAGACCACTTTCTCCCCCACAAATTCACTGAAAGAACATTTGAAAGCTGAACAAATTCCACAAAACAACTTCTGAATGCTGGCAGAGGACATCAGGCACCCAGAAAAGCAGCCCATTGTCTTTTTTTTTTTTTTTTACTTTATTTTACTTTACAATACTGTAATGGTTTTGCCGTACATTGACATGGATCCACCACGGGTGTATACAAGCTCCCAATCCTGAATCCCCCTCCCACCTCCCACCCCATATCATCTCTCTGGATCATCCCCATGCACCAGCCCCAAGCATCCTGTATCCTGTATCGAACATAGACTGGCACTTCGTTTCTTACATGATAGTATACATGTTTCAATGCCATTCTCCCAAATCATCCCACCCTCTCCCTCTCCCTCTGAGTCCAAAAGTCTGTTCTATACATCTGTGTCTCTTTTGCTCTCTCGCATACAGGGTCATCATTACCATCTTTCTAAATTCCGTATATATGTGTCAGTATACTGTATTGGTGTTTTTCTTTCTGGCTTACTTCACTCTATATAATCGGCTCCAGTTTCATCGACCTCACTAGAACTGATTCAAATGTATTCTTTTTAATGGCTGAGTAATACTCCATTGTATACATGTACCACAGCTTTCTTATCCATTCATCTGCTGATAGACATCTAGGTTGCTTCCATGTCCTGGCTATTATAAACAGTGCTGCGATGAACATTGGGGTACATGTGTCTCTTTCAATTCTGGTTTCCTCGGTGTGTATGCCCAGCGGGGGGATTGGTGGGTCATAAGGCAGCTCTATTTGCAATTTTTTAAGAAATCTCCACACTGTTTTCCATAGTGGCTGTACTAGTTTGCATTCCCACCAACAGTGTAAGAGGGTTCCCTTTTCTCCACATCCTCTCCAGCATTTATTGCTTGTAGACTTTTGGATCACAGCCATTCTGACTGGTGTGAAATGGTACCTCATTGTGGTTTTGATTTGCATTTCTCTGATAATGAGTGATGTTGAGCATCTTTTCATGTGTTTGTTAGCCATCTGTATGTCTTCTTTGGAGAAATGCCTGTTTAGTTCTTTGGCCCATTTTTTGATTGGGTCTTTTATTTTTCTGGAGTTGAGCTGCATAAGTTGCTTGTATATTTTTGAGATTAGTCGTTTGTCAGTTGCTTCATTTGCTATTGTTTTCTCCCATTCTGAAGGCAGTCTTTTCACCTTACTTATAGTTTCCTTTGTTGTGCAGAAGCTTTTAATTTTAATTAGATCCCATTTGTTTATTTTTGCTTTTATTTCCAGTATTCTGGGAGGTGGATCATAGAGGATCCTGCTGTGATTTATGTGGGAGAGTGTTTTGCCTATGTTCTCCTCTAGGAGTTTTATAATTTCTGGTCTTATGTTTAGATCTTTAATCCATTTTGAGTTTATTTTTGTGTGTGGTGTTAGAAAGTGATCTAGTTTCATTCTTTTACAAGTGGTTGACCAGTTTTCCCAGCACCACTTGTTAAAGAGATTGTCTTTAATCCATTGTATATTCTTGCCTCCATTGTCAAAGATAAGGTGGCCATAGGTGTGTGGATTTATCTCTGGGCTTTCTATTTTGTTCCATTGATCTATATTTCTGTCTTTGTGCCAGTACCTTACTGTCTTAATGACTGTCAGCCCATTGTCTTTGAAAGGAGAACAAAGGACTGAGCAGAGCTAGCCAGCTGCGGACCGGCCCATCCCCCACCGGAGACAGGCAGGCAAGGGCAGCCAGAGCCAGAAGGGGGCACTCACGGCCCCAGAGAGGCACCATCTACCAAACTGCAAGCAGGCTTCATTGCTAACCAAGACTCCGTGGGATTGCGGACGGTCGACATCCGCTGGGAGGGTCACAGCCAGAGATCAGCTCCCCAGAGGAGACACACAGCAGACCTGAGAAGGCGTGCCTATTGTACACCCAGAAAACTGAGCGGCTGGGATGGGGGAGGTGATAAGTCGCAGTTCCCCAAGCACCTGGTCACCTGAGCTGCTCAGACTGGGTAAGGGCACAAAACGCAGGCCCAATCGAGTCTACGCCTTCGTGAAGTACCCAAGAACCTGAACCTGAGCGGCTTTGACCTGGGAAGTGCACTCAACCCAGGAATGGCCTCAGACAGTTCCTGGCAGAGCAACCTAGAGCCTGAGCAGTATAGACTGGGAAAGCACACACTCCGTGAGCGGGGGCAAACCCAGTGTGGTCGAGACACTGGGAGCACTCCCCACAGACTCCAGTGATATTTGTTTGCAGTGTTCCTCCCTCCCCACAGCACTTCTGAACAAGTGAGCCTAAAAAATGTGACCACCATCGCCCCCTTGTATCAGGATGGAAATTAGACACTGAAAGTGAAGTGAAAGTGAAGTCACTCAGTCGTGTCTGACCCTTAGCAGTCCACCAGGCTCCTCCGTCCAGGAGGCCAGCAAACAAAAATTAAAATAAACAGAGGGAACCACTTTGGAAGTGACAGTTGAAATAGATTAAAACCCTGCAGTTAGCACCGACTACATAGGAATGGGCCTATAGATCTTAAGAAGTAGAAGCCAGATCAATGAACTATCTGAAAATGAACTGAGGCCACACTGTCCACAACACCACCAGAGAAAGTCCTAGATACATTTTTACTATTATAATTTTTTAAATTTTTAAAAAAATTTTAAGTCCCTATTACTCCTTTAATTTTCATTTTTATAACTATTACTTTGCAAAAAAAGACCCTATTTTTAAAGCAAACTTCACATATATATATTTTTTTTAATAATTTTTGTGACTTTGTTTTTTTCTTTAATATTATATTTTTGAGAATCTAACCTATACTCTAGATTTTTGATCTTTGCTTTTTGGTATTTGTTATCAATTTTGTACATTTAAGAACCCAATCTTCAGTACCCATTTTTACTTGGGAGCAAGATTACTGGCTGGATTGCTCTCTCCCCCTTTGGACTCTCCCTTTTCTCCACCAGGTCACCTCTATCTCCTCCCTCCCCCTTCTCTTCTCTACCCAACTCTGTGAATCTCTTTGTGTGTACCGGGCTGTGGAGAACACTTAGGGAACTGATTACTGGCTGGATCTGTCTCGCTCCTTTTGATTCCCCCTTTTATCCTCCTGGCCATCTCTCTCTCCTTCCTCCCTCTTCTCTTCTCTGTGTAACTCTGTGAACATCTCTGAGGGGTACAGACTGTGGAGAGCACATAGGGAATTGATTACTGGCTAGCTTGCTCTCTCCTCTTTCAATTCCCCCTCTTCTCCTCCTGGTCACCTCTATCTCCCTCCTCCCTCTTCTCTTCTCCATGTAACCCTGTGTACCTCTCCAGGTGTCCCTCACTGTGGCGAAACTTTGCATTATTAACCTAGATGTTTTATCATCAGTGCTGTATAGATGGAGAAGTCTTGAGGTTACTGAAAACCAGAGGCAGGAGGCTTAAGTCCAAATCCTGAGAACACCAAAGAACTCCTGACTCCAGGGAACATTAATTGATAGGAACTCATCAAATGCCTCCATACTTACACTGAAACCAAGCACCACCCAAGGGCCAACAAGCTCCAGAGAAAGACATACCACACAAATTCTCCAGCAACACAGGAACATAGCCCTGAGCTTCAATATACAGGCTGCCCAAAGTCACACCAAACCCACTGACATCTCAAAACTCATTACTGGACACTTCAGTGCACTCCAGAGAGAAGAAATCCAGCTCCACCCATCAGAACACCAACACAAGCTTCCCTAACCAGGAAACTTTGACAAGCTACACACACGTCCAACCCCACCCACAGCGAGGAACCTCCATAATAAAGAGGAACCGCAAACTGCCGGAATACAGAAAGGTCACGCAAAACACAGCAATATAAACAAGATGAAAAAGGCAGAGAAAGACCCAGCAGGAAAAGGAACAGGAGAAAGGCCCACCAAACCAAACCAAAAAGGAAGAGATAGGGAATCTACCTGATAAAGAATTCCGAATAATGATAGTGAAAATGATTCAAAATCTTGAAAACAAAATGGAGTTACAGATAAATGGCCCAGAGACAAAGATCGAAAAGATGCAAGAAATGTTTAACAAGGACCTAGAAGAAATAAAGAAGAGTCAGTATATAATGAATAATGCAATAAATGAGATCAGAAACACTCTGGAGGGAAGTAACAGTAGAATAACAGAGGTAGAAGATAGGATTAGTGAGGTAGAAGATAGAATGGTAGAAATAAATGAATTAGAGAGGAAAAAAGAAAAATGAATTAAAAGAAATGAGGACAATCTCAGAGACCTCTGGGACAATGTTAAATGCCCCAACAATAGAATCATAGGAGTCCCAGAAGAAGACAAAAAGAAAGGCCAGGAGAAAATACTTGAGGAGATAATAGTTGAAAACTTCCCTAAAATGGGGAAGGAAATAGTCACCCAAGTCCAAGAAACCCAGAGAGTCCCAAACAGGGTAAACCCAAGGTGAAACACCCCAAGACACATATTAATAAAATTAACAAAGATCAAGCACAAAGAACAAATATTAAAAGCGGCAAGGGAAAAACAACAAATAACACACAAGGGGATTCCCATAAGGATAACAGCTGATCTTTCAATAGAAACTCTTCAGGCCAGGAGGGAATGGCAAGACATACTTAAAGTGATGAAACAAAATAACCTACAGCCCAGATTACTGTACCCAGCAAGGATCTCATTTAAGTATGAAGGAGAAATCAAAAGCTTTACAGACAAGCAAAAGCTGAGAGAAATCAGCACCATCAAACCAGCTCTCCAACAAATGCTAAAGGATCTTCTCTAGACAGGAAACACAGAAAGGATGTATAAACTCGAACCCAAAACAATAAAGCAAATGGCAATGGGATCATAATTATCAATAATTACCTTAAATGTAAATGGGTTGAATGTCCCAACCAAAAGACAAAGACTGGCTGAATGGATACAAAAACAAGACCCCTATATATGTTGTCTACAAGAGACCCACCTCAAAACAAGGGACACATATAGACTGAAATTGAAGGGCTGGAAAAAGATATTCCACACAAATAGAGACCAAAAGAAAGCAGGACTAGCAATACTCACACCAGATAAAATAGACTTTAACACAAAGGCTGTGAAAAGAGACAAGGACACTACATAATGATCAAAGGATCAATCCAAGAAGAAGATATAACAATCATAAATATATATGCACCCAACATAGGAGCACCGCAATATGTAAGACAAATGCTAACAAGTATGAAAGTGGAAATCATAATAACACAAAATAGTGGGAGATTTTAATAACCTACTCATACCTATGGATAGATCAACTAACCAGAAAATTAACAAGGAAACACAAACTTGAAATGATACAATAGACCAGTTAGACCTAATTGATATCTACAGGACATTTCACCCCGAAACAATGAATTTCACCTTTTTCTCAAGTGCATGTGGAACCTTCTCCAGGATAGATCACATCCTGGGCCATAAATATATCCTTGGTAAATTCAAAAAAACTGAAATAATTCCAAGCATCTTTTCTGACCACAATGCAGTAAGATTAGATGTCAATTACGGAGAAAAACTATTAAAAATTCCAACATATGGAGGCTGAACAACATGCTGCTGAATAACCAATAAATCACAGAAGAAATCAAAATAGGCACAGAAATGAATGAAAATGAAAATACAACAACCCAAAACCTATGAGACACTGTGCTGCTGCTGCTGCTGCTGCTGCTGCTGCTGCTGCTGCTGCTGCTGCTGCTGCTGCTGCTGCTAAGTCGCTTCAGTCGTGTCCAACTCTGTGTGACCCCATAAACAGCAGCCCACCAGGCTCCACCATCCCTGGGACTCTCCAGGCAAGAACACTGGAGCTAAGGGGAAGGTTCATAACAATACAGGCTTACCTCAAGAACAAGAAAAAAGTCAAATAAATAACCTAACTCTACACCTAAAGCAACTAGAAAAGGAAGAAATGAAGAACCCCAGGGTTAGTAGAAGGAAAGAAATCTTAAAAATTAGGGCAGAAATAAATGCAAAAGAAACAAAAGAGACCATAGCAAAAATCAACAAAGCCAAAAGCTGGTTCTTTGAAAGGATAAATAAAATTGACAAACCATTAGCCAGACTCATCAAGAAACAAAGGGAGAAAAGTCAAATCAAGACAATTAGAAATGAAAATGGAGAGATCACAACAGACAACACAGAAATACAAAGATCATAAGAGACTACTATCAGCAATTATATGCCAATAAAATGGACAACTTGGAAGAAATGGACAAATTCTTAGAAAAGTACAACTTTTCAAAACTGAACCAGGAAGAAATGGAAAATCTTAACGGACCCATCACAAGCATGGAAATCGAAACTGTAATCAGAAATCTTCCAACAAACAAAATCCAGGACCAGATGGCTTCACAGCTGAATTCTACCAAAAATTTAGAGAAAAGCTAACACTTATCTTACTCAAACTGTTCCAGAAAATTGCAGAGGAAGGTAAACTTCCAAACTCATTCTATGAGGCCACCATCACCCTAATACCAAAACCTGACAAAGATGCCACAAAAAAAGAAAACTACAGGCCAATATCACTGATGAACATAGATGCAAAAATCCTTAACAAAATTCTAGCAAACAAAATCCAACAACATAGTAAAAAGATCATACATCATGACCAAGTGGGCTTTATTCCAGTGATACAAGGATTCTTCAATATTCTTAAGTCAATCAATGTGATACACCACATTAACAAATTGAAAGATAAAAACCATATGATTATCTCAATAGATGCAGACAAAGCCTTTGACAAAATTCAACATCCATTTATGATAAAAAATAAAAAATCTCCAGAAAGCAGGAATAGAAGGAACAATCCTCAACATAATAACAGCTATATATGACAAACCCAGAGCAAACATTATCCTCAGTGGTGAAAAACTGAAAGCATTTCCCCTGAAGTCAGGAACAAGACAAGGGTTCCCACTCTCACCACTACTATTCAACACAGTTTTGGAAGTTTTGGCCACAGCAATCAGAGCAGAAAAAGAAATAAAAGGAATCCAGATTGGAAAAGAAGAAGTAAAACTCTCACTGTTTGCAGATGACATGATCCTCTACATAGAAAACCCTAAAGACTCCACCAGAAAATTACTAGAGCTAATCAATGAATATAGTAAAGTTGCAGGATATAAAATCAACACACAGAAATCCCTTGCATTCCTATACACTAATAATGAGAAAGTAGAAAAAGAAATTAAGGAAACAATTCCATTCACCATTGTAACGAAAAGAATAAAATACTTAGGAATATATCTACTTAAAGAAACAAAAGATCTATATATAGAAAACTATAAAACACTGATGAAAGAAATAAAAGATGACACAAATAGATGGAGAAATATACCATGTTCATGGATTGGAAGAATCAATATAGTGAAAATCAGTATACTACCCAAAGCAATCTATAGATTCAAGGCTATCCCTATCAAGCTACCAACAGTATTTTTCACAGAACTAGATCAAATAATTTCACAGTTTGTATGGAAATACAAAAAACCTTGAATAGTCAAAGCAATCTTGAGAAAAGAAGAATGGAACTGGAGGTAACAACCTGCCTGATTTCTGTCTCTACTACAAAGCCACAGTCATCAAGACAGTATGGTACTGGCACAAAGGCAGAAATATAGATCAATGGAACAAAATAGAAAGCCCAGAGATAAATCCATGCACCTATGGTCACCTTATCTTCAACAAAGGAGGCAAGAATATACAATGGAGAAAAGACAATCTCTTTAACAAGTGGTGCTGGGAAAACTGGTCAACCACTTGTAAAAAAAAAAAAATGAAACTAGAATACTTTCTAACACCATACACAAAAATAAACTCAAAATGGGTTAAAGATCTAAACGTAAGGCCAGAAACTACAAAAATCCTAGAGGAAGACATAGGCAAAACACTCTCTGACATAAATCACAGCAGGATCCTCTATGATCCACCTCCCAGAATATTGGAAATAAAAGCAAAAATAAACAAATGGGACCTGATTAAACTTAAAGCTTTTGCACAACAAAGGAAACTATAAGCAAGGTGAAAAGACAGCCTTCAGAATGGGAGAATGCTGGGAGCCAGCACGGGAGATCCCACCCATGACAAGGTCATGCAGAAGAGTCCTGATGAGCAAGGCCTCAGGACTCGACGGACCCCCTGGACCTGCTTGAGCATCTACCCCCAAACCAGAATCTGTCTGTCTTACTATTTTGTCTTTCACCAGCTCTTCTGACATTAGCAAGGGGCTGTCTCTGACCAAAAGAGTTAACTTAGGGCTCTAGTTGATAAATCTCCTGGGCATGAAAGGAGTGTTTCAAACCCTCTGTTAGCATTCTAGCTTACATGAAAGCTTTATCCAGATTCTTGCAACATTGTTGAGCCTATGCAATGCTTGCTGCCAAGTTCTCACATCCCTTATCCATTGTGTTTCTGGGAGTGCATATAGTCAGGATGTAGAAAAAACAAGTAATAGCCTTAGCATTAGCAACATTAGACTTTGAGTTGATAAGTTCTTTCTTTGCTTAACCTGCTGAATCTTTGCTCCATAAGAATGTAACTCCGTCCTTTAAGGGTGACGCAGGCTAAGAATTTAAGAAGAAACACTTTAAGGAAAAATAATTGTTCTGGTATTCTGGCTGACCAACCTTTATCAAAAGGAGGTCATGGAATATCAACAGGCCTCTGGAATAAAAGATGATGTACAGAAAATAAGACTTTTGCAGGAAGGAACCTGATATCGATGAAAGTTATTACTGATGGAATGTGGAGTTGACTCTGCATTTTTCACCTTGCTGTATGTATAACTCAGGGTATAAAAGCCCCGAGAAGAATAAAGTAAATGGGCCTCGCTCGAAGAAGCTTGGTAACCCCGTGTCTCTTTCTTTATCTCTTTATCGATCTTTCTTTATTCGCTGACGTCATCCATCCTGAGGATATCCCTGGACTCTGCTGAGGCTGGACCTCGGCAGGAGAAAATAATAGCAAACAAAGCAATTGACAAAGAATTAATCTCCAAAATATACAAGCATCTCATGCAGCTCAATTCCAGAAAAATAAATGACCCAATCAAAAAATGGGCCAAAGAACTAAACAGACATTTCTGCAAAGAAGACATACAGATGGCTAACAAACACATGAAAAGATGCTCAACATCACTCATTATCAGAGAAATGCAAATCAAAACCACAATGAGGTACCATTTCATGCCAGTCAGAATGGTTGCTATCCAAAAGTCTACAAGCAGTAAATGCTGGAGAGGATGTGGAGAAAAGGGAACCCTCTTACACTGTTGGTGAGAATGCAAATTAGTACAGCCACTATGGAGAACAGTATGGAGATCCCTTAAAAAACTGGAAATAGAACTGCCATATGACCCAGCAATCCCACTGCTGGGGATACACACTGAGGAAACCAGAACTGAAAGAGACACGTGTACCCCAATGTTCACTGCAGCACCGTTTATAATAGCCAGGACATGGAAGTAACCTAGATGTCCATCAGCAGATGAATGGATAAGAAAGCTGTGGTACATATATACAATGGAATATTACTCAGCATTAAAAAGAATACATTTGAATCAGTTCTAATGAGATGGATGAAACTGGAGCCTATTATACACAGTGAAGTAAGCTAGAAACAAAAACACCAATACAGTATACGAACGCATATATATGGAATTTAGAAAGATGGTAATGATAACCCTGTATCAGTTCAGTTCAGTTGCTCAGTCGTGTCCAACTCTTTGCGATCCCATGAATCACAGCATGCCAGGCCTCCCTGTCCATCACCAACTCCCGGAGTTCACTCAAACTCATGTCCATCGAGTCAGTGATGTCTTCCAGCCATCTCATCCTCTGTCGTCCCCTTCTCCTCCTGCCCCCAATCCCTCCCAGCATTAGAGTCTTTTCCAGTGAGTCAACTCTTTGCATGAGGTGGCCAGAGTATTGGAGTTTCAGCTTCAACATCAGTCCTTCCAATGAACACCCAGGACTGATCTCTTTTAATATGGACTGGTTGGATCTCCTTGCAGTCCAAGGGACTCTCAAGAGTCTTCTCCAACACCATAGTTCAAAAGCATCAATTCTTCAGTGCTCAGCCTTCTTCACAGTCCAAGTCTCACACTCATACATGACTACTGGAAAAACCATAGCCTTGTTTAGACGGACCTTTGTTGGCAAAGTAATATCACTGCTTTTCAATATGCTATCTAGGTCATAACGTTCCTCCCAAGGAGAAAGCATCTTTTAATTTCATGGCTGCAATTGCCATCTGCAGTGATTTTGGATCCCCCCAAAATAAAGTCTGACACTGTTTCCACTGTTTCCCCATCTATTTCCCATGAAGTGATGGGACCCTGTATGTGAGACAGTAAAAGAGACACAGATGTATGGAACTGTGTTTTGGACTCTGTGGGAGAGGGCGAGGGTGGGACGATTTGGGAGAATGGCATTGAAACATGTATATTATCATATGTGAAATGGATGGGCAGTCCAGGTTTGATGCATGATACAGGGCGCTCAGGGCTGGTGCACTGGGATGACCCAGAGGGATGGGATGGGGAGGACGGCGGGAGGGGGATTCAGGATGGGGAACACATGTACACCCGTGGTGGATTCATGTCAATGTATGGCAAAACCAATACAATATTGTAAAGTAAAAAATAAATAAAATAAAATTGTTAGCCTCAAAACAAATAAATAAAATTAAGCCTGACTGAAATCTAATAATGACCTCAGACAAATTCAAACTTAGATACATTCAACAAAAATAACTGCCCTGCAATTTAATAAACTATGAGGGCTCTGACAGTCGAGGAAAGCTTGAGAAAGTCCCCTATTTGAAGAAGGCTAGACATGACAACTAATTGCAATACACAATCCTGGACTTGTGGGTGAAATTTGAGGGTATCTGCAGATTATATTGCATTGATTATATCCATGTTATTTTCCTGATTTTGATGGCTGTATTATCATTAGGTAGTAGGATGTCCCTGTGAGCTATACACTAAAATATGGAGTGGGGGCATGGAGTGACAGGGTATTAATGCCAGAAATTTCCTCTTCAGTTGTTCAGGAAACAAGGTTATTTACTATTCTTGAAATTTTAGTTTGAAATTATTTCAAACTAAGAAGACAAAATTAAAACCAAGGACTACAGAATTTGTTACTTAACTATTGTGTATTCCTTGAAAAACATTGCTTTTATTGACATAATATTTTTTAAATCAAGTATTTTTTCTGATGTAAAAATATGGCTCCCACATGCAAACCTAATCTGCAGTATGAGGAGCTAGGACACTGGTTACCCTGGTGAGAGAATAATGGGGAATAGTGACTAGGAAAGAGTGGTGAGAAGTTTCTGCAGTTCAAGTGTTGTTTCCTAAGCTCAGTGCTAGGAATCCTTTATGTATTTCCTCACCCTGCACACATAAGATTTGTGCTCTTTTCTGTATGCAGGGTATACTTCAATAAAATTTAAATGTAAATTTAAAAGACATAATCTTTAACTTTTAAAAATCCACAATCCACTATATACTCTAGATGATGTCAATCTCTCAGAATTGCATATCTAACACTCACAAATCAACAGTGAACCATAAAACTAACCTAAGAAGCTCTAAATTGGTGAGTAAACAGAAATTCAAGAAAGTTGCTGGGGGCCCTAGTAGTCAAAAAATACACTCACTAGCTGTTCATGACATCTTCTCATACAAAAGTGGAAGATGGAAATCAAGATCCAATTTCACTACTCCTTGTTACTGCTTTCCTCCAACAATGTGAGGCAGCATTCAAAATGTTTACGGTAAAGTGACTGGTTCAATGGGGAGACCCTCATATTGTTTAACAGTTAAGAGCCTATCCGAGTGAGCCCACGTGGTGCTTACACCTAAACAATGATGTCGGCAGGACTCTGAAGGACGTGAATAAAAATAAAAGCAGGAGCCCATCTACTCCTGCATGATGGATGCAGTAAGGATAAACTTCCAACACACACTCCAATCTAAGTGTAGCAGCCCTTTCCTCCTCACTGAGGGTGAGGCGTTTTCCCCTAGAAATTCCAACTCCCTCAATCAGGAAAATAGCGCAACTGTGCAAGCATGTGGATCCTGCTACCTGGATCAGGGCTTTTACTCCACACAATGGTTCTGCCTCCTCTTAGTACTTGTCAGATTTCAACCTGGGGACCTTGTTAAAAATGCAGGTTTCGAATGGGATTGCAGGCGATTCAGCTTCCTAACATGGTTGTGCCAGTGCTGCTGATCAGCAGCCTCCTCTGGTCAGCCAGGTGATGGGAGACCAGCCCTCATTTATTTCATCAACCTGCTTCCCCTTTGTGGAGAAGGGTTCAGCTGGTAAAACTTTAAGTGCACCAAGGAATCCATGGAGCTTCTCTACAATTATGCAAATACTCATAACATATTATAATGAAGTCTTCAAGAAGGGTGAGAGTAGATAGTGTCTCCTCCCACTGCTGTAAAAATACTCCATCCTTGGTTGGTCAAATCTGCAGATGCAGAATCCACAGACTCAGACAGTCAACTGCAAGTGGTGTGAGCATCCAAGGATGAAATGCCCTGTGGATACAAAGGGATGACTCAACTTTGCCCTTCTTGGCTATAGGAATCCCATTGTTCTGCATTAGACTTCAGCTCTGGAACCTGTAGGTTATGTGATTTAGGACAAAATACTTCACATCTTTGTACCTCTTTCCTCATCTGTAAATCAAAATAATAATGTATACTTTGTTCTGTGTGTATTAAGTAAAACTTAGTCTGAGCACTCTTATATAACTAAGCAATGTTAATAGATAGTCAGGGCATAAAAAGAAGCCACAATCATGGAGAGAAAAGGTGAAACAGATACACAAGCAAAATAATAATGATGATAAATTAAAATCATGGTGAATATTAATATGATTTGCTGAGTGGCCAACCCTGTACTTCAGCTTCACATGCTAGCACGTCACGTCATCTCACTCACTCCATAACACCACTGTGAGACAGGCGTTATTGTTATCGCTCACTTTATAGACAGAAAAACTAAGCCCGAGGCTATTTGTGTGCAAGGAAATTCAATTTTTAAGTGGTAAAACAGAGCCAGGATTGAAACCCAGATCTGTCAGATCCCAAACTCCAAAAATAGCAAAATGAGTTTCCGAATCATTTGTTTATCATAATCATCTGGAGGGCTTGTTAAAATCATAAACTCCTAGGCCCAAGCCAAGACCCACAAGTGTGATTCTTACACCTGCCACCAGTCCAGCCTAACTGAATTTAGGAACCACTGCCTTCCTCTAATAATGTGGGGGAACATTCAAAAGATGTTTGTTGTGAAGGGATGTGGTCAGTATAAAGACCCTAATGATGCTTTAACAGTTATGAGCACCTCTAAGTGAGCCCTTGTACAAGTTGGTTCTTATATTCAATTTAGGGAAACTTGGACACAGGAGCAGAGAAGATCAGAAGAGGCCTCCTGGAGTCACTAGTTCACCATGTTGCTGGCCTCCAGTTCATCCACAAATTCAAAGGCATCCAAATGTCCATTACTTCCTCCCTGCTTCCCACTTGGTGCTCCTTGGAACTGAGCCTTGGCTGAGGACTTGCTTGAAGCTGAGTGATCCTGCTATACTGTATCAAAGAAGAGTTAAATAAATCTTTTTAGACATCAATTGCCCTGCCACATTATCTCAGCTCATTTGTTGATTTCAGCCACAACCACAGTGGACAGTTCCTAGGAGACTCAGACTGGCCTAGTTCTGACCCTCTCCCACCTCAATACCAGCCCTGCAAGTCTTTCTTCCTCCATTTCTGACTCATCCTCACCTCCACACAACCTCAAATTCAACAGAAAGAAGGAACCATTTATCTTTATGTCCCTCAAAAGTTGGACCATAAAGAAGGCTGAGTGCTGAAAAATTGATGCTTTTGAATCGTGGTGCTGGAGAAGACTCTTGAGAGTCCCTTAGGCTGAAAGAGATCAAAACCAGTGATCAAATCAACCCTGAATATTCATTAGAAGGACTGCTTCCGAAGCTGAAGTTCCTATACTTTGGCCACCTGATGCAAAGAGTCGACTCATTGGAAAACACCCTGATGATGGGAAAGACTGAAGGCAAGAGGACAAGGGGGAGACAGAGGATGAGATGGTTGGACAATATCACTGACTCAATGGACATGAGCTTGAGCAAATTCTGGGAGATAGTGAAGGACAGGGAAGCCTGGCATGCTGCAGTCTATGGGGTTGCAAAGAGTCAGACTTAGCAACTAAACAACAATCCTCAAACATTGCTAATTCATGATTCCAGAGTGAGCAAACATTAACTGTAGAAAAGATTAGTGAACTGAACTTATGTTTCTAAAAAGACATCATTAAAGAAGTTAAAACGTTAACCATGGGCTAGGTGAATGTATCTGCAATATATGCATCAAACAAATACTTGTATCTGGACTCATATCCAAAATATATAATTGCTGGAAATCAATCATAAATAAAAGACCAACAACTCATTGTTTTTTAGATATGGGCAAAAGCTTAAATAGCCAATTGACAAAAAAGGATATCCAAAAGCCAATGAGTATATGAAAGTGTTCGTCACTATTCAGTTCAGTTCAGTCGCTCAGTCATGTCCAACTCTTTGCATGCCAGGCCTCCCTGTCCATCACCAGCTCCCAGAGTCTACCCAAATCCATGTCCATCAAGTCAGTGATGCCATCCAACCATCTCATCCTCTGTCATCCCCTTCTCCTCCTGCCCTCAATCTTTCCCAGCATCAGGGTCTTTTCAAATGAGTTAGCTCTTCATATCAGGTGGCCAAAGTATTGGAGTTTCAGCTTCAACATCAGTCCTTCCAATGAACACCCAGGACTGATCTCCTTTAGAATGGACTGGTTGGATCTCTTTGCAGTCCAAGGGACTCTCAAGAGTCTTCTCCAACATCATAGTTCAAAAGCATCAATTCTTTGGCACTCAGCTTTCTTTATAGTCCAAATCTCACATTCATACATGACTACTGGAAAAACTATTGCCTTGACTAGACAGACCTTTGTTGGCAAAGTAATACCTCTGCTTTTTAATATGCTCTCTAGGTTGGTCATAACTTTCCTTCCAAGGAGTAAGCGTCTTTTAATTTCATGGCTGCAATCACCATCTGCAGTGATTTTGGAGCCCAGAAAAATAAAGCCATCCATTGTTTCCCCATCTATTTCCCATTAAGCGATGGGACCAGATGCCATGGTCTTAGTTTTCTGAATGTTGAGCTTTAAGCCAACTTTTTCACTCTCCTCTTTCACTTTCATCAAGAGGCTTTTTAGCTCCTCTTCACTTTCTGCCATAAGGGTGGTGTCATCTGCATATCTGAGGTTACTGATATTTCTCCCAGCAAGCTTGATTCCAGCTTGTGCTTCTTCCAGCCCAGCATTTCTCATGAGGTACTCTGCATATAAGTTAAATAAGCAGGGTGAATACAGCCTTTTCCTATTTGGAACCAGTCTGTTGTTCCATGTCCAGTTCTAACTATTGCTTCCTGACCTGTATACAGGTTTCTCAAGAGGCAGGTCAGGTGGTCTGGTATTCCCATCTCTTTCAGAATTTTCCACAGTTTATTGTGATACACACAGTCAAAGGCTTTGGCATAGTCAATAAAGCAGATGTAGATATTTTTCTGGAACTCTCTTGCTTTTCACTATTAGTCATCATGAAAATACAAATTAAAACTGCAATGGATAACATGATACCCATTCAAAACAGCTATAATTTATAAGGCTGAAAATAATAAGTATAGGTAAGTATGTAGAGCAACTATAAACCTCATATGCTCTGGTAGATGTATAAGTTGGTACAATCAGTTTGGAAAACTATTTGGTAATACCTACTAAAGATATGCATTTTTTCTATGACCCAGAAATTCTACTCTTGATACATACTCAAAGAAATGAATGCTTATATCCACTAAGATATATACAGTAAAGTACAGAGAAACATCTTTTAATAGACCCAAACCAGAAACAACCCAAATGTCCACCAGTGGTAGAATGGATAAATAAACTGAGGTATGATTCATCTAATGGAATACCACACAGGTGTGAAAAAGAATGAAAAAATATTCTGTGTAAAAAAAAAAAAAAAAAAGGAAAAACAACGATGAATTTCACAGATGTAATCATGATTAAAGAAGCCAGACACCAGAGATCATATACCCTATGATTTCATGTAAATAGAGTTCACAAAAGGTAAATCTTCTATCTGTCGTAAGGTAAGTCAGAATAGTGATCATCTGGATGGCATATAGACAGAGAGTGGCTATAAGGGAGCATTCTGGGCTACTGGAAACAGTCTACAACTCCATCTTGGTGATGGTTCCATGGATGTATAAATGTATAAAATTCATTGAGCTGTACACTGAAGATTGACACACTCACAGCATGTACCTATAGTTCAATTATTAAAGAAGTGCCAGGCTGAGATCACATACCCATCCCTGGATCAATCGCTGTGGCCATGGAGCACAATAATGGGCTTGGGCCTGGGTCATATGGTTCAACCCTCAGGCTGCAGATGGACTCCACCCAGACAAAGAATGGACAGACAAGAAAATCTGGAGGTGTTTCTGGAAGATAAGGAAATGGATGTTCTGAAGGAGACAGGCAACTAATTTCCAATTGGTCAGGATGAAGGTGGCCCTCACCATGAGCAAGTAGACTGGGAAAACCCAGTCTTCAAAGAAAGAGAGAGAGAGAGAGAGAGAAATAGTACGGGGAGACACACCTAGAGTAACCTGGCTCTCGACTTTCTAATTCCTGGTTCTCGGCCCTACGAGTGAAGCCACTCTCCCTATTTTGGGGGTCTGTAACATTCTCCTGTATCTGTGGGGAACTTCTCATTCTTTTTGGCCATCTGGCACATTGAACCTTCTGTTATTGTTTGGGGAAGTTCCCTACATTATGAATCTTGGTAGAAGGCAGAGCCACTTACCACTGGCAATGATGAAAATGCCAAATGCTCACATTCCCAGCCTTCCTTGAAGCTAGAATGCAGTTGAGTGATACAGGCCAAAGGAGAGCACTGCTCCTGAACTGCAGAGGCACATCCATTCCGGAAGACGGTCCAGCAGCGCTCATGCAGTCCAGTCCAGGGCTCAGGGTGTTGGAGGAATGAGTGGCAGTGGCCCGTGCCCACTAGTATAAGCCTGTGGTCCTCACACTGCTCTACCTTTGCCTGGTGAGGCCTCACACCTAGGTCTCCAGCCTTCCTGAAAATCTTATACGTGATTCAGCATCCTTTCAATAGTTCTTTTGTGGCCTTGATCAACCAGAATTACTGTGTGCTGCTTAAAACCAGGAACCCTAATTGATAACAGTTAGTTCCCCAAAATTCCCCTTTTACTCTATACTAGTTTCGGAAGGTTCTATTACTTACAATGTGGAGAAAACAAGCCTGAATCCACAAAAGTGATTCTACCATATGAATTATCCAGGCCACTAGGAAGATGTTTGGTGGCAAACAGGCCCTTTACCAGCCCACAAATCACATGACAAGAGGGAAGGGATGGAGCTAATAGATGCAGATGACTGTTAGGGCTTCCTCTTGTATTATGCTCAGTTCTTGTAACAGACCCAAGAGATGGTACTGTATCCTGACTGCCATAATATATCAGATACTGGATGGTTGAGATGACAGGAATTTATTTTCTCACCATCCCACAGGCAAGAAGTCCAAGATCAAGGTGCTGGACAACTCAGCTTCTAGTGAAGTCTCCCTTCCTGGCTTGTAGCCAGCCACCTTCCCACTGTGTCTGCATAAGCTTTTTCTCTGTTGCATGCATGGAGAGAGAGAGACAGAGACAGAGACACACAGAGAAGCAGAGAACAGAGGTCTCTGGTATCTCTTCTTCTTGTAAGAACCTCAGTCCTGTTGGATTATGATAAGTCAACCCTATGACCTCATTTAACCTTATTACCTCCTTAGAGGCCCTATTTCCAAACAAAGTCACACTGGTGCTGAGGGTTCCAATATATGAATTTTGGGAGACACAATTCAGTCTATTACAGGTATTGTCCCAACACTGAAGAAGAGAAACATGAGGTTAAAACCCTTGTCCAAGGTCTGAAAGAAGCCTTTGCACCTTCCAGCCTCACTTGTGGTGGTGGTGGTTTAGTCACTAAGTCGTGACTGTTAAGATCCCATAGACCATAGCCTGCCAGGCTCTTCTGTCCATGGTATTCTCCAGGCATGAATACTGGAATGGGTTGACATTTCCTTCTCCAGGAGATCTTCCCAACTCAGGAATCGAACCCAGGTCTCCTGCGTTGCAAGCAGATTCTTTACTGACTGAGCTACCATGAAGCTCATTTATGGCTTATGGTAGAAAGTATCATGAAGAAGGCAATAGCAGCCCACTCCAGTACTTTTGCCTGGAAAATCCCATGGATGGAGGAGCCTGGAAGGCTGCAGTCCATGGGGTCGCTAAGAGTCGGACACGACTGAGCGACTTCACTTTCACTTTTCACTTTCATGCATTGGAGAAGGCAATGGCAACCCACTCCAGTGTTCTTGCCTGGAGAATCCCAGGGACAGGGGAGCCTGGTGGGCTGCCGTCTCTGGGGTCGCAGAGAGTCGGACACAACTGAAGCAACTTAGCAGCAGCAGCAGCAGAAAGTATCAAATCCTAGAAACACAGGCTTGCAAAGCACCAGATGAAGAGTATGTGGTTGACACAGAGTGGTAAGAAATGAACAAACATGGGATGACATCAGTGTGCCTGTCCAATCTTCAGCCCTGAAGTCAGCCCTGAATAGCCCAAATTCACCCACTGGCGCCTCTCCAAGCTCCAGCTGTATCCATGGCTGGCACAGTTTTTCCCTGAATCTCATCATTCTGGGAACAATGTTCGGGGCTTTACTCTCACACTACTTTGTGAATGCTGACAAAAACTGTCTTTGACAGAACAGTCAGGTTCCTTCAGAGCCACTGTACCAAGCCTCCTTCAGCCTGCTGAGTCCAATTTTAGCAAAGAATCCACTAAGCCAGTCAATCAAGAACCAGCTCACCTTTTATATCCAATAAAGATTGAAGGCAGAGGAAGAGGGTGACAGAGGATGGGATGGTTGGATAGCACCACCAATGTAATGGATATGAACTTGGGCAAACTCCAGGAGATGGTGAGGGACAGAGAGGCCTGGCATGCTGCAGTCCATGTGTCTCAAAGAGTTGGACATGACTAAGCGACTGAACAACAAAAACTAGTTCTTCTACCTTTGGCATTTAATCAAGTTTCTCAATAATTTTCCATCTATTCCTGTACCTGCCCTTTGGCTATAAGTCCCCATTGTTACATTAAAAAGTTGAATTCAATCTCTCTCACTATTGCAGTAAACTTAAAGTCTTCCTTGCCATTTTAAATCTCAGGATAATTTTTCTTCAACAGTTTACTAGGGGTGAGACCTACATCTCACATTTCTCTTTACATATCTCCATGGTACTTAGCAAGTGACCCAACTGGGGGTTTGTCAAGAGGTGAGCAATGCACAGGTAGTTAAGTGACAGCAAAGTACCCCAGGGACCAGCTATAGAGAAAAATCAAAAGCACCTTGATACCTATGAAGAGCGGCAGGTAGGATCAACTTGGAACAGAAGGATGGAGGAGAACAAAGGGGAGAAAACAGGGGTGCCTGGCAGATGTCAAAATCAAAGGGAACCACCTTACACTGCCACTTTGGGCCACTCCAGATACAAAGGGCCCCAACCTTGAAGGTCCCCCAGCCCTGGGCTGGGCCTGAGAACCCCAGATCTAAGAGGCAGTGTTTGGCAGATGAACAAACACAGGATGACTGCTCTGGCCCTGGTATTGCTACTTTTAGTTGTATGACGCTGAACGACGCTGATCCTCTCCATGTGTGAAATGAGAGTAAAGGCTCCCTCACAGGTGCAAGGAGAGAAATATGTAAAAAGATTTTTTTTTTTAGTAGTGCTTAATAACTTATTGAAAATAATGTAAATGCTTTTTACAGGTAGAGTGAAGGACCTGGGCAGAGTGCATACTTTTGTTTGTTCTCTTCTCAGTAGACTTTTTCCAAATGTGCACATCTGCAGGCCTGCTGAAACTTTGAAAGAAGAGTGACTTGTGTAAAACTGGTGCATAGCAGAGAACAGATGTCACTGTCATGATGTGGCTGCGAGGCACATGTACCACAGCAGTCTGACGGGGGCAGGTAGAGAACAAACAAGGCTGTAGGAGTGGCCCCTTTGGGGGTTGGTGTGCTGCCCAAATCTACATCCAGCGGGTGAAGCCAACTCAGGCATCTTTTGGGTTCATCCTTATCTCCAAAAGCAGTGGGCAGTCACTGGGACGTGGTGGGTAGTGGGGAACTGGCGGCATAGTTCTTTGGGCAGACAGAGGCCAGACCATCGGGTGGGTGGCGGCAGCAGGGCTGAGGGTGGTCTGACCAGTTTGTGACAGGGGCCCAGCCTGCAGCTGGGGCTCAGGATACAGTCAGATTTGCATGAGAGGGGTTCTGGGGCAGTAGTGTGATGCAGAGCAAGGCGCCAGCCCCTGGTGGCAGGTAACTGAACCACTGTTTGTGGAACAAAAGCATTGTAAAGGGATGGGAGGGAATCTGAGGGCGGGAAGAAGAGGCCACCAAAGGGACTGTGGTGGGAGGGGGCAGCGTGCAAAAGCCTGCCCCACCCCAGGGCCCGAAGGTCTCCAGGCCTAGCAACCAACAACCTTCATTGTCATCAAAATACTGTGTCATTTCATGGAAGGCATTACGACTGCTATTGTTAAAACACAGACATTCCTGGTGGAAGGTGAGTATCCTCAGCACACAGTTTCTGAAACCTCTGTAATCGTCGTAACACTGAGACTTCAAACAGACAAGAGCAAACACTGAGGCTGTGTTATTATCTCTGTTTTACAGACAGAGCAAGGTAGTTTCTTGGGTCAGCATTTGCCAAATTGTGATCCATGAGATGGTAATGATAGTTCTGAGCAATGAGGGGCAGAGGATTAAAAAAACACTTCTGTAGCCAAACATTTGAAAAATAATGCTAGAGAGTCTCATGTTCATGAGCACAGACTTAGGAGTCACAGAGACCTAGATTTGAGGCCAGGTTCTGCTGACTATTAGCCAGGGAGCTTGAGCAAATAGTAGACTTGACTGCCTCATCTGTAAAATGGAAATAATAAAACACCAACTACATAAGGTCACTGTGAAGCAAAGTTGGCACAAATAAAATCCTTAATAAATGTGAGCTCTTACTGGCTTTGCAGCAGGTTAAATACTGTTAACACCTTAAACCTGGTCCTATAGTTCTAACAAGGAGATTGATTTTGTTAAGAGAACACCTTAATAAACCACTTGGGGGAGTGGGCAGAGATGAGACTGAAGTTGTAAGACAGTAATAGCTAAGATCAAAACCTGGAAAAAAAGGTTGGAAAAAAACCAGGGTCCCATAGTGTGTGGGTCCCCAGTAAGGGGTCGACTGATTTCTCACTCAGGCTGGCATCATGGCATAGAGCTTAGGGCCACAGGGACAAGACACCTCCCCGCTCCCCACCCAGCTAGTCTTCACCTCCCTCTTTTGGGCACTACTCCTCCCCTTTACACACACACACTCACACATACACAAATCCTTCCCAGGAAGAAAGCCGCATGCTCTACTAAGTAGAGATCCTACTAATCTACTTTTCCTTCTTCCTCTTCACCCCCTGAACTTTTTCTAAAGAAGCCTGTTTCTGTAAGTTTTATTTACAATGAAAGGTAATACCTTAGTAACTAGATATAAAAACATTAAAAAATATTAAAGACTCTGCTCAGTTAGTACAAGCTCCAGACGTGTTTCCTGACCATGCCCAAATTAGGTACCCCTCTCCTGAGCTTCCAGAACACCCCTCTATACCAACTCTACCAGCTGAAATTATCCAAGTGTTTGTCTCATTTGCCTTAACCAGGTATCAAGGTTCAGGCATGCAAGGGCCCTACCTTCCTCCTCAAGGTATTCCCAGCAGCTCATTCCACAGCTGACAGGCAATACTTTGGCACTGACAGATCTACAACTGAATCCAGACATCTTCCAAGGAGAAGGGCCCTCAACAAGAGACAGGTAGGGTCTGAAACGCTATCCACCTCCTCACTGCAGTATGGAGGCTCAGACAGTGCACCTTCCAAGGCCCAGAGCAGTGTTCTTACTTATTAACATCCTAGAAATCCCGTGGTCGCGGGCTTTTGGAGTGACGTCTAGTATGCAAATACTCAGGGCCTGGTCCTGGTGAGCAGCAGAGACGATGCCTTCTGTGAAAGTTCCACAGGCAGCAGACGGATCTTTCAGTAGTCATTTCAATGCACACAGCTGTTAAGAATCTGGCGAAGTTTTATTTGGCTGGGGGAAATGCATTTTCCACTTGTGGGTATCTTGAAAACTTTCACACTAAAAAAGAAAAAAAAAAAAAAAAAAAGAGTTGAGAAAGTTGTCAGTCCAAAATGGGAAGCCAGAAACTGAGGGCAGAGAGGCTAGGGCAGCAAATATAACAGAGAGAGGCCTGAACATAAACCAAAGACCCAAGTTCCCAGGCAGCCCTGCCACTTCCAGGTGTTCCAGGGGCAAGTCAGTCCCTGCTCTCAGGATCCTCCCATGTGAAGAGAGATATCAATGCCTCCCTAGGAGGTGGGGAAGATTAGTGGGTGTGAGCCTGGGCCGACTGCCAGGCAGTATTCAAAGATAGGCATTATTTCCAGCTACAGAGGTAGAAGACAGCGAGTTCCTAGAAAAGAGAGAAGGATGAATGCTGGGGAAGAGACACTGATTGAACCAGCTTCCACATCCAGCTTGCTGCATGCGTGTGTGCTAAGTCACTTCAGTCATGTCTGACTCTTTGTGATCCTATGGACTAGTAGCCCACCAGGCTCCTCTGTCCATGGGGTTCTCCAAGCAAGAATATTGGAGTGGGTTACCATGCCCTCTTCCAGGGGATCTTCCCGACCCAGGGATAGAACCCGCGTCTCTTATGTCTCCTGCATTGGCAGGTGGGTTCTTTACCACTAGCACCACCTGGGAAGTCCACAGCTCTCTACAGTGCCTGCAAAAGATCCACGGGGAAAGGAAGAGAGGACAAGAGAAAACAGCTGCGGGCCAGAGTCGGGTCAGGTGGGCCAGGACTGGACTCCCCTCACATCTCTGCTGTAACGGACTGAAGGATTTTTTAAGATTTTTTTTTTTAATAGGCTTCTAACTCCACTGATAATGTTACCCTGGCCTCAATCCTCCTCTGATTTTAACCTCAATTTGTTCATGTTTAAGATGAAAAGCTGGATCCAAACACAATTCAGCTGGCCTGTCCTTTAGCAGCATCCCTATGCTTCTTTTCCCACTGGTTCTTCCCTCATGACACACCTGTGACACGTGTGTACTGGATGAGCTGCATGCAACCGAATGCAAGCAAAAAGCCCTTGTTTTTCCTTGGTCCTTTCAGGCCTACTATCTGGATATGTGTTTTCCCTGCCGTTTGGATGAAAGCTGAACAATACCATGGATTTTCTAACCACTCTTAGGTGTGAAACAGAGGTCTTGCCTTTAAAAGACCAGCCCAAAGTAATAAGAGCACCCAACTCGATGCAAAGCTTTCCTCTCCAGTTTGTCTCTTCAGTCTTGGAAACCCACGGTACAGCGCGTGGACTTCACTATTTCCCGTTTTGCCTCTTCACCTCCTCTAGTTAGCCGCTAATTCTCAACCTGAGATTTTGGCAGAGAGGGAACTGGGGGAAAAGACACAGCTGTTCACGGCTCTTTCTGTCACCACACGGTCAGGGTTCTCTGAATTCGGCAAAGTTCAAACACTTGACTTTCCTCTAGGGCTGCTCTTAGACATGTCGCAGTAAGATGATATGGCCATCAGGTGGCGGTAAAGGTCTTTTTTCCTTGTCAGAAGAGCCTGCTGCTGCTGCTGCTGCTGCTGCTGCTGCTGCTGCTGCTGCTGCTGCTGCTGCTGCTGCTGCTGCTGCTGCTGCTGCTGCTGCTGCTGCTGCTGCTGCTGCTGTCGTGTCCGACTCTGCGACCCCATAGACGGCAGCCCACCCGGCTCTCGCTGCTGCTGCTGCTGCTGCTGCTGCTGCTGCTGCTGCTGCTGCTGCTGCTGCTGCTGCTGCTGCTGCTGCTGCTGCTGCTGCTGCTGCTGCTGCTGCTGCTGTCGTGTCCGACTCTGCGACCCCATAGACGGCAGCCCACCCGGCTCTCCGGTCCCTGGGGTTCTTTAGGCAAGAATACTGGAGTGGGTTGCCATTTCCTTCTCCAATACGTGAAAGTGAAAGTGAAGTCGTGTCCGACTCCTAGCGATCCCGTGGACTGCTGCCTACCAGGCTCCTCCATCCATGGGACCTTCCGGGCAAGAGTACTGGAGTGGGTTGCCATTATGGGTTAATCTGACTACGTAATTTCCCTAAGATGCTAAATTTCCTTCAGAAAGTTAAATATGCCTTCCCTCTATTTAAAAATGAAACAAACAAACAAACAAATACATGACACTACAAACATCAATCTGACTAGCATACATATATATTTTTTAATGATGCTAATAAACATTCAAAAGTTTAGTCAGACTCCTGAAACTTTTTCTAGGCCCATCTGTAAATGTCCCTGTAAAATCTATAGTTTTAGCAAGAATGCTAATAAATCAGTTTAACCGGAAACCCCACCCTCAACATCTGATCACCATCAGTATCTAATCAGGTTCCTCAACCTCCAGCATTTTGAGGTAATGTCTGATCACCCTGGCTGTCTTTAGCAAGACTCCTGTTAGTCGATTTAACCATATTCCTCTTTAACCCTGGTGTTCCTCTTAGTAATTTTCCAAGCACTGACCCCCATCTGCTTCTTGGCTATAGATACCACTTGCCCATACTGTAGTGGTCCCTGTACCTATTACAACTGAATAAAGTTGTACTCTGAATAAAACTTTGTATTCTGAATATTTAAAGTCCTGAATAAAGTCTGCCTTCGTAGGGAACAAACTTTCAAAGAGAAATCTCCGAAGTAATTAAATAAAGATATAATTTATCAATTCTCCTCCTCTCCCATTTAATACCATGTGATTCTAAATCGTGTCCCAGATTTCACTTACAACTTACCTTCCCCTAAATTTGATTCAGAAACTTTCACCAAGGGCTCCCTGTAAGGCATATTGCCATTTAAAGGACTTCATGGATGCTGGGGTCCCTTGCTGAGTCGTGTCTCTGCTGAGGGGGAAATATTTAAGTACCTCATTCCGAAAGCAGTGTGCTCAGAACATGAAATAAAACTAAAGATATAAGATGCACTGAGACTTTGCTGCTGTGGGCGGGAGGGTTCAGAGAAGGTTTTCATGTAGAAGCTGGACTGACAGGATCTTGAAAGGGTTCCAGTACAAGACGGCACATAGAAGGCACCTGAACGCACCTTCTCTCATGGACACACCAAACCTGTAGACACGCATGAGGCAACTCCCTCTGAAAGAAAACCAGAAATCAGCAGAGTGACTACTACACATTGGGTGAATAACAAAATACCCACATATAAAAGGAGCTCAACATATCCGCAACTACTGCGAGTCACTGAGAACAGCCTGGACAACATCATGAAGGTTTGAGAAACATCCCACAGCTCGGACCAAGCTGAATGATAAGTTCATTCCCTACACAAGACCTAGGGTAAGGCAGTTGTTTTAGCTGATGCACAGACATCAGTACAGAGAGTCAAGGAAAATGAAGAAAACAAGATTATGTACCAAATAAAAGAACAAGTCAAAACTTCAGAAACAGATCTTAATGAAATGGAGATAAGTGATTTACTGAACAGAAGTTTCAAAACAAGGGCCACTGAGGCCAAGAGAACAGTACATAAACCAAGTGAGATTTCAACAAAGAGAATATATTTAAAGGTACCAAACAAATCACAGAGCTGAAAAATACAATAATTGAACTGGACTATTCAATAGAGGGACTCAACATCAGACCACATCAGGCAGAAGAAAGGATCTCCAAACTCAAAAACAAGGCAGTGGCATTCATCCAAACAAGGGAGAAAAATAAGAATGAAAAAGAGTAAAGATAGTTTAATGGGACTTAGGAGATACCATGAAGAAGATCAACTATTCATCACAGAGGTCCCAGAAGTAAAGAAGGGAAAGGGGAAGAAAACATATTTAAAGAAATAATGGCTGAAACTTTCCTAACCTGGGAAAAAAATAGATATCCAAACCCAGAAAGCCCAGACAATAACAAGAAAAGGTCCAAAGAGACTCACACTAAGACATGTCATAATTTTCAAAAGTTAAAAATAAGAAAATCTTAAAAGCAGCAAGAGAGAAATAACCTGTTAAGTACATGGGAACTCCCATTAGACTATAAGCATATTTTTCAGTAGAAACTTTGCAGGCCAGAAGGGAGTGCCACAATATAGTCAAAGTGATGAAAGAAAAGGTTGCTGACCAAGAATATACTACCCAGAAAACCCAGAAACAGTTCAGAATAGTTTCCAGACAAGCAAAATCTAAGTTTTCATCACCACTGGACCAGCCTTACAAGAAATGTTAAAAGGACTTCCTCAGGCTGAAGCAAGAGGTTGATAATTAGTAATAGGAAAACATGAAAGTATAACTCTAAAGTTAAATATATAGTGAAATTCAAAATAATCTAATGTTGCAATGGTAATGGATAAATCACTTATAAATCTAGTATAAAGGTTAAAAGACACAAGTAGCAAAAATATCTATAACTATAATAATTTGATAATGGATACACAAGGTTAAAAAAGTAAATTGTTACACTGAAAACAAAGAAAAATGTGTGAGGGACAGTAAAAAGGGAGAGGTTTTAGTACATGTTCAAAAATAAACTGTTACTAGCCTAGAATAACGGAGAAGGCAATGGCAAAAAAAAATCCCATGGATGGAGGAGCTTGGAAGGCTGCAGTCCATGGGGTCGCTAAGAGTCAGACATGACTGAGTGACTTCACTTTCACTTTTCACTTTCATGCATTGGAGAAGGAAATGGCAACCCAGTCCAGTGTTCTTGCCTGGAGAATCCCAGGGATGGGGGAGCCTGGTGGGCTGCCATCTCTGGGGTCGCACAGAGTCAGACATGACTGAAGCGACTTAGCAGCAGCAGCCTAAAATAAATTGTTACAGATATGTTTTAGGTAAGCTTCATGGTACTATAAATTGAAATCTCATAGTACATACACAAAATAGAAAGAGAAAGGAATGTAGATGTATTACTATAGGAAATCATCAAATCACAAAGGAGGAGAGCAAGAGAAGAAGAAAGGAAAAAAAGGACTTATAAAGTAACCAGAAAACCACAACAAACTGGCAATTTAAGTCCATAACTATCACTAATAGCTTTAAATATAAATAAATTCTCCAGTCAGAATATATAGAGTAGCTATGTGGAATGAGGGAAAGAGAGTGTTTTCCCAAAAGTTTTACTTTCATTTTAGGTCCAGAGGATTCACTAACAAAAGAAACCACACACACACACACACACACACACACACAAAACAAACAATTTCAATATTTAGCAGAGGATCATTTGACTTAATTTCAATATACAGTCATTAAAGGATGAGAAAAGAGAGAAACAAAAGCACATACATCACCAAATTGGGGCAACCTACATCTAGTCTTGAAGAGTTCTGGAAATACTCTCATTAACAGCAAGCTGGAATCCCAGTTGGGAAAAGGTCCCAGACGGTTCGTCCACCCCATGGGTGAGACTTCAAATTGCAGTTTTGGGGACTCTGCTTATAATCCCAGGCTGTAAAGTGTTATTATCATCAGTTTTTGTGCAAAAATGCAGCTCTGGTTTTTCTTAACTTTTACAAAGCTGTTTGTTTCACCTTGTAAATCATAGGATTTTCTTATACCCTAGAGGGTTGGCCAGACCCTCAGGGGCTCAAAAATGCCAAGACCCACTCCCCCCTTTCTTATCTAAAGTCTGTCTGACTTGCTGTGCTTGCAGGTAGGCATAGAATCCAGACCGTGTCCAGGCAGGTCAGAAGCAGGCCAAAGAACTGCCTGCCTGCTTTTGAAGCCTCAACAAGACTTCGTCCATTTTAATTTCCATAACAGAGAAAGAGAGAGACACTCCACTATATACTGCCTAAATAGATCCACCTTAGCTTTAAATATACATAAACACAATGAGAGTGAATGGTTGGGAAAAGATATTCTATGCAAATAGACACCAAAGCAAAGCAAGAGTAAGCATATTATAACAGACAAAACATACTTTAAGACAAAGACTAGTAAGAGACAAAGAAGGTCATTATATAATGATAAAGGGATCAATCCAACAAGAGGATGTAACATTTGTAAATACTTATGCATCCAACATAGGAGCAACTAAATATTTAAAATAAATATTAACAAAACTAAAGGGAGAAATAGATCTCAGAGAATCCAATACACACTTTCAACAATGAGCAGATCATGCAGACTGAAATCAATATGAAAGCATGGGACTTAAAACCATATTAGACAAGGTAGACTTAACAGGCATTTACAGAAAATTCCATCCAACAGCACCAAATTACAAATTCCTCTCAACTGCACGTTAATCATTCTCTAGGAAAGATCATATGTTAGCCCACAAAACAAGTCTTAATAAATTTAAGAAGACTGAAATCAAATCAGGTAACTTTTCTAACTACAATGAAATTAAAAATCAATTACAAGAGGAAACCTGGGAAACTCACAAATATGCGGATATTACATAATATGCTATTGTTTAATAATAATGCCTTCATTAGGAAACAAGAAATATCTCAAAAAAAACCCCTAAATATACACCTCAAGAAACTTGAAAAAGAAGAACAAATTGAGTACAAAATTAGTATAGAGAATAAACTATTAAAGATAAGATTGGAAATAAATGAAAGAGACTAAAAAAGACAACAGAAAAAAATCAATTAAACTCAAAGGTAGGTTTTGAGAAGAGAAACGAAATTGACACAGTTTTAGTTAGACTCAACAAGAAAAAGAGAGGGCTTGTATAAATAAAACTATAAATGAAAGAGAAGACATTACAACTGACATTACATAGTACAAATGAGCATAAGTGACTACTATGAACAGCTATTTGCCCACAAATTAGACAAATTAGAGAAAATAGATAAATTCCTAAAAATATACAACCTGCCAAAACTTAATCAAGAAGAACTAGAAAATCTGAACAGATCAATTACTATTAAAGAGGCAAGGAGCTTGAATCAGTAATCAAAAACCTCCTACAAAAAAAAAAAAAAAAGAAAGAAAAGAAAAGATGGCTTCATGGTGAATTCTAACAAACATTTAAATAAGAATTAATACCAATCCTTCCCAAACTCCTTCCAAAAAAAGAAGAGGAGGAAACGCAGACTCATTTTACAAGGCAAGTATTACCTTGATCCCAAAACCAGACAAGGATACCACAAGAAAGGAAAATTATAGGCTAATATCCCCAACTAACATAGATGCAAAAATTCTCAACAAAACATTAGTAAATATAATTCAGCAGTACACCAAAAGGATCAAACACCAGGACCAAGTGGGCTTTATTCCAGAGATGCAAGGAAGGTTCAACATTCACAATCAATCAATGTGATACAACCATTAAGAAGGTGAAGGATAAAAATCATAAGATCATCTCAAATAGTACAGAAAAAGCATCTGAAAAATTCCACATCCTTCCATGATTAAAAAAAAAAAAAAACACCTCTCAACAAATGAGTATATACAACACAAAGGCCATATATGACAAGCCATAACTAACATACTGAATGGGGAAAGCTGAAAGCTTTTTCTCTAAGATCAGGAAAAAGACAAGAATGCCTACTCTTGCCACTTTTTTAAATCTAGCATTGGAAGTTCTAGCCAGAGCAATCAGGCAAGAAAAAGGATATCCAAATTAGAAAGAATGAAGTAAAACAGTCACTATTTACAGATGACATGATATTATATAGAGCAAATCTTAAATAAGTCAACAAAAAAATTATGAGAATAATAAATTCAGTGAAGTTTTAGGATGCAATTAAAAATATAGATTACGTTAATACAGAAAAATCAATTGTGCTTCTATACACTATTAACAAACTAAAGGGAAGAGAAACTAAGAAAATAATCCCATTAAAACTGCATAAAAAATAATAAAATAACCAAGGAAGTGAAAGATCTGTCATGAAAACTATAAGATATTGGTGAAAGAAACTAAAAACAATTACATGAAAGGTACCCTATGCTTATGGATTGGAGGAAGTAATACTATCAAAATTTCTGTGCTGACCAAAGTGACCTACAGATTCAATCCAATCTCTTCCAAAATTTCAATGATATTTTTCATAAAATTAGAAAAAGTAATCCAAAAATGTGTAAAACCTCGAACAGTGAAAGCAATCTTGTGAATGAAAAACAAAGCTGAGGCATCAGGCTTCCTGATTTCAAGCTATATTGCAAAGCTATAGTAATCAAAACAGTATGGGACTGGCATAAAAGCAGACATATAGATAAATGGGACAATAGAGACTCCAGCTAACTTACCTCCTTTAGAAAAACAATAACAATCGCCTCGTTTTTCTCACGCTGATATTTATGTTTCTATAATTCTTACTGTTTCTGGGAAACTGAAATTTAAATACAACAGCCAAACCCAACTTGTGCATCTGGCTTAAATTACCTAAAACATAATACAGCAATTTAGACCTAAACCTAAACATAAAGACTCTGGTGTTCCTGCACTATAGGGATACCACATGTTCAACACTTCTTTTCATTTCTGTTTTTTCTAGTCATATCTTTAAGTGCCTAATGATAACAGATTTACTAAGCTTGTGCATTACTACACAATTTGTTGTGCTATGGTGAGACTATAACAGGACAGAACATCAAAGGTTAAGGCTAACTTCTAGTGGAAAAGAATCTGTCTACAATGCAGGGGACCCTGGTTCGATTCCTGGGTCGGGAAGACCCTCTGGAGAAGGGATAGGCTATCCACTTCAGTATTCTTGGTTTTCCCTTGTGGCTCAGCAGGTAAAGAATCCGCCTGCAATGCAGGAGACCTGGGTTCGATCCCTGGGTGGGGAAGATCCCCTGGAGAAGGGAAAGGCTACCCACTCTGGTATTCTGGCCTGGGGAATTCCATATAGTCCATGGGGTCACAAAGAGTCAGACACAACTGAGCGACTTTCATTTTCTAGTGGAAACATTTGACAACAAGCAAACATTTAAAGGCATTTATACCCATAAAATGCTTACAACAGTGCCAGGCAAAGAATAAGTGCTCAGTAGATGTGAGCTAGTTTCAATACCTGGGGACAAAATTGATGGTTAGATCAGGAAGTGAGTTTATAACTAGTAAGTCATAAACAATGCAGAAATGGACAGAAGGAATGGTGGTGCCAGAGGCAAAAAAAAAAAAAAAGGTAAGATTGAGAAAGAATGAAGAAAATCCACTCATTCATTCAAAAGCCATTTAGCAAATGAGTGCTACATGCCAGTTTTCAAAGACTGAGGAGTTTGATAAGGGAGGCAGGTCTTTATAGTACAATGTGATAACTGCAATGAAAGAATGATGCCCAGTGCAGCAGGGAAGCACAGAAAAAGGGAACCAAAGCCAGTCAAGGAGGTCAAACAGGGGTCAGGGAAATGTCCTAGAGTGACACCACAGCTGCCTCTTACTGGGGCAGTGAGAGCTGGCCAGGCTAAAGCTGGGAAGATGGACCATTCCAGGTAAAAAAGGAACACTAAGCAGACACAGACTTAAAGCAGCCAAATGTGTACAGGGGAAGTGAGAACACTTCAGTTCCCCTCTGCCTTGGGAAACCAGTCAATTATTGAGCAACATGTAGTTACTAGAACTATATACACCCAACAAAGGTCCCCTGAAGAAAGAAGACTTCTTGCATCTTTAGCCAACCTGAGTAAGAGAGTGACTACCACAAGATGGAGATTTGGTGACATGGAGAATGTTTTGTCTGCTTCACATACTAACCACTGAAGATGTTACATGTTGTATCTTAACTGTATTATCACTTGCAACCAAAAGAGACCTAATCAATACATGGTCTTCCACATTAACCCTCATAACCATCCTAACATAGATCTAATTATCCCACCATAAAGATGAGGAAACTGATTCCCAAAGACATTAAAAGATTTTTCTCAAGATCACAGCCACTAACAGAAAGAACAGGAACTGAATTTCAATAGTATGCATAATTTTATTTCCCCTTCCATTCCACCTCTTTAATGAAAACACAGTTTTCAAGACATCGCTTGAATCCCACCTCCTTGCAAAGCTTTCTCTGGCCTCTGCTACAGCACACAGCCTTTTATAGGCCAAGCACTCAGTAACAGTTTAATGTTTGAAGATGATAATGATTGTTTAGCAAGGGCTGATCTGTGTGGGTACAATGTAACCATGGGAAAAAGAGCAACCACAGCAGCCTGGACTCAGGAAAAAAGTCTTATGTGAAGGGCTAGGCTTAGGCAATGGCACCCCACTCCAGTACTCTTGCCTGGGGGAATCCCATGGACAGAGGAGCCTGGTAGGCTGCAGTCCATGGGGTCGCTAAGAGTTGGACACGACTGACTTCACTTTCACTTTTTACTTTCATACATTGGAGAAGGAAATGGCAACCCACTCCAGTGTTCTTGCCTGGAGAATCCCAGGGACGGGGGAGCCTGGTGGGCTGCCGTCTATGGGGTCGCACAGAGTCAGACACGACTGAAGTGACTTAGCAGCAGCAGCAGCAGCAGCAGGCTTTTACCCAGGTCTTGAAGAAACTGGAAGCTATGAATTACTAAATGCATCTGGGTTAGGAAGGGGAATATCCCACAAATGATGGAGAAGAAATAATTTGTACAAAGGCACAGAATCAGAGTAAAACAATATTACATCTATCTTTCAGGTCTCTGGCTTTAATGTTATATTTTGCCAAATCTTTGATAATTAGAGAGAAAGAAACAATTCTGATTGAATTGTTTTGTATGTGCTCCTTTTTTGGGTGCCTTCTATGGACAAGACTCTGTGAGAGGTACCAAGATGAATTATTCACAGACCTATCTTCTGCTTGCAAGGAGAGGAAGACCTATACATAAATATCTCTAATAAAATGTACAAAGCTGAAACAACCATAAACAAGATATGGACTGCTACGGTTCATTAGAAGAACCTATCACTTCCAGGTGGGGGTCTTTCTGATAGCTTCCTAGAAACAATGGTGTTGTTGCTAGCTTTGCAAGGAGGATAGGATTTGCAAAGATGAAGATGGGTTCCAGGCTGTTCCACTAGGCAGAGAAACCCACACACAAAAAGAAAGGTAGGAAAGTTCAAATCCAGCAAAGATGAGGGAGGGGTCTCGTTTTACTGCAACCTTGTAGATACAAAGAGTGAAAAATTAAGTTACAACACAAGTGAAGCAATATCATGGACTGAAAAGAACATGAAACTTTGGAATACTGTGAAAAAATTACTATTCTATCATTTCCTGCTTATGTGATCTTGGGCAAATCATTTAAAATCCTGAATGCCAGTTATTCAGTTACCTCATCTGTAAAATGGGACCAGACAGGAGGATCCCCAGGCATGCAATAATATGATGTCCCTTCTATCTGATATTCTTTAAATATGGATTCAAATTTTTTAAAAGACAGGCTGAGCACTGAGTCAGGTAGAGACCCCTGCCTTTCTTCTACTGTCTCAAGCAATTTCAAAGTTCCAGGCAGTCACACAACACCTTGTAGTTAATATGAGTGTTCTCCTCTCTGAACTATGTTCGGACCCTTCAGTAGGAGTTCCTGGTGAATTCAATATGCCTTATAGGCTGTGATTTTGAACTTATGCCCTTCTGGCCCATCCCTTGGCTCAACTCTGTTCAAAGAATGGTTACAAGGATTAACGAGATTACAAAAATTGAGTGTTCTGTAAGAATAGCTGTAGTTATCACTGAGAGACAAACTGAAGGAGGAAAAACTGAAACAACGGAGACTGGCTAAGAGGTAATTTAGGAGGACTATTACATAATCCAAGAAAAAAATCTGAAGGCCTGAAATGAGAGAAAGGTGGTGGGGAAAGAGAAGAAAGGATAAATTTAAAAGCTCTCGCTGAAATAGAATCCTGAGGACTTGGCAAATAACTGATGTGTGAAACAAAGTGAAGGAAGAGGTTGAAATCTGGGCTCTATGAGGACTTTAGTGTCACTAGTAGAACTAGTGAGGAGGGGAAAAAGGAGCAGATTTGGAAAGAAAATCACTGAATCTGTTGGGACACATTAAGTTAGGGGCCAGTAATAGTGTAACCAGGCAAGGAAAAAAATAAGAGAGAGATCTTTATAGATTCTCTCCGTGACCAAACTCTGCTCAGACTCTGTGTCTTTCTCTCCATTTTAGCAAGAATCCTCCTAAGTCAGGTTAGCCAGAAACCCCCAGCTTCCATATGTGATCACCCTCAATATCTAATTGGGTTCTTCATCCTCCATGTGATGTCTGATTATCCTGGTCTGCCTTCAGCAAGAATCCTGTTAGGTCAGTTTAGCCAGAACTGCCCACCTTTACCCTTGATGTTTCCTCTTATAACTTTCCATCCACTGACCCCCACTGTTCTCCTTCCCACTTGTCCTTCTGTTTTGAAATAAGCTAAGTTTATACCAAGATCTTTTTCTCCTATTGCAATAATTTTTCTAAATAAAATCCATTTTACCATTTTATGTTCATCTCTGTTTTTTTTTTTAACAGCAATTAAGAATACAGCCTGTTCTAGGGAGAACTAGAGGGTTGACATTTACACAGCCTTTTGTATGTTCACACCAGCAGCAGGGAGGCTTAGTCAGCATACTGTGACTAAATTATGGACTGTTTATACATTCTAGACACTTTTGGTATCTTTTCTATTAAAATCACTCTTTGTAAACCTCCTGAAAACTTTCCATTCTTTCTGACTTTCAGTTATATGGGCATTATAGCAAAACAACAGCTTCCAAAAGATGTCTATGTCCTAATCTTTGGAACCTGTTAATATATTACCTTGTGGGACAAAAAGGACTTTGTAACCCTGATTAAGTTTAAATTTTTAAAAATGATGGCTTATTCTGGATAATTCCAGTAAACCCAATGTAATTCCAAGTGATCTTATTAAAGGGGTACTAGAGAGTCAGAGAGACAGAGAGAGGTTGGAAGATGTGACTAGCCTGCTGGCTTTGAAGATAAGAAAGGGGCATGAGCCAATGAATTCAGACAGCCTCTAGAAGCTGGAAAATGCAAGGGAACTGACTCTATCCTAGATGCTCTAAAAGAAATTCAGCCACGTTAATACCTTGATTTTAGGCCAGTGAAACTCAGTTCAGACTTTTGGCCCTTGGAATTATAAAATAACAAATCTGTATTGTTTTAAGCTATTTCTGTGGTAATTTGTCACAGTAGCAATAGGAAACTAATACAATAGGTGTAGTGAATGGCCTAAGCTATTCAGTTGACTAGCACTTGAGAAATGGAAGGCTGTGGACAGATAACATTTAAGAATGTTATATGTGGTTCTCACAAGAGGAACTTTTCCCTCCTCTCCCTAGGGGACATTGCAAAAGTCTGAGATATATTTGACGGTCATGACCATAGGATGGGTATAACAGCAGACATTACATCCAAAGAGCAAAAAAACCCAGAATATACATTCCTTTCAACTGTACATGGAATATTCTCTAGGACTGATCACATACAAGGGCACAAAACAAGCCTCCACAAATTTAAGAGCATAGAACTTATTTCCAGCATCTTTCCTGACCACAACTGCATGAAACTAGAAGGCAATGGCACCCCACTCCAGTACTCTTGCCTGAAAAATCCCATGGACACAGGAGCCTGATAGGCTGCAGTCCATGGGGTTGCAAAGAGTTGGACATGACTAAGCGACTTCTTTCACTTTTCACTTTCATGCATTGGAGAAGGAAATAGCAACCCACTCCAGTGTTCTTGCCTGGAGAATCCCAGGGATGGTGGAGCCTGGTGGGCTCCCATCTCTGGGGTCGCACAGGGTCAGACAAGACTGAAGCGACTTAGCAGTAGCAGAAATCAATAACAGAAAAAGAAAAGATTAAAAAAAAAATTACATGGAAAGTAAACAACATGCTACTAAAAAACCAGTGGATCAACGGTGTGAAATCAAAGAGAAAATTTTAAAAATACCTTGAGACAAATGTCAGTTTAAACACCACCATACAAAGCCTGTAGGGTGCAGCAAAAGCAGCTCTTAGAAGGAAGCTCGTAGCAACACAGGCTTTCTTTAAGAAACAAGAAAACTCTCAAACAATCTAATCTTCTACCTAAAAGAATTTAAAAAAGAAGAACAAACAAAATAAAAACTCAGCAGAAGAAACAAAATAATAAAAATCAGAGAGGAAATAAAATAGAGACTTAAAAAAACAATAGGAAAAAAAAACAATAAGGTCAAGAGCTGATTCTTTGAAAGGGTAAACAAAGTTGACAAACCTCAGGCCAGGCTCACCAAGAAGAATGGAGGAAGTAAACAAAGTAAGAAATGAAAGAGGAGCAATCACAACTGATACCACAGAAAGACAAAAAACTATAAGAGAATACTATGACCAATTATAAGCCAAAAATTGGACAACCTAGAAGATATATGGACATGTTTTGCTTCTAGAAACATACAGTCCATCAAAACTGAATCACAAAGATATAGATAACTTGAAGAGACTGATCAATAGAAGTGAAATAGAATCTGTAATAAAGAGAGAAAAACTCCCTACAAACAAAAGTCCAGGACCATATGCCTTCACAGGAGAATTCTACTGAACATACAAAGAACTTATACCAATCCTTCTCAAACTCTTCCAAAAGACTATAGAGAAGGAAACATTCTCAAATAACAGTCTACAAAGCTACTATCACTGTGAAACCAAAATCAGACAAAAATACCACCAAAAAATAAAATTACAGACCAATATCTTTGATGAATTTAGATGCAAAAATTCACAATGAAATATTAGCAAACCAAATTCAACACTACACACGAAAAGATCATACACAATGACCAAGTGAAATTCTTCCTAAGTTCACAAGAATGGTTTAACAAACACAAATCAAAAAAGGTGATACACCACATCAAAATAAAAGAAAAGAGGAAAACCACATGATCATCTTAATAGATGCAGAAAAAGTTTTTGACAAAATTCAACATCCATTCATGATAAAAACTCTCACAACAGTAGGTATTACCTTAACATAATAAAAGCTATTTATGACAAACCCACAGCCAATATAATACTCAATGGTGAAAAGTTGAAAGCCTTCCCACTAAAATCTGGAACAAGACAAGAATGCCCACTCTGAACTCTTCTATTAAAAGTAGTATTGGAAGTCCTAGTTATACCAATCAGACAATAAAAAGAAATAAAATATATCCAAATTGGAAAGGAAGAAGTAAAATTGTCATTATATGCTGGTTACATAATTATATATATATATATATATATATATATATATATATATATATAACCCTAAAGACTCCACATAAAAACTACTAGAACTTTTAAATGAATTCAGCAAGGTAGCAGGATACAAGGTTAACATACAGAATCTGTTGCATTTCTCAACACTAACAATGAAATATCAGAAAGGAAATGTAAAAAAAAAAAAAAAACAAAACAAACCAAAAAACAAAACAAACCAAAAAAAAAAACCTTTAAAAAGTACAATAGAACTCCACAAAAGAAAACATTTTGGAATAAACCTAACCAAGAAAGTGAAAGATTTACATGCTAAGAACTATAAAACATTAATAAAGGAAACTGAGGATGACTCAAAGAAATGGAAAGATATCCCATCTCCTAGAAGAATTAATTTTGCTAAAATGGCCACACTGCTCAAAGCAATCTACAGATTTAATGTGATCCCTATTAAATTATCCATGACATTTTTCACAGAACCAGAAAAAAACAATCCTAAAATTTATATGTAACCGTAAAAGACCCAGAATTGCCAAAGTAATCCTAAAGAAAAAAACAATACAAAAGGCCTAACCCTCCCAGGCTTCAGACAATACTACAAGGCTATAATAATTAAATGGCATGGTACAAAAACCATTTGGTACAAAAACTGACACATGGATCAATGGAACAGAATACAGAGCTCAGAAGTAAACCAACATACCTTGCAAAAAGCAAGGGAGAAACAGAAAGATACACCCAACTAAACACAGAGTTCCAAAGAATAGCAAGGAGAGACAAGAAGACCTTCTTCAATGAACAATGCATAAAAATTAAGGAAAACAGAAGGGGAAGGACTAGAGATCTCATCAGGAAAGCTGGAAATATCAAGGGAACATTTCACCCAAAGATGGGCACAATAAAGGACAAAAACAGTAGAGAAGTAGAAACAGAAGAGATCAAGAACCAATGGAAAGAATACAAAGAAGAACTGCACAAAAAAAGACCTTAATGAACTAGATACTACAATCATGTGCTCAATCATCCAGAGCCAGACATCCTGGAGTATGAGGTCAAGCGGGCCTTAGGAAACACTGCTGTCAGTAAGTGGATGTGATGGAAATCCAGTACAGCTATTCAAAACCCTAAAAGATGATGCTATCAGGGTGTTACACATAATACGTCAGCAATTTGAAAGACCCAGCAGTGGCCACAGGACTGGAAAAGGTCAATCCTCATCTGAATTACCAAGAAGAGCAGAACTAAAGAACGTTCAAACCACTGGACAATTGCACTCATCTCCCATGCTAGTAAGGTCATGCTTAAAATCTTGCAGGCTAGGCTTCAGCATTACGCAAACCAAGAATTTCCAGACATCCAAGCTGGGTTTAAAAAAGGTAGAACCAGAGATCAAATTGCCAACATTCACTGGATCATAGAGAAAGCAAGGGAATTCCAGAAAAACATCTACCTCTGTTTCATCGACTATACTTTGATTGTGTGGATCATGACAAACTGTGGAAAGCTCTTAAAGAGATGGGAATACCAGACCATCTTATCTGTCTCCTGAGAAACCTGTAAGTGGGTCAAGAAGCAACAGTTAGAATCCTGTGTGGAAAACTGATTGGCTTAGGATTGAGGAAGGAGTACAACAGAGCTGCCTGTTGTCATTCTGCTTACTTAATCTATATGCTGACCACATCCTGAGAAATGCCAGGCTGGATGAGTTACAAGTTGAAATCAAGATAAGCAGGAGAAACATCAACAACCTCAGATATGCAGGTGATACCACTCTAACGGCTGAAAGCAAAAAGAACTAAAGAACCTCTTGATGAGAGTGAAGGAGAACAGTGAAAAAGCCAGCTTAAAGCTAAATATTAAAAAACTAAAATCATGGCATCCAGCCCCATTACTTGATGGCAAATAGAAGGGGAAAAGGTGGAAGCAGGGACAGATTTCCTCTTCTTGGGCTCCAAAACCACTGCAGATGGTGAATGCAGCCATGAAATTAAAAGACAACTGCTTCTTGGCAGGAAAGCTATGACAAATCTGGACAGTGTATTAAAAAGCAGAGACATCATTCTGCCTACACAGGTCTGTATAGTCAAGGCTCTGGTCTTCCCAGTGGTCACATATGGTTGTGAAAGCTGGACCGTGAGGAAGGCAGAGCACCAAAGAATTGATGCCTTCAAACTGCGGTGCTGCAGAAGACTCCTGAGAGTCCCCTGGACAGCAAGGAGATCAAACTAGTCAATCTTAATAAAGGAAATCAACCCTGAATACTCATTGGAAGGACTGAGGCTGAAGCTAAAGCTCCAGTACTTTGATCACCTGATGCAAACAGCTGACTCGCTGGAAAAGTCCCTGATGCTGGGAAGGATTGAGGACAGAAGGAGAAGAGGGTGTCAGAGGATGAGACGGCTGGATGGCATGACTGATACAATGGACATGAACTTGGGAAAACTTTGGGAGATGGTGAGGGAAAGGGAAGACGCATGCTGCAGTCCATGCGATTGCAAAGAGTTGAATGTCAGACAACTGGGCAACTGAACAACAACCTACAGCCAATTAATCTTTGGCAAAGGAGGTAAGTATACACAATAGGAGAAAGAAAGTCTCTGCAGCGAGTGGTTTTGTGAAAGTCAGACAGCCACATTTAAATCAACCAAGTTAGAACACATCCTCACACCATGCACAAAAATAAACTCAAAATGGTTTAAAGACTTAAACATAAGACATGACACCATAAAACTCCTAAAAGAGATCATAGCAAAACAGTTATCATACCAATGTTTTCTTAGGGCAGTCCCCCAGAGCAACAGAAATAAAAACAAAAATTTAAAAATGGGATCTAATTAAACTTAGAAACTCTAGCACAGCAAAGGAAACCATAAACAAAACAAAAAGACAACCTACCAAATGGGAGAATATATTTGCAAACAATGCAACAAAGAAAGGCTTAATTTCCAAAATACACAAACAACTTATACAATTAAACAATAAAAAGAAAACCCAATCAAAAAAATAGGAAAAACACCAAAACAGACATTTCTCCAAAGAAGACATATAGATAGATGGTCAACATTGCTAATTATTAGAGAAATGCACATCAAAACTACAAGATGGTACCACCTCGCACTGGTCAGATTGACCATCATTAAAAAGTGTATAAATAATAAATGCTGGAGAGGGTGTGGAGAAAAAGGAACCCTCCTACACTGTTGGTGGGAATGTAAGTTGGTGCAGCAACTATGGAAAACAGTACGGAGGTTCCTCAGAAATCTAAAAATAGAATTATCATATGATCCAGCAATCCCCCTCCAGGGCATACATCCAGACAAAACTCTAATTCAAAAACAGACACACACCCCTATATTAATAACAGTACTATTCACAATAGCCAAGTCATGGAAACAATCTAAATGTTCCCTGACAGAATGGCTGCTATCCAAAAGTCTACAGGCAATAAATGCTGGAGAGGGTGTGGAGAAAAGGGAACCCTCTTACACTGTTGGTGGCAATGCAAACTAGTACAGCCACTATGGAGAACAATGTGGAGATTCCTTAAAAAACTGGAAATAGAACTGCTATATGACCCAGCAATCCCACTGCTGGGCATACACACTGAGGAAACCAGAACTGAAAGAGATATGTGTACCCCAGTGTTCAATGCAGCACTGTTTATAATAGCCAGGACATGGACATAAGAAAGCTGTGGTACATATATACAATGGAATATTATTCAGCCATTAAAAAGAATACATTTGAATCAGTTCTAATGAGGTGGATGAAACTGGAGCCTATTATACAGGGTGAAGTAAGCCAGAAAGAAAAACACCAATACAGTATATTAACACATATATATGGAATTTAGAAAGAAGGTAACGATAACCCTGTATGCAAGACAGCAAAAGAGACACATATGTATTGAATAGTCTTTGGACTCTATGGGAGAAGGCGAGGGTGGGATGATTTGGGAGAATGGCATTGAAACGTAAAATATCATATGTGAAACGAATTGCCAGTCCAGGTTTAATGCATGATACAGGGTGCTCAGGGCTGGTGCGCTGGGATGACCCAGAGGGATGGGATGGGGAAGGAGGTGGGAGGGGGGTTCAGGATGGGGAACACATGTACACTCATGGCGGATTCAAGTCAATGTATGACAAAACCAATACAATATTGTAAAGTAAAAAAAATTTAAAAAGATATGCACATAAGTCCTGTAAATATTCATACTCATTGATCAAATAATTTCATTTCTGAAAATCTGTGTTTGGTATTATTTGCAAAAGTCAATAATTTTAAATGTGGAAAAAAATTTATTGCACAAAGATGTATCTTTTGGTATTGTTTATCAAAGGAAAAATGAGAGTAATCAATAAGAGAATATTGGTTAATTGAACCATGGTAAAGCTATTCAATGAAATATGCAGTCAATTAAAATATGCTTTTGTAAAAATTAAAAAAAAATAAATGTCCCCTAACAGATGAGTGGATAAAGATGTGGTACAAAGACACAATGTAATACTACTCAGCCATTAAAAAGGAACAAAATAATGCTATTTGAAGAAACATGGATACAACTAGAGGTTATCACACTAAGTGAAGTTAAGTCAGGAAAAGAAAGACATATATCATATGATCACTTATAAGTCAGTGAAGGACAGGGGAGCCTGGTGTGCTGCAGTCCATGGGGTCACAAAGAGTAGGACATGACACAGTGACTGAATAACAACAATAATCACTTTTAAGTGGAGTCTAAAATGTATACAAATAAACTTATCTATGAAACAGAAAGAGACTTACAGATATAGAAAACAGACTTGTGGTTGCCAAGGGGAAGGGGGTTGAGGGAAGGATGAGTGAAAGGTTGGTGTTAGCAAATGTAAACTATTATATATAGAAAGGCTAAACAACAAGGTCCTACTCTATAGCACAGGGAACTATATTCAATATCTTATGAAAAATCATAATGGAAAAGAATATTTAAAAAAGAATGTACATATATGTGTAACTGAATCACTTTGCTGTACAGCAGAAATTCACACAAGTATTTTAAAAAAAAGAATTTCATGGGGGATAAAAAGAGTGATTAGTCTACTTACAAAGTCATTTTGAGAGAAAAATGAAACCTGAATCTGATCAAGTCTCTAGATCCACTATTAATTTATTAATCTACAGGAAACAAAGAATGGACGATTCTGTTATATAGCAACCAGGGATCCAATCAGTAAAATCTACAGGACAAAGTTTTTCAACAGACTGCAAGAGTAATAAAAGACAAAAGGATATGGAATGGTAGGGGGTAGCAGTGGGGGGAATCTAAGGAATAAAAGAGACTTGAGACAAAGTGACCAACTGGAATACACGGAGATGATTTGAATTCTAATTCAAACAAACTGTAAAAAATACACATATGCATTTATTAGATAATTAGAGACACAGATGTAAAGAACAGACTTTTGGACTCTGTGGGAGAGGAAGAGGGTGGGATGATTTGGGAGAATGGCATTGAAACATGTATACTATCATATAAAAAATGAATCACTAGTCTAGGTTCGACACAGGATACAGGATGCTTGGGGCTGGTGCACTGGGATGACCCAGAGAGATGATACGGGGAGGGTGGTGGGAGGGGAGTTCAGGGTTGGTAACTCAGGTACATCTGTGGTGGATTCATGTCAATGTATGGCAAAACCAATACAGTATTGCAAAGTAAAAAAAATAAAATTTAAATAAAAATAAATAAATAAGAAATTTAAATACTGACTAGATAATATATTATATAAAAGAATTATTGCTAATTTAGGTGAGTTGTCCTGTGGCTACTTCTTTAACGGAGTCCTTATCTATTAGAACTACATGTTGAAATGTTTACAGATGAAACAGTATATCAAATTTCCTTCAAATTAATACAGGAGAGGGGCTGTGTTTGAAACTAGATTAGGCCACTAGATGATAATTGCTGAAGTTGATGAAGGGCACATGGGGGTTTATTATGCTATTCTCTCTAAAGCATGTTTAAATTTCTCCATATTTAAGCATTTTTAAAAGAATACTACAAAACTATCTGTTTCTACTTTAATTTTGTCTGTTTTTCAGAATGGGAGAATGGTCTCTCCCCTTTTCCTATATTCTCTCATTGCTCCAAATTATCTGTTCACATTTGCCATGCTCAGAAATGTACTCCGGATCAAAACAGAAGAAAACATGATCAGAGTTCACTTGCCATTAGTTAGGTGCTAAATAAATTTAAAATATTCCAGTTTCAAGTGTGTGGATTCACTTGTGAAGAGAGAAACTGGGAGGGCCCCTGTCCTGTGCTAGATTCCAATAGCTCTCTGTGGCTCTTATAAAACAGAGCAGATGGAGGAAATAACCCTCAAAAAGCTGAGACCCAGGACTGGGCACAGGCTGGGCTACCACCTCCACCACCTGTGGGGAAAAAGACTACAAGCCACATTCATCTCTTACCATCCGCCCCTGGCACTGTGCTGGCTCTTGGGCATACTGCACATATTTGGAAGGCAGAGAAGGAGGCGGTTGATTTACCAGGTTTAGTTGTTTTGGTTTTTGTTTTTAGTATTTTATTCTGGAGGGGTGGGATTTGTGTGTGTGTGTGTCGCTGCACTGGGTTTTCCTTGTGTGTGGGCTTTCTCTGGTTGTGGAGAATAGGGTCTACTCTCTAGTTATGATGTGTGGGCTTCTCATTGCAATGGCTTTTCATGTGGAGCATGTGCTCTCGGGCCCGGGGCTTTAGCAGTTGTGGCTCATGAGTTTACTTGCCTTGAGGTAAGTGAGATTTTCCCAGACCAGGGATCGAACCTGTGTTCCCTGCATTGGTAGGTGCATTCCTAACCAGTGGACCACCAGGGAAGCCCTGAGCAGGTTTAGTCTTTAGGTGAACATGAATAACATGCTTTATGGCGTGTCAGCAATATCCTCCATTCCTCCACAGATGTCTTTGTTTTAAAACCATCACGCCCGTAAAGTGACCTCACCACCACAGATGCAGAGTTTCCTGTCTTAGCAGAGACTTTTCAGGAAGGTGCTCTAGCTAAAGCTGTCAGATGCTGCTTTGTAAAACAAAGTTTTAAATAGTTTAAATAAGTTTAAATAGTTACCCTTCAAAAGTCCACTCCAGTGCACATTATTTTTAATTTTATCACAGTTCTCAAGGTAAGATGTGGAAAGTCTCGCCCACAGCTGTTGAGCCACCCCTAAGCTCACCCCACCCCTCCTTACCTTGGGCTAGAGAGTTGCTATACAGCAGCTAATGCTGTACAGTAGAGAAGTAATATTATTGCATGATATACTTAAACACTTGGTAAAAGGGTAGATTTCCTGTTGAGGGTTCTTATCACAAACAAATAAACATATTACATAAATACATAAATAAAGGTGGGAGGAAACTCTGGGGAGGAGATGGATGTATCATGGCATATATTGTAGTGATGGTCTCACAGCTATCTCCAAACTCATTAAGCTGTATACATTAAACACAGTTGACCCTTGAAGAACACAGGATTGAAGTGCCCAGATCCAGGTGTATGCAGAATTTTTTTTTCAATAATCCATACTACAGTACTACACGATCAGTGGTTGGATGAATCTGCCAATATAGAACCACAGATAATGGGGAAACAAGGATACAGGGAAACCACTGATAAGGAGGGTCACCTCTATGTTGGACTTTCAGCACCCAGGAGGGTCAGTGTCCCAAGCCTTGACTTGTTCAAGAGACAATTATATGTATAGTTTGTTGTTTAACAATCCTACCTCAATAAAGAAGAATTGCTGAACTTGCTATTCAAAGGAACATGGGGTCAAAGAACACAACAGGTTTACAGGGAACCCAATATTCAGGCAGCACTGAGAAAGAACAGCCTGCTGTTTAGAATGGTGCTTATTTACACAGACAAAGATCTGCCTATCAGACACAAAGATATTTCATACTGAGGGTACAGAATTCACAACTGCTTCCTTAGCACACTCTGCTGGTTACCAAACTTTCTTCATATTTTCCTGTTTAATATAAATGACTTCTTAAAACGTCTTCCACGTTCTGTACCGAGAGCAGATGTTATGAAACTTAGCATGCTTGAGAAAATAAACATTTGATAGCCATTTGGCTTAGAGGAGACAATACCAGGGTGAAACCAGTCAGGACCCTATGGTCCTTTCCCATCCCCCATCCTCTGCCTGCCTTTTCTCTGTAGAAAAACTTTAGCCAAAGAGTAAGTTTAATCAGAGAAGCAAGAAAATGCAGAAACAAAGGAAAACAGTTCAACAAGACTAAACAATGAGAGTCGGTAAACATACTCAAGGACCTTTAGTTCCTTCTCCAGGGCTACAGATAATGTTCTGAGCCACATCCTGTGAGGGGTCTTATAGATACTGAAACCTCCACCAGGTGCGGGATGACCAGACAATGGGCACATGACATAAACTGCCACAATCCTGAGAACTGGCTTCAAGGAAACGGGCACAAACAGACCCTACAACTGAAGAGTTACTGTACCTAAAACAGTCAAGAAGATGCTGATCAGACCACCACAGGACCAATTCCAAGATGACAGTGCTGTTTCTGCATGGTAGCCTCCTCATTTCATCACAAAAGCTCGTGACCACTGACTATCACTGATGGGGAGTCACTCTTTGGACAGAAATCCCCCCTCAACCTCTTGGCATCCAAAATAAAGCAAACTTTGCTTTCCATTTGTCTTGCCTTTTATTGCCTTTTGAGTGGCGAGCAACCAGATCCTACTTTTGGTTATAAGAGGAGACACTTTTTGCAAAGAAGAGTGGAACTATCATGGGGGAAGAGATAGAATAGGCATTTCACTGTTTTCTTCTTGCTGCTTGTTACAAGAATAATTAGCTTGGCATTCATATTTCCTAACAGATTCTTTTAAAGAGTGTGTGCATAGTAAGTATGATTTCACTCTTAAGATAAAGGAACTATGAAGATATTCACAGCAGGAACTAACTTCATTCTCTGTATGAACAAATAAATCATTGTGCTACTTCCCTGGTGGCTCAGATGGTAAAGAATCTGCCTGCAATGTGTAAGACCTGAGTTCAATCCCTGGGTCGAGAAGATCCTCTGGAGAAGGGAATGGCTACCCACTCCAGTATTCTTGCCTAAAGAATTCCACGGACAGAGGAGCCTTGCCAGGCTACAGTCGATCAGTCCATGGGGTCCCAAATAGTTGGACATGACTGACTGACACACACATACAACATATGCAATCCCAACATTTTAGATAATTTGTCACTTAGGTCAGATATGACTCGGGTTGTATACTTAATTTAAAAAAAAACACACACACAAAAACAAAACCCAAGAAAAGAAAGTCTTCCCTTTGTGCCCTAAGAGCCCACAAACTCCCACTTTCTCAGATCTTCAGCGCTCTGCTGGGGTGAAGATAATTGGCAATCAAACCTGGACCTATGCTTAAGACTTCTGTAAAATGAAGGATCCATTTATAATGTGAATACCAGCCTCCAAAGGGATATGTTTGAATTTTCACCTCTCATCTTAGTAAGATTTCTTACATGTTATTTAGCCAATCATTATTTTTAGGTATTCCCCACCGCCATCCTCCAAAGAGCCAAAGAGCATGTTATTCTTATTGTTAAATGAATATTTATTTATAGACTTAAAGTGGATGAATTACTATAGTTGTTTCAACTTTCTTTAGAGAATACTTTTACATTCTGAATATCTCCAAATACAATCTCTTTTTAAGGAAAGATCCTTTTTTACGAAAGGTCCTTTAAACAGTAACCTTCAAATTGGGTTTGAAATTCAGAAATGCTGTCGTGCCTTCCCAGATAAGGTTTTTCAAGGTCTTTACCTTCTTAAGATGCTGGGTCATAAAGGGTGCTTTCAGCAACTGTTAGAAGTGCAACAGAAGAGAAACCTCACCCTGTCCTCTGGGCTTTGCACCCTGCTGGGGCCTCCTACCAGCACAGAGAAACACTGCCCTTCATTGGCCCTCAGCTGCAAGCGCCAATTCTTCTATCTTTAGAGAACCAAACTCAGTTGAGCTTTCTCCCCAGGAAGAAGGTTGGCTGCTAAAAAGATTCTTTTTGCCAATACTTGCTTTCTGAATAAAGTATTTCACAGTTGGCAGATGGCTTTCAAATGTATTACCCTACATGCTGTCCTCCACTGACAGGAATCCGTGGTCTCGGGATGCATGGCATAAAAGGAGCATTCAGGACCATAACCTATTTTGATCTTAGATGAAGTATGGAGTTTTGATCCTGGCCAAGCACTTACTTGCAGGTGACCTGAGGAAACCACCTAACCTTTGAGAACCTCTGACCCTCATGGTACAATGGGCTCTATGAAAAATAAGGAAGGTAATGCCCCACTGAGCCCAAGATAGCTAGGTCGTTATTAGAAAATTGCAGTTAGAACCAGAGTTATATAGACCGAGTTGTGTCTCCCCAAATTCATATGTTGAAGCCCTAATGCTCAGTGTGACTGTATTTGGAAATGGGGCCTCTAATGAGGTAATTACAGTTAAAGGGTAGGGACCGAATCCTATAGGACTGGTGTCCTACACGAAGAGGAAGAGACACCAGAAACTCTCTGCACACAGAGGAAAGGCCATGAGGATACAGTGAGAAGGTGGCCACCTGCAAACCAGGAAGAGAGGCTCCACAGAAACCAAGTCTGCTGACATCTTGTTCTCAGACTTCCAGCTTCCAGAATTCTGAGACGGTAATTTCTGTTGTTGCAGCTTCCCAGTTTGCAGTGATCGGTTATGGTAGTCTTAGAAAACTAATACACGAACATTTTTGATGACTTTACCTTTCCTTATATTTTCTTGCCTTGTGTCTAATTATGATATTACCTGTGCATGGTAACTGTTATTATTATGATCTAGTTGCTATTGGGGGGCTTCTCTGGTGGCTCAGATGGTAAAGAATCTGCCTGCAATGCAGGAGACCTAAGTTGGATCCGTGGGGTTGGGAAGATGCCCTGGAGAAGGGAATGGCTACTCACTCCAGTCTTCTCACCTGGAGAATCCCATGGACAGAGATAGATGCCTGGTGGGCTACAGTCCAAGGGATGGCAAAGAATCAGGCACAACTAAGAGACTAACACTTTCACTTCTTTTCTTTCAGTTGCTTTTTAGTCCCTGTTAAGCCTCATAAATTACCTCGTGGCACTTTCTCTTCTTTTTGTACAAAAGATCACTTCGGAGGCCTGGTGGAAAAATTGGTGAGTAAGCAAACATGGGTGCACTGCAACAAAATAGGATATTTTGATGTAGCCAATTTGATCACTAACCTTTCACCTTTTTTATCACCAAATGCTGAATAAGTACACGATGCCACTGAGACTCAACATGGGAATGGGTGAAAGATGGGGTGCAAGCAGAGATAGGCTGAGAGACCATGGATGCACCGGGAGGGATAGGCAGGACTCTTCAAACTACTTGCTGCTGCTGCTGCTAAGTCACTTCGGTCGTGTCTGACCCTGTGCGACCCATAGACGGCAGCCCACCAGGCTCCCCCATCCCTGAGATTCTCAAGGCAAGAACACTGGAGTGGGTTGCCATTTCCTTCTCCAATGCATGAAAATGAAAAGTGAAAGTGAAGTCACTCAGTCATATCCAACTCTTAGCGACCCAATGGACTGCAGCCTACCAGGCTCCTCTGACCATGGGATTTTCCAGGCAAGACTACTAAAGAGGGATGCCATTGCCTTCTCCACTTCAAACTACTTAGTAGTTTTCAAAAGTTATAATTTAATGTTTGGGAGATTTTAGGGCCATGAAATGGAGTAGGCATTAAAATGTGCAGGCATTCAAGGCCACAGGGACCAAATGAGGGATGACAGCAAAGAGTCGCCTCTGCAGAGGTGGGCACCCATAAAGCCATCTGAGTAACTGATACACAGTGTCCACAGAAAGTGGCAAATATAGGCATAAATCACATGGTTTTTTATTATTATTATTTCTAACCTGGCAGACAAAAGAAGGAAATACAGGGAAATTCTGATGATAGGTGTGCTCTTTTCTGGGAGAGCATCCAGTACTCCTATGGGAGATGGGGAAACACTAAATAAACAGAACCCTCGTCAACTAGCCTAGGTTCATCCCTAGGGTGAAGACTGGAATGCTGGACATGAATAATACTGAAGTTCCACCTGTAGGCTGGACCACCAAAGCAGGATGGGGGGTGGGGAGTGTGCTCAGTCACTTAGTCATATCTGACCCTTTGAGACCCCATGGACTGTAGCCCGCTAGGATCCTCTGTCCACGGAATTTTCCAGGGTTGTGGGAAAACACAGCAAATGAAGTCTGTGGAGACTTCTAAGACTCCAAGCTTCATGGGTACTCATGGTCATCTCTGGCACTCTGATACCACAGGATAGGAAGCAAGGCTGAATCTTTAGGGTAATGACATCAAATGCCCCTATTCTGACGGGTCCAGAAAGTGACAAGAGGACAGAGCCATGCCTACTAGAGATACTAATTAAAAGATGTAACACGGGAAGCTGGAAATGGCCAAGGCAGAGCAAACACAGAAGTTCTAGAACTCACTAAATAACTGAGCTATTTATTAATATATGCTGTGGACTGAATTGTATCCCCTCAAAATTCTTGTGTTGAAGCCCTCACTCCCATTGTGGCTGTATTTGGAGTAAAGAAGTGATTAAGGTTAAATGAGATCATATGGATGGAGCCTTGTTCCGATTAACGTTCTTATTGGCGGAGACACCAGAGAGCTCACTCTCTCTCCACAGCACATGAGGACACAGGAAGAAGGTGGATATCTGCAAGGTCGGAAGATGGCCCTCACCAGGACTGGAATCCACTGGCACCTTGATTTTGTGCTTGGCAGCTGGTAGGTGATCTCTGGGCCCCAGGAAGGGCCCTTACTCACAAGAGTGTCTTTGTTTTCCTGGAGGACAGTCTAATGATGTGATTTATGATAGAGGCTTTGAGCCATGCTGTACCTTCGACCTCTGGAGGAATTAGAGACTAAAAGCATTAGTCTGAGCCCCTGGAGTGGATGAAAACAGAGTCAGCCCTGTGGACAATATGTGATCAAGCTCCACTAAAAACTCCAGACGCCGAAAGCACAGGTGAGCTTTCCTGATTGGCACTGTTCTGTGAGTGTTGTCACATATCGTGAGCAGGAAGCAATGCCATCCATGACTCAGTCGGGGAGGAAAATCAGAAGCCTCATGCTTGGACCCCTCCCAGACTCTGCCCTTACATGTTTCTCCTTCTGTTGATTTTAGTGTTTTCCTGTTTTCCTTTTACTACGATAAAATTTTAATTATAATTATAGTGCTTTCCTGAGTTCTGTAGTCATTCTAGTGAGTTACCAAACCTGAGGATGGTCATGGCTCTTTAGGCTTTTTCTTTTTTAAAGATTTTAACTTTGTCTTTTATTCTGTAGTAAATAGTTATTTACTTACTAATTTAACTTGTGGTAGTTTTAAACTATTGTGTACTCAGCTTTCTCAACATTTCTCGTTAAAGTTTTTCTTTACTTAAAAAGGCCTTTTTCACTAGAAAATGAAATAGGTATTCATCTTTCTTTTCTTCCTCTCTTTTCTGGCTCTGGCACCAGCTGCCTCCACTGAAGCTCATGCCAGTGGGGACACTAAGAACCCCAACTCATGCTCCTATATCTTTATTTTCTAGCTTTCTACAGTATCATTTCTCTTTATTAACTAATTTCATTTGGGATTTATGCTGCTATATGCTACTAAGTAAAAATCTGTTGTTACTTTTTTCCCCATACAGTTTCTCAATTGACTCAACAACAGCTTTTGAATAATCATATTTTTCTACCTTGTTACCACATGCAAAATTCCCACATATATTAGGGATTGCATGTGGTCAATCTATTCTATTAGATCTATATGGCTATCTTTTCTTGCACCATCCTGCTTTTAGATTTCTTGGCTTCATAACAGGTATTAACATCCCACTGCAGGCATCTTTCTTATTTAATGTTCAATTTTACAATCTTCTTGGCTTACCTTCCTATTTCTTACACAACAAAATTTTCTGTGCCCCAAGAAAATGTTTTACTCAGAACATAAAAATTAAAATCAGTTTGTCAATTCCCATCGACCTCCCAAAATAAAATACTAATATAATTTTTCACTGGAATTGCATTAAACTTAAAAATTTGGGGAAAATTGATATATGTATTTATAAGGCTAAGTCTTTCCACGCAGAAATATGATATGCCCACAATAAAAATAAATACATTAAAAAATGTTGATGTTCTTCATACAGGTCCAGCAAGTTTCTTGTTAACTTCAGGGAAATATGAAATTTTATGGCTCATAATGCACATCGCTACATTATCTCCACAAAATTTTCACAAAATATAAGACTGAAAATGCCTTCTTGCCAGTCTTAGCAGGTAAAAAAAAGTATTCACTATAGATTTAATGTGCACTTCTTTGACTTTCCATGAGGTTGGATGATTCTGAACATATTTATTGATTAGTTGTATTTCTTTGTGAACTTTGCCTCTTTTATTTTTGCCTATTTTTTATATTAAGAATAATATACTTTGATTCCCCAGATGGAAGTATATTTCCCAGTACATCATTTGCCTCTAAATTTGGTTTATTACGTTTTTGGATATATAGAATTTAAAAATTTTTCTACCTATGTAAATCTATTCTTTACAATTTCTTCATTTATACTTAGAAAGTCCTCCAATTCAAACATCATAAAATATTTGTGTCTTTTTCTTATAGTCATGTATATATTCTTCTCTTTAAATTTTAATCCCCAAATCTACACTGATTTTTATGTTTATGATATAAATGGGCTTCCCTGGTGGCTCAGACAATAAAGAATCTGCTTGCAATGCAGGAGACCCGGGTTCAGGTTCTAGGTGGGGAAGATCCCCTGGCAAAGGGAATGACAACCCACTCTACTATTCTTGCCAGGAAAATCTCAATCACAGAGGAGCCTGGAGGGCTATAGTCCATTGGGTCTCAAAGAGTCAGGTATGACTGAGCAACTAACACACACACACAGGAAAAATGAAATAAAGCCTGGGTTTCATTTTGACTTTTCGGGATTAATTGATTTAAGTCTGTATATTGAACCATGGTCATTCTCTTTTTGGAAGTTATTCTGTGTCAAAGCGATTTGGTTTACGTAGTAATTTTAAGTACAGAATTTCTTGGCACACATTTCAGGGGAGTAATAAAATGTTCTCATTATGAAAGGAATTTAAGCAATTACAGCTGAAGCCTTCTCTAGTGTATCTAACAAGATACTTTTTAGCTTAAAGAATGTTGTGTATCATTCAACTGCTAGTTGCCATAGCATCAGGACTTTCCTGAGTCCTCTGAAACTTACAAAGAGCTAAAGAGGTTGTTTTACCAGCACCTTCTGTAAAAATGTGTTAGTCAATTCACTTGGAAGGCTCAATCCCCGAAGGGCACAGAGAATTAATTTACAGTCACAAGTTTGGCATTCTTAAGACCAAAGGGAAACAAAACCCTCTGAGAAATCAAATGTGTTTGGCAGATTTGGTTCAAGATTTCCAGCAATGTACTATCAACACAGCAAACCTAAGAAGCAGGAGAAACCTCTCTCGAAATCAAATACGGTACAGTACAAGGAACATTATACTGAATGTCTGAAAGCCAGGAGTCTTTGTTCCAACACCAGTGGTTTGACCTTCATAAATCATTTTAATGAGTTTAAGTTTCCTCTCTTATAAAACGCGTAGGACTACTGTAAAAACTAAATGAGAAAATTTATAGGGATGTATTATGTAAACTGTAATGCACAGGTCAAAACATTAGTAGCTATTAACTAGCCTGTAATTGAGCTTATTCTACTTTTCTAACTCAAGAGGAGAAGGTAACACCTGCCATCCCTGGCCTGTTCAGCCTGTCCTGGGGAAACACTATATGGACGCCCACTGCCTCCGGTCGAGTCATGCCCCACCTCTGAACCATGCATGCTTCCTGCCCACAGCACTTCCCAGGGCAGAGTGTGCATTAGCTTAAGCCTGGGGCCAAAAAAAAAAAAAAAAGCCTGGGGCCATCAAGAAAGCAAGCACTGTGTCTAGGAAGGAAAAGGAGGAATAACATTTATTGAGCACCTACCATATGTTCAGCACTGAAAGATATGCTAAAAAAATACAGACACACGAGGCCAGTCCTGGCACTTTTTGCTTTAATTTTCACTGTATCAGACTCATGAGGTCCATAATGATTCATTATGGACATATATCATAGGCACATATATCATAGGCCAGAGGGTGTTTGCAAGTATGAACTACATTCTCAGCCTTGGGCAGTTACAGGACTGGGAAAGTGAGATAAATTTACATACAAGTTGGGTGGAGTCAACGGGATACTTGTAAAACGATTTAAAAGTTTAGCTAGCTCGGGACTTCCGAGGTGGCCCAGTGGTTAGGACTCTGGACTCCCAGTGCAGGGGACCTGCGTTCAATCCCTGGTCATGGAACTACATCCCACATGGCGCAGCTACGAACTGGTGCAGCCAAATAAATAAAAAAGTTTAGCTGGCTCAAAGATGTGTTTGTGCCATCTATAAGAATTAGGTTCAAAATTCTTCACGAACTCAGGACCAAGTCTGGGCTCTTCTTTTAAGAAAACTGCCTCAGTTGGGATAAAGTCAAAACATAATGGGAGGGGACTTCCCTGGTGGTCCAGTGGTTAAAAATATGCCTGCTAATGCAGGGGACATGAATTCAGTCCCTGGTCTGGGAACTAAGATCCCACATGCCACAGAGGACCAAGACCATGCACCACAACTTCTGAGCCCACACTCTTACTATTGAAACCCCCATGCCCTAGAATTTGTGCTCCTCACAAAGAAAAGCCACTACAAGGAAAAGTCGGCACACCGCAACTAGAGAGTAGCCCCCACTTGCTACTAAAGAAAGCCCATGCCCACACAGCAATGGAGACCCTATGCACTGAATAAGCAAGTTTTTTAAAAAACACAATGGAAAGGCATTGAGAAGGGAGGGACATGATCAGATCCGTGCTTTAAAAAGAATACTCTGGTTACAATTAGGTGTCATCTCACAATGATCAGAAAGGCAATCGTGAAAAAGTCTACAAATAACATGCTGGAGAGGGTGTGGAGAAAAGGGAACCCGCCTACATTGTTGGTGGGCATGTAACTTGGTACAGTCACTATGGAGAACTGTATGGATATTTCTTAAAAAACTAAAAATAGAGTTACCATATGATCCAGCAACCCCACTCCTGGGCACATATCTGGAGAAAATCGTAATTTGAAATGATACGTTTATCCAGTGTTTGTAGCAGCACCATTTACAACAGCCAAGATATGGAAGCAACCTAATGTCCAATGACAGATAAATAAATAAAGACGTGGTATATATACACAAGGGAATATTACTCAATCATAAATCGAATGAAATGATGCCATTTGCAGCAACATGGACAGACCTAGAGATTACCATATTAAGTGAAGTAAGTCAAAGTCAACTATCATATGATCTCACTTATATGTGGAATCTAAAAATAATTTTACAAATGAACTCACTTATTAAAAAAAAACTAGACTCACAAACATAGAGACCAAATGTGGTTAACAAAGGGGAAAGTTGAGGCGAGGGTTAAGGACACATTTAAAGTTTGGGTTTGACAGATATACACTACTATATATAAAACAGATAAACAATAAAGATCTACTGTATGGCACAGAATCTTATAATAACCTATAATGGAAAAGAATATGAACAAGATTTATTATATATATATATTTTAAATATTGCATATATGTCATTCCATGAAACTAAGTGGAAACAGTGTCAGACTTTATTTTGGGGTGCTCCAAAATCCCTACAGATGGTGACTGCAGCCATGAAATTAAAAGATGCTTACTCCTTGGAAGGAAAGTTATGACCAACCTAGACAGCACATTGAAAAGCAGAGACATTACTTTGCCAACAAAGGTCCATCTAGTCAAGGCGATGGTTTTTCCAGTGGTCATGTATCGATGTGAGAGTTGGACTGAAGAAAGCTGAGTGTCGAAGAATTGATGCTTTTGAACTGTGGTTTGGAGAAGATTCTTGAGAGTCCCTTGGACTGCAAAGAGATCCAACCAGTCTATTCTAAAGATCAGCCGTGGATGTTTTTTAGAAGGAATGATGCTAAAGCTGAAACTCCAATAGTTTGGCCACCTCATGTGAAGAGTTGACTCATTGGAAAAGACTCTGATGCTGGGAGGGATTGGGGGAAGGAGGAAAAGGGGACGAAAGAGGATGAGATGGCTGGATGGCATCACCAACTTGATGGATGTGAGTTTGAGTGAACTCCAGGAGATGGTGATGGACAGGGAGGCCTACTCTGGTGCAATTCATGGAGTCGCAAAGAGTCGGACACGACTGGGCAACTGAACTGAACTGAACTGAACACAACATTGTAAATCAACTATACTTCAACTGAAAAGAAAAAAAGTACTTTGGTTGCTGTATGGACAATGGAGGGGAATGCTGCAAGATGGGAGCAAGCATGCCTACACAGTGGTATGCAGCTGCTGGTTTGCTCTGGTTCAAGAAAGTGGACTGTGTTCATAATTTTCCCAAAGCCACATGTAGTGGCATCAGGTTGCTAGGCTGAAGAAAGCCATGGTGTGAATATTTACACCAAATATTCCTGCAAATACTACAAATCAGGACTTCCCTACCTGTCAGCCCTCCAGAGCCAGTTTACCAGGACTGGAGAGGCTAGAAAGCTTCTACAAGGGATTAGGCAAGAGAGGCAGTGTGATCCAGAGTGGTGACAGTGGAGGTGAAGGGAAGTGGATGGATTTGGAAAGCTATTTGCAGATGGAATCAGCAGGAGGTGCTGACAGGGTGGATATGGAATGGGCTGGTCAAGGTGAGGTGACAGAGTGTTGTAGGGAGAAGCCAATTCTGACTCCATGTTGGAACTATTTCTTTGATTTGCTTTTTATTGCTTTTGTTATTACAATAATATATAATAGCCTGCCTCAGAGAACCCTGCCCCTCTGCCTGACTGTTAAACTAAAGTGCCTTTGTTTAGCTCACAGGAAGATAATCTGACCCTGCCCACCTGTTACAAAGAAGAGATTAACACACCCCTTCCAAAGGCTGGCCCTTCCGAGAGATGTTCAGCAAGTCTGAACACCCCTTTTTACTTTACTTCCTCACTGCCTCTCCCTCTCTATTCTGCTTTCTGACTTTTTTTCCTTATTGCTTTTCTCCCTCTGGCTCTATGAAAGAACCTGGCATCCAGAACCCACAAGATGGTTAGCTTGAGACATTAGTCTACCATCTTCTCCATCAGCAGGCTTTCCGCATAAAGTCCATTCCTTGCCTCAGCACTTTGTATCTTGGATTCATCGACCTCTCATGCAGCAAACAGAGCAAGTCTGAAGTCATTGACAAGAGAAGAATATCTCCCAGGTTTTAATGAGTAGGAAAGTGTAAGCATCAAAGACAATGTTCTGAGTGTGGCTTTGAGACAGAGAATGTCTTGGACTCAGACAATGAGGTGATTTAGAACTACACACTCTACAGTTTTCAGTCACTTGTGACCTGACCCTAGTCCACCCTCCCAACTCACCTGGGGCATTCTCCTTCTGCCTCTCTGCCCTAGACTCCAGTCCTGCCAGCCACCTCTCAGTTCTTCATTTAGAAAATTTACTTAGCCTCTGGGCCTTCCTACATTCTGCTCTCTCAGCCCACAATGTTCTTATCACAGCTCTCTGCATGGCTGGCGTGTTTCTCCCTCAGGTCCCTGCTAACAGAGGACACCTCCCTCCAACCATATCTTCTCTGTTAGTTTCCCTCTTGGCACTTGTCACAAGTTGTAATCATATACTTGTTGTCTACTTGCTTGTGTTCTGTTTCCCTCATTGGACTGTAAGTCTTCTTTAAAGCTTTTCAGGAATATTTTGGAGAAATTTCATTTCATTACCTTCTGGTAAGCTGTGGAATTTCTTCAAAAATACTGAATTTATTATTTCCCGCATTATCAGCTCACAGCCTATACCACAAGCTAAGGTTTTTTATATAGACGGGACTAAAAACGCTAAAGCTTCATTCTGGTCTCTTAAGGAATATAAAGTCTTTTCTACTAAATTTCATTCTGCTCAACAAAATGAATTATATGCTCTTATTCAAGTTATTTGCCTACATCCTTACCCCATTAATATAGTCTCTGATTTTACATATTCAGTTTTTGTATTAAAAAAATATAGAAACCTCCACCATAAACTCCAATCAACCTATTATTCAACAACTCTTTTTTGAAGTACAATCTGTTGTTAGAAACTGCAATTCTCTCATTTATTTTACACATATTTGACGACATTCTTGCCTTCCCAGCCCAATGACTCATGGTAATGAGCAGGCTGATACACTGATTTCCTTTGCTACTCCGGAGGAACATCATGCTCTGTTGCGTAACACTGCTGGCTCTCTACACCAGCTATAGAAAATCCCATACAGCCAGGCTAAAGAAATTATTAGTAATTGCTCTACTTGTAGGCACCTACATCTTTGACCCATCACACTAGGTATTAATCCTCACGCTTTGCAACCTAATGAACTATAGCAAATGGATGTAACTCATTGCCCTGAACTTTCTCCATTCTCTTTCTTGCATGTCTGTATCGACACTAATTCTTCTTTTATTTTGGCCACACCTCTTCGTGGTGAGGCTACACAACACCTTATAACTCACTTATTAGCTGTATGTTTTGCTGTAATGGAAACTCCGAGTTCTATAAAAGCAGACAATGGCCCTACCTATATTTCTAGACACTTTCAACAATTTTTACAATCTTTTTCTATTAACCATATTACAGGTACTCCTTATAATCCACAGGCACAAGGCATAGTCGAACGAGCGCATCACACACTAAAGTTGCAAATAAAAAAGGGGGAATGCACAGGAACACTACTGTCTTCCTTATCTAAAGCAGACTTTACTAGATTCCAACATAAGATATTTTCTAAACCTATAACTATTGTTAATACAGCTTTATTTGTTTTAAATTTTTTAATCTTACCACTGGGAGATAGCTTAACAAGAGCAGAAAAGCATTTTGAGGAATTGAAGGACACTTCTCTTCCTCTGCCCATTTGGTACCAAGACTGGTTAAGGAAACAATGGAAATCTGGGAAACTAATCTTACAGGGAAAGGGGTATGCTTGTGTTTCCCAGATGGATCCAACATGGCTTCCTCTTCAGAAGATTCGACCCAAGGGGCCCCCCGGCCTTCAAACTAGAGACTAAACAACGAAAAGGCCAGGAAGAAGAAATTCCAATACGGGCCATGGCGTCTCTAAAGATCTCCAGGAAGCACTGCCCTCAGCGACATCAACCTTATGATCTCCCCACTTGGGGACAAATAAAAACCCTTACTAATCAAGCTGAAAATTTGGTCTCTCAACAGGAAATACCTCGGAGTCCTGAATACATTCTCCTGGCAATGCTGTCTGCTTGCCTGTGCCTCCCCCATTTGAGCTCTAACTAATCATACTTACTGGGCTTACATATCCAACACCCCTCTACTACAGGTGGTCGAATGGACGGAGAGAGGACCAATCGTTTCAACCAATGACTCTATACATATGCCTTCTCCCTGGAGCATTAAAGGGCCCTCACATCCTGAAGAAGAAGGAAAACTAATTAATATTTCTCTAGGTTATGAAGTCCTTCCTTTGTGCATGGGCCCAGCAGAATTTATGCATAAACGTTAGCCGACAAACTTGGGCTTTTGCCCTGCCTCCCAAAAAGGACTTTCAGACGTTGATTGGATTATTTACTGCCCTTTCTTTGTCTGTGAACCATGTTTATACTACTGAGACTTTAGGGAAAGAACAAAGAACATTATGCAAAGGGTTTACTTATAAGAACTTTACATATACTCCTGTTCGTTGGGACAAATGTCAAGCCAAATCAAGAAAATTAATGTTTGTGGCTAATCATACAATTGTTGATTGGGGACCCGTGGTATGTGGCTATCTAACTGCTTAGATGATATTAATAGCATTGTGTGTGTGACTATGCTACTCAAGCGACACGGGAGGTCACTGACACTACAATGGAGCATTACCGTGTCAAATGACTTCTTGGGTGGCTTGAGGGTCCCACCTCATGTCAAAGGACTTTTTGGCTAGCTTGAAGGTGGATTAGCCCCACCTCGTCCTAGGATCATCCTCGATAAACAGAGTGGGCCTAAACAAAGGGACATTTGGAAACTTGCTGCGAGCACTGAAAAACTTGGGACCTTGACTGGACATTTTACAGGGACCAGTTGTAGTCATAGTTGCTATGTCTTTTGCTATAATCAACCATATTTTATACAGGCCTGTGTCCCACTTCATTTTGTTATAGACATAGAAAATTTACAATTTAATAAGACTTTATGTTCTGTAACTTGTATTAATGGCAAACTTGTCTTAACTCCTCTATTTCTTTAAGAAATGATTCCCTTTTGATTCTTTGATCTCAACATACTTTGTGGTTACCAATAAATCTCCAACAACCCTTGGAAGAAGGTCCCATGGCTGGACTTGCTTCCAGATTACTTTTTAAACTGCTCCAATGATCTAAACAATTCATTGGATGGCTGATTCTTGGCATTTTGGGTTAATAGCTATTTGTACCACTGCTGCTGTTGCTGGCGCTGCTTTACATACCTTGATTCAAACACATGATTTTATCCAAAATTGGACTCATGATATGTGGACTACCCAGGCTCAGGTAGATGAGGATATTTAAGACGAAATACAGGAACTAAAAACAGCCATCAAATGGGTTGGAGATCAATTAATAGATTTGCAAAAACAAGTGATTCTAGAATGTGATTGGAATTCTACTGAATTTTGTGTTACTCCTGTTCATTTCAATCATAGTGCCTACAACTGGGAACTAATCAAATTTCATTTACAAAACATACATGATAATGCCTCTATGAATGTACAATTACTGCAAAAGGAAATCTTTGAAACCTTTTCTAAACATCTGCCCTCTTCCACTAATTTGGAAACTTTAGCTGAACAACTAGCTGATCAATTATCTGGGCTAGACCCAGGAGGATGGTTTCAAAGTATTACCCACAGCATCCGGTCTGGAACTATAACTTTGGTGATTGTCTTGGTAATTTTATTTGTTGTTTATCACTGACTTTCTATATGGTTGGTTAATACTAAACAAACTTAATTGGTCAGATCCTTTTTTACAAACATAATATAATAGGGGGAATTGTCAGGAAGCATTTAACAGGAGGCTTCCTGTGTGCTATTTTGGATCTGTCATGAATCCTCTGTTCCTTACTAATTCCTGAATTTTCAGGAATTAATAGGAATGGTAACTGCTCCCAGGGCTGAGGAATGCATGCATTTAATTTGTTAGTTTTTCCATACGGTGATAAGTAACTATTTATGACCCTCTTGCTTTTCATGAACTATATAGTAAAACTGATTATTTACAACCCTCTCTCTTTGATATGGATTGCCTTATGTTTCCTTGATAATTTGTAAGTCTGGACTTTTGATCTTTATCTTTGCTGAACAAAGCTACCTTGTAAGACCATATATATACCCACACTATGTTGAATCCTTGTTCCATACGAGCTTGGGTCCCCGTTTCTTTCTTTCTTTTTCTCTCTCTTTCTTTCTCTCTCTCTCAGGCTAATTCTTTGGAGCACAGAGGCTCGCTGAGCTCACTTTCTTGCCCGGGCTGGCAAGACCCTCAGGACAGGGTGCCCTGTGCCTATGAGAAGCAGTGCAAGCCCCATGTCAAGGGCTTTATTGGTTTTCTGCATGAACCAAGGAATATCAGCCTCTTTCTCTCTCTTTTACTTTCTTATTGTCGACTCTGGATAACAAGGTTCCAGTCCATTAAACAACCTCAACAAATGAGTTTTTCTATCCCTTTCCTGAGAACAAAGAAGATAAAGAGAAGACTAAGCAAGTATAAGCTTTCTTAGACCCGTAAGCATTTTGTTCCTCATCACCAACTTCTGATCGTGAACCCTTATCTTATATAAGCCCCTAGGTGTTTATTGGAACGGCTGATGTTGAAGCTGAAATTCCAATACTTTGGCCACTTGATGCGAAGAGCTGACTCATTTGAAAAGACCCTGATCTGGGAAAGATTGGGGACAGGAGGAGAAGAGGACAGCAGAGGATGAGATGGTTGGATGGCATCATCAACTCAATGGCTGTGAGTATGGGTGAACTGTGGGAACTGGTAATGGACAAGGAGGTCTGGCATGCTGTGGTGCATGGGGTCGAAAAGAGTCGGACACGACTGAGCGACTGAACTGAACTGGACTGAGGCTCCTCAAGGTGGCGGGGTGGTGGGGGGCAGGCACAAGTTTTGAGGCAGGAGCCTACTATGGTTCCCCTCTCCATCGGCTGAAAATTAAAGCCACCTTTCTATTACCACCAAACGCTGTCTCCACATTTTTCATTCAGCTTCTTGGACAGAGAAAGACAAGATTTTAGCCAGCAACACACCGACTATGTGACAGATAAATGGGGGTACAGGGGAAATATAAAGCACAATCTTTGATCTAACAGAGTTAAAAACTTGCAAAACAATTTGAGACTGCTCCCACCATCAATCATCAATGCCTGCTAAGCGGATGGACTGCAGGAACTTGAGAGACACAGGAGCATGTGTAGGCTGAGAGCCAGGAAAAAGCTGTTGCAGAAGGTAACTTTGAGTTCTGCAGACCAGTCCTGACACCCCATCAGTGAAGAGGAGAGGAGTTGCGTTCACTGTGTCCTGCTGAGCTCATCTCCTTGACTTTAACCGATGAAGACATGATGAAGACATTTCAGAATAAAGACCTTCTTTTCTAATCAGACGTGCTATACATGCAAATATCTGAGATTGTTACAGCCAGCAGGACTCTTCTCACTCCAATTACTCCCTGTTCAGGTTTGCATCATCTTGTTTTTCTTTTTCCGGCTCTACCATTTTCCACCTACAGCATTCAATTCCTATTGACTCAGCACCAGATAATGCTTTTCTTCTCTGGAACCCTCTACTGTCTCCATAGTGAGACTCTGCCATTGCTGATCACAGCTGCCTTCCTTTTGATTGATCAACTACCTACAGCACATGCAAACAGGGATACCAGCGGCCTCCACCGACCCCATCTCCTCAAGACGGGATTCCATGCCACCTCATGCCTCATTCTCACACACCTCAGTGGCAGTTAGTGGCCACGATCCCATTATCTTTTGCAGGAATTGAGAAGGAGCCTCAGAAGAAAAGAGATGCACCCCATGCGTCATATGTGATGAGAAATTAAGGGCCACCAGTTATCACTTCAGGAGAAAGTCAGTGACCCTGAGACACAGGCTAAGTCTGCCAGGAAAGCCACTGAATGATTCTACAGACTTGCTTGTGATTAAGAGGCAAGTATGACCCCTACCCCTACCACCACCATCAAACACACAACTTGTAAATAATCAATCAAATGTACACTCCTCCAGGGTGGGAAACCTAGTTCTGTACATTCTTAATTCCACCTGCTTGACAGTGCTGCTCATCCATGCTAGAGGAGACAGTGTTGTCCGGCAGCAGAAGCTTCAATCAGAATCTAATTTTCATCCTTGTAGGTACCTGAGTCTCATTTCACTTTCTCATTCAAGTAAGAAACAAGCATTTCGTTCAAAGCCATTAGTGAAACAATAAGCCAGTGAAGCCTCCTGTTGAAATAGCTCTTCTCATTTATATTTGTTTGCATTGTATGTTCTTCATATCAAGTTCTAAATAGACCAAGAACAGGGGTTTCTTAGGATTTATTTTTAAATAAACATTGTTTTCAGGTATAATCTATAGATACTGTGAGATAAGGCATTTCAAATTTCTCTTAAAATAATATAATCTGTCAAGTTTAAAACCCCTCAAACCAAAATGCAGGCTATATTCATATAATGTAATATAAATTACTAAAATCTTAAATTCTAAATAATTTTGCCACAAAGTGAAGACGTTCAAAATTCTGTGAGAAAATACCTTCATCGTCAAAAATAAACAATAAAATGGAAAATAAGAATAAAAGCACCCAAAAAGGAAAGTAAAAGCTTCCTTAGCAGATGAATGGATAAAGATGTGATATATATATGTATGTGCATATACATATATATAATATATAATGTATGTGCAAATATATATATATAATATATACAATGGAAAATTACTCAGCCATAAGAAAAAAATGAGAAGTTAGAGTTTCTTTGAGCACTAACTATCCTGGTGATTCAGAGATAAAGGATCCATCTGCCAATGCAGGAGACACAGGTTTGATCCCTGGGTTGAGCACATCCCCTGGAAAAGGAAAAGGCAACTCACTCCAATATTCTTGCCTGGAAAATCCCATGGACAGATGAGTCTGGTAAGCTACAGTCCATGGGGTCACAAGAGTTGGACAAGACTTGATGACTAAACAACAAAACAACAATAAATGCTGCATTTTCCTTCACCATAAAAAAAAAATGAAATTTTGCCATTTGCAACAACATGGATGAACCTCAGAAGGACTTATGCTTTAAGAAGTAAGTCAAACAGAAAGACAAATTTCATATGATAAAACTTACATGTGGAATCTGAAAAGTAAAACACATTGCATGAATATAAGAAAACAGAAACAGATTCATAGACACAGAGAACAAAATATTGGTTATCAGTGGGGAGAGGGAAGAAGGGAGAGGCAAAATAAGGGTAGAGGATTAAGAGCTACAAAGTACTATGTATAAAATAAATAAGGTACAATGGTACAGGACAGGGAATATAACCAATATTTTATAGTAAGTTTAAATGGACTATAATATATAAAATGTTGAATCCTAAAACTAATGTTGTACACCTGAAACCAATACAAAATCGTAAATCAACTATACTTCAATTTAAAAAAAAAAAAACACTGAAAGCTACTTTTATTGTTGCTCACCCCTGCAGTGCTACGCAGAGTAGAGTAACACATCTCCTGTCTCTTTGTTTAAGTGAAAGCAGAACAGATTAACTCTAATACCACCAGCAGGATCCTCATCCTTTATCTCACCATCTACCTTTTCTCCTACCTGCCCTTTACATATTTTCCTCTCTGCACATTTTTTCTCATCTTTTCCCTCTTTTTTCTTCCATTTTCTTCTCCCTTCTCTTTCCCCCATTCTCTAACTCACTCTTTCCCTGCCCTCCCTTGCACCTCCCATTCCTTGCCATTCAAAGGCTATGAAGTGAAGTCCAAACACAAATTGTTATTGTTTGCTTTCATTTTTAAAGTGGGTGTTTTGAATATTTTCCATTTTTAACTCTAAAATAAACATTTACTTTTTCCATGGATGGGTGTTTGTGCCTACAGGTGTTCACAGTGTTCCCCATGAGGATCAGTGGACCTTGAAAGAGAAAAAAGATATATGCTCTAGAGTTATAATACATTGGGACAAGCCCTTTCAAATCTGTTTGAACGCGGTTATCGCTTCTGGATGCACAGACACTTGCAGATAAAGTCCTGAGGAGGGGGCTGACGCGTTCTTACCAGGTTCACACGAAGCATCCCCCAAAGGATGGCTGGAGTTTTCAATTGCTCTGGCAAACTGAGGAATGAGAAATCATGTCATGCTAGTAATATTTAACTTGGCCAGGGGTAAAATCTGAGTTGTAGCACTTGCTGATTACTACGGTGTAAATGTTCCCATCATGACCAATTTCAAGCTACTACCATGGCATCACTGAACACGGAGTTGAGAGTCAATGCGCAGTAGGCCCACTGTTAAATAGTATTTCTACCATGCAGACACACTAGATATAAATAACCTCAAGGACAGATAATACTAAATTTCGCTAAAATAATTAGAAAATTATGGGTTTTTAGTATTTTTACCTTTGTTCACAGTACAACTTATTTCAGTTTAAGAATACAGAATTTATATTTTAATAATGGCTATACTGGACAACTAGCTTGCAAAATGTCTGAAAATGTAACATTCTGTTCTCATAAACTGGTACAAGCCAGTTCCCACACACCTCCTTGAGGAAAGTCACCTCCTCTTATCCAGTTATACAGGAAAGGCTGGCTGCTCAGATCAAATGGGATTTTGAAAGCTGCAGTAATACTAGAATAGAAGAAGGTCTCTTTACAAATAATGAAGGAAAACTAGCACTCAAGTAAGTTATCAATATTGTTGGCAGTGGTGTAGAAAGACCGCACTTCGTCAACAGAAAATCTTCTTGGTGCCTGTGATGCACTAAACACAGTCATTTGCCACCAGATAAGGCAATGGCAACCCACTCCAGTACTCTTGCCTGGAAAATCCCATGGACGGAGGAGCCTGGAAGGCTGCAGTCCACGGGGTCGCTAAGAGTCAGGCACAACTGAGCGACTTCATTTTTACTTTTCACTTTAATGCATTGGAGAAGGAAATGGCAACCCACTCCAGTGTTCTTGCCTGGAGAATCCCAGGGACGGGGGAGCCTGGTGGGCTGCCGTCTAGGGGGTCGCACAGAGTCAGACACGACTGAAGCGACTTAGCAGCAGCAGCAGCAGCAGCCTCCCTCAATCATCACTTTCATCAAGGTCTGCCACACTGTGCCTTTCCACCTCGTCTCCAATAAATTCTTTGCCCAGACCGACTTAAGCATTTTTCTCCAAGCACGTGTCTCCTTAGCTCCACTTGGTCTGTCCGGCTGTATTTCCCTGCTGAGAAGCCCTTTGACTTCACATTTCAGGAACTAGCTTGGATGCCACCTCCAGCTTTTCAACCTCAGGATCAGGGGGCTCCCACAGCTCTGGTTAAATGCATGTACCTTAATCTGCACTCTGTCTGTATGTACTCACAACTAATTTAGAAAAGTTAGCAGTGGCCATAGGACTGGAAAAGGTCAGTTTTCATTTCAGTCTCAAAGAAAGGCAAAACCAAAGAATGTTCAAACTACTGTACAATTGTGCTCATTTCACATGCTAGCAAGGCAATGCTCAAAGTACTTCAAGCAAGGCTTCAACACTACATGAACCAAGAAATTCCAGATGTAAAAACTGGATTTAGAAAAGTCAGAGGAACCAGAGATCAAATTGCCAACATCCATTGGATCACAGAAGAACAAAGGAACTCCAGAAAAACATCTATTTCTGCTTCATTGACTACACTAAAACCTGTAACAGTGTAGATCACAACAAACTGTGGAAAATTCTTAAATAGAAGGGACTACCCAACCACATTACCTGTCTCCTGAGAAACTTCTATGCAGGTCAACAAACAACAGTAAGAACGAGATATGGAACAATGGACTGGTTCAAAATTTGGAAAGGAGTATGTCAAGGCTGTATATTGTCACCATGCTTGTATGAGTATATCATGTAAAATGCCAGGATGAAGCAAAGCTGAAATTAGCATTGCCAGGAGAAATATCAACAACCTCAGATATGCAGATGATATCACTTTAATGCAGATGAATCACTTTTAAGAGGATCTTAAAAGCCTTTTGATGAGGGTGAAAGATGAGAGTGAAAAAGCTGGCTTAAAACTCAACATTCAGAAAACTAAGATCATAACATCTGTTCCCATCACTTCATGGCAAATAGAGGGGGGGAAAGTGAAAACATAACAAATTTTATTTTCTTGAGCTCCAAAATCACTGCAGACAGTGACTGTAGCCATGAAATTAAAAGATGGGAATATAGATAAATGAAATAGAATTGAGAGTCTGGAAATAAACCCGTTTATTTATGGTCAGTGGGTTAACAAAGTTACAAAACAGTTCAACAGAGAAATTATGCTATTTTTGACAAATGGTGCTGGAACATTTGGACATTTAGAAGCTAAAAATATTATGTAAGAAAGATAGACCTTGACCTCTTATCTTATACAACATCAACTCACAGACCTAAATGAAAAATCTAAAACTAATAAAATTTTAGGGACAAAAAGTAGCTTGCAGTCTCATCACAGAAAAAATATTCTCTATGTCCAGTGACAATGTTAACTAGATTTATTGTGGTGACTAGATTTAATGTTATGTGTCAATTATACCTCAGCATAAAAAAAAGAAAGAAAGCAACACATAGCTAGCTTGCTCTTCTGTATTTAAGGAACCTTCCCCAATACACAAAAACCCTACAATTACCTCATCTGGAGCAGAAACCTCACAAAAGAGAGGATGACCATCCTCCTTAAAACCTACCCCAAACATCCCCTGTTTTCATTCGACTCATAATAAAGGTTACATTTCTGCAATGTCCTGGGGGCCTGGTAGTGGTAGCGCGTCTCTGGGTATAACTGGTGCTGAGTGCAGGTTCTCAGATTTGCCCCTTCTTCCAGAGAAGCACTACCTCCTCTTCAGAATAAATATGGACCCAAATAGTCTATATATTATGCCTTCACTAAACACCTGCTATAAAACAGTCTGAGGTGGGACTTTTCCAGTGGTCCAGGGGATAAGACTCCAGGCTCCCAATGCAGGGAACTTGTGTTTGATCCTTGGTCAGGGAACTAGATCCCAAATGCTGCAACTACGTCAAATAAAGACAAATAAGTAACAAAAAAAAAAAAAGACTACAGTATGTGTAGGTCCCATCTCTGGCCTTGTTTATTTTCAGTGGTTATATAATCCTTTGACCCACAGTTTCTGGCTCAAACTAAGGACCCAAAGCTGAAGTACAAAAACAAACTCCAGCTTCGAAGGGAAGGTAGAAAGGTTTGTTCTCACAGAATCTGTCCCCATAACCACTGAAATAACCAGCTCAGATTCTTAGTTTTTGTTCATTGCAATCAGTAAATATCTATTAAGTAATCACAAGAGAGTTATTGTGCAATTAAAGTTGATCATGTAGTATGCAACCATGAGAAGACACAAAGCCAGATTTCTACACAGTCCATTCTTGATGATGAGTAAGCATACACCTTTATGTTTTCACAGACTGTGTTTACAGAGCAATTCCAAACTCTTTTCACTGGGTGACATGCCTCTGTGTGACTAAAGTTTCTAGGCTCTATATGGGCAAGGTAGCTAGGCAGATAATCCCCTAAAACTCAAATTGTTTCTAAGGGAAATAGGGGTTGTACTTATGCTGGAGGAGGATAAAGATAGACTTTGAAAGAGCAGGTGGTTAGAGGTTAGCATTCATCATCATAGAACTGATCTCAGTAAGGTAAGGATCTCGTTGCTTGTGCTATCCCAAGTCCCCAACTATCCCACCAGCAGGTATTGTTGGTGACAAGGTAAACCCCGGGAGTAAAGCCCATCACTGCTATAAGAACTACTTAAACGCTCATGATTTGAGTTGTTTCTTTAAGGAAAATACACACACACACACACACACACACACACACACATTTTTTTGTCATATACTTGAATTATAATGAAAAGGGCAAAAGGGATGGGAAAGAAGAAATGTTTAGGGGAAAGAGAATGACAAAGGGATGAAAAAGTAGAGAAGAAATAAGGATGGAGAACATTACCCTATAAGTTCACTGAGACCATATACCAATACCTTATACAGTGCCTTGCACTTAGAGAGGTGCCGGGGTCCAGCCCCGGTGGATCCAGGGAATTCAAAGCGGGGATGGCGCTGGCGAGGAAAGACTTATTTGTTTATTAACATAAGATTAGATTAGAAAGAAATAGTGTAGTAGGAAAATTAAGTGGAGAAAGAAGGCTGAATAACTTGGCTTACGGGGAAAGCCAATAAAGTTCCAGACAAGGAGCTTGCACCATCTACGTTGGGCCACTGGCGCCCACTTGAATATCGAAGGGTGCCCCGCCTTAGGCTCCCTTTCGCATGGGTCTTAGAAGCCAGGACAAGTATGTAGACTTGGTGAGCCGCCCCGCTCCAGATGGGAATTCAGCCGAGAAAGGAGAGGGAGGGAGAGGAAGAAAAGAGAGAGAGAGACACGGGGGGAGCCAGATTCCCAAGAAACTAGGCCGAGAGACTAGTCCGAGAAACTGGTCCACCCTTTATTGTTCAGAAGGTTTTTTATAGTTTTGATAATACATGGAGATCAATGGGTAACACAAAGTTATGCAGTGTTAGCAGCCCAGACTCTTATCAAAACCAGGCTTTTCTCTCTGTATAGCTAGTTGTATACACAAGTCTTAGGTGATTTACATCATCTTCTGGCCAAAAAGGGCCAATTAACATTTTACAGGCTTTTTTCCGATAAGGATTTGTCAACCAGAAGACTTATTTGTGTTGATCTTCCCAAAGTCTGGTGCCACTTTCAGAAAGCACTAAATAAAGCTACATTCTTACATAGCAAAGATACAGCAATTTATAACAAGTAAAAGGAGTACAGTGATTTATAACAAAAGAAAAGTAATTAACTCAAAAGTCTAGTGTTGCTAACATCAAAACTACTATATATCTTTTTCCATATCCCGTTTACATTGATTAACATCCTCCCAGGTGCCTAAAAGATAAAGAATATGGAGGCCTGGCAGCAATCATTGAGTCAACAGTGAAAACCCATCACCAATATGATTTTTAACTCTTCAGAAAAAGCTCTGTATCTTTAAGATGCTTTTAAGCTTTGTGCCTCTCGTGGTTGGAGGGCTGCAAGCAATTCACAAGCTGTAAGAGGTCTGGGGGAACCTAATAGGCAAACTAGAGAGCTATCAGAGGGGTTTAACTGAAACATCCCTTTCAAATGAAGAAGACTAAAGCCCTGATTTGACTTTTTCCAGAGAATATCAGAAGAGCAGGGTACAAAGGCCAGCGGATTTTTGGTTTTGGGGGTACATGCTCAGGAAATTCCAGGGGGAGCCCCTGAAGCCTGATCACGTCCTTGCATATTGTCAGGCTTCCTTCCTCATGACCTTGTCACGGGCGGGATTCCTCACTCTGGCTCCCGGCAGAGAGGGAAATGCTGATTCAATGAATGAATGAATGAACATTCATGAAAAATGAGAGAGAAACAAGATACATGAATATGTTAACTTATAAATAGGTTTAACTCTTTAAATATTAAGCACATGTGCCTTTATATAAAAAGATAACACCAGTGATATTCCTTCCAAGCTCCTCCAAGCAGAAATATGTACTTCCTATTGTTTATCCTCTATTGGATATGAATCAGCCATATATCCTACCCACCTCCCTTTATCACCAGGATGTTGATCCCAGAATGCAAAAGAGCAACAGATGCCTATTAGGTCTGAACCCACAATTTGGTTTCCAGTGGAACTGTACTCTCAACTAACATGAGACGGAAATGAAGGCTGATTGCCTATTTATAAGAACTGACTTCACACCTAGTGCATATACAAAAAAAATAAACCAAAGGTAAAAGATGAAATTCTGGGCTTCCAATCTACAAAAATTTCACAAAAGGTTTTATTGTTAATTGCAAAATAAGCCTATTTGCCCATAGAGACCCTTGGGAAACAGTGTCACTGACTGGATAAAATATGTAAATACTTTGCATATATAACCTTAATTGTCTGGCTTCCTGAAAAATGAAAGAATTTACTTCAGAGACATTTGAGATCAGTATCTATGGACTACATTCCTTCTCCTAGGAACACAGAGATCTTTTATTTCAACAACTACATCCAAGACATATGCCAAAGATAACACAGTGCCCAGAAAGCTCAGGAGAACCAATCTCAAACAGAAACTGCCTCTGTGAAATGCCCCATTTCTCCCACCCAATATTTACATGCCACCTAAGTATCACCCATGTGGTCTGAAAGCCATCAAAGAGACAATGCTGATAGGTCCAGAATTGAACAATAGTTACCACAGATATATTTAAGGAGAATTCTTCTATTCAATAGCCTGAAGAGTACCTCTCAAATTTAGTTTTCAAAATTTTGGTTTTAAAATACAGTGGCTGAGAATCTGGAACCTACTATTTATTGAGGTTATTTGATCCATATTCACTCTACCAAGCAAATAGTGATTCCTGGAAGAAGAGGTGAATCTGGGAACCTGGACTCAGCACCAGTTATATACAGAGACCTGCCCACTTCCAGGCCACTAGAACATGCTGAAATGTAACCCTATTTACGGGTCTAATGGCAACCCACTCCAGTACTCTTGCCTGGAAAATCCCATGGATGGAGGAGCCTGGTGGGCTGCAGTCCATGGGGTCGCAAAGAGTTGAACACGACTGAGCGATTTCACTTTCACTTTTCAGTTTCATGCATTGGAGAAGGTTAATGGCAACCCACTCCAGTATTCTTGCCTGGAGAATCTCAAGGATGGGGGAACCTGGCGGGCTGCTGTTTACAGGGTTGCATAGAGTCGGACACGACTGAAGTGACTTAGCAGCAGCAGCAGCAGTAGCTCAGTTGGTAAAGAATCTGCCTGCAGTGCAGGAGACCCTGGGTTTGGGGTTTGATCCCTGGGTTGGGAAAATCCCCTGAAGAAGGAAATGGCAACGCACTCCAGTATCCCTGCCTGGAAAATCTCATGGACACAGTAGCCTGGTGGGCTGCAGTCCATGGGATCGAAAAGAGTCAGACACGACTGAGCGACTAACACTAACACTTACTAACCCTATTTACGGGTCTAATGACAATAGGAGTCTTTGGGGTGGGTTTTTTAAAGCTTTTTAAAACGTCTTTATTGAATTTGTTGCTTCTTTTCTTACATTTTGCTTTTTTGGCCATGAGGCATGTGGGATCTTATCGCCCCAACTAGGGATCACAGCTGTACCTCCTGCATTGAAAGAAGTCTCAACCACTGTACCACCACGGAAAACCCTTGGCTAGGTTTTAAGGAGGATGGGCATCTTCTCTTTTGTAAGCTATCTGCTCCAGGTGAGGTAACTGTAGGGTTTTCGAGGAAGAAAAAGACTCCTCAGATACAAAGGTGCAAGCAAGGGAGACTAAGAGTGACTCAAGAGTCTCAAGTTTCAAGTTCAACCAGAACTCCTCATTTCAAGTTTTGGGACCTCATTCCTTCCTTATCAATGACCTACTTTCCCATGGAACACTTTGCAAGGCTGTGAACTAAACTGATGTAATTCTGCAGTCTGCACAATCAAATTTTGCATTTGATTTTCAATAATATCATGCCTGTGACTATAAGAAATAAAAGATCCTTTTAGGGTTGCTGTGGAAACTCTCTGGTTCTCAGGCCAAGAAATGAAGTTGTTTAAGTTGTTTAAGAGTTTAAGATCCTGAGATGTTCACTTTCTTTCTGTAAGCACTCCACTGTACTCAGTAATAGCCAATTTGCAGCAAGGTCCTTGCAGTGATCGCTGCTTCTGTAACAGGTGCAGCAGCCACTTGGGCCCCCAAAGCATATGTGTTTCATCACCATCAACTACATGTGGCTATTTGATTATGATGCCACCGAGTGTCATGTATAAGTAGCATCACATTTCCCCTTGGCGAGGGGCTCAGACCAACCCAACCACAGAAACAATCTTCAAAAGAGTTTCTCCTCGGACTAATCCTAATGCCAATTTCTATTTCAGTCAGGGTTCAGTTAAGATGCAGAAACTGTAGCAGCTCAACCAGGGAAAGCATAATATAATGAATTATTCACTTGGTGAAAAGGTGGTTAGCTACTAAAAGAGTGTAAGAGAATTTTATGGGAATAGAAATGGCAACCACAGAATACAGCTATTATTCTCAGAGCTGAGGGAAGGATAATAAGGAGGAAACTTCAAAATGTAGAGAAAAGCTGCTCCAGGCTAAGATTTGGGTCTCTAAGGAGATGGCTCAGCTACTACAGAAACACGTCACTCACCACTCGGATGAAGAGGAAACCTTCTAGACGACACTCACTAGCTGGAGCTATGGGAGCAATTCACCACCAGAAAGGATACTGCCAAGGCCAGCTGTGGCCTGATTCATTCACTGTCACGTGGAGAAAAAAATCAAGATGAGTCCTTCATTCTCCAGTTCGGAGAATCCCATCAGCACACCCTTCATCCCCAGTTGGTTAAACCCAACATCTGGCAGAGAAAAACTGTAGCTTGCAAGAGCACAGATCCAGGATCATACAGCAGGATGAGGAAAGGTAGATGTGGAGCTAAAGGAAAATGAATGCACAATTGGAACACCTGAACATAAACACTAGGAGGAAAGACGGAAGAAGGTAAGTAATTACAAGACATACTTAGAGGCAGAAGCGCTTGTACTTGATTTTGAGTCCTTTTGGAAATGAGTAAAAGGTGGGCTCAGAATGATGTTCTCCTAAGAGAGAAGGGAGAAAACTGGGGATGTTCAGTCTTGTATCAAATGAGTTTTGTTTGGTGGGGGAGGTAGGGAATTAAGAATTACATTTTGGGCATATTCCATATATCTATGACAGAGGTCAAGGCATCAAATGGCAGACAGCAATGCAAAGCTTGAGGCTGGCTGAATATAAATGGGCATCATCAGCAGGTAGATGCTATTTCAGGTCCCAGGACTAGATGACATCACTTACAGAGAAACTGTACTTGGATAAAAGGGCAACAAGTGTGCTCTGAGAAGCTCGAACACTTACAGAAATCAGAGAAGGGATGAGGCGCGAGTAAAGGAGACAGATTAGCCAGTGAGAGAGGAGGAAAAAAAATCAGGAGAAGCTGGGGTTATGGAGGCAGAGTAAGAAGTGTTTACCACCAAAGCAGTCAATTCTGTCAAATACCAATTCCACTGGATTTAACAAGATGAGTTTAAATGAACAGAGGAAAAGAGTTAGGAGCAGAGAAGTGAGTTGTAGCAAGAGGAAATGGTGGGTCTAGGTAGGACTTTTAAACTGAGCTATCCAATATGGGAGCCTCTAGTCACAGGTAGTTCCTGACACCTGAAATGTGAATAGTGAAAACTGAGATGTGCTACAGGTATAAATACTGTTCATACTGTTCATACTGTTCATGGGGTTCTCAAGGCAAGAATACTGAAGCGGTTTGCCATTCCCTTCTCCAGTGGACCACACTGTGTCAGACCTCTCCACCATGCCCACCTGTCTTGGGTGGCCCCACAGGGCATGGCTTAGTTCACTGAGTTAGACAAAGCTGTGGTCCTAGTGTGATTAAATTGACTAGTTTTCTGTGATTATGGTTTCAGTGTGTCTGCCCTCTTGCAACACCTACCATCTTACTTGGGTTTCTCTTACCTTGGTATCTCTTCACGACTGCTCCAGCAAAGCACAGCCGCTGCTCCTTACCATGGATGAGAGGTATCTCCTCACCACGGCCCCTCCCAATCTTGAACGTGGAATAGCTCCTCTAGGCCCTCCGGTCCCCGCACAGCCACTGCTCCTTGGATGTGGGGTCGCTCCTCCCGGATGAATACTTCAGTAGTCTTGTCTTAAGAACCCCATGAGCAGTATGAAAAGTCAAAATGATAGGATACTGAAAGAGGAACGCCCCAGGTTAGTAGGTGCCCAATATGCTACTGGAGATCAGTGGAGAAATAACTCCAGAAAAAATGAAGGGATGGAGCTAAAGCAAAAACAATACCCAGTTATGGATGTGACTTGTGATAGAAGCAAGGTCCAATGCTGTAAAGAGCAATATTGCATAGGAACCTGGAATGTCAGGTCCATGAATCAAGGCAAATTGAAAATAATCAAACAGGAAATGGCAAGAGTCAACATTCTAGGAATCAGCGAACTAAAATGGACAGGAATGGGTGAATTTAACTCAGATGACCATTATATCTACTACTGCGGGCAGGAATCCCTCAGAAGAAATGAAGTAACCATTATAGTCAACAAAAGAGTCCAAAATGCAGTACTTGGATGCAATCTCAAAAACGACACAATGATCTCTGTTCGTCTCCAAGGCAAACCATTCAATATCACAGTTATCCAAGCCTATGCCCCAACCAGTAACGCTGAAGAAGCTGAAGTTGAATGGTTCTATGAAGACCTACAAGACCTTTTAGAACTAACACCTAAAAAAGATGTCCTTTTCATTATGGGGAACTGGAATGCAAAGTAGGAAGTCAAGAAACACCTGGAGTAAAAGGCAAATTTGGCCTTGGAATGTGGAATGAAGCAAGGCGAAGACTAATAGAGTTTCGCCAAGAAAATGCACTGGTCATAGCAAATACCCTCTTCCAACAACACAAGAGAAGACTCTATACATGGACATCACCAGATGGTTAACACCGAAATCAGATTGATTATATTCTTTGCAGCCAAAGATGGAGAAGCTCTATACAGTCAACAAAAACAAGACCAGGAGCTGACTGTGGCTCAGATCATGAGCTCCTTATTGCCAAATTCAAACTTAAATTGAAGAAAGTAGGGAAAGCCACTAGACCATTCAGGTATGATCTAAATCAAATGCCTTATGATTATACAGTGGAAGTGAGAAATAGATTTAAGGGCCTAGATCTGATAGATAGAGTGCCTGAGGAACAATGGAATGAGGTTAATGACATTGTACAGGAGACAGGGATCAAGACCATCCCCATGGAAAACAAATGCAAAAAAAGCAAAATGGTTGTCTGAGGAGGCCTTACAAATAGCTGTGAAAAGAAGAGAAGCAAAAAGCAAGGGAGAAAAGGAAAGATATAAGCATTTGAATCCAGAGTTCCAAAGAATAGTGAGAAGAAATAAGAAAGCCTTCCTCAGTGATCAATGCAAAGAAATAGAGGAAAACAACAGAATGGGAAAGACTAGAGATCTCTTCAAGAAAATTAGAGACACCAAGGGAACATTTCATGCAAAGATGGGCTGAATAAAGGACAGAAATGGTATGGACTTAAGAGAAGCAGAAGAGGTGGCAAGAATATACAAAACTGTGCAAAAAGATCTTCATGACCAAGAAAATCATGGTGGTGTGATCACTCACCTAGAAGCCAGATATCCTGGAATGTGAAGTCAAGCGAGCCTCAAAAAGCATCACTGTGAACAAAGCTAGTGGAAGTAAGGCATTCCAGTTGAGCTATTTCAAATCCTGAAAGATGATGCTGTGAAAGTGCTGCACTCAATATGCCAGCACATTTGGAAAACTCAGCAGTGGCCACAGGACTGGAAAAGGTCAGTTTTCATTCCAATCCCAAAGAAAGGCAATGCCAAAGAATGCTCAAACTAGCGCACAATTACACTCATCTCACACGCTAGTAAAGTAATGCTCAAAATTCTCCAAGCCAGGCTTCAGCAATACGTGGACCGTGAACTCCCTGATGTTCTAGCTGGTTTTAGAAAAGGCAGAGGAACCAGAGATCAAATTGCTAAAATCCGCTGGATCACGGAAAAAGCAAGAGAGTTCCAGAAAAACATCTATTTCTGCTTTATTGATTATGCCAAAGCCTTTGACTGTGTGGATCACAATCAACTGTGGAAAATTCTGAGAGACGTGGCAATACCAGACCATCTGACCTGCCTCTTGAGACATCTGTATGCAGATCAGGAAGCAACAGCTAGAACTGGACATGGAACAACAGATTGGTTCCAAATAGGAAAAGGAATACGTCAAGGCTGTATATTGTCACCCTGCTTGTTTAACTTATACGCAGAGTACATCATGAGAAACGCTGGACTGGAAGAAAGCACAAGCTGGAATCAAGATTGCCGGGAAAAATATCAATAACTTCAGATATGTAGATAACACCTCCCTTACGGCAGAAAATGAAGAGGAACGAAAAAGCCTCTTGATGAAAGTGAAAGTGGAGAGTGAAAAAGTTGGCTTGAAGCTCAACATTCAGAAAATGAAGATCATGGCATCTGGTCCCATCACTTCATGGGAAATAGATGGGGAAACAGTGGAAACAGTGTCAGACTTTATTTTGGGGGGGCTCCAAAATCACTGCACATGGTGACTGCAGCCATGAAATTAAGAGACACTTACTCCTTGGAAGAAAAGTTATGACCAACCTAGTTAGCATATTGAAAAGAAGAGACATTACTTTGCTAACAAAGGTCCATCTAGTCAAGGCTATGGTTTTTCCAGTGGTCATGTATGGATGTGAGAGTTGGACTGTGAAGAAAGCTGAGCACAGAAGAATTGATGGTTTTGAACTGTGGTGTTGGAGAAGACTCTTGAGAGTCCCTTGGACTGCAAGGAGATCCAACCAGTCCATTCTGAAGGAGATCAGCCCTGGGATTTCTTTGGAGGGAATGATGCTAAAGCTGAATCTCCAGTACTTTGGCCACCTCATGCAAAGAGTTGACTCATTGGAAAGGACCCTGATGCTGGGAGGGGTTGGGGGCACAAGGAGAAGGGGACGACAAGGATGAGATGGCTCGATGGCATCACCGACTCGATGCACATGAATTTGGGTGAACTCCGGAAGTTGGTGATGGACAGGGAGGCCTGGCGTGCTGTGATTCATGGGGTCGCAAAGAGTCGGACACAACTGAGTGACTGAAATGAAATGAAGTGAGAAGTATAAATAATGCAACAAATTTTTAAAACTGAGTACAAAAATAGTATAAAATATCTTGTTAATAATTTTTATATTAGCTGCATGTTAAAATGGTAAAATTTGTATATAATGTGTTAAATAAAATGTATTACAATTAGTTTTTCTTCTTTTCACTGTTTTTGGTAGAATTTTAATTTTATTTATAGATTTTAATTTTTGGCTGTGCTGAGTCTTCATTGCCCCGTGTGGGCTTTCTCTAGTTATAGTGAGGGGGGAGGGGCTACTTTCTAGTTGTGGTGCTCAGGCTTCTCACTGCGGTGGCTTCTTGTGTTGTGGAGCACTGGCCCTAGGTCTGAGGGCTCAGTAGTTGTGGTGCATGGGCTTAGTCGTCCTGTGGCATGTGGGATCTTCCAGGACGAGGGATCAAACCCATGTCCCCTGCATTGGCAGGCGGATTCTTATCCACTGGACCCCCAGGAATATCCATCTTTTCACTTTTTTAAGGCAGCTATCATTAAAATTTTAAATACATACATGGCTGTATTAGGGCATGTTTGCATGCTAACAGAATGAGCAGGGGAGAAGCAGAGATTGATAAATGTAGAAAGAGAAAGCAGAAGAGGGAAGTCATACATAAGCTTTAAGAGATAAGGAGAAGTGGGGAAACAACCATAGATTGATAGACAGAGGGAAAGACAGAGGCACACATGCAAATATTTCTCATATCCTTTAAAAAGGAACTCTGTGCATGTGCACTCAGTCACATGCAACTCTTTACGACCCCCTGGACTGTAGGCCACCAGGCTCCTCAATCCAGAGAATTCTCCAGGCAAGAATACTGGAGCGGGTTTCCATTTATTTCCTTCTCCAGTAAACAGAGGCTATCCAATCTTCTTAAACAGCCATGAAGCATTAATAAACATTTACCAAGGTCTAGGCTGAACTCCTGGAGTTGGTGATGGACAGGGAGGCCTGGCTGATGTGATTCATGGGGTCGCAAAGAGTCGGACACGACTGAGCAACTGAACTGAACTGAACTGAAGGCTGCAAATAAAATCTTAATATCCTTCCAAAGGTACAGTTCATATTGCAAGAAAATAAGAAATTCACAAGAAAAAGGCAGCAAACTCAATCTAACCACATGAACCATACAAAACTGTTTCCTAGATAACTCTCGGGTTAAATCAGAAGTCAAAGCTAACATATAGAATGTTTAGAAATTAAAAGAAAAACACACACTACATTTCAAAATTCGTCTGATCCCACCAAAGCCTTAATGGATGGAAACATTCAGAATTTTGAGTGCTTTTTTTAACATACTAAAGACAAACTAAATGACTTAAGCATTCAAATCAAGAAACTAATAAAAGAACATACAGAAGGAATACAAAGAAGAACTAACAAAAAGATCTTAATGACCCAGATGACCACGATGGTGTGACCACTCACCTAGAACCAGAAATCCTGGAGTGCCACCTGAAGTCAAGTGTGCCTTAGGAAGCATCACCACGAACAAAGGTAGTGGAGCTGATGGAATTTCAGTGGAGCAATTTCGAATCCTAGAAGATGAAGCTGGTAAAGTGCTGCACTAAATATGCCAACAAATTTGAAAAACTCAGCAGTGGCCAAAGGACTGGAAAACGTCAGCTTTCATTCCAATCTCAAAGATAGGTGATGCCAAAGAATGTTCAAACTACTGCACAATTGCACTCACCCCACACGCTAACAAAGTAATGCTCAAAATTCTCCAAACTCGGCTTCAACAGTACATGAACTGAGAACTTCCAGATGTACGAGCTGGATTTAAAAAAGGCGGAGGAACCAGAGATCAACTTGCCAACATCCACTGGATCACAGAAAAAAAGCAAGAGAATTTCAGGAAAACATATACTTCTGCTTCATTGACTACACTAAAGCCTTTGACTGTGTGGATCACAACAAACTGTGGAAAATTCTTCAAGAGATGGGAATACCCAACCACCTTACCTGCCTACAGCAAAACCTGTATGTAGGTCAAGAAGCACCAGTTAGAACTGGACATGGAACAATGGACTGGTTCCAAATTGAGAAAGGAGTATGTCAAGACTGTATATTGTCACCTTGCTTATTTAACTTATATGCAGAGTACACCAGGGCTTCCCTGATAGTTCAGTTGGTAAAGAATATGCCTGCAATGCAAGAGACCCTAGTTTGATTCCTGGGTCAGAAAGATCCACTGGAGTAGAGATAGGCTACCCACTCCAGTATTCTTGGGCTTCCCTTGTGGCTCAGCTGGTATAGAATTCGCCTGCAATGCGGGAGACCTGGGTTTGATTCCTGGGGTTGGAAGATCCTGTGGAGAAGGGAAAGGCTACTCACTCCAGTATTCTGGTCTGGAGAATTCCATGGACTGCATACTCCAGGGGATCACAAAGAGTATATCATGAGAAATGCCAGCCTGGATGAAGCACAAGCTGGAATCAAGATTGCTGGGAGAAATATCAATAACCTCAGATATGCAGACGACACCACCCTTATGGCAGAAAGAGAAGAGGAACTAAAGAGCCTCTTGATGAAAGTGAAAGAGGAGAGTGAAAAGCTGGCTTAAAACTCACATTCAAAAAACGAAGATCATGGCATCTGATCCCATCACTTCGTGGCAAATAGATGAGGAAACAATGGAAACAGTGACAGATTTTATTTTCTTGGGCTTCAAAATCACTGTTGATGGTGAGTGCAGCCATGAAATTAAGACACTGTTCCTTGAAAGAAAAGCTATGACTAACCTAGACAGCTTTTAAAAATCAGAGACATTACTTTGCTGACAAAAGTCCATACAGTCAAAGCTGTGGGTTTTTCCAGTACACATGCATGGATTTGAAAATTGGACCATAAAGAAGGCTGAACACTGAAGAATTGATATTTTTGAACTGTGGTGTTGGAGAAGACGCCTGAGAGTCCCTTAGACAACAAGGAGATCAAACCAGTCAATCCTAAAGGAAATCAGTCCTGAATATTCATTGGGAAGACCCTTGCTGAAGTTGAAGCTTCAATACTTTGGCCAAGTAATGCAAAGAGCCAGCTCCTTTGAAAAGATTCTGATACTAGGAAAGATAGAAGGCAGAAGGAGAAGGGGACGACAGAGGACGAGACAGTTGGATGGCATCACTGATTCAATGACATGAGATTGAGCAAACTCTGGGAAATGATAAAGGACAGGAAAGCCTGGCATGCTGCAGTCCACAGGGTCGCAAAGAGTCAGACATGACTGAGTGACTGGACAACAATAAAAGAACACCAAAATAAACCAACAGAGTTGACTCACTGGAAAAGACTCTGTTGCTTCGAGGAATTGGGGGCAGGAGGACAAGGGGACGACAGAGGATGAGATGGCTGGATGGCATCATCGACTCGATGGACATGAGTTTTACTGAACTCCGGGAGTTGGTGATGGACAGGGACCCTGGCGTGCTACGATTTATGGGGTGGCAAAGAGTCAGAAACGACTGAGAGACTGAACTGAACTGAAACCAACAGAGAATAGGGGAAACGAAGTAAAAGTAGGAATTAATGAACTAGAAACCATAGGAAAACTGCATCAGCTCAGTTCAGTTCAGTCGCTCAGTCGTGTCCGACTCTTTGAGACCCCATGAATCGCAGCATGCCAGGCCTCCCTGTCCATCACCAACTCCTGGAGTTCAACCAAACTCATGTGCACCTCGTCAGTGATGCCATCCAGCCATCTCATCCTCTGCCATCCCCTTCTCCTCCCGCCCCTAATCCCTCCCAGCTCAGGGTCTTTTCCAATGAGTCAACTCTTCACATGAGGTGGCCAAAATACTGGAGTTAACAGCCTCAGCATCAGTCCTTCCAATGAACACCCAGGACTGGTCTCCTTTAGGATGGACTGGTTGGATCTCCTTGCAGTCCAAGGGACTCTCAAGAGTCTTCTCCAACACCACAGTTGGAGACCCACAAAGTGACCCTCAAATAGCTGAGACCCAGGACTGTGCACAGGCTGGGCTACCACCTCCACCACCTGTGGGGAAAAAGACTACAAGCCACATTCATCTCTTACCATCCGCCCCTGGCACTGTGCTGGCTCTTGGGCATACTGCACATATTTGGAAGGCAGAGAAGGAGGCGGTTGATTTACCAGGTTTAGTTGTTTTGGTTTTTGTTTTTAGTATTTTATTCTGGAGGGGTGGGATTTGTGTGTGTGTGTGTCGCTGCACTGGGTTTTCCTTGTGTGTGGGCTTTCTCTGGTTGTGGAGAATAGGGTCTACTCTCTAGTTATGATGTGTGGGCTTCTCATTGCAATGGCTTTTCATGTGGAGCATGTGCTCTCGGGCCCGGGGCTTTAGCAGTTGTGGCTCATGAGTTTACTTGCCTTGAGGTAAGTGAGATTTTCCCAGACCAGGGATCGAACCTGTGTTCCCTGCATTGGTAGGTGCATTCCTAACCAGTGGACCACCAGGGAAGCCCTGAGCAGGTTTAGTCTTTAGGTGAACATGAATAACATGCTTTATGGCGTGTCAGCAATATCCTCCATTCTTCCACAGATGTCTTTGTTTTAAAACCATCACAGCCGTAAAGTGACCTCACCACCACAGATGTAGTTTCCTGTCTTAGCAGAGACTTTTCGGGAAGGTGTTATAGCTAAAGCTGTCAGATGCTGCTTTGTAAGACAAATCCTATATGTAAATAGCTACTCTTCACAAGTCCACTTCAGTGCACCTTATTTTTAAACTTTATCACAGTTCTCAAGGTAAGATGTGGAAAGTCTCACCCACAGCTGTTGAGTCACCCCTAAGCTCACCCCACCCCTCCTTACCTTGGGCTAGAGAGTTGCTATACAGCAGCTATGCTGTACAGTAGAGAAGTAACATTATTGCATGATATGCTTAAAAATTTGTTAAAAGGGTAGATTTCCTGTTAAGGGTTCTTATCACAAACAAATAAACATATTACATAAATACATAAATAAAGGTGGGAGGAAATTCTGGGGAGGAGACGGATGTATTATGGCATATATTGTAGTGATGGTCTCACAGCTATCTCCAAACTCATTAAGCTGTGTACATTAAACACAGTTGACCCTTGAAGAACACAGGATTGAAGCGCCCAGATCCAGGTGTATGCAGAATTTTTTTTTCAATAATCCATACTACAGTACTACACGATCAGTGGTTGGATGAATCTGCCAGTGTAGAACCACAGATAATGGGGAAACAAGGATACAGGGAAACCACTGATAAGGAGGGTCACCTCTATGTTGGACTTTCAGCACCCAGGAGGGTCAGTGTCCCAAGCCTTGACTTGTTCAAGAGACAATTATATGTATAGCTTGTTGTTTAACAATCCTACCACAATAAAGAAGAATTGCTGAACTTGCTATTCAAAGGAACATGGGGTCAAAGAACACAACAGGTTTACAGGGAACCCAATATTCAGGCAGCATTGAGAAAGAACAGCCTGCTGTTTAGAATGGTGCTTATTTACACAGACAAAGATCTGCCTATCAGACACAAAGATATTTCATACTGAGGGTACAGAATTCACAACTGCTTCCTTAGCACACTCTGCTGGTTACCAAACTTTCTTCATATTTTCCTGTTTAATATAAATGACTTCTTAAAACGTCTTCCACGTTCTGTACCGAGAGCAGATGTTATGAAACTTAGCATGCTTGAGAAAATAAACATTTGATAGCCATCTGGCTTAGAGGAGACAATACCAGGGTGAAACCAGTCAGGACCCTATGGTCCTTCCCCATCCCCCATCCTCTGCCTACCTTTTGTCTGTGGAAAAACTTTAGCCAAAGAGTAAGTTTAATCAGAGAAGCAAGAAAATGCAGAAACAAAGGAAAACAGTTCAACAAGACTAAACAATGAGAGTCGGTAAACATACTCAAGGACCTTTAGTTCCTTCTCCAGGGCTACAGATAATGTTCTGAGCCACATCCTGTGAGGGGTCTTATAGATACTGAAACCTCCACCAGGTGCGGGATGACCAGACAATGGGCACATGACATAAACTGCCACAATCCTGAGAACTGGCTTCAAGGAAACGGGCACAAACAGACCCTACAACTGAAGAGTTACTGTACCTAAAACAGTCAAGAAGATGCTGATCAGACCACCACAGGACCAATTCCAAGATGACAGTGCTGTTTCTGCATGGTAGCCTCCTCATTTCATCACAAAAGCTCGTGACCACTGACTATCACTGATGGGGAGTCACTCTTTGGACAGAAATCCCCCCTCAACCTCTTGGCATCCAAAATAAAGCAAACTTTGCTTTCCATTTGCCTTGCCTTTTATTGCCTTTTGAGTGGCGAGCAACCAGATCCTACTTTCGGTTATAAGAGGAGACACTTTTTGCAAAGAAGAGTGGAACTATCACGGGGGAAGAGATAGAATAGGCATTTCACTGTTTTCTTCTTGCTGCTTGATACTAGAATAATTAGCTTGGCATTCATATTTCCTAACAGATTCTTTTAAAGAGTGTGTGCATAGTAAGTATGATTTCACTCTTAAGATAAAGGAACTATGAAGATATTCACAGCAGGAACTAACTTCATTCTCTGTATGAACAAATAAATCATTGTGCTACTTCCCTGGTGGCTCAGATAGTAAAGAATCTGCCTGCAATGTGTAAGACCTGAGTTCAATCCCTGGGTCGGGAAGATCCGCTGGAGAAGGGAATGGCTACCCACTCCAGTATTCTTGCCTAAAGAATTCCACGGACAGAGGAGCCTTGCCAGGCTACAGTCGATCAGTCCATGGGGTCCCAAATAGTTGGACATGACTGACTGACACACACATACAACATATGCAGTCCCAACATTTTAGATAATTTGTCACTTAGGTCAGATGACTCAGGTTGTATACTTAATTAAAAAAAACACACACACACAAAAAAAACAAAACCCAAGAAAAGAAAGTCTTCCCTTTGTGCCCTAAGAGCCCACAAACTCCCACTTTCTCAGATCTTCAGCGCTCTGCTGGGGTGAAGATAATTGGCAATCAAACCTGGACCTATGCTTAAGACTTCTGTAAAATGAAGGATCCATTTATAATGTGAATACCAGCCTCCAAAGGGATATGTTGAATTTTCACCTTTCATCTTAGTAAGATTTCTTACAATGTTATTTAGCCAATCATTATTTTTAGATATTCCCCACCGCCATCCTCCAAAGAGCCAAAGAGCATGTTATTCTTATTGTTAAATGAATATTTATTTATAGACTTAAAGTGGATGAATTACTATAGTTGTTTCAACTTTCTTTAGAGAATACTTTTACATTCTGAATATCTCCAAATACAATCTCTTTTTAAGGAAAGATCCTTTTTTAAGAAAGGTCCTTTAAGCAGTAACCTTCAAATTGGGTTTGAAATTCAGAAATATTGTGGTGCCTTCCCAGTTAAGGTTCTTCAAGGTCTTTACCAAGATGCTGGTCATACCCTGTATGCAAGGCAGCAAAAAAGACACAGATGTGTATAGTCGACTTTGGACTCAGAGGGAGAAGGAGAGGGTGGGATGATTTGGGAGAATGGCATTGAAACATGTATACTATCATGTAAGAATCAAATTGCCCGTCTATGTCTGATGCAGGATACAGCATGCTTGGGGCTGGTGCACGGGGATGACCCAGAGAGATGTTTTGGGGAGGGAGGTGGGAGGGGGGTTTGTATTTGGGAACGCACGTACACCCGTGGTGGATTCATGTCAATGTATGGCAAAACCAATACAGTATGTAAAGTAAAATAAAGTAAAAATAAAAATTAAAAAAAAAAGATGCTGGTCGTAAGGGTGCTTTCAGCATCCTGGGGCAGCAATTGTTAGAAGTGCAACAGAAGAGAAACCTCACCCTGTCCTCTGGGCTTTGCACCCTGCTGGGGCCTCCTACCAGCACAGAGAAACACTGCCCTTCATTGGCCCTCAGCTGCAAGCGCCAATTCTTCTATCTTTAGAGAACCAAACTCAGTTGAGCTTTCTCCCCAGGAAGAAGGTTGGCTGCTAAAAAGATTCTTTTTGCCAATACTTGCTTTCTGAATAAAGTATTTCACAGTTGGCAGATGGCTTTCAAATGTATTACCCTACATGCTGTCCTCCACTGACAGGAATCCGTGGTCTCGGGATGCATGGCATAAAAGGAGCATTCAGGACCATAACCTATTTTGATCTTAGATGAAGTATGGAGTTTTGATCCTGGCCAAGCACTTACTTGCAGGTGACCTGAGGAAACCACCTAACCTTTGAGAACCTCTGACCCTCATGGTACAATGGGCTCTATGAAAAATAAGGAAGGTAATGCCCCACTGAGCCCAAGATAGCTAGGTCGTTATTAGAAAATTGCAGTTAGAACCAGAGTTATATAGACCGAGTTGTGTCTCCCCAAATTCATATGTTGAAGCCCTAATGCTCAGTGTGACTGTATTTGGAAATGGGGCCTCTAATGAGGTAATTACAGTTAAAGGGTAGGGACCGAATCCTATAGGACTGGTGTCCTACACGAAGAGGAAGAGACACCAGAAACTCTCTGCACACAGAGGAAAGGCCATGAGGATACAGTGAGAAGGTGGCCACCTGCAAACCAGGAAGAGAGGCTCCACAGAAACCAAGTCTGCTGACATCTTGTTCTCAGACTTCCAGCTTCCAGAATTCTGAGACGGTAATTTCTGTTGTTGCAGCTTCCCAGTTTGCAGTGATCGGTTATGGTAGTCTTAGAAAACTAATACACGAACATTTTTGATGACTTTACCTTTCCTTATATTTTCTTGCCTTGTGTCTAATTATGATATTACCTGTGCATGGTAACTGTTATTATTATGATCTAGTTGCTATTGGGGGGCTTCTCTGGTGGCTCAGATGGTAAAGAATCTGCCTGCAATGCAGGAGACCTAAGTTGGATCCGTGGGGTTGGGAAGATGCCCTGGAGAAGGGAATGGCTACTCACTCCAGTCTTCTCACCTGGAGAATCCCATGGACAGAGATGCCTGGTGGTCTACAATCCAAGGGATGGCAAAGAATCAGGCACAACACTTTCACTTCTTTTCTTTCAGTTGCTTTTTAGTCCCTGTTAAGCCTCATAAATTACCTCGTGGCACTTTCTCTTCTTTTTGTACAAAAGATCACTTCGGAGGCCTGGTGGAAAAGTTGGTGAGTAAGCAAACATGGGTGCACTGCAACAAAATAGGATATTTTGATGTAGCCAATTTGATCACTAACCTTTCACCTTTTTTATCACCAAATGCTGAATAAGTACACGATGCCACTGAGACTCAACATGGGAATGGGTGAAAGATGGGGTGCAAGCAGAGATAGGCTGAGAGACCATGGATGCACCGGGAGGGATAGGCAGGACTCTTCAAACTACTTGCTGCTGCTGATGCTGCTGCTAAGTTACTTCAGTCATATCTGACCCTGTGCGACCCATAGATGGCAGTCCACTAGGCTCCTCCATCCCTGGGATTCTCAAGGCAAGAACCCTGGAGTGGGTTGCCATTTCCTTCTCCAATGCGAGAAAGTGAAGTCGCTGAGTCGTGTCCAACTCTTAGCGACTCCATGGACTGAAGCCTACCAGGCTCCTCTGACCATGGGATTTTCCAGGCAAGACTACTAAAGAGGGATGCCATTGCCTTCTCCACTTCAAACTACTTAGTAGTTTTCAAAAGTTATAATTTAATGTTTGGGAGATTTTAGGGCCATGAAATGGAGTAGGCATTAAAATGTGCAGGCATTCAAGGCCACAGGGACCAAATGAGGGATGACAGCAAAGAGTCGCCTCTGCAGAGATGGGCACCCATAAAGCCATCTGAGTAACTGATACACAGTGTCCACAGAAAGTGGCAAATATAGGCATAGATCACATGGTTTTTTATTATTATTATTTCTAACCTAGCAGACAAAAGAAGGAAATACAGGGAAATTCTGATGATAGGTGTGCTCTTTTCTGGGAGAGCATCCAGTATTCCTATGGAAGATGGGGAAACCTAAATAAACAGAACCCTCGTCAACTAGCCTAGGTTCATCCCTAGGGTGAAGACTGGAATGCTGGACATGAATAATACTGAGGTTCCACCTGTAGGCTGGACCACCAAAGCAGGATGGGGGGTGGGGAGTGTGCTCAGTCACTTAGTCATATCTGACCCTTTGAGACCCCATGGACTGTAGCCCGCTAGGATCCTCTGTCCATGGAATTTTCCAGGGTTGTGGGAAAACACAGCAAATGAAGTCTGTGGGGACTTCTAAGACTCCAAGCTTCATGGGTACTCATGGTCATCTCTGGCACTCTGATACCACAGGATAGGAAGCAAGGCTGAATCTCTAGGGTAATGACATCAAATGCCCATATTCTGACGGATCCAGAAAGTGACAGGAGGACAGAGCCATGCCTACTAGAGATACTAATTAAAAGATGTAACACGGGAAGCTGGAAATGGCCAAGGCAGAGCAAACACAGAAGTTCTAGAACTCACTAAATAACTGAGCTATTTATTAATATATGCTGTGGACTGAATTGTATCCCCTCAAAATTCTTGTGTTGAAGCCCTCACTCCCATTGTGGCTGCATTTGGAGTAAAGAAGTGATTAAGGTTAAATGAGATCATATGGATGGAGCCTTGTTCCAACAGGATTAGTGTTATTAGCGGAGACACCAGAGAGCTCACTCTCTCTCCACAGCACATGAGGACACAGGAAGAAGGTGGATATCTGCAAGGTCGGAAGACGGCCCTCACCAGGACTGGAATCCACTGGCACCTTGATTTTGTGCTTGGCAGCTGGTAGGTGATCTCTGGGCCCCAGGAAGGGCCCTTACTCACAAGAGTGTCTTTGTTTTCCTGGAGGACAGTCTAATGATGTGATTTATGATAGAGGCTTTGAGCCATGCTGTACCTTCGACCTCTGGAGGAATTAGAGACTAAAAGCATTAGTCTGAGCCCCTGGAGTGGATGAAAACAGAGTCAGCCCTGTGGACAATATGTGATCAAGCTCCACTAAAAACTCCAGACGCCGAAAGCGCAGGTGAGCTTTCCTGATTGGCACTGTTCTGTGAGTGTTGTCACATATCATGAGCAGGAAGCAATGCCATCCATGACTCAGTCGGGGAGGAAAATCAGAAGCCTCATGCTTGGACCCCTCCCAGACTCTGCCCTTACATGTTTCTCCTTCTGTTGATTTTAGTGTTTTCCTGTTTTCCTTTTACTACGATAAAATTTTAATTATAATTATAGTGCTTTCCTGAGTTCTGTAGTCATTCTAGTGAGTTACCAAACCTGAGGATGGTCATGGCTCTTTAGGCTTTTTCTTTTTTAAAGATTTTAACTTTGTCTTTTATTCTGTAGTAAATAGTTATTTACTTACTAATTTAACTTGTGGTAGTTTTAAACTATTGTGTACTCAGCTTTCTCAACCTTTCTCGTTAAAGTTTTTCTTTACTTAAAAAGGCCTTTTTCACTAGAAAATGAAATAGGTATTCATCTTTCTTTTCTTCCTCTCTTTTCTGGCTCTGGCACCAGCTGCCTCCGCTTCCTTGGTCCTCTCTGCATCACACTGAAGCTCATGCCAGTGGGGACACCAAGAACCCCAACTCATGCTCCTATATCTTTATTTTCTAGCTTTCTACAGTATCATTTCTCTTTATTAACTAATTTCATTTGGGATTTATGCTGCTATATGCTACTAAGTAAAAGTCTGTTGTTACTTTTTTCCCCATACAGTTTCTCAATTGACTCAACAACAGCTTTTGAATAATCATTTTTTCTACCTTGTTACCACATGCAAAATTCCCACATATATTAGGGTTTGCATGTGGTCAGTCTATTCTGTTAGATCTATATGGCTATCTTTTCTTGCACCATCCTGCTTTTAGATTTCTTGGCTTCATAACAGGTATTAACATCCCACTGCAGGCATCTTTCTTATTTAATGTTCAATTTTACAATCTTCTTGGCTTACCTTCCTATTTATTCTTACACAACAAAATTTTCTGTGCCCCAAGGAAATGTTTTACTCAGAACATAAAAGAAAAATTAAAATCAGTTTGTCAATTCCCATCGACCTCCCAAAATAAAATACTAATATAATTTTTCACTGGAATTACATTAAACTTAAAAATTTGGGGAAAATTGATATATGTATTTATAAGGTTAAGTCTTTCCAGGAAGAAATACGATATGTCCCACAGTAAAAATAAATACATTAAAAAATGTTGATGATCTTCATACAGGTCCAGCGAGTTTCTTGTTAGCTTCAGGGAAATATGAAATTTTATGGCTCTTAATGCACATCGCTACATTATCTCCACAAAATTTTCACAAAATATAAAACAGAAAATGCCCTCTTGCCAGTCTTAGCAGGTTAAAAAAAGTATTCACTATAGATTTAATGTGCACTTCTTTGACTTTCCATGAGGTTGGATGATTCTGAACATATTTATTGATTAGTTGTATTTCTTTGTGAACTTTGCCTCTTTTATTTTTTGCCTATTTTTTATATTAAGAATAATATACTTTGATTCCCCAGGTGGAAATATTTTTCCCAGTACACCTTTTGCCTCTAAATTTGGTTTCTTATGTTTTTGGATATATAGAATTTAAAAATTTTCTATCTATGTAAATCGCTTCTTTACAAATTCTTCGTTTATACTTAGGAAGTCCTCCAATTCAAACATCATAAAATATTTGTGTCTGTTTTCTTATAGTTATGTATATATTCTTCTCTTTAAATTTTAATTCCCAAATCTACACTGATTTTTATGTTTATGATATAAATGGGCTTCCCTGGTGGCTCAGACAATAAAGAATCTGCTTGCAATGCAGGAGACCCGGGTTCAGGTTCTAGGTGGGGAAGATCCCCTGGCAAAGGGAATGACAACCCACTCTACTATTCTTGCCAGGAAAATCTCAATCACAGAGGAGCCTGGAGGGCTATAGTCCATTGGGTCTCAAAGAGTCAGGTATGACTGAGCAACTAACACACACACACAGGAAAAATGAAATAAAGCCTGGGTTTCATTTTGACTTTTCGGGATTAATTGATTTAAGTCTGTATATTGAACCATGGTCATTCTCTTTTTGGAAGTTATTCTGTGTCAAAGCGATTTGGTTTACGTAGTAATTTTAAGTACAGAATTTCTTGGCACACATTTCAGGGGAGTAATAAAATGTTCTCATTATGAAAGGAATTTAAGCAATTACAGCTGAAGCCTTCTCTAGTGTATCTAACAAGATACTTTTTAGCTTAAAGAATGTTGTGTATCATTCAACTGCTAGTTGCCATAGCATCAGGACTTTCCTGAGTCCTCTGAAACTTACAAAGAGCTAAAGAGGTTGTTTTACCAGCACCTTCTGTAAAAATGTGTTAGTCAATTCACTTGGAAGGCTCAATCCCCGAAGGGCACAGAGAATTAATTTACAGTCACAAGTTTGGCATTCTTAAGACCAAAGGGAAACAAAACCCTCTGAGAAATCAAATGTGTTTGGCAGATTTGGTTCAAGATTTCCAGCAATGTACTATCAACACAGCAAACCTAAGAAGCAGGAGAAACCTCTCTCGAAATCAAATACGGTACAGTACAAGGAACATTATACTGAATGTCTGAAAGCCAGGAGTCTTTGTTCCAACACCAGTGGTTTGACCTTCATAAATCATTTTAATGAGTTTAAGATTCCTCTCTTATAAAATGTGTGACCTCATAGGACTACTGCAAAAACTAAATGAGAAAATTTATAGGGATGTATTATGTAAACTGTAATGCACAGGTCAAAACATTAGTAGCTATTAACTAGCCTGTAATTGAGCTTATTCTACTTTTCTAACTCAAGAGGAGAAGGTAAAACCTGCCATCCCTGGCCTGTTCAGCCTGTCCTGGGGAAACACTATATGGACGCCACTGCCTCCCCTCGATCATACCCCAACTCTGAACCATACATGCTTCCTGCCCACAGCACTTCCCAGGTCAGAGTGTACAGACCTTCACAACCAAGATAATCACAATGGTGTGATCACTCACCTAGAGCCAGACATCCTGGAATGTGAAGTCAAGTGGGCCTTAGAAAACATGACTACGAACAAAGCTAGTGGAGGTCATGGAATACCAGTTGAGCTATTTCAAATCCTGAAAGATGATGCTGTGAAAGTACTGCGCTCAATATGCCAGCACATTTGGAAAACTCAGCAGTGGCCACAGGACTAGAAAAGGTCAGTTTTCATTCCAATCCCAAAGAAAGCCAATGCCAAAGAATGCCCAAACTACAGCACAATTGCACTCATCTCACATGCTAGTAAAGTAATGCTCAAAATTCTCCAAGCCAGGCTTCAGCAATCCGTGAACCGTGAACTTCCAGATGTTCAAGCTCATTTTAGAAAAGGCAGAGGAACCAGAAATCAAATTGCCAATATCTGCTGGATCATGGAAAAAGCAAGAGAGTTCCAGAAAAACATCTATTTCTTCTTTATTGACTATGCCAAAGCCTTTGACTGTGTGGATCACAATAAACTGTGGAAAATTCTGAGAGAGATGGGAATGCCAGACCACATGACCTGCCTCTTGAGAAACCTATATGCAGATCAGGAAGCGACAGTTAGAACTGGACATGGAACAACAGACTGGTTCCAAATAGGAAAAGGAGTACGTCAAGGCGGTATATTGTCACCCTGCTTATTTAACTTCTATGCAGAGGACATCATGAGAAACGCTGGACTGGAAGAAGCACAAGCTGGAATCAAGATTGCCAGGAGATATATCAAAAACCTCAGATATGCAGATGACACCACCCTTATGGCAGAAAGTGAAGAGGAATTAAAAAACCTCTTGATGAAAGTGAAAGTGGAGAATGGAAAAGTTGGCTTAAAGCTCAACATTCAGAAAACGAAGATCATGGCATCTGGTCCCATCATTTCATGGGAAATAGATGGGGAAACAGTGGAAACAGTGTCAGACTTTATTTTGGGGGGCTCCAAAATCACTGCAGATGTTGACTGCAGCCATGAAATTAAAAGACGCTTACTCCTTGGAAGAAAAGTTATGACCAACCTAAATAGCATATTGAAAAGCAGAGACATTACTTTGCCAACAAAGGTCTGTCTAGTCAAGGCTATTGTTTTTCCAGTGGTCATGTATGGATGTGAGAGTTGGACTGTGAAGAAAGCTGAGCACAGAAGAATTGATGGTTTTGAACTGTGGTGTTGGAGAAGACTCTTGAGAGTCCCTTGGACTGCAAGGAGATCCAACCAGTCCATTCTGAAGGAGATCAGCTCTGGGATTTCTTTGGAAGAAATGATGCTAAAGCTGAAACTCCAGTACTTTGGCCACCTCATGCGAAGAGTTGACTCATTGGAAAAGACTCTAATGCTTGGAGGGATTGGGGGCAGCAGGAGAAGGGGACGGCACAGGATGAGATGGCTGGATGGCATCACTGACTCAATGGACATGATTCTGAGTGAACTCCAGGAGTTGGTGATGGACAGGGATGCCTGGCGTGCTGCGATTCATGGGGTTGCAACAGTCGGACATGACTGAGCGTCTGAACTGAATTGAACTGAACTGGGGCCATCAAGAAAGCAAGCACTGTGTCTAGGAAGGAAAACGAGGAATAACATTTATTGAGCACCTACCATATGTTCAGCACTGAAAGATATGCTAGAAAAATAGAGACACACGAGGCCAGTCCTGGTACTTTTTGCTTTAATTTTCACTGTATCAGACTCATGAGGTCCATAATGATTCATTATGGACATATATCATAGGCACATATATCATAGGCCAGAGGGTGTTTGCAAGTATGAACTACATTCTCAGCCTTGGGCAGTTACAGGACTGGGAAAGTGAGATAAATTTACATACAAGTTGGGTGGAGTCAACGGGATACTTGTAAAACGATTTAAAAGTTTAGCTAGCTCGGGACTTCCGAGGTGGCCCAGTGGTTAGGACTCTGGACTCCAGGGGACCTGCGTTCAATCCCTGGTCATGGAACTACATCCCACATGGGGCAACTAAGAACTGGTGCAGCCAAATAAATAAAAAAGTTTAGCTGGCTCAAAGATGTGTTTGTGCCATCTATAAGAATTAGGTTCAAAATTCTTGACATGAACTCAGGACCAAGTCTGGGCTCTTCTTTTAAGAAAACTGCCTCAGTTGGGATAAAGTCAAAACATAATGGGAGGGGACTTCCCTGGTGGTCCAGTGGTTAAAAATATGCCTGCTAATGCAGGGGACATGAATTCAGTCCCTGGTCTGGGAACTAAGATCTCACATGCCACAGAGCACTAAGACCATGCACCACAACTTCTGAACCCACGCTCTAACTACTGAAACCCCCATGCCCTAGAATTTGTGCTCCTCACAAAGAAAAGCCACTACAAGGAAAAGTCGGCACACTGCAACTAGAGAGTAGCCCCCACTTGCTACTGGAGAAAGCCCATGCCCACACAGCAATGGAGACCCTGTGCACTGAATAAGCAAGTTTTTTAAAAAACACAATGGAAAGGCATTGAGAAGGGAGGGACATGATCAGATCCATGCTTTAAAAAGAATACTCTGGTTACAATTAGGTGTCATCTCACAGTGGTCAGAAAGGCAATCTTGAAAAAGTCTACAAATAACATGCTGGAGAGGGTGTGGAGAAAAAGGAACCCTCCTACATTGTTGGTGGGCATGTAACTTGGTACAGTCACTATGGAGAACTGTATGGATATTTCTTAAAAAACTAAAAATAGAGTTACCATATGATCCAGCAACCCCACTCCTGGGCACATATCTGGAGAAAATCGTAATTTGAAATGATAACATTTACTCCAGTGTTTGTAGCAGCACCATTTACAACAGCCAAGACATGGAAGCAACCTAATGTCCAATGACAGATAAATAAATAAAGACGTGGTATATATACACAAGGGAATATTACTCAGTCATAAATCGAATGAAATGATGCCATTTGCAGCAACATGGACAGACCTAGAGATTACCATATTAAGTGAAGTAAGTCAAAGTCAACTATCATATGATCTCACTTATCATATGATCTCACTTATATGTGGAATCTAAAAATAATTTTACAAATGAACTTATTTATTAAAAAAACTAGACTCACAAACATAGAGAACAAATGTGGTTAACAAAGGGGAAAGTTGAGGCGAGGGTTAAGGACACATTTAAAGTTTGGGTTTGACAGATACACAGTACCATATATAAAACAGATAAACAATAAGGATCTACTATATGGCACAGAATCTTATACTAACCTATAATGGAAAAGAATATGAACAAGAATTTATTATATATATATATTTTTTTAAATATTGCATATATGTCATTGCATGAAGCTAAGTGGAAACAGTATCAGACTTTATTTTGGGGGGCTCCAAAATCCCTGCAGATGGTGACTGCAGCCATGAAATCAAAAGATGCTTACTCCTTGGAAGGAACGTTATGACCAAACTAGATAGCATATTGAAAACCAGAGATATTACTTTGCCAACAAAGGTCCATCTAGTCAAGGTGATGGTTTTTCCAGTGGTCATGTATGGATGTGAGAGTTGGACTGTGAAGAAGGCTGAGTGCCGAAGAATTGATGCTTTTGAACTGTGGTTTGGAGAAGACTCTTGAGAGTCCCTTGGACTGCAAGAAGATCCAACCAGTCCATTCTAAGGGAGATCAGCCCTGGGTGTTTTTTGGAAGGAATGATAGTAAAGCTGAAGCTCCAGTACTTTGGCCACCTCATGCGAAGAGTTGACTCATTGGAAAAGACTCTGATGCTGGGAGGGATTGGGGGAAGGAGGAAAAGGGGACGAAAGAGGATGAGATGGCTGGATGGCATCACCTACTCGATGGACATGAGTTTGAGTGAACTACAGGAGTTGGTGATGGACAGGGAGGCCTAGTGTGGTGCAATTCATGGGGTCACAAATAGTATGACACGACTGGGCGATTGAACTGAACTGAACTGAACACAACATTGTAAATCAACTATACTTCAACTGAAAAGAAAAAAAGTACTTTGGTTGCTGTATGGACAATGGAGGGGAATGCTGCAAGATGGGAGCAAGCATGCCTACACAGTGGTATGCAGCTGCTGGTTTGCTCTGGTTCAAGAAAGTGGACTGTGTTCATAATTTTCCCAAAGCCACATGTAGTGGCATCAGGTTGCTAGGCTGAAGAAAGCCATGGTGTGAATATTTACACCAAATATTCCTGCAAATACTACAAATCAGGACTTCCCTACCTGTCAGCCCTCCAGAGCCAGTTTACCAGGACTGGAGAGGCTAGAAAGCTTCTACAAGGGATTAGGCAAGAGAGGCAGTGTGATCCAGAGTGGTGACAGTGGAGGTGAAGGGAAGTGGATGGATTTGGAAAGCTATTTGCAGATGGAATCAGCAGGAGGTGCTGACAGGGTGGATATGGAATGGGCTGGTCAAGGTGAGGTGACAGAGTGTTGTAGGGAGAAGCCAATTCTGACTCCATGTTGGAACTATTTCTTTGATTTGCTTTTTATTGCTTTTGTTATTACAATAATATATAATAGCCTGCCTCAGAGAACCCTGCCCCTCTGCCTGACTGTTAAACTAAAGTGCCTTTGTTTAGCTCACAGGAAGATAATCTGACCCTGCCCACCTGTTACAAAGAAGAGATTAACACACCCCTTCCAAAGGCTGGCCCTTCCGAGAGATGTTCAGCAAGTCTGAACACCCCTTTTTACTTTACCTGCTCACTGCCTCTCCCTCTCTATTCTGCTTTCTGACTTTTTTCCTTATTGCTTTTCTCCCTCTGGCTCTATGAAAGAACCTGGCATCCAGAACCCACAAGATGGTTAGCTTGAGACATTAGTCTACCATCTTCTCCATCAGCAGGCTTTCCACATAAAGTCCATTCCTTGCCTCAGCACTTAATATCTTGGATTCATCGACCTCTCATGCAGCAAACAGAGCAAGTCTGAAGTCATTGACAAGAGAAGAATATCTCCCAGGTTTTAATGAGTAGGAAAGTGTAAGTATCAAAGACAATGTTCTGAGTGTGGCTTTGAGACAGAGAATGTCTTGGACTCAGACAATGAGGTGATTTAGAATTACACACTCTACAGTTTTCAGTCACTTGTGACCTGACTCTAGTGCACCCTCCCAACTCACCTGGCGCATTCTCTTTCTGCCTCCCTGCCCTAGACTCCAGTCCTGCCAGCCACCTCTCAGTTCTTCATTTAGAAAATTTACTTAGCCTCTGGGCCTTCCTACATTCTGCTCTCTCAGCCCACAATGTTCTTATCACAGCTCTCTGCATGGCTGGCGTGTTTCTCCCTCAGGTCCCTGCTAACAGAGGACACCTCCCTCCAACCATATCTTCTCTGTTAGTTTCCCTCTTGGCACTTGTCACAAGTTGTAATCATATACTTGTTGTCTACTTGCTTGTGTTCTGTTTCCCTCATTGGACTGTAAGTCTTCTTTAAAGCTTTTCAGGAATATTTTGGAGAAATTTCATTTCATTATCCTTCTGGTAAGCTGTGGAATTTCTTCAAAAATACTGAATTAATTATTTCCTGCATTATCAGCTCACAGCCTATACCACAAGCTAAGGTTTTTTATATAGACGGGACTAAAAACGCTAAAGCTTCATTCTGGTCTCTTAAGGAATATAAAGTCTTTTCTACTAAATTTCATTCTGCTCAACAAAATGAATTATATGCTCTTATTCAAGTTATTTGCCTACATCCTTACCCCATTAATATAGTCTCTGACTTTACATATTCAATTTTTGTATTAAAAAATATAGAAACCTCCACCATAAACTCCAATCAACCTATTATTCAGCAACTCTTTTTTGAAGTACAATCTGTTGTTAGAAACTGCAATTCTCTCATTTATTTTACACATATTCGACCACATTCTTGCCTTCCCAGCCCCATGACTCATGGTAATGAGCAGGCTGATACACTGATTTCCTTTGCTACTCCAGAGGAACAGCATGCTCTGTTGCATAACACTGCTGGCTCCCTACACCAGCTATAGAAAATCCCATACAGCCAGGCTAAAGAAATTATTAGTAATTGCTCTACTTGTAGGCGCCTACATCTTCAACCCATCACACTAGGTATTAATCCTCACGCTTTGCAACCTAATGAACTATAGCAAATGGATGTAACTCATTGCCATGAACTTTCTCCATTTTCTTTCTTGCATGTCCATATTGACACTAATTCTTCTTTTATTTCGGCCACACCTCTTCGTGGTGAGGCTACACAACACCTTATAACTCACTTATTAGCTGTACATTTTGCTGTAATGGGAACTCCTAGTTCTATAAAAACAGACAATGGCCCTACCTATATTTCAAGACACTTTCAACAATTTTTACAATCTTTTTCTATTAACCATATTACAGGTATTCCTTATAATCCACAGGCACAAGGCATAGTCGAACAGGCACATCACACACTAAAGTTGCAAATAAAAAATTTTTAAAGGGGGAATACACAGGAACACTACTGTCTTCCTTATCTAAAGCAGACTTTACTAGACTCCAACATAAGATATTTTCTAAACCTATAACTATTGTTAATACAGCTTTATTTGTTTTAAATTTTTTAATCTTACCACTGGGAGATAGCTTAACAAGAGCAGAAAAGCATTTTGAGGAATTGAAGGACACTTCTCTTCCTCTGCCCATTTGGTACCAAGACTGGTTAAGGAAACAATGGAAATCTGGGAAACTAATCTTACAGGAAAAGGGGTATGCTTGTGTTTCCCAGATGGATCCAACAAACTCACATGGCTTCCTCTTCAGAAGATTCGACCCAAGGGGGCCCCCGGCCTTCAAACTAGAGACCAAACAACGAAAACCCCAGGAAGAAGAAATTCCAATACGGGCCATGGCGTCTCTAAAGACCTCCAGGAAGCACCGCCCTCAGCGACATCAACCTTATGATCTCCCCACTTGGAGACAAATAAAAACCCTTACTAATCAAGCTGAAAATTTGGTCTCTCAACAGGAAATACCTCGGAGTCCTGAATACATTCTCCTGGCAATGCTGTCTGCTTGCCTGTGCCTCCCCAATTCGAGCTCTAACTAATCATACTTACTGGGCTTACATATCCAACACCCCTCTACTACAGGTGGTCGAATGGACGGAGAGAAGACCAATCGTTTCAACCAATGACTCTATACATATGCCTTCTCCCTGGAGCATTAAAGGGCCCTCACATCCTGAAGAAGAAGGAAAACTAATTAATATTTCTCTAGGTTATGAAGTCCTTCCTTTGTGCATGGGCCCAGCAGAATTTATGCATAAACGTTAGCCGACAAACTTGGGCTTTCGCCCTGCCTCCCAAAAAGGACTTTCAGACGTTGATTGGATTATTTACTGCCCTTTCTTTGTCTGTGAACCATGTTTATACTACTGAGACTTTAGGGAAAGAATTAGGGAGAGAACAAAGAACATTATGCAAAGGGTTTACTTATAAGAACTTTACATATACTCCTGTTTGTTGGGATAAATGTCAAGCCAAATCAGGAAAATTAATGTTTGTGACTAATCATACAATTGTTGACTGGGGACCCCGTGGTATGTGGTTATCTAACTGCTCAGATGATATTAACAGCATTGTGTGTGTGACTATGCTACTCAAGCGACACGGGAGGTCACTGACACTAGGATGGAGCATTACCATGTCAAAGGACTTCTTGGGTGGCTTGAGGGTGGATTAGCCCCAACTTGTCCTAGGTTGTCTTCAATAAACAGAGTGGGCCTGAACAATGAGACATTTGGAAACTTGCTGCGAGCACCAAAATACTTGGGACTTGGACTGGACTTTTCACAGGGACCAGTCGTAGTCATAGTTACTATTTCATTAGCTATAATCAACCGTATTTTATACAGGCCTGTGTCCCATTTCATTTTGTTATAGACATAGGAAAATTACAATTTAATAAGACTTTATGTTCTGTAACTTGTATTAATGGCAAACTATATACTTGTCTTAACTCTTCTATTTCTTTAAGAAATGATTCCCTTTTGATTCTTCAATCTCAACGTAATTTGTGGTTACCAATAAATCTCCAACAACCCTTGGAAGAAGGTCCCATGGCTGGACTTGCTTCCAGGTTACTTTTTAAACTGCTCCAATGATCTAAACAATTCGTTGGATGGCTGATTCTTGGCATTTTGGGTTAATAGCTATTTGTACCACTGCTGCTGTCGCTGGTGCTGCTTTACATACCTCGATTCAAACACATAATTTTATCCAAAATTGGACTGAAGATGCTCATGATATGTGGGCTACTCAGGCTCAGGTAGATGAGGATATTCAAGACGAAATACAGGAACTAAAAACAGCCATCAAATGGGTTGGAGATCAATTAATAGATTTGCAAAAACAAGTGATACTAAAATGTGATTGGAATTCTACTGAATTTTGTGTTACTCTTGTTCATTTCAATCATAGTACCTACAACTGGGAACAAATCAAATTTCATTTACAAAACATACATGATAATGCCTCTATGAATGTACAGTTACTGCAAAAGGAAATCTTTGAAACCTTTTCTAAACATTTGCCCTCTTCCACTAATTTGGAAACTTTAGTTGAACAACTAGCTGATCAATTATCTGGGCTAGACCCACACGGATGGTTCCAAAGTATTACCCACACCATCGGGTCTGGAACTGTAACTTTGGTGATTGTCTTGGTAACTATATTTGTTGTTTATTACTGCCTTTCTATATGGTTGTTTAATACTAAACAAACTCAATTGGCCATGACCTTTTTTACAAATATAATAGGGGAATTGTAAGGAAGCACTTAACAGGAGGCTTCAACGTCAGGCCCATGAATCAAGGCAAATTGGAAGTGGTCAAACAAAAGATGGCAAGAGTGAACGTCGACATTCTAGGAATCAGCGAACTAAAATGGACTGGAATGGGTGAATCTAACTCAGATGACCATTACATCTACTACTGCGGGCAGCAATCCCTCAGAAGAAATGCAGTAGCCATCATGGTCAACAAAAGAGTCTGAAATGCAGTACTTAGATGCAATCTCAAAAACGACAGAATGAACTCTGTTCGTCTCCAAGGCAAACCATTCAATATCACGGTAATCCAAATCTATGCCCCAACCAGTAACGCTGAAGAAGCTGAAGTTGAACGGTTCTATGAAGACCTACAAGACCTTTTAGAACTAACACCTAAAAAAGATGTCCTTTTCATTATAGGGAACTGGAATGCAAAAGTAGGAAGTCAAGAAACATCTGGAGTAATGGGAAATTTGGCCTTGGAATGTGGAATGAAGCAGGGCAAAGACTAATAAGAGTTTTGCCAAAAAAATGCACTGGTCATAGCAAACACCCTCTTCCAACAACATAAGAGAAGACTCTACACATGGATATCACCAGATGGTCAACACCGAAATCAGATTGATTATATTCTTTGCAGCCAAAGATGGAGAAGCTCTATACAGTCAACAAAAACAAAACCGGGAGCTGACTGTGGCTCAGATCATGAACTCCTTATTACCAAATTCAGACTCAAATTGAAGAAAGTAGGGAAAACCGCTAGACCATTCAGGTATGACCTAAATCAAATCCCTTATGATTATACAGTGGAAGTGAGAAATAGATTTAAGGGCCTAGATCTGATAGATAGAGTGCCTGATGAACTATGGAATGAGGTTCGTGACATTGTACAGGAGACAGAGATCAAGACCATCCCCATGGAAAAGAAATGCAAAAAAGCAAAGTGGCTGTCTGTGGAAGCCTTACAAATACCTGTGAAAAGAAGAGAGGTGAAAAGCAAAGAAAAAAGGAAAGATGTAAGCATCTGAATGCAGAGTTCCAAAGAACAGCAAGAATACATAAGAAAGCCTTCTTCAGCGATCAATGCAAAGAAATAGAGGAAAACAACAGAATGGGAAAGACTAGAGATCTCTTTAAGAAAATTAGAGATACCAAGGGAACATTTCATGCAAAGATGGGCTCGATAAAGGACAGAAATGGTATGGACCTATCAGAAGCAGAAGATATTAAGAAGAGGTGGCAAGAATACACAGAACTGTACAAAAAAAATCTTCACGACCCAGATAATCACGATGGTGTGATCACTTATCTAGAGCCAGACATCCTGAAACGTGAAGTCAAGTGCGCCTTAGAAAGCATCACTACGTACAAAGCTAGTGGAGGTGATGGAATTACAGTTGAGTTATTTCAAATCCTGAAAGATGATGCTCTGAAAGTGCTGCACTCAATATGCCAGCAAATTTAGAAAACTCAGCATTGGCCACAGGACGGGAAAAGGTCAGTTTTCATTCCCAAAGGAAGCCAATGCCAAAGAATGCTCAAACTACCACACAATTGCACTCATCTCACATGCTAGTAAAGTAATGCTCAAAATTCTCCAAGCCAGGCTTCAGTAATATGTGAACCATGAACTCCCTGATGTTCAAGCTGGTTTTAGAAAAGGCAGAGGAACCAGAGATCAGATTGCCAACATCTGCTGGATCATGGAAAAAGCAAGAGAGTTCCAGAAAAACATCTATTTCTGCTTTATTGACTATGCCAATGCCTTTGACTGTGTGGATCACAATAAACTGTGGAAAATACTGAGAGAGATGGGAATACCAGATCACCTGACCTGCCTCCTGAGAAATCTGTATGCAGGTCAGGAAGCAACAGTTAGAACTAGACATGGAACAACAGACTGGTTCCAAATAGGAAAAGGAGTACATCAAGGCTGTATATTGTCACCCTGCTTATTTAACTTATATGCAGAGTACATCATAAGAAATGCTGGACTGAAAGAAACACAAGCTGGAATCAAGATTGCTGGGAGAAATATCAAGAACCTCAGATACGCAGATGATACCACCCTTATAGCAAAAAAGTGAAGAGGAACTAAAAGGCCTCTTGATAAAAGTGAAAGAGGAGAGTGAAAAAGTTGGCTTAAGCTCAACATTCAGAAAATGAGGATCATGGCATCCAGTCCCATCATTTCATGGGAAATAGATGGGGAAACAGTGGAAACAGTGTCAGACTTTATTTTTTTGGGCTCCAAAATCACTGCAGATGGTGACTGCAGCCATGAAATTAAAAGATGCTTACTCCTTGGAAGAAAAGTTATGACCAACCTAGATAGCATATTCAAAAGCAGAGACATTACTTTGCCAACTAAGGTCCATCTAGTCAAGGCGATGGTTTTTCCAGTGGTCATGTATGGATGTGAGAGATGGACTGTGAAGAAGGCTGAGTGCCGAAGAATTGATGCTTTTGAACTGTGGGGTTGGAGAAGACTCTTGAGAGTCCCTTGGACTGCAAGGAGATCCAACCGGTCCATTCTGAAGGAGATCAGCCCTGGCATTTCTTTGGAAGGAAAGATGCTAAAGCTGAAACTCCAGTACTTTGGCCACGTCATGCAAAGAGTTGACTCATTGGAAAAGACTCTGATGCTGAGAGGATTGGGGGCAGGAGGAGAAGGGGGTGACAGAGGATGAGATGGCTGGATGGCATCACTGACTTGATGGATGTGAGTCTGAGTGAACTCCAGGAGTTGGTATTAGACAGGGAGGCCTGGAGTGCTGCAATTAATGGGGTCGCAAAGAGTCAGACACGACTCAGCGACTGAACTGAACTGAACTCCTGTGTGCTATTTTGGATCTGTCATGAATCCTCTGTTCCTTATTAATTCGTGAATATTCAGGAATTAAGAGGAGTGGCAAACAGCTCCTGGGGCTGAGGAATGCATTTATTTAATTTGTTAGTCTTTCCATACAATGATAAGTAACTATTTACGACCCTCTTGCTTTTTATGAACTATATGATAAAAGTGATTATTTACAACCCTCTCTCTTTGATATGGATTGCCTTATGTTTCCTTGATAATTTGTAAGTCTGGACTTTTGATCTTTATCTTTGCTGAACAAAGCTACCTTGTAAGACCATATATATACCCACACTATGTTGAATAAAACATCCTTGTTCCATACGAGCTTGGGTCCCCGTGTCTTTCTTTCTTTTTCTCTCTCTTTCTTTCTCTCTCTCTCAGGCTAATTCTTTGGAGCACAGAAGCTCGCTGAGCTCACTTTCTTGCCCGGGCTGGCAAGACCCTCAGGAGAGAGTGCCCTGTGCCTATGAGAAGCAGTGCAAGCCCCATGTCAAGGGCTTTATTGGTTTTCTGCATAAACCAAGGAATATCAGCCTCTTTCTCTCTCTCTTTTATTTTCTTATCCTCGACTCTGGACCACAAGGTTCCAGTCCATTAAAGGACCTCAACAAGTGAGTTTTTTCTATCCCTTTCCTAAGAACAAAGAAGATAAAGAGAAGACTAAGCAAGTATAAGCTTTCTTAGACCCGTAAGCATTTTGTTCCTCATCACCAACTTCTGATCAAGAACCCTTATCTTATATAAGCCCCTAGGTGTTTATTGGAAGGGCTGATGTTGAAGCTGAAATTCCAGTACTTTGGCCACCTGATGCAAAGAGCTGACTCATTTGAAAAGACCCTGATGCTGGGAAAGCTTGGGGACAGGAGGAGAAGGGGATGGCAGAGGATGAGATCGTTGGATGGCATCACCGACTCAATGGCCATGAGTTTGGGTGAACTGTGGCAGTTGGTGATGGACACGGAGGTCTGGCGTGCTGTGGTTCATGGGGTCGCAAAGAGTCAGACACGACTGAGCGACTGAACTGAACTGAGGTTCCTCAAGGTGGCGGGGTGGTGGGGGGGCAGGCACAAGTTTTGAGGCAGGAGCCTACTATGTTCCCCTCTCTGTTGGCTGAGAATTAAAGCCACCTTTCTATTTCCTCCAAACTCTGTCTCCATGTTTTTCATTCAGCTTCATTGGGCAGAGAAAGACAGGATTTTAGCCAGCAACACACCGACTATGTGACAGATAAATGGGGGTACAGGGGAAATATAAAGCACAATCTTTGATCTAACAGAGTTAAAAACTTGCAAAACAATTTGAGACTGCTCCCACCATCAATCATTAACGCCTGCTAAGCGGATGGACAGCAAAAACTTGAGAGACAGAGGAGCATGCGTAGGCTGAGAGCCAGGAAAAGCTGTTGCAGAAGGTAACTTTGAGTTCTGCAGACCAGTCCTGACACCCCACCAGTGAAGAGGAGAGGACTTGCGTTCAGTGCGTCCCTGCTGAGCTCATCTCCTTGACTTTAACTGATGAAGACATTTCAGAATAAAGACCTTCTTTTCTAAGCACCTTTTTTATCGATAGCACGTCAGAAACGTGCTATACATGCAAATATCTGAGATTGTTACAGCCTGCAGGACTCTTCTCACTCCAATTACTCCCTGTTCAGGCTTGCATCATCTTGTTTTTCTTTTTCCGGCTCTACCATTTTCCACCTACAGCATTCAATTCCTATTGACTCAGCACCAGATAATGCTTTTCTTCTCTGGAACCCTCTACTGTCTCCATAGTGAGACTCTGCCATTGCTGATCACAGCTGCCTTCCTTTTGATTGATCAACTACCTGCAGCACATGCAAACAGGGATACCAGCGGCCTCCACCGACCCCATCTCCTCAAGACGGGATTCCATGCCACCCCATGCCTCATTCTCACAACCTCAGTGGCAGTTAGTGGCCACGATCCCATTATCTTTTGCAGAAATTGAGAAGGAGCCTCAGAAGAAAAGAGATGCACCCCATGCGTCATATGTGATGAGAAATTAAGGGCCACCAGTTATCACTTCAGGAGAAAGTCAGTGACCCTGAGACACAGGCTAAGTCTGCCAGAAAAGCCACTGAATGATTCTACAGACTTGCTTGTGATCAAGAGGCAAGTATGACCCTTACCCTACCACCACCATCAAACACACAACTTGTAAATAATCAGTCAAACGTACACTCCTCCAGGGTGGGAAACCCAGTTCTATACATTCTTAATTCCACCTGCTTGACAGTGCTGCTCGTCCATGCTAGAGGAGACAGTGTTGTCTGGCAGCAGAAGCTTCAATCAGAATCTAATTTTCATCCTTGTAGGTACCTGAGTCTCATTCACTTTCTCATTCAAGTAAGAAACAAGCATTTCGTTCAAAGCCATTAATGAAACAATAAGCCAGTGAAGCCTCCTTTGAAATATCTCTTCTCATTTATATTTGTTTGCACTGTATATTCTTCATACCAAGTCCTAAATAGACCAAAAACAGGGGTTTTTTAGGATTTTTTTAAAAATAAACATTGTTTTCAGGTATAATCTATAGATACTGTGAGATGAGGCGTTTCAAATTTCTCTTAAAATAATACAATCTGTCACGTTTAAAACCCCTCAAACCAAAATGCAGGCTATATTTATATAATGTAACATAAATTACTAAAATCTTAAATTCTAAATAATTTTGCTACAAAGTGAAGACATTCAAAATTCTGTGAGAAAATACCTTCATTGTCAAAAATAAACAATATAATGGAAAATAAGAATAAAAGCTCCCCAAAAAAGAATAAAATTCCTCAGCAGATGAATGGGTAAAGATGTGATATATATATGTATGTGCATATATATATATATATATATATATATCCACACACACAATGGAAAATTACTCAGCCATAAGAAAAAAATGAGAAGTTAGAGTTTCTTTGATCATAACTACCCTGGTGATGTGCATATATTTATATACATATATATATATATATATATATATATATATATATATACACAATGGAAAATTACTCAGCCATAAGAAAAAAATGAGAAGTTAGAGTTTCTTTGAGCACTAACTATCCTGGTGATTCAGAGATAAAGGATCCACCTGCCAATGCAGGAGACACAGGTTTGATCCCTGGGCTGAGCACATCCCCTGGAGAAGAAAATGGCAACTCACTCCAATATTCTTGCCTGGAAAATCCCATGGACAGATGAGTCTGGTAAGCTACAGTCCATGGGGTCACAAGAGTTGGACAAGACATGATGACTAAACAACAAAACAACAATAAATGCTGCATTTTCCTTCACCATAAAAAAAATAAAAATGAAATTTTGCCATTTGCAACAACATGGATGAACCTCAGAAGGACTTATGCTTTAAGAAGTAAGTCAAACAGAAAGACAAATTTCATATGATAAAACTTACATGTGGAATCTAAAAAGTAAAACACATTGCATGAATATAAGAAAACAGAAACAGATTCATAGACACAGAGAACAAAATATTGGTTATCAGTGGGGAGAGGGAAGAAGGGAGAGGCAAGATAAGGGTAGAGGATTAAGAGCTACAAAGTACTATGTATAAAATAAATAAGGTACAATGGTACAGGACAGGGAATATAACCAATATCTTATAGTAAGTTTAAATGGACTATAATATATAAAATGTTGAATCCTAAAACTAATGTTGTACACCTGAAACCAATACAAAATTGTAAATCAACTATACTTCAATTAAAAAAAAACAACACTGAAAGCTACTTCTATTGTTGCTCACCCCTGCAGTGCTACGCAGAGTAGAGTAACACATCTCCTGTCTCTTTGTTTAAGTGAAAGCAGAACAGATTAACTCTAACACCACCAGCAGGATCCTCATCCTTTATCTCACCATCTACCTTTTCTCCTACCTGCCCTTTACATATTTTCCTCTCTGCACATTTTTTTCTCATCTTTTCCCTCTTTTTTCTTCCATTTTCTTCTCCCTTCTCTTTCCCCCATTCTCTAACTCACTCTTTCCCTGCCCTCCCTTGCACCTCCCATTCCTTGCCATTCAAAGGCTATGAAGTGAAGTCCAAACACAAATTGTTATTGTTTGCTTTCATTTTTAAAGTGGGTGTTTTGAATATTTTCCATTTTTAACTCTAAAATAAACATTTACTTTTTCCATGGATGGGTGTTTGTGCCTACAGGTGTTCACAGTGTTCCCCATGAGGATCAGTGGACCTTGAAAGAGAAAAAAGATATATGCTCTAGAGTTATAATACATTGGGACAAGCCCTTTCAAATCTGTTTGAACGCGGTTATCGCTTCTGGATGCACAGACACTTGCAGATAAAGTCCTGAGGAGGGGGCTGACGCGTTCTTACCAGGTTCACATGAAGCATCCCCCAAAGGATGGCTGGAGTTTTCAATTGCTCTGGCAAACTGAGGAATGAGAAATCATGTCATGCTAGTAATATTTAACTTGGCCAGGGGTAAAATCTGAGTTGTAGCACTTGCTGATTACTATGGTGTAAATGTTCCCATCATGACCAATTTCAAGCTACTACCATGGCATCACTGAACACGGAGTTGAGAGTCAATGCGCAGTAGGCCCACTGTTAAATAGTATTTCTACCATGCAGACACACTAGATGTAAATAACCTCAAGGACAGATAATACTAAATTTCGCTAAAATAATTAGGAAGTTATGGGTTTTCAGTATTTTTACCTTTGTTCACAGTACAACTTATTTCAGTTTAAGAATACAGAATTTATTTTTTAATAATGGCTATACTAGACAACTAGCTTGCAAAATTTCTGAAAATGTAACATTCTGTTCTCATAAACTGGTACAAGCCAGCTCCCACACACCTCCTTGAGGAAAGTTACCTCCTCTTATCCAGTTATATAAGAAAAGCTGGCTGCTCAGATCAAATGGGATTTTGAAAGCTGCAGTAATACTAGAATAGAAGAAGGTCTCTTTACAAATAATGAAGGAAAACTAGCACTCAAGTAAGTTATCAATGTTGTTGGCATTTGTGTAGAAAGACTGCACTTCGTCAACAGAAAAAATCTTCTTGGTGCCTCTGATGCACCAAACACAGCCATTTGCCACCAGCTCAGCCTCCCACAATCATCACTTTCATCAAGGTCTGCCACACTGTGCCTTTCCACCTCATCTCCAATAACTTCTCCTTTGCCCAAACCGACTTATTTTTCTCCAAACATGTGTCTCCTTAGCTCCACTTGGTCTGTCTGGCTGTATTTCCCTGCTGAGAAGCCCTTTGACTTCACATTTCAGGAACTAGCTTGGATGCCACCTCCAGCTTTTCAACCTCAGGATCAGGGGGCTCCCACAGCTCTGGTTAAATGCATGTACCTTAATCTGCACTCTGTCTGTATGTACTCACAACTAATTTAGAAAAGTTAGCAGTGGCCATAGGACTAGAAAAGGTCAGTTTTCATTTCAGTTTCAAAGAAAGCAAAACCAAAGAATGTTCAAACTACTGTACAATTGTCTTCATTTCACATGCTAGCAAGGCAATGCTCAAAATCCTTCAAGCGAGGCTTCAACAGTATATGAATCAAGAAATTCCAGATGTACAAACTGGATTTAGAAAAGTCAGAGGAACCAGAGATCAAATTGCCAACATCTGTTGGATCATAGAAGAAGAGCAAAGAAATTCCAGAAAAACACCTATTTCTGCTTCATTGACTACACTAAAGCCTTTAACTGTGTAGATCACAAAAAACTGTGGAAAATTCTTAAAGAGAAGGGAATACCCGACCACATTACAGGTCTCCTAAGAAACTTCTATGCAGGTCAAGAAGCAACAGTAAGAACGAGATATGTAACAATGGACTGGTTCAAAATTTGGAAGGGAGTATGTCAAGGCTGTATATTGTCACCATGCTTGTATGAGTACATCATGTAAAATGCAAGGATGAGGCAAAGCTGAAATCAGCATTGCCACAAGAAATAACAACAACCTCAGATATGCAGATGATATCACTTTAATGCAGATGAATCACTTTTAAGAGGATCTTAAAAGCCTTTTGATGAGGGTGAAAGATGAGAGTGAAAAAGCTGGCTTAAAGCTCAACATTCAAAAGCCGAGGATCATGACATCGGTTCCCATCACTTCACAGCAAATAGAGGGGGAAAAAAGTGAAAACAGCAACAAATTTTATTTTCTTGAGCTCCAAAATCACTGCAGACAGTGACTGTAGCCATGAAATTAAAAGATGGGAATATAGATAAATGAAATAGAATTGAGAGTCTGGAAATAAATCCTTATATTTATGGTCAGTGGGTTAACAAAGTTACAAAACAGTTCAACAGAGAAATTATGCTATTTTTGACAAATGATGATGGAGCATTTGGACATTTAGAAGCTAATAATATATGTATTATACATATATATATATATACCTATATATACATATGTAAGAAAGACAGACCATGACCATTACCCCCTATCTTATACAAAATCAACTCACAGACCTAAATGAAAAATCTAAAACTAATAAAATTTTAGGGACAAAAAGTAGCTTGCAGTCTCAGTAGAACAAAAAATTCTCTATGTCCAGTGACAATGTTAACTAGATTTTTTGTGGTGACTAGATTTAATGTTATGTGTCAATTATACCTCAGCACACAAAACAAGAAAGCAACACGTAGCTAGCTTGCTCTTCTGTATTTAAGGAACCTTCCCCAATACACAAAAACCCTACAATTACCTCATCTGGAGCAGAAACCTCACAAAAGAGAGGATGACCATCCTCCTTAAAATCTACCCCAAACATCCCCTGTTTTCATTCGACTCATAATAAAGGTTACATTTCTGCAATGTCCTGGGGGCCTGGTAGTGGTAGCGCGTCTCTGGGTATAACTGGTGCTGAGTGCAGGTTCTCAGATTTGCCCCTTCTTCCAGAGAAGCACTACCTCCTCTTCAGAATAAGTATGGACCCAAATAGTCTATATATTATGCCTTCACTAAACACCTGCTATAAAATAGTCTGAGGTGGGACTTTCCTGGTGGTCCAGGGGATAAGACTCCAGGCTCCCAATGCAGGGGACTTGTGTTTGATCCCTGGTCAGGGACTAGTTCCCACATGCTGCAACTACGTCAAATAAAGACAAATAAGTAAAAAAAAGAAAAAGAAAAAGACTGCAGTATGTGTAGGTCCCATCTCTGGTCTTATTTATTTTCAGTGGTTATATAATCCTTTGACCCACAGTTTCTGGCTCAAACTAAGGACCCAAAGCTGAAGTGCAAAAACAAACTCCAGCTTCGAAGGGAAGGTAGAAAGGTTTGTTCTCACAGAATCTGTCCCCATGACCACTGAAATAACCAGCTCAGATTCTTAGTTTTTATTCATTGCAATCAGTAAATATCTATTAAGTAATCACAAGAGATTTATTGTGCAATTAAAGTTGATCATGTAGTATGCAACCATGAGAAGACACAAAGCCAGATTTCTACACAGTCCATTCTTGATGACGAGTAAGCATACACCTTTATGTTTTCACAGACTGTGTTTACAGAGCAATTCCAAACTCTCTTCACTGGGTGACATGCCTCTGTGTGACTAAAGTTTCTAGGCTCTATATGGGCAAGGTAGCTAGGCAGATAATCCCCTAAAACTCAAATTGTTTCTAAGGGAAATAGGGGTTATACTTATGCTGGAGGAGGATAAAGATAGACTTTGAAAGAGCAGGTGGTTAGAGGTTAGCATTCATCATCATGGAACTGATCTCAGTAACGTAAGGATCTCATTGCTTGTGTTATCCCAAGTCCCCAACTATCCCACCAGCAGGTATTGTTGGTGACAAGGTAAACCCTGAGAGCAAAGCCCATCACTGCTATAAGAACTACTTAAACGCTCATGATTTGAGTTGTTTCTTTAAGCAAAATACACACACACACACATATATACATTTTTTTGTCATACACTTGAATAATAATGAAAAGGGCAAAAGGGATGGGAAAGAAGAAATGTTTAGGGGAAAGAGAATGACAAAGGGATGAAAAAGTAGAGAAGAAATAAGGACGGAGAACATTACCCTATAAGTTCACTGAGGCCATATACCAATACCTTGTACAGTGCCTTGCATTTGGAGAGGGAAATGCTTATCCAATGAATGAATGAATGAACATTCATGAAAAATGAGAGAGAAACAAGATACATGAATATGTTAACTTATAAATAGGTTTAACTCTTTAAATATTAAGCACACGTGCCTTTATATAAAAAGATAACACCAGTGATATTCCTTCCAAGCTCCTCCAAGCAGAAATATGTACTTCCTATTGTTTATCCTCTGTTGGATATAAATCAGCCATATATCTTACCCACCTCCCTTTATCACCAGGATGTTGATCCCAGAATGCAAAAGAGCAACAGATGCCTATTAGGTCTGAACCCACAATTTGGTTTCCAGTGGAACTGTACTCTCAACTAACATGAGACGGAAATGAAGGCTGATTGCCTATTTATAAGAACTGACTTCACACCTAGCGCATATACAAAAAAAATAAACCAAAGGTATAAGATGAAATTCTGGGCTTCCAATCTACAAAAATTTCACAAAAGGTTTTATTGTTAATTGCAAAATAAGCCTATTTGCCCATAGAGACCCTTGGGAAACAGTGTCACTGACTGGATAAAATATGTAAATACTTTGCATATATAACCTTAATTGTCTGGCTTCCTGAAAAATGAAAGAATTTACTTCAGAGACATTTGAGATCAGTATCTATGGACTACATTCCTTCTCCTAGGAACACAGAGATCTTTTATTTCAACAACTACATCCAAGACATACGCCAAAGATAACACAGTGCCCAGAAAGCTCAGGAGAACCAATCTCAAACAGAAACTGCCTCTGTGAAATGCCCCATTTCTCCCACCCAATATTTACATGCCACCTAAGTATCACCCATGTGGTCTGAAAGCCATCAAAGAGACAATGCTGATAGGTCGAGAATTGAACAATAGTTACCACAGATATATTTAAGGAAAATTCTTCTATTCAATAGCCTGAAAAGTACCTCTCAAATTTAGTTTTCAAAATCTTGGTTTTAAAACACACTGGCTGAGAATCTGGAACCTACTATTTATTGAGGTTATTTGATCCATATTCACTCTACCGAGCAAATAGTGATTCCTGGAAGAAGAGGTGAATCTGGGAACCTGGACTCAGCACCAGTTATATGCAGAGACCTGCCCATTTCCAGGCCACTAGAACATGCTGAAATGTAACCCTATTTACGGGTCTAATGACAATAGGAGTCTTTGGGGTGGGTTTTTTAAAGCTTTTTAAAACGTCTTTATTGAATTTGTTGCTTCTTTTCTTACATTTTGCTTTTTTGGCCATGAGGCATGTGGGATCTTATCGCCCCAACTAGGGATCACAGCTGTACCTCCTGCATTGAAAGAAGTCTCAACCACTGTACCACCACGGAAATCCCTTGGCTAGGTTTTAAGGAGGATGGGCATCTTCTCTTTTGTAAGCTATCTGCTCCAGGTGAGGTAACTGTAGGGTTTTCGAGGAAGAAAAAGACTCCTCAGATACAAAGGTGCAGGCAAGGGAGACTAAGAGTGACTCAAGAGTCTCAAGTTTCAAGTTCAACCAGAACTCCTCATTTCAAGTTTTGGGACCTCATTCCTTCCTTATCAATGACCTACTTTCCCATGGAACACTTTGCAAGGCTGTGAACTAAACTGATGTAATTCTGCAGTCTGCACAATCAAATTTTGCATTTGATTTTCAATAATATCATGCCTGTGACTATAAGAAATAAAAGATCCTTTTAGGGTTGCTGTGGAAACTCTCTGGTTCTCAGGCCAAGAAATGAAGTTGTTTAAGTTGTTTAAGAGTTTAAGATCCTGAGATGTTCACTTTCTTTCTGTAAGCACTCCACTGTACTCAGTAATAGCCAATTTGCAGCAAGGTCCTTGCAGTGATCGCTGCTTCTGTAACAGGTGCAGCAGCCACTTGGGCCCCCAAAGCATATGTGTTTCATCACCATCAACTACATGTGGCTATTTGATTGTGATGCCACCGAGTGTCATGTATAAGTAGCATCACATTTCCCCTTGGCGAGGGGCTCAGACCAACCCAACCACAGAAACAATCTTCAAAAGAGTTTCTCCTCAGACTAATCCTAATACCAATTTCTATTTCAGTCAGGGTTCAGTTAAGATGCAGAAACTGCAGCAATTCAACCAGGGAAAGCATAATATAATGAATTATTCACTTGGTGAAAAGGTGGTTAGCTACTAAAAGAGTGTAAGAGAATTTTATGGGAATAGAAATGGCAACCACAGAATACAGCTATTATTCTCAGAGCTGAGGGAAGGATAAATAAGGAGGAAACTTCAAAATGTAGAGAAAAGCTGCTCCAGGCTAAGATTTGGGTCTCTAAGGAGATGGCTCAGCTACTACAGAAACACGTCACTCACCACTCGGATGAAGAGGAAACCTTCTAGACGACACTCACTAGCTGGAGCCATGGGAGCAATTCACCACCAGAAAGGATACTGCCAAGGCCAGCTGTGGCCTGATTCATTCACTGTCATGTGGAGAAAAAAATCAAGATGAGTCCTTCATTCTCCAGTTCGGAGAATCCCATCAGCACACCCTTCATCCCCAGTTGGTTAAACCCAACATCTGGCAGAGAAAAACTGTAGCTTGCAAGAGCACAGATCCAGGATCATACAGCAGGATGAGGAAAGGTAGATGTGGAGCTAAAGGAAAATGAATGCACAATTGGAACACCTGAACATAAACACTAGGAGGAAAGGTGGAAAGAGGTAAATAATTACAAGACATACTTAGAGGCAGAAGCGCTTGTACTTGATTTTGAGTCCTTTTGGAAGTGAGTAAGAGGAGGGCTCAGGATGACGTTCTCCTAAGAGAGAAGGGAGAAAACTAGGGATGTTCAGTCTTGTGTCAAATGAGTTTTGTTTGGTGGGGGAGGTAGGGAATTAAGAATTACATTTTGGGCATATTCCATATATCTATGACAGAGGTCAAGGCATCAAATGGCAGACAGCAATGCAAAGCTTGAGGCTGGCTGAATATAAATGGGCATCATCAGCAGGTAGATGCTATTTCAGGTCCCAGGACTAGATGACATCACTTACAGAGAAACTGTACTTGGATAAAAGGGCAACAAGTGTGCTCTGAGAAGCTCGAACACTTACAGAAATCAGAGAAGGGATGAGGCGCGAGTAAAGGAGACAGATTAGCCAGTGAGAAAGGAGGAAAAAAAATCAGGAGAAGCTGGGGTTATGGAGGCAGAGTAAGAAGTGTTTACCACCAAAGCAGTCAATTCTGTCAAATACCAATTCCACTGGATTTAACAAGATGAGTTTAAATGAACAGAGGAAAAGAGTTAGGAGCAGAGAAGTGAGTTGTAGCAAGAGGAAATGGTGGGTCTAGGTAGGACTTTTAAACTGAGCTGTCCAATATAGGAGCCTCTAGTCACAGGTAGTTCCTGAGCACCTGAAATGAGATGTGCTACAGGTATAAATAATGAACCAAGTTTTTAAAACTTAGTACAAAAAAAGTATTAAATATCTTGTTAATGATTTTTATATTAGTTGCATGTTAAAATGGTAAATTTTGTATATAATGTGTTAAATAAAATGTATTACAATTAGTTTTTCTTTTCACTTTTTGTGGTAGAATTTTTATTTTGTTTATATATTTTAATTTTTGGCTGTGCTGAGTCTTCATTGCCCCGTGTGGGCTTTCTCTAGTTATAGCGAGGGGGGAGGGGCTACTTTCTAGTTGTGGTGCTCAGGCTTCTCACTGCGGTGGCTTCTTGTGTTGTGGAGCACTGGCCCTAGGTCTGAGGGCTCAGTAGTTGTGGTGCACGGGCTTAGTCGTCCTGTGGCATGTGGGATCTTCCAGGATGAGGGATCAAACCCATGTCCCCTGCATTGGCAGGCGGATTCTTATCCACTGGACCCCCAGGAATATCCATCTTTTCACTTTTTTAAGGCAGCTATCATTAAAATTTTAAATACATACATGGCTGTATTAGGGCATGTTTGCATGCTAACAGAATGAGCAGGGGAGAAGCAGAGATTGATAAATGTAGAAAGAGAAAGCAGAAGAGGGAAGTCATACATAAGCTTTAAGAGATAAGGAGAAGTGGGGAAACAATCATAGATTGATGGACAGAGAGAAAGGCAGATGCACACATGCAAATATTTCTCATATCCTTTAAAAAGGAACTCTGTGCATGTGCACTCAGTCACATCTAACTCCTTGCGACCCCCTGGACTGTAGGCCACCAGGCTCCTCCATCCAGAGAATTCTCCAGGCAAGAATACTGGAGCGGGTTTCCATTTATTTCCTTCTCCAATAAACAGAGGCTATCCAATCTTCTTAAACAGCCATGAAGCATTAATAAACATTTACCAAGGTCTAGGCTGAACTCCTGGAGTTGGTGATGTACAGGGAGGCCTGGCTGATGCAATTCATGGGGTTGCAAAGAGTCGGACGTGACTGCGCAACTGAACTGAACGGAACTGAACTGAAGGCTGCAAATAAAATCTTAATATGCTTCAAAAGGTACAGTTCATATTGCAAGAAAATAAGAAATTCACAAGAAAAAGGCAGCAAACTCAATCTAACCTCATGAATCACACAAAACTGTTTCCTAGATAACTCTCGGGTTAAAGCAGAAGTCAAAACTAAAATACAGAATGTTTAAAAATTAAAAAAAAACAACACTACATTTCAAAATTCATCTGATCCCACCAAAGCCTTAATGGATGGAAACATTCAGAATTTTTAGTCATCTTCTTAGCATACTGAAGACAAACTAAATGACTTAAGCATTCAAATCAAGAAACTAATAAACGAACACACAGAAGGAATACAAAGAAGAACTAACAAAAAGATCTTAATGACCCAGATGACCACGATGGTGTGACCACTCACCTAGAACCAGAAATCCTGGAGTGCCACCTGAAGTCAAGTGCGCCTTAGGAAGCATCACCACGAACAAAGGTAGTGGAGCTGATGGAATTTCAGTGGAGCAATTTCGAATCCTAGAAGATGAAGCTGGTAAAGTGCTGCACTAAATATGTCAACAAATTTGAAAAACTCAGCAGTGGCCAAAGGACTAGAAAACGTCAGCTTTCATTCCAATCTCAAAGATAGGTGATGCCAAAGAATGTTCAAACTACTGCACAATTGCACTCATCTCACACGCTAACAAAGTAATGCTCAAAATTCTCCAAACTCGGCTTCAACAGTACATGAACTGAGAACTTCTAGATGTACGAGCTGGATTTAGAAAAGGCAGAGGAACCAGAGATCAACTTGCCAACATCCACTGGATCACAGAAAAAGCAAGAGAATTTCAGGAAAACATATACTTCTGCTTCATTGTCTACACTAAAGCCTTTGACTGTGTGGATCACAACAAACTGTGGAAAATTCTTCAAGAGATGGGAATACCCAACCACCTTACCTGCCTACAGCAAAACCTGTATGTAGGTCAAGAAGCACCAGTTAGAACTGGACATGGAACAATGGACTGGTTCCAAATTGAGAAAGGAGTATGTCAAGACTGTATATTGTCACCTTGCTTATTTAACTTATATGCAGAGTACACCAGGGCTTCCCTGATAGTTCAGTTGGTAAAGAATATGCCTGCAATGCAAGAGACCCTAGTTTGATTCCTGGGTCAGAAAGATCCACTGGAGTAGAGATAGGCTACCCACTCCAGTATTCTCGGGCTTCCCTTGTGGCTCAGCTGGTAAAGAGTCCGCCTGCAATGTGGGAGACCTGGGTTTGATTCCTGGGGTTGTGAAGATCCCCTGGAGAAGGGAAAGGCTACTCACTCCAGTATTCTGATCTGGATAATTCCATGGACTGCATACTCCCCAGGCTGGATGAAGCACAAGCTGGAATCAAGATTGCTGGGAGAAATATCAATAACCTCAGATATGCAGACGACACCACCCTTATGGCAGAAAGTGAAGAGGAACTAAAGAGCCTCTTGATGAAAGTGAAAGAGGAGAGTGAAAAGCTGGCTTAAAACTCACATTCAAAAAACGAAGATCATGGCATCTGATCCCATCACTTCGTGGCAAATAGATGGGGAAACAATGGAAACAGTGACAGATTTTATTTTCTTGGGCTCCAAAATCACTGCCGATGGTGACTGCAGCTATGAAATTAAGACGCTTGTCCCTTGGAAGAAAAGCTATGACCATCCTAGACAGCATACTAAAAAGCAGAGACGTTACTTTGACAAAGGTCCATATAGTCAAAGCTATGGTTTTTCCTGTACACATGTATGGATGTGAGAACTGGACCATAAAGAAGGCTGAGTACTGAAGAATTGATGTTTTTGAACTGTGGTATTGGAGAAGACTCTTGAGAGTCCCTCAGACAATAAGGAGATCAAACCAGTCGATCCTAAAGGAAATCAATCCTGAATATTCATTGGAAGGACTAATGCTGAAGTTGAATCTCCAATACTTTGGCCAACTGATGCAAAGAGCCAGCTCATTAGAAAAGACACCGATGCTGGGAAAGATCGAAGGCAGAAGGAGAAGTGGACGACAGAGGACGAGACAGTTGGATGGCATCACTGATTCAATGACATGAGTTTGAGCAAGCTCTGGGAAATGATAAAGAACAGGGAAGCCTGGCATGCTTCAGTCCATGGGGTCGCCAAGACTCAGACATGACAACAACAATAAAAGATCAAACTAAAACCAACAGAGAATAGGGGAAACTAAGTAAAAGTAGAAATTAATGAACTGGCAAGCATAGGAAAACCGCATAAACCTAATAAAACTGTAATTTTGTTTTGTTGTTAAATACTACAACATAAAAACCATTAGTTAGCAGAACCAAGAAAAAAGGAAGAGGAAATAAAAATATATACAGTGAGAAAGTGAATATACCCAAAAATGGACCAAAATTATAAAATTTCCAACATATGCCAATAAATTAGAATCCCATGGATGGAGGAGATTCACTGGTGGGCTACAGTCCACGGGGTCGCAAAGAGTTGGACACGACTGAGCAAATTCACTTTCACTTTCACTTACTTTCACATGAAATAGACATATTTTAGAAAGATATAAATAACTAATATTGACTCTTTAAGAGTGAAAATTAGCCTAATAATTAGACAACTTAAAAATGTAGCAAAAGTTCTAACTTCAAAAAAGCACTAGTTGAGACTGTTTTACCAGAGAGTCCAATATATTTTAAAGAAGAGATAATTTCTGAGTTATTTAAATCATTCAGATAATAAAAACTATGACAAGCTTCCCAATTTACTTTTTTTAAGAAGTTTATCCTGACTCTAAAAAGTGACTATGTGGACTTCCCTGCAGGCAGAGTGGGTAAGAATCTGCCTACCAATGAAGGGGACATGGTTCAATCCCTGCTCCAGGAAGATTTCAAATGCCTTGGAGTTACTAAGCCCACACACTAGAGCCCAAGAGCCAGAACTACTGAGCCTGTATGCTGCAACTACTGAAACCCATGGGCCTGGAGCCTACGCTTGGCAACAAGAGAAGCCACCACAGTGAGAACCCCGTGCACCCTAACAAAGAATAGACCCTGCTCACCATAACTAGGGAAAGCCCTCGCATAGCAATGAAGACATGGTGCAACCAAACAAATAATAAAAAATAATAAATAAAAACTAACAATGCTAGCAAAAATAAAATAAATCTTGGGTCATTTTCACCAAGGAATATAAATTTTAAAATCCAAAATAAAATATTAACAAATCTAATTTACCACACTATAGGATACTTTTGACAGCAACCAACAGAAACCGTGATTCAAATTATTTTTAACCACATGAGTATTTCTTGACTCAGCCAGAAGTCTCAGTTCAGTTCAGTTCAGTCGCTCAGTCGTGTCCAACTCTTTGCGACCCCATGAATCGCAGCACGCCAGGCCTCCCTGTCCATCACCATCTCCCGGAGTTCACTCAGACTCGCGTCCATCGAGTCCGTAATGCCATCCAGCCATCTCATCCTGGGTCGTCCCCTTCTCCTCCTGCCCCCAATCTCTCCCAGCATCAGAGTCTTTTCCAATGAGTCAACTCTTCGCATGAGGTGGCCAACATACTGGAGCTTCAGCTTTAGCATCATTCCTTCCAAAGAAATCCCAGGGTGTATCTCCTTTAGAATGGATTGGTTGGATCTCCTTGCAGTCCAAGGGACCCTCAAGAGTCTTCTCCAACACCACAGTTCAAATGCATCAATTCTTCGGCACTCAGCCTTCTTCACAGTCCATCTCTCACATCCATACATGACCACAGGAAAAACCATAGCCTTAGACTAAGTTTTAGGACAGGCTGCAGTTCAATGATGTTAAGAATCCAGACTTTTTTCCATGTCTCTGCTGTGCCATTCTTGGTGTTATGTCATTGCTAGTCTTGTAGAAATATGACAGCAGTATTTCTAAGCATCCAGGCACAATTCTCAGAGGAAGATGAAAAGATGACTCCCTTTGATTTTCACTTCAGAGAAAGGACATTTTTTTTCAGAAGCTCTCCTAGCAGATGTCATGTCTCATTAGAAAGAGCTAGATCAAATGTCTATTCCTGGACCAATTCCAATAAATGACAATGTTTTGTTTTAGTCTGTAGCATCAGAATCCCCTGGAAGATTTATTTAAACACATATCACAGGGTCCCATCCCCAGTTTCTGATTCAGTAGGTCTGGCATGGAGCCTGATGATCTGTATTTCTTGTACGTCCCCACGTAATGCTGATACTGATTGTCTTGGACCAATTAGGACTATCTCTGGAGATGAAGGTGACGTCAGCCTCCCTGAGGCATCAGGCTGCCCTGAGGATGGATAGATACTTGCTTAGAGGTGTGACATATGTAGCATTTTCAACAAAGAGCAATAAATTTGAACAGAAATGGCAGAACAGAGGACAGTGGTTTTAGGCTTCCAAGGGTGGCAAGCCAAAGGAAGGTAAATGTATGTGAGGAAACTAATGGAGTTAAGTTTGCTTGCAGATTTCTCTGGTGCATCTCTGAGTTGATAAGAGTCTGTCTCCAGCAAAAGGAGAATTTACATATTGCCTTTAGGAAGAAAGGAACAGCTTTATCTAGCTTTGATGCTTCTTAATTGCCTTCAGCTCAAATAATTTTCATGTCAAAGAAGCATATTTTGAGGCGACATTCTGATTTTCTTCCATTTCTTATTTGAAACTTTATCTTCAGGAAGTTTCACGTATTAAGGCTGAGTTTGAAGCTGCAGAAAGATTTGAGTTAGATATTGTGATGTAAGAGATCAAGTCAAAGGGTAAAAAAAAAAAAAAAACATAAATTGGAAAAAGCAGAAAAGAATATATCTAATTACAATGTCCCATATCTTCTTTCAGTCTCTTATGAATAGTCAGTCCAGTTAAACAATTGTGTTTCATCTAAGGAGGCAATGTTGCAGGTTTCCACCTAAACATGGCCTCTGTGTGTGGTGCAAGCAATCAGGTATTGAATAAAAGGTATTCCTATAGAAATTTTAAAAACAAAGTTTAATGATAGGAGAAAACTTACAAACCAATTTTTTTAGTCTGGAGATCAAGCATTAGAGAATATATCTAGATATGGGGTTTCTTTCAGTAAACCCCATCTTTTCTTTAAAGTAAGGATGGCAGTGACAATTTTTGATGAATTTCCTGGAATGACTAAGTTGGTGTTGGATGTCCTGGTAAACTTTCTGAGTGACCCCAAAGCAGCAGGCATGAAGGATGTCCATACATCACATCTGTTGAAGTGATTTCTCTTAAATTTATAACCAATTCACCTAGTTTGCAGTGCTCTGGGAAAAGAGCACTTAGTGATTCCAAGTTAGAAAGTGCCAGAGTCCAGCTCCAGCAGCCAGGAAATCAGCCTGAAGGGGTGAGCGGTGTCAGCAGACGATGATGTAGCCTCGGACACATAGTACGGAACTACATGTTTATTTCAAGCTTCAGGTTCTCTTTTATACTTTGACAAAAGCATTACGTCAGCATTATTTTCAGTTTCCCCCACCCGGATTTACTGTCTCCAGAAATCACTGTTGCCCTTCAAACAGAGTTCTTGCTTCAGCGATTCTCTCAGAATCGCCTTTACTATTATCTACTTTCTCTTATGTGTCCTATACTTAACTTATGATTACATTCTAACTCATGCTACATTCCTCAGTTTATTTCTGATCTTTCTAAATCCTCTTTGCCCCTACCATCGTAAGACCACTATCTCCTAAAAAGGCTTCTAGCTATTCTTAATTATTCCTAAACCCTAAACTCAGCAATGTTCAAGCTGGCTTTAGAAAAGGAAGAGGAACCAGAGATCAAATTGCCAACATCCGCTGGATCATGGAAACAGCAAGAGAGTTCCAGAAAAACATCTATTTCTGCTTTATTGACTATGCCAAAGCCTTTGACTGTGTGGATCACAATCAACTGTGGAAAATTCTTCAAGACATGAGAATACCAGACCACCTGACCTGCCTCTTGAGAAATCTGTATGCAGGTCAGGAAGAAACAGTTAGAACTGGACATGGAACGACAGACTGGTTCCAAATAGGAAAAGGAGTATGTCAAGGCTGTATATTGTCACCTTGCTTATTTAACTTACATGCAGAGTACATCATGAGAAACGCTGGACTGAAAGAAACAAGCTGGAATCAGGATTGCCGGGAGAAATATCAATAACCTCAGATATGCAGATGACACCACTCTTATGGCTGAAAGTGAAGAGGAACTAAAAAGCCTCTTGATGAAAGTGAAAGTGGAGAGTGAAAAAGTTGGCTTAAAGCTCAACATTCAGAAAACGAAGATCATGGCATCTGGTCCCATCAACAGTGTCAGACTTTATTTTTGGGGGCTCCAAAATCACTGCAGATGGTGACTGCAGCCATGAAATTAAAAGACAATTACTCCTTGGAAGAAAAGTTATGACCAACCTAGATAGCATATTCAAAAGCAGAGACATTACTTTGCCGACTAAGGTCCGTCTAGTCAAGGCTATGGTTTTTCCTGTGGTCATGTATGGATGTGAGAGTTGGACTGTGAAGAAGGCTGAGCACTGAAGAATTGATGCGTTTGAACTGTGGTGTTGGAAAAGACTCTTGAGAGTCCCTTGGACTGCAAGGAGATCCAACCAGTCCATTCTGAAGGAGATCAGCTCTGGGATTTCTTTGGAAGGAATGATGCTAAAGCTGAAACTCCAATACTTTGGCCACCTCATGCGAAGAGTTGACTCATTGGAAAAGACTCTGATGCTGGGAGGGATTGGGGGCAGAGGGGAAGGGGACAACAGAGGATGAGATAGCTGAATGGCATCACTGACTCAATGGATGTGAATCTGAGTGAACTCCGGGTGTTGGTGATGGACAGGGAAGCCTGGCGTGCTGCGATTCATGGGGTCACAAAGAGTCGGACATGACTGAGCGACTGAACTGAACTGAAACTCAGCAAACTTCTGTTGCCATAAATATTTCCCTCACAAACAGATCTCAGATAACAATCCTTCCCATGGCCTCAAGCTGAGGCCTACATGCTCATCCTGGGACATTTTTTGTAAAGATCCTTGAACAAATGTCAATGGTTACTTTATACATTATTTTCTGGGCACTGCAGAAGGCTTTGTGCATTCTCATGCTTCTCTCAAGCACCTTAACATTCTTTCCAGCCAACTCAACCAATGAAGGGAAAGAACAAGTCAGAATCACAAGGTCTAACTCCTTCATCCCAAGACTGTGCCTGCGAGATGAGGAGAGGGGGTTGGGGCTGTGCCTCCATTTTGTCAGTAATGCCTAACGCAGCTCCCGACAAGAAAGTTGGGGAAAAAAGTGAAAATAATAATTTGGAGAGTTGTAGCCAGGTGTTGAGGAAATCTGAAGAATTCAGGAACCAGTACAGTTTACAGGTAGGGACTAAAACCTCAAAGACAATGAACAGGGTTAGAATCTAATATCCAAACAGATGTGCGACTTTTTATGGCACTGATAATTTTTCTGTCCAAAGTAAGACAAATCTGTTTGGCAAAATAAGTCTAATCTCACTAGATTTAGCCTGATTTCTTATACAAGAGCAGCAACACTGACCAAGGGTCTTCCAAATTTTCTTTGCTGAAACTTTTCATAAGCAATCTCAGATTGGACTTCTAAAAGCTTCTCAAGGCTAGTAAGCCAAGTCAAGGAGTCATCACAAGACTTTGCCTACAAAACACTCTCCGACATAAATCACAGCAGGATCCTCTATGATCCACCTCCCAGAATACTGGAAATAAAAGCAAAAATAAACAAATGGGATCTAATTAAAATTAAAAGCTTCTGCACAATAAAGGAAAATATAAGCAAGGTGAAAAGACAGCCTTCTGAATGGGAGAAAATAATAGCAAATGAAGCAACTGACAAACAACTAATCTCAAAAATATACAAGCAACTTATGCAGCTCAATTCCAGACCCAATCAAAAAATGGGCCAAAGAACTAAATAGACATTTCTCCAAAGAAGACATACGGATGGCTAACAAACACATGAAAAGATGCTCAACATCACTCGTTATTAGAGAAATGCAAATCAAAACCACAATGAGGTACCACTTCACACCAGTCAGAATGGCTGCGATCCAAAAATCTGCAAGAAATAAATGCTGGAGAGGGTGTGGAGAAAAGGGAACCCTCCTACACTGTTGGTGAGAATGCAAACTAGTACAGCCACTTTGGAGAACAGTGTGGAGATTCCTTAAAAAATTGCAAATAGAACTACCTTATGACCCAGCAATCCCTCTGCTGGGCATACACACCAAGGAAACCAGAATTGAAAGAGACACATGTACCCCAATGTTCATCGCAGCACTGTTTATAATAGCCAGGACATGGAAACAACCTAGATGTCCATCAGCAGATGAATGGATAAGAAAGCTGTGGTACATATACACAATGGAGTATTACTCAGCCATTAAAAAGAATACATTTGAATCAGTTCTAATGAGATGGATGAAACTGGAGCCGATTATACAGAGTGAAGTGAGCCAGAAAGAAAAACACCAATACTGTATACTAACACATATATATGGAATTTAGAAAGATGGCAATGACGACCCTGTATGCAAGACAGCAAAAAAGACACAGATGTGTATAATGGACTTTTGGACTCAGAGGGAGAGGGAGAGGGTGGGATGATTTGGGAGAATGGCATTGTAACATGTATACTATCATGTAAGAATCGAATCGCCAGTCTATGTCCGACGCAGGATACAGCATGCTTGGGGCTGGTGCACGGTGATGACCCAGAGAGATGTTATGGGGAGGGTGGTGGGAGGGGGGTTCATGTTTGGGAACGCATGTACACCCGGGGTGGAATCATGTCAATGTATGGCAAAACCAATACAGTATTGTAAAGTAAAATAAAGTAAAAATAAAAATAAAAGACTTTGCCTACAACAAATATTGATTTGGGTGAATTCCTCTCTTCCTAAGGTCCCCCAAATATTCTGAGGTTCCTGCCCTACCAGGTAGTGACCTCCCTCACTCACTGTGATGTGGGAATCCTATAAACAAGATACAAGTTGGATTTTCAAAGTGATCTTTTTTGGCTTTTTAAAGTCAACCTTACTTCCTTAAATCTATCTGGTCATACCTGAGTCTATGTTCTTCTCAAACATGACATTCCAGTCAAAGCCTTGGTATGAGAGAGCTTATTCTTAGGTAGGGTGATAAGTAGACCAGGGCCCTTGAGGAGGATGAAGGGCCAAACTTCTTTTCTACATTGCTTTATTTTAGTCACACAAGACATTTTTTCTTAAACTCCAAATTGTCTGACTAAGGTCCATCTTGTCAAGGCTATGGCTTTTCCAGTAGTCATGTATGGATGTGAGAGTTGGACTGTGAAGAAGGCTGAGCACCGAAGAACTGATGCTTTTGAACTGTGGTGTTGGAGAAAATTCTTGAGAGTCCCTTGGACTGCAAGGAGATCCAACCAGTCCATTCTGAGGGAGATCAGCCCTGGGATTTCTTTGGAAGGAATGATGCTAAAGCTGAAACTCCAGTACTTTGGCCACCTCATGCGAAGAGTTGACACATTGGAAAAGACTCTGATGCTGGGAGGGATTGGGGGCAGGAGGAGAAGGGGAAGACAGAGGATGAGATGGCTGGATGGCATCACTGACTCGATGGACATGAATCTGAGTGAACTCCAGGAGTTGGTGATGGACAGGGAGGCCTGGCATGCTGCGATTCATGGAGTCGCAAAGAGTTGCACACAACTGAGCGACTGAACTGAACTGAACTGATCGGCAAAATAGTTGTTGTCATAACAACTCAGAGTTTAAGAAAAAATATCTTCTGTGACTAAAACAAAGCAATGTAGAAAAAAAATTTTGGCCCTTCATCCTCCTCAAGGGTCCCTGGTCATAACAAACACCCTCTTCCAACAACACAAGAGAAGACTCTACACATGGACATCACCAGAGGGTCAACACCGAAATCAGACTGATTATATTCTTTGCAGCCGAAGATGGAGAAGCTCTATACAGTCAGCAAAAATAAGACTGGGAGCTGACTGTCGCTTAGATCATGAACTCCTTATTGCCAAATTCAGACTTAAATTGAAGAAAGTAGGGAATACCACTAGACCATTCAGGTATGACCTAAATCAAATCCCTTATGATTATACAGTGGAAGTGAGAAATAGATTTCAGGGACCAGAACTGATAGACAGAGTGCCTGATGAACTATGGAATGAGGTTCGTGACATTGTACAGGAGACAGGGATGAAGACCATCCTCATGGAAAAGAAATACAACAAAGCAAATGGTTGTCTGAGGAGGCCTTACAAATAGCTGTGGAAAGAAGAGAAGTGAAAAGCAAAGGAGAAAAGAAAAGATATAAGCATCTGAATGCAGAGTTCCAAAGAATAGCAAGGAGAGATAAGAAAGCTTTCCTCAGCAATCAACGCAAAGAAATAGAGGAAAACAACAGAATGGGAAAGACTAGAGATCTCTTCAAGAAAATTAGAGATACCAAGGGAACATTTCATGCAAAGATGGGCTCAATAAAGGACAGAAATGGTATGAACCTAACAGAAACAGAAGATATTAAGAAGAGGTGGCAAGAATATACAGAAGAACTGTATGGAAAAGATCCTCATGACCCAGATTATCACAATGGTGTGATCACTCACCTACAGCCAGACATTCTGGAATATGAAGTCAAATGGGCCTTAGAAAGCATCACTACAAACAAAGCTGGTGGAAGTGATGGAACCAGTTGAGCTATTTCAAATCCTGAAAGATGATGCTGTGAAAGTACTGCACTCAATATGCCAGCACATTTGGAAAACTCAGCAGTGGCCACAGGACTGGAAGAGGTCAGTTTTCATTCCAATCCCAAAGGAAGCCAATGCCAAAGAATGCTCAAACTACCGCACAATTGCACTCATCTCACACACTAGTAAAGGAATGCTCAAAATTCTCCAAGCCAGGCTTCAGCAATACATGAACCCTGAACTTCCAGATGTTCAAGCTGGTTTTAGAAAAGGCAAAGGAACCAGAGATCAAATTGCCAATATCTGCTGGATCATCGAAAAACCAAGAGAGTTCCAGAAAAAAACATCTATTTCTGCTTTATTGACTATGCCAAAGCCTTTGACTGTGTGGATCACAATAAACTGTGCAAAATTCTTCAAGACATGGGGATACCAGACCACCTGACCTGCCTCTTGAGAAATCTGTATGCAGGTAAGGAAGCAACAGTTAGAACTGGACGTGGAACAAATAGGAAATAGGAAAAGGTTCCAAATAGGAAAAGGAGTACGTCAAGGCTGTATATTGTTCCAAATAGGAAAAGGAGTACGTCAAGGCTGCATATTGTCACCCTGCTTATTTAACTTATACGCAGAGTACATCATGAGAAACGCTAGGCTGGAAGAAGCACAAACTGGAATCAAGATTGCTGGGAGAAATATCAATAACCTCAGATATGCAGATGACACCACCCTTATGGCAGAAAGTGAAGAGGAACGAAAAAGCCTCTTGAGGAAAGTGAAAGTGGAGAGTGAAAAAGTTGGCTTAAAGCTCAACATTCAGAAAACGAAGATCATGGCATCTGGTCCCATCACTTCATGGCAAATAGGTGGGGAAACAGTGGAAACAGTGTCAGACTTTATTTTGGGGGGCTCCAAAATCACTGCAGATGGTGACTGCAGCCATGACATTAAAAGATGCTTACTCCTTGGAAGGAAAGTTATGACCAACCTAGATAACATAGTCAAAAGCAGAGACATTACTTTGCCAATAAATGTCCATCTAGTCAAGGCTATGGTTTTTCCAGTGATCATGTATGGATATGAGAGCTGGACTGTGAAAGAAAGCTGAGCACCGAAGAATTGATGCTTTTGAATTGCGGTTTTGGAGAAGACTCTTGAAAGTCCCTTGGACTGCAAGGAGATCCAACCAGTCCATCCTAAAGGAGATCAGTCCTGGGTGTTCATTGGAAGGACTGATGCTGAAGATGAAATTCCAATACCTGGAGTTGACTCACTGGAAAAGACCCTGATGCTGGGAGGGATTGGGGGCAGGAGAGAAGGGGACGACAGAGGATGAGATGGCTGGATGGCATCACTGACTCGATGCACATGAATTTGGGTGAACTCCGGGAGTTGGTGATGGACAGGGAGGCCTGACATGCTGCGATTCATGGGGTCGCAAAGAGTCTGCCACGACTGAGCAACTGAACTGAACTGAACTGAACTGATTTTGATATTAGGTTTGCAGTTTTAAGAATCCATCAATTTCCCTATTTGAGTTCTGGAAATTTACATCCAGTTCAATGGCACGATCTTAAAAGTTATCAGAATTGCATATTTTAAAGTATTCATCAAGGTCCTTTCCACTAACCTTTGAGGACAAGCAATTTTCAATCATAGTTGCTTGCAAGTTTTCAGGAAGGCATCAGAGTAAAACAATAACTGTAAATAACAAAAGATTTTAAAATATCCACTGTTAAGGACTTAATAAGAGTCTATTAACAAGAGTCTATTTAGATACAATTGAAAAAAATGGTTATTTCTGAGATACACAACGTTTTAAGATGATAACTGGAATTTAACTGATAACATTATACCAGGACATATCAGATTTCTCAGAATCTCATGTAATTTCTATAACACTTACATGAGTAATATATATATTATTTATACACAAATACTGCAGATGGTGACTGCAGCCATGAAATTAAAAGATGCTTACTCCTTGGAAGGAAAGTTATGACCAACCTAGATAGTATATTCAAAAGCAGAGATATTACTTTGCCGACTAAGGTCCGCCTAGTCAAGGCTATGGTTTTTCCTGTGGTCATGTATGGATGTGAGAGTTGGACTGTGAAGAAGGCTGAGCACCGAAGAATTGATGCGTTTGAACTGTGGTGTTGGAGAAGACTCTTGAGGGTCCCTTGGACTGCAAGGAGATCCAATCAGTCCATTCTGAAGGAGATCAACCCTGGTATTTCTTTGGAAGGAATGATGCTGAAGCTGAAGCTCCAGTATGCTGGACACCTCATGTGAAGAGTTGACTTATTGGAAAAGACTCTGATGCTGGGGGAGATTGGGGGCAGGAGAAGAAGAGGACGACCCAGGATGAGATGGCTGGATGGCATCACAGACTCGATGGACGTGAGTCTGAGTGAACTCCGGGAGATGGTGATGGACTGGGAGGCCTGGCATGCTGCAATTCATGGGGTCGCAAAGAGTCGGACACGACTGAGCGACTGAACTGAACTGAAAACCCCCAAAAGTCGAACATCACGTCTTACTTGACAACACTTGCCATGTAATTTAACATCTCAAGTAAGCCTAATTAATTTAATATCTCTCTGTTTATAAGAAAAGAAATCTCTTGATATATTCTGGGGCTCTGTGATAAATTCCCAAAGTTAGTTTACGGTCAAAAAACTTCATTTAGAATTTGATTTTGGGAAGTTTGTCAAAAATGTCAAAGGCTTAAAATGCATGATTAAATAAAATCACAGGTGTTATCTCATTGTGGCTTTGCTTTGCATTTCCCTGATGATTAGTGTTGCTGAACATTTTTACACATGCCTGTTGGCCATCTGTATTTCCTCTTTGGGAAAATGTCTATTTGGTTCTTTTTTTTTTTTTTTTTTGATGTTGAGTTATATGATCTGTTTATATATGCTAGATATTAATCCCTTACTTATCATATCACTTGCAAATATTTTCTCTCATTCAGTAGGCTGTCTTTTCATTTTACTGATAATTTCCTTTGCTGTGCAAAAGTTTTTAAGTTTAATTAGGTCACAACTGTTTTTATTTCCTTTATTTCAGGAGATGGATCCAAAAAAAGTGCTGCAATTCATGTTAAAGAGTGTTCTGCCTATGTTTTCTTCTAGGAGTTTTATAGTATTCAGTCTTACACTTAGGTCTTTAATCTACTTTGAATTTATTTTTGTATATGGTATTAGAGAATGTTCTAATTTCATTCTTTTACAGGTAGCTGTTCAGTTTTCCCAGCATCACATATTGAAGAGATTGTTTTCCCATTGTATATTCTTACTGCCTTTGTCATAGATCAATTGACCGTAAGTGTATGAGTTTATCTCTGGGCTCTCTACCCTGTTCCATCGATACGTGTCTGTTCTTGTGCCAGTACCATACTGTTTGATCACTGTAGCTTTGTAATATAGCCTAAAGTTAGGACATGTGATTCCTCCAGCTCTGTTCTTTCTCCAGATTGTTTTGGCTATTTAGGGTTGTGTTTCCATACAAAAAAATTTTAATTATTTGTTCTAGTTCTGTGAAAAATGACATTGCCATTTCTATAGGGATTGGACTGAATCTGTAGATTGCTTGAGTAGTATTATTTTAACAATATTGATTCTTCCAATCCAAGAATATGGTATATCTGTCCATCTGTTTGTGTTGTCTTCAATATCTTTCATCAGTGTCTTCTAGTTTTCAGAGTACAGATCTTTTGCCTCCTTACTTAGGTTCATTTCTATGTATTTTATCCTTTTATATGTGACAGTAAATGGGATTGTTTCCTTTTCCTCTCTCTGTACTTCATTGTTAGTGTATAGAGATGCAACTATGCAATTTTACCAAATTCATTGATTAGCTCTAATAGTTTTCTGGTGGCATCATTAGGATTTTATTATTTAATGCTGCCACTGCTGCTAAGTCACTTCAGTCATGTCTGACTCTGTACGACCCCATAGATGGCAGCCCACCAGGCTAGTCTGTCCCTGGGATACTCCAGGCAAGAATACTGGAGTGGGTTGCCATTTCCTTCTCCAATGCATGCATGAATGCTAAGTCACTTCAGTCATGTCCGACTCTGTGTGACCCCATAGACAGCAGCCCACCAGGCTCCTCTGTCTATAGGATTCTCTCGGCAAGAATACTGGAGTGGGTTGCCATTTCCTTCTCATTATTATTTACAGTTTATGTCATCTGCAAATAGAAACTGTTTTATTTCTTTCCTATTTAGATTCATTTTATTTCTTTATTAAAGTTTTATTTCTTTATATTAAAAAGATCATACACCATGATCATGTGGGATTTACCTCAGGAATACAAGGATTTTTCAAAATCCACCAATCAATCAATGTGATATACCACATTAACAAATTGAAGAATAAAAACCATATGATCATCTCAATAGATACATGAAAAGCTTTTGACAAAATTCAACATCGATTTATGATAAAAATTTTTCAGAAAGCAAGCAGACAGATCTCAACATAATAAAGGCCATACATGACAAACACAGAGCAAAGATCATACTTAATGGTGAAAAGCTGAAAACAATTCCTCTAAGATGAGGAACAAGACAATGATGTCCACTCTCATCCTTTTTATTTAACATAATCTTGAACGTCCTACTCACAATAATCAGAGAAGAAAAATAAATAAAGGAAATCCAAGTAGGAAAAGAAGAAGTAAAACCATCACTGTTTGCAGATGACATGATACCCTATACATTTCACACACAAAAATTCCAAGTGGTCACTCACAATGACACAACTTGAGTTCTGTTACTTTAACTTTATAATCATTGAGCTGTTGTTGCTTACTTCAAACCTGTTGTTTAAATGCAAGGATTATTACCTCAGGAGTTAGAGACAGAAACAGTGCTGGAAAACAGTTTGAACCACAATGAATTTATAACTGACATAAACGAGGTCTACAAATACTGGACAGTGGAGAATTCTTCAAATTAACTTCTATGTAGAAGACTTTCTTAAAAAAAAAAATAAATAAAGGATAAGTAAGTTACATGTGGGCTTCGCTGGTGGCTTAGATGGTAAAGAATCTGCCTGCAATGTGGGAGACCCAGGTTTTATCCCTGGGTTGGGAAGATCCTCTGGAGAAGGGCATGGTGACAGACTTGTCTGGAGAATTTCATGGACAGAGGAACCTGGTGAACTACAGTCCATGGGGTCACAAAGAGTTGGACACGACTGAGTGACTAAGCACAGAACACACATAAGTTAAATGTGCTAACCTAGAGCTAAGGTATATATTACATATTAATACTCACCAGTGACTGGAGCAATTGTTTACAATTTAGACCAACATTAAGATTTTTCTAAGAAGTATTTTACCACTAACATTGCTTAGAAGTGTCAGATCTTGGTGCTAATGACAAGCAGCCTGATATTATTATAATCATCATCTTTAAATTCTCAAAAAATTTATAGCTTGATTGCCTGTACTTGGGGAGGACTTCTCTCACCACATAGCTTTAGTTCACCCTGGCAGTAGGCCTCAAAGAATTTAAGTTGGGAAGCTAGGAGGCTATTAGTTAGCATCCTGTATAAAGTATCCTTTAATGACTAGGTGGGTTATCTTGCACCGTTCAGCATCAGTCATCTGCTCCTCTGCTTCTAGAGTTCCTGCCACTTGCACTCCTCTCTGGGCCATATCATGGCTTCTGCTTACTACCTTACTTAACCATCTTTCAGCTTCTACCCTTCCTGTGAACTACTTTGAACTGTTAACTTAATTGGCTGTCTTGCATTCCAGTCATCAAAAGAAGAACCAGTAACAAAATTTTGTACCAGGCTCCCACAGGCTATTACCCAATCTGCAGGTTGATTGCCTTTGAGTCAAGTACCCAGTCCTGGGCAACCACAAAAAGCCAGAGTGGCAGGGCCATGTGGTTGACATTGCTGAGGAGAAATCTGGGCAAGGCAGGCATTCAAATTGGTTTCTCTCCCCAAACACTTCTTTTTCTCTCCTTTTTCTTTCTTTCTTCTTCCCTTTCTCAGGTCTTACTACTTGTCTGCTATCTGCTTTTTCTTCTCTCCCTCTCTACTTTTCCTGTCTTCTCTCTATGATAATCTCTGAAGATATACAGAGATATGTAGACATGAAGCTTCACAACTTGATATTCACTGCTCACTCTTTAAAAATCTTAATTTGTTTTCATTATAGCATCAAGTCTCTTACGCTCAACTAAAAGCAGATAAGAAAATTGATAACTTAATTCATCATCCTTTGAGTAATTCCAAGTTGACTTTTGGTCTTTGTTCTATTATGTTTTAAAATCTAATTATTTAACCATTAATGAACCCCCCCCCAATCATTATTTGTGAAACATACTAAACAGTGTCTTTCATTGTAAACAGTAAACTTTCAGGAAGAGTGCTGTATTTGGGGAAAGAAGTGTCAGAATTTACTGCTCCAATGTCCCTCTGAGAACTATTCATCATTCTAGCATTTCATAAGCTGTTGTCTTTTCATTTTTACTCCCACATGTCCTATTTTGCTTTCTTTCCAAATTGTAGATGTCTTGTAGCAGACATGACAGGAAGCAGTAACCACATTAAACATGATAAAGAGCAGTAGAGAGATTATCAGCCCCACTCACACAGCAGCTTGATAGCACTGCCCTGATCAAGAGTTTCTTGTACTCCAGCCCTCTATTTTTTTCTGAAAAGAAAATCTAATTTAACAAGAAAGCTTTATAAGAATTACTTTTAAAAACATCATCCCACCTTTCTGACATTAATTTCAAGTTTTAAGTATTTCCTCCAAAGTGAAAGTGAAAGTCACTCAGTCGTGTCCAACTCTTTGCAAACCCATGGACTAAACAGTCCAGGGAATTCTCCAGGTCAGAATACTGGAGTGGGTAGCCTTTCCCTTCTCCAAGGTATGTTCCCAACCCAGGTCTCTTGCATTGCAGGTGGATTCTTTACCAACTGAGCCACAAGGGAAGCCCAAAGTGGGTAAGGATTTTTGCCTAGCTACTATTATAACTAGAGATACATTGCTCTTTCATTCCCAGCAGAAAATGGACAAGAAACTTTGCTGTTGTGGCTGCAGAAGGTGGCCAAATGGTTCTCCAATACTTTGTGCAATCTAGTTCCACACCCATTATGTCTAACAGGTCACAAACATTTATCAATAAAATATGGTCTAACCTTTAGGAGTTCACAATCGTAATGTACTGTTGTTCTTCCAAACGGCCATTGCCAAACCCTTCACTTTTTCCTTCCTACCTTTTAACTCTTAACAATTTGGCATCCTGCCCTCCCCCAACCCTCCATCAGCATTTACTGTTTTTATCATAACTGTATAGTATATCTGCTTTCCTTCTAAGAGGAAAGACTCTCTCTTCTGTATCACCAGGCCTAGCATAGCACATAGAATACAGTTAGTAAAGCAAGGGTTATTGCATAAACTACTATCATCCAAGTAATAGCTACCATTTCCAGAGCACTTACTATGTAAACTACTAAGATAGTTACGAAAGCAGATGCACCTGACAATTGGTATTACTGGCCTGGAAGTTGAGGGTCTTATCCCTTGGTGCACTATGGCAGAGGTTAACTACTTAGTTTATCTACACTATCCTGGAGGCTTTCCCTGAGCAGACCATCCAGTCCAAGTAGCACCTGTTACCCTCCAGCACATGCTACTGTCTAATATATTCCTATTTAATGATGTCTCCCTTACTATAATGAAAGCTCCAAGAGAACAATCATCTTGCCTAACTTGGGCTTGGCAGGTAGAAAGTTAAATAAATGAATCTAAACTTCCATTTCTTTGGGTGGCCATGTTGACTTGCACACTGTAGATCACAAGTAGGTTTTTATATTACTACTACTACTAAGTCATTTCAGTTGTGTCCGACTCTGTGTGACCCCATAGACGGCAGCCCACCAGGCTCCCCTGTCCCTGGGATTCTCCAGGCAAGAACACTGGAGTGGGTTGCCATTTCCTTCTCCAATGCATGAAAGTGAAAAATGAAAATGAAGTCGCTCAGTCGTCTCCGACTCTTCGCGACCCCATGGACTGCAGCCTACCAGGCTCCTCCCTCCATGGGATTTTCCAGGCAAGAGTACTGGAGTGGGGTGCCATCGCCTTCTCCGGTAGGTTTTTATATTTATGCTTAAATTTCAGGATAATTGTGTTGAATATCTTATGGTCCATAATGAATTCTGGGAGTGGACTAAAACTAAAAGTTTCGTCACACTCCCCCAAGCAAGTACTGACCAGGTCGCTGGAATTTTTTGCGGCAACAAGAAAGCCACTTCCTCTGACGTAAGGTGGCCCCCATGCCTATGTCTTGCCACATCCTCTGATAACAGAAATCAGGATGGCCAGGCTGGCTGGGGCGGTCAGGATTCCAGACGCTCACGCTAACAGAGCCGGAGTGCAGGGGTCTCTGGACCCCTTCGGCCTGCAGTCGGCCGTGAGGAGCGGGGCAGGAGGGCCTCCGCGGATTCTGGCGGCTCCGTAGGGCGGCTGTCCGCCTAGCGGCGCCCCTTCCTATTGCGTTCCTCTTCCTTTACCTCCAAAGACCAGAACGCACCTCCAAGCCTCCAAAGGGCAACGTCATTGAGTCCCCTGTCACGTGGAAGGCGCGACAGTGTCCACAGGCTCCCGGCAGGGCAGAGGCCTGGCGGGGTGCTGGACCGGGCCCAGGACAGTCCGCCCCGAGCCCTGCCTCAGATTCCCGCCGGTTCCAGACTCTCGCCCGGGTCGCCGCCGCTGCCAGACGCCAGACGCGGCCCCGCCCACCCTGCAAACGACCTGGCCCCGCTTCCTGGCCCCGCCCATAGCTCCCGCCGCGACCCCGCCTATCTGGACTCGGCTTTGGTCCCGCCCCTGGAAGCCCTATTTATTCCGCCCCCAGCACCTACACCGCCAGAACCAGCAGGCTAGTGGCAGTCGGTGCTGCACCTCTTCTTACTCCTCGCGTCACTGCTGCCGCCATGCCCGGAGGTCTCCTGCTCGGGGACGAGGCTCCCAACTTCGAGGCAAATACTACCATCGGCCGCATCCGTTTCCACGACTATCTGGGAGACTCGTAAGTGGCCACCTCGTCGCCCTGCCCTAGCCTCGGGTTACGCCCGAATTCAGGGGAGCCTTCCCTTTTTCCTCTCTTCGGTCCTCCTCACCGCTCGGCCCCCAACTCGTCGCCCGTCTCCTCCCCGCACCGGTTCCTGCACGTGCGTCTCGTTGTCTGGCCGCTTCTTCGCGGCGGCGCTGCGGAGGGGCAGCGACCCTCCGGCCCACCCTGCACCGGCCACTTGATCGCCTCTCGCTTCTCGGCCCCCGCGTGGTTGGGCTGGCTCCCGGATGAGGAAGGGGGAGGGGGAACAAAATTGGGTTCCCGCGGATCTCAGGAACGGGAGGCCGGTACGGAGGAGAGTTTAAGTCCATTTACTTCTGTTGGGCGAACTGTGTGAGTAGCATGGTCCAGCCGAGGCCCGGAGCGGGCAGGGGCCGGGCAGCATCGGTGGTCAGTTCCCGGGACTCGTGCCCAGGGTCGTACCGCCCTCCCTCCCTCCGTTCTGCAGTTCATTCCCGGGGGAAGGTGGGTAGCCAAGGCCAGTCAAAGGGCACTGCTGCTGGCTGAAGGTTTAGGAAGGACCCAGCGTGTTATCTGAGGGTTCTGCTTGCTGCAGTGGTATTTGCAGGCTTCTCAGCACAAAAAAAATTTAAACCACCAGCTGCCAAATTGGTGGCTGAAAGACTTTTTGTCCAGAGCCTCCCCCAGCTGCTAGAATTTGATTTGATAGCCGCTTTGGGAGGAACCCAGAACACTCTGCGTGCGGGTGTGTCCTTTATTCCAGAACTTGCAGCACCCTGAGGGAAGGGGTTTCTGAGGTTGTTCAGTTAGCGGTAACTATGGGTAGGTCACGGACACCGACACCTCCCACTTTGAGGCCCTTTTGTTTCACAGCAGAGTGCCTCTTACTGCCCCTCCCCCCTCTGCCTTGCTCCCAGCCGCAGGCAGTCTTGCCAAACTGGTGACCCTTGATCTAGCCTGGCAATCATACTGTTATGACTAGGAGTATATTGGTGGAACGGTGGTTTTACAGCTTCTGAATCAGCAAACGTCAAGTTGATTAGATTTAATATGAAACATCCCAGCTGTGTCTAGTTATATTGTGGTTCTAGGGTTCCAGTGCCTGCACCCCCCCCCCAACACACACACACTGTGGTCTAAGGTTTTACAATTCCTTCTTGCTTTGTGTCCCTTTTATAAACAGTGACCAGGTGTATATATCACAGAGGGTGAACTTGATGAGATGAATTAGTGATAGGCCAAACCTCTGCAGAGCACCTGGGAGAGATTCTTAGGCCTAACCAACCTCTTCGAAGTGTGGCAGTTGCTCAGTTGTGTCCTGCTTTTTGTGACCCCATGGATTTTAGCCTGCCAGGGAGAATCCATGGGATTCTCTAGGCAAGAATACTGAAGTGGGTATCCAGTCCCTCCTCCAGATCTTCCCAACCCAGGGATCAAACCCGGGTCTCCCACATTGCAGGTGGATTCTTTACCATCTGAGCCACTGGGGATTTTTTTCCAACTACTGATTAAGGGAAAAGCTAAGTTCTTTGAAAGGACTAGGCTAGAAAAAGGATGAGAAATGGAACACTCAGACCTTAAAAGCAGGCAAAGACTTCAGAAATACAGACCATGTCCAGTCTCATACTCAAGTATCTAGGTATTAGTATTTCTCCAAAACTCCATGGGATTTTCAGAGAATGTTTCTTCCCAGCCCCCACCCACATAAAACAAAATCTTGCCAAAGCTCTTAGCTTGTATAGATTAAAGGTAAATATTATTATGAAGCATATTTATTGTAGCAATAGTTAAAAATGATGTCACCATTTAAGCTAACCCTACTTGTTTGGAATTTTTGTTGATCTGATTAAAAGTGATACCTTCTCAGGGAATTAGCAGTAGGAAGATGAGAGAGAAAACTGCATCTATAAACAAATAATACACAAGTCTGCCTTGGGTCAAGTACGGGAGAGTACTATTTCCTGCCTTACCCCAAAAATAAGTTTGAGCCTTTTATAACACTATAATAAATGGACTGTGGCAAATGTAATTTTTCCCAACTCCACTCTTCATGTGATTTCAGTTCAGACTGTCAATTTGTAATCACATGTGTTTTGGAGAAAAAAATTACAATTTCAAACATTACAGGTACCTACCCTTCCCCTGGACAACTGGAAACAGCCAAGGGGTTTGGGAGCTTATTTAATGAGTTTATTGAGCCCAATTACCATGTATATGTGACAGAAGCAGCTTCTTCACAGTACATCTTCACCAAACAAAACGTGGGTTTTCCTTGGGTTTTTCCAGGGGGTTAGTGAGTTGGGACCATCTCCCTTAAAGGAGGAAACCTTTTTGTCCTTTTTGAAAATGAAGGAAGGAAAGGGGATACTGTAATTGTATTCCTCTGAAGAGCAGCAGTAGGGAGACAGGGAAATGGGCCACAGTAAGATGTTCTCAGGGGTTATCCTGTTCCTCGCCAGGAGCAAACTAGAGTGTGGCTTCTGAAGGGGAGGATGTGAAGTGGCTTCAGACAAGTTTTCTTAACATGATTCAGCAAAACAGTCTCTTGACTCACAGTGCAAAGAGAAGGCCTGATTTTTCTAACTAATCACCTCTTTAACAATGCAAGAGGAACTGCCCTGTTCATTTTTTTTCTCAACTTCTTCCTAAGTCTCATCTGACCCTTAAATAGATCCTTCACCATGGACTCTAAGGCCTAGATTGTACTCATAACTAGATTAATTATTTTTAAACATTTTAAATAAATCTCTTATTGCCCTTTATGTATATAAAAAAACATACCACACCCTCCCACAATCTTAAAAATATTACCTTTCTCTTCCCAGTCTTGCCACAGGGCCATCCATCCTTTTTATAAGAAGGTCTTTTCCTTTCCTGAAACCTTGGGAGCTGAGTGGCAGATATAGGTGGGAATTAGGTACACTGTCTCTGCTTTCTTCTTTGTGCTTCAGGAAATTTGGCAAACTTCAAGGAGGTCAGCGTGGCGTCTAGGCTACCATGAGTAATCTACTAGTTTAAGGTCCTGCTTTAATGTTGTTAAGTCGACTAGAATGTGGAAACTGAGTGTTAGATTTTCAGTTGAAAGAATAGTTTCTGCTGCCCAGAAGGACAGTACTCCAAAGATTCTTGGTGACTTAGTTTGAAATGTGCTTAAAATTCATACAAGTTTAATCGTAGGCAATGATGATTTAGATAATACTATTTGCCTAAGAATCTGTAGTTGTAGAAATCAACATTGAAGGCTGTATTTTTTCTACCCACCTGGTCTAAAGGAAGAAGAAGAAACTGCACATGAAGAGATATGTGAAACTCTTAAAATGCTGTTGTTTTGTCAGGGTACAAATATTGGGTGTCCTGTTTAGCAGGTTAGATCAGTAAACTAGTTTTACAAAAGTTTTTATATCTGTTCACGTAAAAGAAGCCAAGTGTCAGCTTTAACTTTACATATAAATAGAGGATAGAAGCCTATTTATTTCAGGTTACATAATGTGTTTATTATTTAAGTCAGGCATTGGTCTAGATTCAGGCATACTGGCTCATCCATTATTAGAGGCGAATGTCAGCATATCTGTGCTTAGAAAAAAATGTAGAAAGTGTAAAAGAAGGGGGAAGCTATTTTAGTAAGTATTTAGTTTGAATAGCACAGATTGTTTTAGCTGAAAAGGACTCAGGGTAGCTCTGGAATTACTAAAGTAGGCAATACCCTGACAGTCTTTTTAAATGTTTACCATATTGAATTTCATATATTTGATTGAAGTGGGCATGAAACAGATTTTTCTGGAGATAATTGAAAAGCACACCTCAACAGAAAGGTTTAAAAGTGATTGTCTTCATGCGTGCATGCTAAGTCGCTTCAGCCGTATCCCAACTGGAGTGGGTTCCCATACCCTCCTCCAGGGGATCTTCCTGACCCAGGGATGGAACCCACATCTCTTAACATCTCTTGCTTTGGCAGGCGGGTTCTTTACCACTAGCACCACCTGGGAAGCCCCAATTGTCTTCATAAGCATTCATTTTAAAAAGAAAGCCATTTCTGATCTAGGATTTGTGATTTTTCACTGTATGTAATGTTGGTGATCATCTCTTCATTCACTTGTGACCTTCTTTTCCTTATTCAGATGGGGCATTCTCTTCTCCCACCCTCGGGACTTTACCCCAGTGTGTACCACGGAGCTCGGCAGAGCAGCAAAGCTGGCACCAGAATTTGCCAAGAGAAATGTTAAGATGATTGCTCTTTCCATAGACAGTGTGGAAGACCATCTTGCATGGAGCAAGGTATTACCTGTTGGCAGAAGCTTTGAGGTTACAGATCATGTTATAAATTTTATAGAGTAGCTTGGTTTGAGGTGAAGGTGATACTTTCTTTGATACTAAATGATAGAGGGTAGGAATTAGCTTGATTTAGGATAGAATAACGTTCAGAAAACGAAGATCATGGCATCTGGTCCCATCACTTCATGGGAAATAGATGGGAAAACAGTAGAAACAGTGTCAGACTTTATTTTTTTGGGCTCCAAAATCACGGCAGATGGTGACTGCAGCCATGAAAAAAAAAGACGCTTACTCCTTGGAAGAAAAGTTATGACCAACCTAGATAGTATATTCAAAAGCAGAGACATTACTTTGCCGACTGAGGTCCGCCTAGTCAAGGCTATGGTTTTTCCAGTGGTCATGTATGGATGTGAGAGTTGGACTGAGAAGAAAGCTGAGCACTGAAGAATTGATGCTTTTGACCTGTGGTGTTGGAGAAGACTCTTGAGAGTCCCTTGGACTGCAAGGAGATCCAACCAGTCCATTCTGAAGGAGATCGACCCTGGGATTTCTTTGGAAGGAATGATGCTAAAGCTGAAGCTCCAGTACTTTGGCCACCTCATGAGAAGAGTTGACTCATTGGAAAAGACTCTGATGCTGGGAGGGATTGGAGGCAGGAGGAGAAGGGGACTACCCAGGATGAGATGGCTGGATGGCATCACGGACTCGATGGACATGAGTCTGAGTGAACTCCGGGAGTTGGTGATGGACAGGGAGGCCTGGCATGCTGCGATTCATGGGGTCGCAAAGAGTCGGACACGACTGAGTGACTGAACTGAACTGAACTGAACTGAACTGAAGGATAGAATAAAGCCAAAGCGTATGGTTCTTTGCTTTTCATGGGTGTAATGTAATGCCTGTCATGCAAATAGCAGGGTTGAGAGTTACTGCATAGCAATTATTGAGACTACAAGTGGCAGAAGGAAGAGTTTATAGCCAATTATATAATACTCTTTAAAGTATAGGCACACACCCAGGTTCATGTTTCCTGGTGAGCTTGTGCCTTAGAATTTTCAGAATTGTGATCACATTAAATAGGAAACAAGTCCCAACTTTACACCTGGTTATGTAGGAAACCTCAAGGTGCCTGTAGCATGAAACCATATCCGTTGTTTATTTTAGTGGTGGTGACATGACAGACTGCTAGTGACAGAAGGAAGAAAGTTAAGCAAATAGAATTAAGAAACATGGTACAGTTTGTTATCCATTTCAAAGTTCATGAATGCTACGTTTATCCTGTGGCGTCTCTGTGGCAAAATCCACAGAGGGTCTTAATCTGCTATGCCACCAACTCTTGTTTTACTTTCAAGGCGCCACAGAATACATAGACCTTATTCCAGCATTAACTCTTTTTCCTTACTTCCTAAAACTCTACCCAGATAAACTTCTCATTCTCCAGTCAATAGTTTATGCTCAGACTTGCCTACATGTTTCATTAATATTGCTCCCTCTCTCTAGAATGCCTTCCTTTGCCTTGTGAAAATTGTGTCCATCCTTCAAGGCCCAAGTCAAAGTCATACCCTGTCCTTAAACACTTTCCTAGCTCAGCAGTCTTACACATGGGCAGGCTGGTGTACTTCAGCTTCTGCCTTTTGCATATTACCATCTTGCATTTGTTGCTACTTCCTATGGAAATCATCTAACCAAATTAGAAGTTCCCTTAGAGGCAGGAACTTTACTTATCTGTATCCCATATGTACTTACCATAATGCTTAGCCCACCTCAAGTGCAATTTCAATGCCAGATCAAATAATAAAGCTAGATTTTTTTTCTTTTCCCCCAGAACTTCCCAGGATGGAAAAGTGAATAAAGTTTTTTCACTAGGAGAGGAAGGCATAGAGAGCGGAAGCAAGTACATTGTCCTTCAATTCAGACTTGGAATGCTTTGCTTTTTATGTGGATTTCACCCTAGTGTAAATTCACCTCTGCCTTTTTACCTGTAAGAGATTTACCTTTGACTTGTTACTGAAGTGAATATTCAACTCTCTATTCTTTTTGCTCTAAGCTTTGTGTTTCTTCTCTTTCTTAATATCTTTGTTTCAGTAGCTTAATGTCTGAGTCAGGGTGCTTTTGAGTCAGGGTTCAGATCAGTACCATATCTACAGAATTATCTTTGCCTGTGACATAATTTCTGGATGTGAACTGATTGTCACTGATGGTTTTTTTTTTTTTTACAGTGTTTGGGTACCCAGAGGTACCTGGGATTGACATCTTAACTCTGTATTATTCTACTTTTAGAGAGTTTAATGCTGCTTTCTCAAAGCAATAAAAACACGCTGAATTTGAAGAGCCTTGGGCATGAAAAGGCTCTAGATTATAACCTAAGTACTATACCCTGTTATTTCTGTCAGTGAACAGTTGGGATAAGGAGTGTTCATTTATTAATTTTCTTATTAAAATTGTGTCTCCCGCATTGGAGGCAGACACTTTAACCTCTGAGCCACCAGGGAAGCCCTTAAAATTGTGTAGAGAAATTATGATGATTATGGTCCTCTCTTCCCTGTCTTACAAAATGATGTGTGTTAACTGATTGCATTTAGAGGATATGCCTGCTTTAGAATTCCCTTTTTCTATTTCCCCTGCATTTCAGGATATCAACGCTTACAATGGTGAAGAGCCCACAGAAAAGTTACCTTTTCCCATCATTGATGATAAGAATCGGGACCTTGCCATCCAGTTGGGCATGCTGGACCCAGCAGAGAAAGACGAAAAGGGCATGCCTGTGACTGCTCGTGTGGTAAGTTGTGTACTACTAGATAATCTGACCAGGCAACATCTATCCGAGTAAATGCTTGGGGCAACTAAAGTAAATGGGTGAATATCTCCAGTTAGGAAATAAGTGTGTGCTGGCACTTTCACTTTTTATCTAAATGCTGGTACAAAGTAAAATTTTTCAGCTAACTTATTAATAAACTGCTTAATTCACAGCTTTTGAAAATCTACATAGTTATCCTAACATGTTGTCTAGAATTGTGAAATCTTCTGCTATAGTTCTCCTGACAGCCCTCTCTTTAAAGCAGTGGGTCATAAGTGAAGTGAAGTCCCTCAGTCATGTCCAACTCTTTGCAACCCCATGGACTGTAGCCTATCAGGCTCCTCCATCCTTGGGATTTTCCAGGCAAGAGTGCTGGAGTGGATTGCCATTTCCTTCTCCACAGTGGGTCATAGTCTTCTTCATAAGGCATCTCTTGTTTTGAATTCTTATTTGTTCTGTCCTTATCCACCAGAGAACAAACTTATTCCCACATCTGCAAAAATGTACAAAATTTTGAGGACCAGTGTCAACTCCCATGGGGCTTCCCAAGTGGCTCAGTGGTAAAGAATCTGCCGCCTGCCAAAGCAGGAGATGTGGGTTTGATCCCTGGGTTGGGAAGATCCCCTGGAGTAGGAAATGGCAACCCACTCCAGTATTCTTGCCTGGGAAATCCCATGGACAGAGGAGCCTGGCGGGCTACAGTCCATAGGTCACAAGAGTTGGACATAACTTAGCTAGTAAACAACACCATCAACTCCCATTAGTATTATTTTTATGATCATTTTCCATAGTTAACATAGTACCTTCCTGAGGCCTTTTCTGGATTCAGTTCACAAGTCAGTTTTTCTTACTGAGACAGCCAAAACCAAATAAAATTCCCTTCAAGTTTAGAAATATAACATAGAGAAGAAAATCATAACTATTCCAACTACCCAGTTTGTTTGGCATGTCTTTCTAGATACTTGGGGGCTTTTGTTATTTTGTTTTGTTATACCCTTGAACATTTTTAATGACTAAAGAGCCTTATAAGAAGCTTTAATATCAAAAACACTCAGAGAGTTCTTCCTGTTTATGTGTCTGTGTACTTTGCAGGTGTTTATTTTTGGTCCTGATAAGAAACTGAAACTGTCCATCCTCTACCCAGCTACCACTGGCAGGAACTTTGATGAGATTCTCAGAGTAATTATCTCTCTCCAGCTGACGGCAGAAAAGAGGGTGGCCACCCCGGTTGACTGGAAGGTAAAGATGCTAAAAGAGCAGAAACCCAGCTTGCCTAGAAAGGCCTATGGCGCCATCTGAATGGCTCCCTTTAGGGTGTTATCTGGGGCTCTGTTTCTGGCATGCAAATATACTGGGAGGATTTTTCCTCCTGGCTGAGTTTAGGATTTACTGAGAGGCCATTTTTCAGTGTCTTTAACACCTTTTATACAAAATACAAACTCCCATATTTCTAACTTTTAGGTTATTTGGACAGATTAATTGGTTAGAATGATTCCTTTTCCTAAATAAAAGGATTAAAAAAAAAAAACTTGAACTCTTCCCTGATGGTAAAATATTTATAGCAGAACTTAGTTTAACCACTTAAGTCATGGGTATAAAACTATTTGGTGTATTAATGTCTTGAAACATTTCTCTTAAGCTCCGGTCTTTTAAACCCATGTAGAATTCTCTGAAACCTGTTTGTGAATTTTTAATCTCTATTATTCCAGCAATATGTAGGACATGCATAATATGACAAGAGTTTCTTAACATCGCTACATTTTTTAATCTGCTAACCTGAATACCTGGTCTTGTTATTTTCTTTCTTCTGACTGGCAAACCATTGAAATTCTGTGTCCATTCACTGAACCTATGTTTACTGAGCCCAAACAGTGGGCACTGGGATTTAGCAGTGAACAATCAGTGTAAAGTCCCTGCCCTCTCAAAACTTACATTCCAGTGGGTAAAGACCAACAGTAAAGTGTACAGTATCTTAGGTGACAGTGTATGACAGAGAGTAATCATGCAAAGGTGGAGAGAAGGGGAGCAGAGGTGGGAGGACTTGCTGTTATATTTGGCTGTCAAGGAAGGAAGGCTCTTCTCTGAAGAGAACTTTGGGGAGGACATAAAGAAAGCAAGAGGCCAAGTCATGCATCTTTAGGAGGAAAGAGCACTGCAGGCTTAAAGGAACAGCTAAGGAGTTTTCCTAAAAGTGAGCTTGGCACGTTCAAGGAACAGGAGAGCCAACATGCCTGGAAAAGCAGCAGCAGGAGGTGAAGGTAGGGACCAAGGGTGAAAGAGGAAGGCTGGGTTCAGTCACACAGGGTAGTGCAAAGGACTCATTTAGAATAAATTTTAAAATGCAGTAGCAAACCATTACTGGGCTTAAAGCAGGACTATTTCTTGTTAAGGTGGGGAAATACTTCTCCTCCCAAAAGTGTCAAAGATCGATTTGTGAAAGCAAAATTCCTCAGGGGGAGAGAGCAAAGCAGAGGAGACTTGATTATTCTCATCATGAAAGATTGAACTTCACCATTCTCAATGTCTTTTCAATAGAATGGGGACAGCGTGATGGTCCTTCCAACCATCCCTGAAGAGGAAGCCAAAAAACTTTTCCCTAAAGGAGTCTTCACCAAAGAGCTCCCGTCTGGCAAGAAATACCTCCGCTACACACCCCAGCCATAGGCTCGCCACGGAGTTGGTTCTGGAGCTGCCCACTTAGCACCATGAGCCAGAGGATGCCAGCTGTCCATCATGTTTCCCCGCAGCAGTCCATTAAAAACATTCTGGTGTGATCACAGCCAAGGTCTTTAGGTTGCTATACTACTGGCTTATTAAATGAAAACAGCACTCAAAATTCCTGGGGATCCTTTGTGCCTTCAGCAGCTTTCTCCTTTGTTCATATATCTTCACACTCTCTGCTGACTTTCTTCGAAATTTGAGACTTATCTTGGATCGCTGCAGGGTTTTATGACCAAGAGGTGGTATCAGTTTATGGTTGAAAAAGCCTGCTTTGCTCCATCATACTGTGTTGACCAAAATGTTCATTTGGCTTTTTAAAACCCGAATGAACGTTTTGGCCAAGCCAAAAAAATGACTATCAGGTTTGGTTTTTTGTTTTTTTTTTTTTCCTGTGCTAATCAAATCTTCTGTTACCCATTTTGGGAGGGAATAGAACTTGGGGTTCAACTTCCTCTGTACGTATCTATGTGTATAACCTAAGAACTTAGAGTAACCTGGAAGTTCTTCAGTATTCCATGTTTTGATCACAACTTAGAGAAAAAACCTTTTCCATTCAGTACTTTTCTAGTAGATAAATGAAAGATGAGCCTGGGGAGAGAATCTTCAAATATTTTGCTATCAAGAAAATTTTTCAATAAATTGTTATTGAAAGTGAGAAGCTACAGAAAAGGCTCCACTTGCCTGCCAGAGAGGTGTAGCAGAAGGCGTGAGCAACATGACAGTGCCAGGTGCCTTTTGGAGAATTTCTGGATGTCAGTTTGTTCTACGATGACATGCATGTGAAAGGGCCCACTGTGGGAAGAGGGAAGAGGATGACTGAAAATGTTTTATTATCCTTGCAGTGGAGGAGGGAGATGTTTTCCGAATTTTGCTTCTTAGGGATCAGCAAATAAATCCTTTGTCAAAAACGTGATCAGAGAATTCTGTCGTCACATTTTGAAGTACTAGTTCAGACTCATGTCCTGAGGGCAAGACGTCTCCTTGCTAGGACTGACACTGATGCCTCTCTCCAAAGACAGGTGTATAAAAGTTCATGTAATGAAAACGGAGGAGCTGCTGATGAAAATGTGATCCTGCCACATCTCCTGCCTACTTCGCACCTTCGTATTACTTACCTGGGCCCTGTGGAATCTCTCACCCCTGCAACAAAGAGCTCCTCTAACCTAATACCTTAACAGGGGTGCTGGATTTAAGTATACCAGTCTTGAGGGTGATGGGACATCTTTTGCTTTTCTGGAAAGAGTACAAAGGATTCCTAAGTCAAGAGTCTCTCAGACTGACTATACTGTCCTAGGTTTAGAAAGACAGGTCCCATACCTGGTATAATCTCTTGCATATAGCCCTCTATACTTTTATTGAGTAGAATAACGTAAAATCTGATCCCTGGTGCCGTGTTTTAGAGAAGTCATTAATTTTTCATTTCCTTAATTTTACCACATGTAAAATTTGGGTGATGCTAAGAAGGTTGAGAAGGAAGGTGAAAATTCCAAGTCATATCCTTGGGAATGCTGGTCTGAGAGAGATTTAACTGGGCTGGCATCTTGCTGTCACCTCTTCTCCAAGTCACTGTGTTTTGTATTTAAAGAACCAAGACTATCTGGTGCTCTTTAGCACATCTCTTCTGAGTAACCCCTGGCTCCTCAAATCTTGTCACCTCCCTATTAGGTTCCTCACTGCTCTCTTCCCTTGGCTATTCACCTTCAGTCCTGCCTCTCAGAGTCTGGCTTAAGTCTAAATCTCCAACATTAATTATTCACACATCTTTACTGATTGATCGGACACTGGCCATCAAGTTTATAAATTCAAAATCAAATTCATCAATTATTCCCCCAATAAATACATTGCCCCTCTTATCACTCAGGCATCCAAACCTTGTTTAGCTATATCTACCCTACCCACATAGATTATGTCCATATAAGAATGCTGAAAAACTCAAGGAAAAGGGTACTCATGTACCCACAAATTAACTTCTGGTTCTATCACAAAGCAGCCATGAGGCCATGGGAGTGTGAGAGTATTCTCCAAATGTAAAATGTTACATAATGAATGTATGTTGAGGGGATAGCAGTGATTATAATAAGTCTTTTTTTTTTTTTTAACTGGGATGGCATGGGAAGGAGAATTCCCCCTTCCAGAATTGTTGCTCTCAACTTCATAGGGAGAATAGATTTAATAAGTCCAGTAATTTATTAAGTGAAAATAAATTATATGGCTGTTGTGGCTATGAGAGAAGCTTAAGAATTTAAGAGGCTGTCTATTGGGTGCCTTCTCAAAGAATCAGCAAATGCTTTGGCTAGAAGAGATAGCCATCTAAGATTCACAGAGTGACTTGAGGTTCCTGGGTGGTCTTGCCAAAAGTCTGACCTTACCTCCAACCATTCCCCTGAGGGTAAGAATCCTCACTGAGAGGCTCAGGAAGGGGTAATGAGCTAGAATGGGTGGGTCTAAAGGGGCATATCAAGATGCCACTTGGATGCAGTGAACTGGCACAGTGATTTACTAGATTTGACCTCCACCGCTTTGGGCAATGCAAATTGAGGAAATACAACTTTGTTCAAACTTAAAGGATGCGTTAACTAGTTAAAAAGGCATTGCCACTTTGTCAGTGATTGGCTCAGCAATGGGCACTGAGACACAAATAGAGGATCATGAGTTTCTATAAGAATTCTTTCTCAAACAAGAGCAACTAGAAGCCATTTTTCTCTCACACGGAATATAAACAAAAAAAACATGCACTAATTGCTGCTGCAGCTAACTTACAACCTGGGAGCAGGGATCCAGCCACAGAATGAGGCTGTAAAGGTCAACAGCCAAGTTGAGAGAAAGGAAAACATCTGACCTTTCATGATCTTCACTGAGTCTAACAAGTGTGAACCCGTCCTACCTCTGGACTACTATAACATAAAATAATAAATTACCAGATTTCCTTGGTGGCTCAGTGGTAAACAATCTTGTCTGCCAGTGTGGGAGACATGCGCTTGATCCCTGATTCGGGAAGATCCCACATGCCACAGAGCAACTAAGCCCGCGTGCCACAACCATTGAGCCTGTGCTCCAGAGCCCAGGAGCTGTAACTACTGACCCCATGTTGTTGCCGCAACAACTGAAGCCTGTGCTCCAAAAGAGAAAGCACCACAATGAGAAGCCCACACACCGCAACTAGACAGTAGTCCCCACTCTCCGCAATTAGGAAAAGCCTGTGCAGCAATGAAGACTCGGCACAGCCAAAAATAAGTAAAATTTCTTTAAGTAATAAAAATAAATCACCTTAGTGTTTAAGCATTTTTGAGTTGGGTTTTCTGGTACCTGAGGACAAAAGCATCCTAACTGATACACATAGAATTAAGTGTCCTCTAGTTATTTCAAATAACATGATAATGTGCCTCATAAGGTTGTAGAGCAGACATCTGTTTTTTTGCTACTTCTTAATCCCCTATCTTGTGGAACTCAAGCTTCAATATGCATTAAACCACATGAGGAGTGTGTTAAAATAAGCAGGTCAGGGCCCTTCCCCCAGACATGGGTTCCACAAGTGGCCAGAAGTTCTTCATCTGCCACAACCCAGGTGATCGTGATGCAGTATACAGCAGACACTGCAGTTCACCATAGCCATTTCCCCTTATTCTTCATGAAAAATACCCAGATTGTATTAAGGGTGGCAAGTTGAGGTGCCAGTTAAAATTCATCTTAAGATGATAGGTGGGTGGGGTCATGTGACAGTGTTGGCCTGTGGTGGGGGTCTCTTCCTGAAAGTGCCTTGCTTCGCTGAAAAGCAAATGGGATGACTGAGTTACAGATGTCATTTTGCCACCCGGAGGATAAAAGTCACAGGCCCAGGATGAAAGACAGGGAATCTGAAAGGAAACCGGGTCTGTGGTAACTTCCTTAGACAGCCAGACAGTCCTGGCTGCAGGACTGCTGTTAGGTGTGGCTGCGCCTAACGTTTGTTGACACGTAAGTACTCCAGAGCCACCCTGAGAAATGTTGCCCTGTTCTAGGTATCTGGAGGGCCTTGACTTTTTCTCTTGTGTTTTCTTCTATTCTTTCTTCTATTATGGTTTTCCCTGGAGTAGCAAATTGTGTATTCTTTTAAAATCTTGTTGAAATGAAAAGGAATAATGGATCCTAAATATTAAACAATCATCATAAAATTCAATTTTATTTGACTTTTTTAAGTAAAATGAAAAGTGATATTAAATAGTACTATGCAATGTAAGATTGTTAATTTTTCCTAAACTGCTTTTAATAACTAAGATTATGGAACGTGGTTCCATTTTTCAGTATTTACTAGATTGAGGATTTACTAGATTTTACTCTGTAAAATGTTAGGGAGGCACTAGTTGTAGCAATAACACAAATCAAAATTATAGTTTTTATGCTTTAGATAGTAGTGGGTTAATTGTACAAATGCTTTTGATAACTTCTACTCTATCATAGGTTGCTCTCAGCTGGATGCAGGATTTCATTTGCTAAACCATAAGTTTAAGGTATCTGAAGGATTTTGAACATCTCAAGTATAAATGCAACTACTTAAAATTAGAGCTTTTGCAGCAGTCCATCAAAGTTGTAAAATAAACGCAGAGGTAAATTGCTTTAGCAGTTTGTGAGTAAACTCCTTGCCAGGTAGTGTTTCAGCACTTGAGTCAGGATATTAGCTCAGTCTCTAAACTGACTCCATGTATCACGTAAGTGCCATTAAAGTCCTTTTCTAAAATGGGATCCAGTTTCCAACTACAAAAGAAAGTCAAAAGTAAAATATGAGACTATAAGCATTTCAGAAAAAAAGAAAAACAGTAAGTGCAATCGGAAAACCTACTGAAAAGTTTCCATTTAATTATCTGGAATACTCCCTTTAGAAGAGCTTACATATTAAAGACTTTGAGTAAGTAAGTACCCCTGCATCTCTATCCCAACAAGCATTATCTTGTAAAGAGATACAGTCACTTAGTTCGAGTAGTGTATCAAAGTTCACTTAAAGAGAAATGTGAGGAGAGTTGAATTCCTGTTAACTTTGTGACTGATTGCAAGGTAAACTGGAAACTTTTCTCCTAAATTGTAATGAGAATTTTTTAAATAAGGGGACCTGGAAGATACAGTGGCAAGCGACAAGCCAAATTGCTAGACACCTAATGAGGTGTCACATTTGTGAAATAGATCCCTTTAAGAAAGACGAGAGGATGACCTAGGAAGACTGCCTACAAGGAATTCAATTGCTTTGTTTAGAGGAACCAATAACCATCAGTTTGGTCAATGCAACTTTCCTTTTCCCCAACAGACACACTGCAGACCACCCTGATTGTCATAAATGATAGTCATAGGCCCAGAATTTCTATTGAAAGTTTCTTAGGGTGGTGATCTGGTTGGGGGTGTGATGGTCAAGGGACTTATGAAGCTGCATTTCCACAGCACATCATTTTTTCATAGAAGACATGGTTTTGGAGTGACTTGGCAACAGAGGGAGGGAGGGTGCTGAAGGCTCCTAAAGCCCATTCTTGGCACCACTGTTGCTGCTACATGGCCCCCTCCTGCGTTTGCTCACCATCCTGTTGCTCTGTCATAGCTGTCTTCTCCAATCCACTCAGCAGTGGGCTCTGGCCCAAGCGAACTCTCTTAGGAGCCCTCACAGAGATCCCTTGAGTAACAAGCTTTGCCGGCTACCCTGCTCCCCACCAGACTTGCCTCCATATTTTGTCCTTGCCCAGTGTGACCAACCCTCTCCCTCCTTAACTCTAGGCACAGTTTCCAGCACTTCTCAGACTTTTCTAAAATAGTTCTGATTGATGAGGAAACTAGAAAAAAATGTCATCAGGGCAACACCTAAGTGACTCTCCCTAATAAAATATTTTGAGGCCTCTGTTTTGATTAAATTCATGCAAATTTGTCATCCTACTCCATAGTATGTTTATTTTAATATAAAACATTTTAAGTAACCTAATAGTAAAATGAGTTAATGCCTCCCTTTGAAAGATTGTCAAATAAAATTGAAACCCTAGGAAAATGCCCATGATCAAGCTGTGCTCCACACACCCACACCAGAGACCTACAGATCCATGGGAATACACACTCCAAAGAGAAACATCCATAATTAAATGCTAGTGTCTCACTGTATGCATGATGGACGGGCCTCCCCACCCCTGATCCTAGAGATCCCTACCTTTGAACTAAATATCAGGGGAGGACATCCCTGGTGGTCCAGTGGTTAAGAATTTGCCTGCCAATGATCCCTGGGTTTGGGAAGATTCCACATGCCGAGGGACAACTAAGCCTGTGTGCCACAACTGCTTGGGCCTGCGTTTTAGAGCCTAGGAGCTGCAGCTATTGAAGCCTGCATGCCCAGGGCCTATGCTGTGCAACAAGAGAAGCCACTGCAATGAGAAGCCGCACACCACAATGACAGTAGTCCCTGCTTGCCAGAACTCGAGAAAGCCCACAGATAGCAATGAAGACTCAGTGCAGCCAAAATTAATTTTTTTTAAATAAATAAATACCAGGGAAGGGAATTAGGAGGGGGGAAATTGGGAGAGGGAATCACGGCAAAATTACGATTTTCAAAAATATTCTATAATTTTAACTGTTAAGTAATTCAGGTGAACTCTAATCCCAATTTTCCCATATTAAAGCATTGCCAGTAAGAGTTTCTTTTCTTGCCACCTACATGTTACTACTTGACTTCACAATTTATTTTCACTGTGTAGTTTAATAGTCACAAAAAGAAAAATCCAAAGTGTCAAGTTAATTACCTCATCTTTTTTCTTCCACTGGTAGTCTCTCTTAGTCATTCCAAGACCCGTGTTGCCTGAGCCAATCCAAATAAATGCATGAAAGAGAAAAATTACATTAGGAATTTCAGAGTATTGGTAGCAAGAGGATATTCTTAAATCTCAGTTTACTTCCTCCCTGTAAGTCTCCCCATTCAAATGGGCTTTTTACATTCCTCCCTCAAGGAGATATGTGAACTAGGCTCCCAAAAGTCCAATACAAGGGCTGGCAAATCCAAATGAGAACAGGCAGGTCACACAGACTGAGTGGTTTGGATATAACACAAGAGGGAGGGTGTGAACTGTGGCAGACCACAGAGCATCTGCTTCCTGTGTAGGAGCCAGCGATGCTCAGCTCTATCTGGTTGTTGCCACACACAGATAAAAGGACTGAGTGTTCAAAGACTTTCCAATTTTTTTTTAAGAAAAGCTCAAATTTTGTATTTTTTTAAATGTGAAATTTCTGGATTTTTACACTTGACAATTTTAAAAGAAAACACAGATGTAAGTCAAATACAGTGTATTGACTGGATCCAATCCATGGGACTGCCACTTGTGACTTTCATCCCAGACTCATTGGGGAATGCGGATAATATATTTCTCTCACTCTAAAAATTTCACCTACTCAATAGCCCTCGGGGTGCCTTATGGGGGCTGACACTAGACCCTGAGCTCCCAGCCTTGCCATATACTCCTATGCCCCAGGAGTGCTGTGAAAGCAGCAGAGTGGCAGACCAAAGACACTGTGAAGGCTAAATTAGAGGAGCAAATCGAGGATGGTTGTGTTTTCAAGCTGAAGTAGCTGGGGAAATGGTGACCCTGGGCTTGGTAAGGCAGGATGCTAAGCACTGAACGAAAGATCTTGAACGCATTTTCCCTACAGCAAGACCTTCCTGGAAAGTCTTCTTTACAGTATGCTTAGCACCATGATATAAGCAAATGGGCACTCATATGCACTTAGTGACAATAATTATGTAGTGACTATCAAAGAGTCATCTCAAAGCAAGTCATTAGCGTTTTGGTTGTGACCGTGGCTTGGACTATTCCATGAGCATGGGTTAGATTCTACATTCCCTTTGGTCGTTGAGAGAAAACCGGATCCCACACCTGGGCCTGCTGTCTATTCCCCCACCCCCACTTCCTGCTCTGTCCCCCAGCAGCACTGTGGGGCTCCAGCCTATAGAATCAGAGTAAAGGGAGCAGCTGCTACCCTCAACAGGGTTGTGGAAGGAGACACATGCGAGCGTCAGAGCCACCTGGACTTCAGTGTCTGAAAGTCTCTGAAATGTGACCTCCCAGAAGCAGTGTGGCAACCAGGGTGGGCCCAAGAATGGAGACAGATGACAAACACACACAGTGCCCTCAAATCATTTTTTTAGAATAAAATGAAGCTCACGTATCAAAATTCTTTCTCAGTGGCTTGCCTACCTCTAAAGAGCTACCCCCTTACCCATGACTTTGGCATTGCCATCATTTTTGTCAGGCGCAGGTGCTTGGATAACCAACAGCTTGCTTAAATCTGAAGTTCCCTGCACCTAAAGGAGAAAAGCCAAAATCAGTCAAAAGAGCATTCTTTGACCTCTAAACTGGCTGCCTCCTAGCCTTTCCAAAGAATATTTAAAAATAAGCTAAAACATAGAACTAACCTCTAACCTAAGTTCTATCTTTTTCATTTCAAATCCTCTTTTACCTTGTTTCGAAGGGTCTTGGCTAGGTGGGGGATGGGTGGGTGGATGGTTGGATGGAAGGATGGAAGAACAGATGAATGAATGGATTCTTACATGGCTTAATATGTGAAAAAGTAAGCGATCAAAAATGTAAAATAATTTTAAGAGGTCTTGGACCAGGAAATTATCTTTTGCATTTTTATAAATATCAGAAAGGAAATTTCTATACCTTACTTTTAACCAATTTGGAAAATGGAATCCCCAGCATCCACTGAGTTACTTTTATTCTGACATTGACATTTAAGGGCTCAGGACCTAGCCTTCCCAGATAGGAAAAAATAAAAGCTTTTTTCCCTGAGTTTTTGCCCAACTGCCAAAAAATCTGCCCTCCCAGAATGCAAGCAGCATACGTAAGTCACATATAACTATCATTTCTAGATATTATCACATTTAATCCCCACAAGAACCTTATGAGATGCCTGCTGCTATTATCCTCATCTTAGTAAGAGGAAACTGAGGGTCAGAAGGCATCTTTCTAAGTGCCTAGCCTCACACACCTAGTGGGCACAGGCATCAGGTCTTAAATCCAAGTATGCCTGCCTCCAAACTCTGGTGTCTTAACAAAACTATGGGGATTGATCCCATGGTCCCCTACCCCTTATTTCAAAGTTAAAGTGATTTTTCACTTCTATTTAAAAAAAAAAATAAATTCACCTTCTGAACTGTTGAGAGGTTGACAAAATAAGTATGTTAGGAAAGTGGCAAATGCACTTTTTAGGGGCTTTAATTAATGACCTTTCTCAGCCTGAACAAGCAGAAAGGGTCTCTCCCAAAGGGGAGAAACTTGTTACCAAAATAAAGAGATGTTAGCTCTTCTCACAGCCTCTTAGTCCTCCTCATACTTGGGCTCTGTCCTCACATCACAGCTGTGGTCTAACAGCAAGTGGCTTCACCCATTAGGGACCTGGCTTCTATTCTTCCCATCCCCTGTTATATCCCAGGCACTCACACTTCCCCCTTCCTTACAGAGGCATGGAATGATGGGGTTTAGGGTCCTCTATTGAGTTGTGCCCCTAGGCCCTAATGTGGCAACAAAGTGACATGACCCTGACGCATCTCCCTTCTTATCGACCAGTGCAGATACTTCCAGAACCATCCTAGCAAGCAGTGTCACTGTCTTGCACACAAACTAGGAAAAATGCTCCCCATCCTTCTCTAGGGAGGCACAGCCCATGCCAGGGCAAAGAGCTTGGCAAGCAGAGAGTAGGCAGATTCCTGCCCCACTGGCCCCTCAGGTACACTGTGATGCAGGGCACAACTTGCACAGTGCAGCACACAAGCCCTGGGGACATTTTGCCTGTTTTGTTAAGGGCAGGTGAGAACTATCGGGTCTTTCTAGGTTTAGAGAAACCTATATTTCTTTAAGGTGGTTAGTTGAGTTTTTAAAGTCACTTATGAGGCACCATGAAAAGCAGAAGACTCTTAAGAAATGACCCTCCTTACCTGTTCACAGGTTTTAGGTAAAATGCAAGGTGCAAAATATGGTACCTCCGTCTTGGTATCAATAACACTGCCATACACAAGAATAACAAATTTCATGTTCACGTTATCAATACTCATTTCATTATAGCTTGATAAAGTCTCCACATATGCATGATTGAGCATCACACACTTCTGAAACTTTAGGTCCTACAATAAAATTAGATTTTTTTCTATAAATCATATAAAATAACACATGCTATCAAGAAGAAAGCATATTCCACATGAAAAGATGTTCAACATCGTTAATCATCAGCTCAGTTCAGTTCAGTTCAGTCCCTCAGTCGTGTCCGACTCTTTGTGACCCCATGAATCGCAGCACGCCAGGCCTCCCTGTCCATCACCAACTCCCAGAGTCTACCCAAACCCATGTCCATTGAGTCGGTGATGCATCAGGGAAACGCAAACCAGCTCAACAGAATGACTATCATCAAAAAGACAACAAGCAACAAGTATTGGCAAGGATGTAGAGAAAAGGGGGAATCTTCAGTGGACTGTAAATTGGTGCAACCACTTTGTAAAATAGTAGGAAGTTCCTCAAAAAATTAAATATTAAACTACCATATGATCTAGCAGTCTCACTCCTGGGCATATATCCAGAGAAAAGATACATGCATCCCACTGTTCACTGGACCATTATTCACAACAGCCAAGGCACGGAAACAACCTAAATGTCCAACAACAGAAGAATGGATAGAGAAGACGTGGTACTTATATACAATAGAATATTACTCAGTCATAAAATAGAACGAAGTAATGCCATTTGCAGCAACAGGGATGGACCTAGAGATTATCATACTAAGTGAAAGAAGCCAGACATTGAAAAACAAATATCATGTGACATCATTTATTATGTGGAATCTTAAAAAATGATACAAATGAACTCATATACGAACTTATGATTACCAAAGAGGGAGGGAGAGAGAATCACACACACACTACTATATATAAAATAGATAGCCAACAAGTATGTACTATATAGCACGGGGAACTATACTGATATTTTATAATAATCTATAAGGAAAAAATCTGAAAAAAAAAATATATAACTGAATCACATTGCTGTACACATGAAAATAACAAAACATTATAAATCAAATATACTTCAATTTGTTTTTAAAAAAATCCATGTGTAGGTATTTGTGTGGACATAGTTTTTTAATTCCTTTGGGTAAATATCAAAGAGAGTGCTTGCTGGATCATATGGCAACAGAATGTTAGTTTTGTAAGAAACCACCAAACTCTCTTCCAAAGTGGCTGTGTACCATTTCACATTCTCACCAACAATGAAGAAGAGTTCTTGTTGTTCCACACCCGGGCCACCATGTGGTGTTGTCACTGGCCAATTAATAGGTGTGTAACAGTATCACTTCCTTCATGGATCACTGCCTTGTTGTGGCAAAGGGGCTTGCATGACACAATGAAGCTATGAGCCATGCTCTGCAGGGCCACCCTAGACAGACAGGTCATAGCAGAGAGTTCTGACAAAACGTGATCCACTGGAGGAGGGAATGGCAAACCACCCCAGTGTACTTGCCATGAGAACATCATGAATTGTATAAATGGTCAAAAAGACATGACACCAAAAGATGAGTCCCGCGGGTCTGAAGGCATCCAATATGCTACTGGGGAAGAGCAGAGGATAATTACCAATAGTAATGAATAGATTCAAGGGACTAGATCTAGTTAACAGGGTGTCTGAAGAACTATTGACAGAGATCCATAATACTGTACAGGAGGCGGCAAACAATACCATCCCAAAGAAAAAGAAAAGCAAGAAGGCAAAGTGGTTATCTGAGGAGGCCTTACAAATAGTGGAAGAATGAAGAGAAGCAAAAAGCAAGGTAGAGAAGGAAAAGTACATCCAATAAACACAGAGTCCCCAAAAATAGCTAGAAGAGACAAAGAAGGCCTTCTTTAATAAACAATGCTTAATAATAGAAGAAAACAACAAAAGGGGAAAGACTAGAGATCCCTTCAGAAAAACTGGAAACATCAAGGGAACATTCCGCCCAAAGACGGGCATAATAATGGTAGAGATCTATAGAAGCAGAAGAGATCAAGAATAAATGGAAAGATTACACAGAAGAACTATATAAAAAAGATCTTAATGAACCAGATTACTACAATGGTGTGGTTAGTCACCCAGATCCAGACTTTGTGGAGCGTGAAGTCAAGTGGGCCTTAAGAAGCACTGCTGTTAATAAAGCTAGTGGATGCGATGAAATTCCAGCAGAACTATTCAAGTCCCTAAAAGATGATGCCATCAGGGTTTTGCATTCATTATGTTGGCAAATCTGGAAGACCCAGCAATGGCCAGAGGACTAGAAAAGGTCAATATTCGTCCCAATCCCCAAGAAGAGTACCAAAGAATGTGCTAACCATTGGACAATTGCACAGTTGGACAACTGCATTCATCTCCCATGCTAGTAAGTAAAGTGAAAGTCACTCAGTCGTGTCTGACTCTTTGTGACTCCATGGACTGTATAGTCCATGAAATTCTCCAGGCTATAATACTGGAGTGGGTAGCCTTTTGCTTCTCCAGGGGATCTTCTCAACCCAGGGAATCTTCCCAACCAGGGATTGAACCCAGGCCTCCCACACTGCAGCTGGATTCTTTACCAGCTGAGCCACAAGGGAAGCCCAGTAAGGTTCATGCTTAAAATCTTGCATGTTAGGTTAGGCTTCAACCTTACGTGAACCAAGAACTTCCAGATGTCCAAGCTGGGTTTAGAAAAGGAAGAGGAACGAGAGATCAAATTGCCAACATTCTCTGGATTATAGAGAAAGCAAGGGAATTTCAAACAAAACATTTCTCTCTGTTTCCTTTGACAGTGTGGATCATGACAAACTGTGGAAAGTTCTTAAAGAGGTGGGAATACCAGATCATCTTACCTGTCTCCTGAGAAACCTATAAGTGGGTCAAGCAGCAATAGAAGTATGGAACAACTGATTGGTTCAAGATTGAGAAAGGAATACAACAGGGCTGTCTGCTGTCACCCTATTTGCCCAACCTATACGCTAAACACCTATATGACTTCCCTGGTGGCTCAGAGGGTAAAGCGTCTGTCTGCAATGCAGGAGACCCAGGTTCGATCCCTGGGTCGGGAAGATCGCCTGAAGAAGGAAATGGCAATCCACTCCAGTACTATTGCCTGGAAAATCCCATGGACGGAAGAGCCTGGAAGGCTACAGTCCATGGGGTCACAAAGAGTCAGACACAACTGAGTGACTTCACAATCAATCATACGCTGAGCACATCATGAGAAATGCCAGGCTGGATGAGATACAAGCTGGAATCAAGACAGGCAGGAGAATCATCAACAACCTCAGATATGCGGATGATACCACTGTAATGGCAGAAAAAAAGAGAGGAACTAAAGAGCCTCTTGATGAGGGTGAGGGAGGAGAGTGAAACAGCCGCCTTAAGACTAAATATTTTTTTTAAAAAAGCTAACATCATGGCATCCAGCCCCATTACTTGATGGCAAATAGAAGGGGAAAAGGTGGAAGCAGGGACAGATTTCCTCTTCTTGGGCTCCAAAATCACTGCGGACGGTAACTGCAGTGATGAAATCAGAAGACGACTGCTTCTTGGCAGGAAAGCAATGACAAACCTAGACAGTGTGTTGAAAAGCAGAGACATTACTCTGTCAACAAAGGTCCATTTAGTCAAGGATATGGTCTTCTCAGTGGTCACGTACAGCTGTGAGAGCTGGACCATAAAAAAGGCAGAACGCTAAATAACTGATGGCTTCGAACTGTGGTGCTGGAGAAGACTCCTGAAAGTCACTTGGACAGCAAGGAGATAAAACCAGTCAATCTTAAGGGAGATCAACCTTGAATATTAACTAGAAGGACTGATGCTGAAGCTGAAGCTCCAGTATTTTGGTCATCTGATGTGAATAGATGACTCATTGGAAAAGTCCCTGATGCTGGGAAGGATTGAGGGCAGAAGGAGAAGAAGGTGTCAGAGGATGAGATGGCTCAAAGGCATCACCAATGCAATGAACATGAACTTGGGCAAACTCCAGGAGATGGTGAGAGACAAGGAGGCCTGGCAAGCTGCAGTCAGTACCTGGTGTCACAGTCGAACATGACTGGGCAACTGAACAACAACAACAACAACAACAATGGTATCACACTGTTTTAATTTGCATTTCCCTGATGACATACTGTTCTCTTGAGAAACCTTATACGCAGGTCAGGAAGCAATAGTTAGAACTGGACATGAAACAACAGACTGGTTCCAAATAGGAAAAGGAGTACTCAAGGCTGTATATTGTCACCTTACTTATTTAACTTATATGCAGAGTACATCATGAGAATTGCTGGGCTGGAAGAAGCACAAGCTGGAATCAAGATTGCTGGGAGAAATATCAATAACCTCAGATATGCAGATGACACCACCCTTATGGCAGAAAGTGAAGAGGAACTAAAAAGCCTCTTGAGGAAAGTGAAAGAGGAGAGTGAAAAAGTTGGCTTAAAGCTCAACATTCAGAAAACGAAGATCATGGCATCTGGTCCCATCACTTCATGGGAAATAGATGGGGAAACGGAGGAAACAATGTCAGACTTTATTTTTTGGGGCTCCAAAATCACTGCAGATAGTGATTGCAGCCATGAAATTAAAAGATGATTACTCCTTGGAAGGAAAGTTATGACCAACCTAGATAGCATATTAAAAAGCAGAGATATTACTTTGCCAACAAAGGTCCATCTAGTCAAGGCTATGGTTTTTCCTGTGGTCATGTATGGAAGTGAGAGCTGGACTGTGAAGAAAGCTGAGCGCAGAAGAATTGATGCTTTTGAACTATGGTGTTAGAGAAGACCCTTGAGAGTCCCTTGGACTGCAAGGAGATCCAACCCGTTCATCCTAGAGGAGACAAGTCCTGGGTGTTCATTGGAAGGAATGATGCTGAAGCTGAAACTCCAATACTTTGGCCACCTCACGCGAAGAGCTGACTCATTGGAAAAGACTCTGATGCTGGGAGGGATTGGGGGCAGGAGGAGAAGGGGATGACAGAGGATGAGATGGCTGGATGGCATCACCGACTCGATGCATGTGAATTTGGGTGAACTCCGGGAGCTGGTGATGAACAGGGAGGTCTGGCATGCTGCGATTCATGGGGTCGCAAAGAGTCAGACACAACTGAGCGACTGAACTGAACTGAACTGATGACATGTGATGTGGAGTATCTTTTCCTATATTTATTTGCTATTCACATATCATCTCTGGTGAAGTTATCTATTATCAGCTTTGGCCCATTTTTTAATCAGGCTGGGTTTTTTCCCTACTGTTGAGTTTTAAACTCCTTGTATATTTTGGATAATAGCTCTTTTTCTGATATGTCTATTGCAAATATTTTCTCCCAGTCTGTGGTTTTTCTTCTAATTCTCTTGATATATGCTCATTTTTAACCCAATATTTATATTCAGTATCACAATTCAATGAATGTTCTTAAACTTCAGGTTTGTCACTTCCCCAGTTCCTGACTCATGGTAGGGGCTCAAAAAATTACTAAATGGAATGAAAATATAGGTTGTAAATTGTACCAGTCCAAGAACAGACCTGAACTGCTACTTTCTGAAGAGAAAGTTCATAGATGAGGCTTGGTAAACTCAATAAAAATTTGAAAAGGCAAATAATTTATAATAACGTAGGTAGATAGAATAGACTAATAAACACCAAACTTGTGCTCAGTAACTCACTAATTAATGCTCTGCTTGATTCTTGGGGATCTACCTATGTAAGATTTGCTTACTCTCTTATTTTTTAGGGATGACTGGGGGTAGCCTGGGAAAAATCAGCTGTCACAAGGGGACCGATGACCTACAGGAACTCAGAATAACAGAGTGGTAAAGATTCTGAAATCTTACTTTGAGAGATCAAACGTACCTTCTTTTCTCTGTCTCCAAAATATGAAATTTATTTTGCAAAAAAAATACAGGAAATAAAACAATTCATATTTTAATCATGCAACTGACCTCATCAACAAGACTTGATTCAAAATACTGATGGGCAATACCGAGAGCAAGCTTCAGCCATATTTTGTATTCCAGGGATGGCCAGAAGAAATCAAAGCCTTCATATAAATCCTCCAGGGAGATAAAGCAGACCTGAAATGACAAAGCATCAAACAGTATGCTTGATTTGAAAATAAATTATTAAATCATCAGAAAAACAAAGGCCTGTAGGACTTCCCTGGTGGTACAGTGGAGGAGAATCCACCTGTCAATGCAGGGGACACGGGTTCAATCCTTGGTCCAGGAATATTCCATGTACCTCAGAGCAACTAAGCCCATGAACCACAACTACTAAGACTGCATGCTGCAACTGCTGAAGCTCTTGTGCCTAGAGCCTGTGCTCGGCAATAAGAGAAGCCACAGCAATGAGAAGCCTATGCAGCGCAAAGAAAAGTAGCTCCCACTCACCACAATTAGAGAAAGCCCTCAGCAGCAATGAACACCTAATACAGCCAAAAATTCTAAAAAAGACTGTAGGTTTCATCTTCACCTAACCTCTTAGAAAAGCTATCAACCCTAGTATATTAATTATGATACTCTGCAATTTAAGTATAAGATGATAAAATGTACAGTTCAATTAAAGCTATAGACTTAATACCAGTCCAGAAAATTTTATATTAATCAATAGCTAGGATAATCATGAACTTCCAGATGTTCAAGCTGGTTTTAGAAAAGGCAGAGGAACCAGAGGTCAAATTGCCAACATCCGCTGGATCACGGAAAAAGCAAGAGAGTGCCAGAAAAACATCTATTTCTGATTTATTGACTATGCCAAAGCCTTTGACTGTGTGGATCACAATAAACTGTGCAAAATTCTGAAAGAGATGGGAATACCAGACCACCTGACCTGCCTCTTGAGAAACCTGTATACAGGTCAGGAAGCAACAGTTAGAACTGGACATGGAACAACAGACTGGTTCCAAACAGGAAAAGGAGTACTCAAGGCTGTATATTGTCACCCTGCTTATTTAACTTCTATGCAGAGTACATCATGAGAAACGCTGGACTGGAAGAAGCACAAGCTGGAATCAAGATTGCTGGGAGAAATATCAATAACCTCAGATATGCAGATGACACCACCCTTATGGCAGAAAGCGAAGAAGAACTAAAGAGCCTCTTGATGAAAGTGAAAGAGGAGAGTGGAAAAGTTGGCTTAAAGCTCAACATTCAGAAAATGAAGATCATGGCATCTGGTCCCATCACTTCATGGCAAATAGATGGGGAATCAGTGGAAACAGTGTCAGACTTTATTTTGGGGGGCTTCCTTGAAAGGAAAGTTATGACCAACCTAGACAGCATATTAAAAAGCAGAGACATTACTTTGCCAACAAAGGTCTGTCTAGTCAAGGCTATGGTTTTTCTAGTGGTCATGTATGGATGTGAGAGTTGGACTATAAAGAAAGTTGGAGGCCAAAGAATTGATGCTTTTGAACTGCGGTGTTGGAGAAGACTCTTGAAAGCCCTTTGGACTGCAAGGAGATCCAACCAGTCTATCCTAAAGGAGATCAGTCCTGGGTGTTCATTAGAGGGTCTGATGTTGAAGCTGAAACTCCAATACTTTGGCCACCTGATGCAGAGAGCTGACTCATTTGAAAAGTCCCTGATGCTGGGAAAGATTGAGGGCAGGAGGAGAAGGGGATGACAGAGGATGAGATGGTTGGATGGCATCACCAACTCAATGGACATGAGTTTGGGTAAACTCCGGGAGTTGATGATGGACAGGGAGGCCTGATGTGCTGCAGTTCATGGGGTCGCAAAGAGTCGGACACGACTGAAAGACTGAAATGAAATGAACTGAACTGAGAATAATCATGAGCCCAAGATTATGGAACTAAGCCACATAAACTTATTTATTTTTATTGCCACAGTAGGTAACGTGCACTTATTCATAGTATTTGCTTTCAGAGCAAAGTGCCAATCCAAACAAGGAAGACAACTCTCAGAATTCAAGCTACCTGAACTTCAGCAAATTCAGTTCAGCCTTGTGAATAAATACATTCAGGTTTTCTCTTCCCTTCCAAAAGTAAAATGGTATGAAACTGATAAAGCAACATTCCTTTCTGTCTGTCACACTCCTAAGACTCTGCACTTTGCTCCATTGCATTTAACAGTCCCCAAAGCTTGAGAATTCTTTGTAAGTAGGAACTTTCACTCGGAGAAGGCAATGGCAACCCACTCCAGTACTCTTGCCTGGAAAATCCCATGGATGGAGGAGACTGGTAGGCTGTAGTCCATGGGGTTGCTAACAGTCAGACATGACTGAGCGACTTCACTTTCACTTTTCACTTTCATGCATTGGAGAAGGAAATGGCAACCCAGTCGTGTTCTTGCCTGGAGAATCCCAGGGACGGGGGAGCCTGGTGGGCTGCTGTCTATGGGATCACACAGAGTCGGAAACCACTGAAGTGACTTAGCAGTAGCAGTAGCAGGAACTTTCACTAATTTTTATTTGAATTGCCCACAGCTACCCCACTATCAGACCACTTATTTGTTAAATAAAATTCTTACTTAGCAAGTGAAAAATGGAAGAAAGATTTGAAACACAAGTATTCTTTAAAAACACTACTCCCATAATGGTAGCCATTTATGGAGCACCTAAACATGCCAGGCATCTTATCTTTATAACATCAGAAGTTAGATATTTTCTCTTCTAACTAAAAAAGGTGACAAAGACTCTTTGGTTAAAATATCTGCCTCCAGTTCAAGAGGGAGGGGACATAGGTATATGTATGGCTAATTTATGTTGATGTTTGGCAGAAACCAACACAATACTGTAAAGCAATTATTCTTCAATTAAAAATAAATAAATTTAACTGTTTTAAAAAAAAAAAAATCTCCCTCCAGACACCATAGTGGATGTGAGACATCAAATTGGCCTTTCTCAGCTACCCTGCTTCACAATAGCTGGTTGGGTTGACTAAGATAATAGAACCCTCCGGCACCCCAAAAAAAATGCTGGCACTCCTTACTAACTTGAGGAAGAAATAACACCCACAGTATAGACAGAACCAGGTGCTTACCTGCAAAATAGTTTCACAGATGACAGTATATTCAATTTCACGCTTAAGTAGACAGCTCAATTCTCCAATTATGTCTCCACTGGTACAGTACTCTGTAAACCTAGTTGTGGACTCTCTGTCAGGCCTTAGGCTCCTGTCTATTCCAAAAGTAGGAGGTGAACTCTCCAACTGCAATGGAGAAATAATTGAGCAAAGGGAAACACAAAATCAGGAGCCCTTGACCAAACCCTAGGAGCTCCCAGTGTTTCTTGCAATTATTACAATAGAAGGAAAAGATTCTTTATGAATACTTTCAGATGGGAAGGAGGAACTGGGCTTCCAAAAATCATTTCTTTCACATTTCCACTCTCCAGGCTGAGACTGTTTCAAATCTTATAGCTTTATAGATGACCCCTATTTACCTTCCTTATACAAAAATTCTACCAAAAGTAGTCATAGCAGTCTGCCACTAAATGCAAGTACCCACTCTAAGTCTATTAGATATTCTTAGCATAATGGGCTAGTGCCTCAGGTGGAAAAAATTTTTGATTGCATAGATGCATAAGCCAGATTTCAAGAATGAATATGACCCCAAGGCAAGTCATAATTTCAGCAGAAATCTTGCCTCCCTTAAGATGCTTAAGAATAATTACCATGAGACATTAGCAGAAAAAGGTTTCAGGATGAACACAGGATGGTTGAGTTACTTCAGGAAAAGAACTGGTAGGCATGGGTGGTGTAAAAGAAAGTCATCAGATTTCAGGAGGAAGATGCAAGAATTAACCAGAAGGATTACAGAACTTTCCAGAAAGTTTAGCTGTAAGTGCCAAAGAGGAAGCCTATTGCCCAAGACACAAGAAATGGGAAAATATCACTGAAGGAATTGCTGTGAAAGTGGTACCCTCTTCTAGTGAGTTCCACCATTCAAACTTGTAGAGGCACTCATGCTTCCAAAGAACTCTGACATTTTAAAATTTAATTTTTAATTAAGTCCAAAAGCCTTTTGAGTACAAGTTCCCTACACACAAACAAGTTCCGTTCTGAAAGTGTGTTCTTAAGTCCAATATGTTTGTAAGTCCAACAAAGTTAACCTAGGTGCCCAACTAACACAATTGGCTATATAGTACTATACTGTAATAGGTTTATAATACTTTTCACACAAATAACACATAAAAACAAACACAAAAAATAAACAAAACATTTTTAAGCTTACAATGCAGTATACTGAAAAGTAGAGCAGTACAGCTGGCATACAGGGGCATACTTGTATCTTTGAAAGTTTGCAACTTGAAGGTCTGTATGTAGGGGACCTAACAGTAAAAAAGAATGGTTCTGCTTTTTACAAACCAAAGAAAGATGACTACATCTGTGGCAAGCAGAATTTTAAAGAAGGCTTTCCAAGGTTTCTATCTTTTTGTTATTCAATCAAACATTGATCTGTGAACTACTGTGAAGGGATTTTGCAGATATAATTAAGGTTACTAATCACCTAAACTTAAAGAGATGATACTGGATTATCCTGTGGACTCCAATGTAATCACATGAGCCCTCAAAGTAGAAAAGGCAGTAGTCATCAAGACTGGAGAGGGACAAATGAATTGATTTCTCTGTCCGTCAGTTTTCTCATGAGGTTGATAAAGGACAAAATGTCATAACACATTGCCATTCTCGATCATCTTTTTAAATGTCACAACTAGCCTCTTCAACTCTTGATCACTGCTAACATACTACATATTTAACTTAGGTATTTTGTCCATTGTTCCATCTCCTTCTATGCTTCTACAAGAAATTAGCTTCTAAGAAGACAGGGCTTTTTTGTGTTTTCTCAGTTCTATGCCTAGAATGAATGTGCCTACTGCATAATAGCAATGAAGTAAATATTTGTTGAATGAATGAGTAAATGAATGAATGAAAAGTGCCAGACACTTAGTAAGTGCTAGTTAGTATTTATAATTATAGTTTATTTCCATGATTAATTTTGGCTTTTTTAAGGTCTGAAACACTCATTCTAAAAATATAAAGCCAAATATATTATTTGCACTAATAATAAGGGTTTGTCACTTGTAACTGTCATATAGGATCTAGAAATTATGTTGGTCATATCTGGGGCTCACCCATGGATCCAGCTACTGGTATTCAGTTTCTAAAGGATTCTTGTCCCTATCACTCTTACTGACAACAAAAACCTCCTATTAGTTAAAAATGGTATGCTCTTCATCCCTATTTGACCTCTGGGAGAATGTGACACTGTGGTCTATTTCCTCAACCTTGACTCTAATTTCCTTTAGATGAGTAACCCAACCACTCCAAGTACTGGGTTCCTTATATGACCAGCACAGAAAAGACTGTTCCTTCCAGGATTATTGTGAAGAATAAGTAATAATTATGAAAGCATTTTGTAAGATGGGAAGCACCTTTCAGATGGTGGGTGTTATAATTATCTCTCAGCAGTTGTGTTAGCCCCAAACAGAAATGGTTTCATTTGGAAAAGAAACTATGTTAAAAATTTGAAATTTTCTTGATTCCTAAATTTCTCCTTATGTGATAATTACAACTCTCAAGATATATTTTTAGTAAAGAATAAATAGTTCCTTACGATTGCCATTCCTGAAATAATCAAGTAGATTCCTTGTGGCATTTCACCTTCTTTACATATGACATCTCCATAGTCAAAATAGGCAAGTTTAGCTCTTTCCTGAAAGAAAAGAAACAGGAAAGGAAAGAAAAAGAATCAACACAAATCTTCATAATCTACTTCTCTAAAGAGAAATAAGATTTTAAAGCTAAAAAGTAGCATAAAAAACAAACTATATTCTTTGATTTGTTAATGAGTTATAATGTTTTGACAGACCTCATTAACTTTTAGGGAAAAAGGGGACAAGCAAGCAAACTGCAGACTTTGTGCTTCGGACCTAGCAGAGTGACTGGCAGAAACACCCAATAAATGCTAGGTTGGATAAATATTTACAATAAAGTATAATTCTGGTCAAGGAGACAGGGGCAGGGCACTCTGGGAAACAAATTCAGAAAGGCCACAGGAACCCTGACTTGGGTGTCTAGGGAAGGAACAGCTAAACTGAGATCTGAAGGAAGAGCAACAAGATAGCCAGGATACCATGAGCTGAAGACCATTCAGGGCAGAGGATTCAGTTCATGCAAAGACCCATTAGCAAATAGAATAACTGCATTGTGGGGTAACACAGAAGATTCAATATATCTCAGGCAGGGAGGGATGGGAAGGGAGTTATCCATTAGGCATCAATAGGCACAGTGTCCAGAGTTCACAGTACTTTTAGGGATTCACAACAATGTTTTAGTTTCTTTTAAAATCAGAAGAAAATAAGACAACTTTTAGGTAGAGTAAACTGTCTTAATACTAAAGCATCTAATGCTAATATATTCATCTTTATAGTAACAAAATCACAAAGTATAATTTTTTGGTGCTTTACGGAGGAAAAGGCAGAAGTGCCTGGAGTCCGGGTGGAGGCGGGACTGGAGAGGTGAGCCGGAGCCAGGTCTCCAAGGGGCTCACATGCACGGTAAAAAGCCCACACACTCTGGAGCCCGGGCACCACAACTTGATAATCTATGTGCCACAACTAGAGAGTCTGTGCACTGCAAGGGAAGACCCCATATGAAGCAATGAGGATCTCGTGTGCCACATAAGAGCTGACACATCCAAATACATTTTTTTAAGTTTGAACTTTTCCCAAAACCAGGGGGTGGTCACTGAAGGGTTTCTAACGGGAGATTTACAGTGACACGTTTGCATTTTACAAAGATGTAGAGGAAACATATTTTTAAATCCTTCATAGTAGTTATCGCTTAGTATAAGGTGGGGAGTGAAAGGATATCACTTTTTACTTCTGAATTATTTTTCAGTGTTGAAATAAACGTGGATGACTTCACAATATTTTTTTTTAAAGCTGGCCTTAAAGCCAATTATCCAGCTTATGTGTTATTCAGGTCTTTATTTTTTTTTAATTGTTGTCTTTAGGCTTATCCTGATATACTATTACCTTTTTAATTAACCACAACAGTTGAAGGATGAAAGGAGGAAGGAGTAGTGAAAATTAACTGTTGCTGCTGGGATAGAAACCAAGATTGAAATTAACATCTATAATGAGGGGGTGTTTCTTTTGTTTACTATATGGATTTTTCCATGCATTCCCTGGGCTAACCCTAATGAGAATAATGCTCATGTGCTCCCAATTCATCACATTTTTCTTTACCCCAGTGAAATCTGATTTAAGTGGCTACCAATAACCAACATCTTAAGGAAAAGGGCCACTTAATGAGTGAACCATTTTAGAGCCGGAGAGCAGCAACTACCAAGCCCACGTGCAGCAACTACTGAAGCCCGTGTGCTCTACAGCCTGTGCTCCGCAACAAGAGAAGCCACCACAATGAGAAGCCCCAGCACCGCAATGAAGAGTAGCCCCTGCTCTCCGCACCTAGAGAAAATCCACACAGCAATGAAGACCCAGCACCACTAAAAATAAATAAATAAACATTTTTTTAAAAAAAAGAGTGAGTCATGTCTGAAAGGCGGTGGAGAGAGTCTGACAGCTTTGCTTAGGCATGGCAGGCTAAGGAGTGGAGGAAGCTTGTGCCCTCGTTATAGATTCATCTCAGGTGTATGGAAATCATTAATTTATGGAGTTCCTACCCATTGTTTTTCCCATTCCTCCCCCATTCACTGCAGGATGGTCAGTTAATTATACTTGTGAGAGCATTACCTATAAAGAACAAAATTCGAATTTTAAACTTGGATATTTTAAAAAACTGAAGAGGATGCAGATTGTAATTAATACCCCTTAGATACCTTCTTCCCAGTCCAAGCCCATCCCTCACCTCCCACCCTCTATTCCCCAGACTACGTTCAACAGCCCCTGCCCATTAGGTTTCCCCCTTCTTACAGTCACACTTGTACTCCCCAAAGCTGGATGTTTGATTCAAGCTAAGCTAGTTGGATTTCTCTCTCAAGAATTTGAACTAAAGGACAAAGAGCCTGGGAGTGAGAACTGGTTCATCATAGTCATGTGCTAAAGGAAGAGTCCACAAATTCCTACCACTGACATTCCAGAGCTGGCCTGATTCTCACCCTGTTCAGGGTTAGTCTGTCAACTGTTTCTTAGCATCTGTTGTTCAGTCACTAAGTCATGTCTCACTCTTTGCTACCCCATGGACTGCAGCAAGCCAGGCTTTCCTGTCCTTCACTATCTTCCAGGGTTTGCTCAGATTCATGTCCATTAAGTGGGTGATGCTATCTATCTCACTCCCTGCTGCCCTTTTCTTCTCGTATACCACTGCAATATATTGTTAGTAAGATCCCCTCTTGCTTCAACTAGCTCAGATAGGGTTTTGTTACTTTCAACCATAGGAGTCTTAATTTAATTAATTTGAAATTAATTTCAAAAAGAAAATTCAAAAATTTCTGGCATGAAGTAAACACTGCTGCTGCTGCTGCTAAGTCGCTTCAGTAGTGTCCGACTCTGTGACCCCAGAGACGGCAGCCCACCAGGCTCCGCCGTCCCTGGGATTCTCCAGGCAACAACACCGGAGTGGGTTGCCATTTCCTTCTCCAAACCATGAAAGTGAAAAGTGAAAGTGAAGTCGCTCAGTCGTGTCCGACTCCTAGTTACCCCATGGACTGCAGGCTACCAGGCTCCTCCATCCATGAGATTTTCCAGGCAAGAGTACTGGAGTGGGGTGCCATTGCCTTCTCCCATTATAGTTAAACAGATGACATATATCTCCATGTCTAGATCACAAGGTAGAGTACAACCAAATTTACAGTAAAACAAGCACCACTCTTTGTCACAGAGTTTTCCTGATTCCAATAGGTTTCAACAAGTTGATGAAACAGTTACTATTCATATAACTATGATATAATTCATATAATTATCAGGGCTCCCCTGATAGCTCAGTTGGTAAAGAATCCACCTGCAATGCAGGAGACCCTGGTTCGATTCCTGTATTGGGAAGATCTGCTGGAGAAGGGATAGGCTACCCACTCCAGTATTCTTGGGCTTCCCTTGTGGCTTAGCTGGTAAAGAATCCACCTGCAATGTGGGAGACCTGGGTTCGATCCCTGGGTTGGAAGATCACCTGGAGAAGGGATGGACTGTATAGCCCATGGGGTCGCAAAGAGTCAGACATGACTGAGTGACTTTCACTCATATAATAGCCATTTAAAACTAAAACCACAAACTGGGGGTCCATGAGTCATATCCAGTCTACAGATATATTTTGTTTGGCTTGCACAGTATCTTTAAAATTCTGAATTGGTCGCCAAGTTTTAAAATTCACATAAAAATACAGATGTATGGATTCACCTTTAAAAAACTGACTTTTACATTATTAAATCTAATAGTCAATTTTCAGACTTCATCTTATGTGATCTCTCAGCCTCATATGTCATAGTTGATCACTTTCTCTTTCTTGAAATACTTTCTTTACTTAGCTCTGGGACACCATTCTCTTTTTTTTCCTATTTGATGGATAACTCCTCAATTCTTCTTTTCCAGCTTTACTGAGACAGAACTACTTAGCAGTAAAGAGTCCGCCTGCAATGCAGCAGATGCAGGTTCAATCCCTGGGTCAGGAAGGTCCCCTGAAAGAGGAAATGGCAATCCTCTCCAGTATTCTTGCCAGGGAAAATACAATGGAGAGAGGAACCTGGCGGGCTACAGTCCATAGAGCTGTGAAGAGTCAGACACAACTGAGTGACTGAGTACACACACACACACACACACACACACACACACACACACACACAAGTTTAAGGTATACAGCATAATGACTTGACATGCACCTATTGCAAAATGACTATCACAATAAATTTAGTTAACATACATCACTTCATATAGTTATAAAAATTTTTTCCATGTGATAAGAATGGATTCTTTTAGATTCTACACTCCTAGAGCTTTTAAATATACTAGACATAAATGACTGTATAACTATGGTCATCATGTTGTATACCTAGTAATTTTCTATCTTGTAACTTGGAAGTTTGTACCCTTTAACCCACTTGTCCAATTTACTCAGCTTCCACTCCCCTCCTCTGGCAACCACCAATCTGATTCATAGCTCACAACTCAACCCTTGGATGTTCATAACAATTCCTTGAATTATCAAGTTTCAAGGCCTTAAATATTATCTCTATGCTGACAACTCCAAAATGTCTTTCTCCAATTTGACCTCCCACCAACATTCTAGTCATGTATCTAACTGCCTACTCAACAGCTCCACTTGGATGTCTAATAGCCTCCTCAAATTTAACCTATTCAGAATCAAACTCTTGCCCATCTCCCGCCCCATATAAATCTCTTCCCCATCTAAATAGAGGGCTAATCCATTTTCAGACTATTTTCTATTTCAGCCAAAATTCTAGAAGTCATTCTCTCTCTAGCACTCACTCCATCAACATTTATATGCTGTCTCTTCAAAACCTATTGAGTCTGAACTCCTCTCACCACTTTCACTCATCCACGTCACTATCATCTCTTGCCTACATCATCATAATCACATCCTACCTGGATGCCCTGGCTTTCCCTTGATCACCTGCAGCCTATTCTTAACACATCAGCAGATGATCATTTTTAAGTGTAAGTTAGATCATGTCACTTCTCTCTTCAAAACCTTTCAACATGTTTCCACTTAATTCTGATTAAAAGCCAATGTCCTAACAATGACCTACAAAGTTCTACAAACTCAAGCTTGCCACAAATGCTTAGTCTTAATCTCCTCCCTCCAGCACTGGTCCTGCCACAAGGGCCTTTGTGATGTTCCTTGAATAGAGCAGTCAGGGCTTCCCTGGTGGTCCATCAGGAAAGAGTCTGCCTTCAGTGAGGGAGACCAGGGTTTGATCCCTGGTTTGGGAAGATCTCCTGGAGAAGGAAATGGCAAACCACTCCAGTATTCTTGCCTGGAAAGTCCCATGGACAAAGGAGCCTGGCGGGCTACAGTCCATGGGGGTCACAAAGAGTTGGACATGACTGAGTGACTTCACTTTGAACACAGCAAGCATATCCACCTCAGGGCACTGTACCTGCCTTCTCCCAGATATGGAAATGGTGTGCTCCCTCACTTATTTCAGATCTCTGTCCAGAGGAAAGGTACTAGAGCAATCTTCTCTAACCATCCATATAGAATAGCTGCCTACCTAGAGTCTCCTTTTTTACCTTTTCTCCATATAGCATTTGTTACCACCTGACAGACTATATATTTATGCATAGGTATGTTCATTGTCCGTCTCCATCCATATAACATAAAGTCAATGAAAGCAGGAATTTATTTTGTTCACTGCCATATCCCCAAACCTAGAACATTCTCTGGCTTAAAGAGGCTATTCAATAGCTAGCTATTGAAAGAGTACACATTCCTATAGGAACACTCAGCTGACTTCAGACAAAGCATGAACTCTGGAATATACTACAGTCCTGTTCCCTGTTTATATTACACCCAGATGGTTTTCATTTTATATTATCTGCCTGGCCTGCAAAGTAACTTAAATATGAGAACTTTGATCTAAAAAAGTCTTTTCCAGAGTGTGCATATGGAAGTCTGGGGCTTTTCATCAGAAAATAAGATGGGACTGGCAATAATTGGGTAATGTATTTTAAAAACATATCATCCTAAGCAGATAAGCAATTATAAAAAAAAAATCTTTGCGCTTTAGGCTCAAAATGAAATCCACTCTTCTCGGTTTTGCTGGGCCTCCATTTCGACTTATCCTTTACTGCCCATTACAGGAGTCTTGCCTTGGATAAGTTTTTATTATTATTATTAATCTTATAGTAGGGAATGAAAAATAATTATCATCGAACATGAGCTAAAATATAAGACAGGATCTTTACCTTGAAGAATTCAATGAGAACATCTTTATTTTCTAGCCAAATGATATTATGAAGATATTTGTCAGGAGTAGGGAGCGGGATTGCCATTGGAAAGTTATTCAATGATTTTATTTTTTCAAGAAGTACCTAAAACAAACAATCGAAATAATGGTGATTAGATCCTGTAACAGAAAAGGGACATCAAGTAAAAATGAAGGAAATCTAAATAAAATACTGTTTTGCAGAGCTTTTCTTCTTTAAATTGTCCTCTAATTTTTTTTTTGTTCTTTTTCTCCACTTACTATTTTCACTGGTATATTAACTCATATTGAGTTTATCCTTTTTTATAATCCAATTAATAGCTGTATTCTACCCTGTCTTAATCTCAAATTTAACTGTTGATTACTATATGATTTAATGCCACATTCTCTCAAAATTTTTTTTCATGTGAGTGAGTTGCTTCTCTACATTCTTCTAGTTTTGAAGGATAAGGTTGTAGTTTTGTGGCCTTTCAGAAGTCTTCTCTGACTTCCCCAAGTAAGAGGTAATGGCTTACTTGTCTTATTCCCAGCATATCTCTTACAAATCTCCCTTATGGAACTCATTACATTGTAGTATTATTATGTTTACTTATATGTGATATGTAATTTTTGTTGATTTCCTGGATAAATGACTAAATGAAAAAAAGAGGAAGAGTGTCCATGGACTTTGGAATCAGTGTTGTACTCATTAAGCATCCAAGTCTCCTCAAGAGTCATGGGACATAGTAGGTATTCAACATATATTTGTGGACAAATCAATCATTCAACAGTTATTTGTTGAATGCCTATTAATTAATTGCCTAATTGTTGGCTAAAGAGGTATAATTATCAATCCCAGGTTGTAAGGAGCTAGGTAATCTAGCCAATTTAGCTGAGTAAATATGACTGAGCGACTTCACTTCACTTCACTTTCTAAATAAACCTATAGGAAAAAATAAGTCTCTCTCTTCATAAGGGCTATTGTTTATTTAACTAATGGGTATCAATCATTCAACTGAACCTTATACAATCTTCAAAGTAATAAAGGAAAAAATAGAAAAAAACACAACATGCACAGAGGTGTAACTTGAAGAAAACTAAAAAGTGGCCCTTCTCGTCCCTCTGACAGACACTAAGGAAAAGTCATATTACCATTTAGTCCTGCGCCATGACCTTATAGAGACTAATGAGGCAGAATTAAAATGGGAAAAGCTGGCCTGTCCCACGTCCACTTCCCTTCCAGGGCCATGGAGAGAGGACTATGTTCAGAGAATGTCCTGAAGCACAGCCCAGGTGGTATGTGGCTAAAAAGTGCCAGGGACAAGAATAAGCATGTGACACCCAGAAACAGCTTATCATTGGAAACACAGGCAGAACGTGGGACCAGAACTTCTATTTTTCTTCTTTATGCTATGAAGCAGATAGACCCTTGTACAGGAGAGAAAAAAGCATTACTATTTGCACAATTCACAGTCTAGACAGTGGATGTGATAGCCTGGTATAATCAAATATTAAATATTTTTTCCTCTTACGGTCTTAATTTTTTGCAAATTTGTAATTTTTCAAAAGTGCATTTATCAGCCAACCACTTAGGATGTCTCCCCTGTTCCTCTCAAACTCTTCCCTCCCTGATCTCCATGTACACACACACACACGTGGGTCCTCTCCCACCTATGTTAAAATTATATAATTACCACTTTCCTTGCTACAGCTGCTGGGACTGGACTGCAGATATTCCACCAGTGGATAAAGAAGCAGAAAAATCTAATGAGTTTGTAAGAGAGAGCCAAAAGAAGGTGCCAGAGAGGGCAACCCTGATAGGAAATGGAGAAGCTGAAACCTTTCTAGGTCACTGCTCAAGTCCCTTTCTGAGGCCTGGCCATGTGGTCTGGTTACCATGAGGTCTGTAAGATACTCTGTGTCCTCATGATAAATGCTCCATTTCTTCGTGAAACCTAGCTCAGCTTGGTTCTGAACAACCAAGTGGTTTTGACATGCAGGGAACCAGGTAGCAATGGCACTAGTTGCCATTGGCATTACAAAGACTTAAACAATTACAGAGTTAACAACTTTCCTGACTCACCCTTTTCCCAGTCTCCCTAGGACTCAAGTAGTATGGGAAATTGCTTACTTACCTTATTCATCTCGACGCTCTCATATTTATCAATAATGCCTCTTGATGAAAGGAAGGTGAGGCTTTTCAGAGCTTTAGCAATCACATTCCGGATTGCCTGCTTGGTCTTCAAAGCAATGACAACATCACGACCTTCATGCTCTATGAGTCCTGAAGCAAATAAAAGTATCAATAAGCAAACAATTCAATAACCACAATAGTAATGAATATTTGCATAACAGTTACAATTTCCAAAGCATTTGCTCAATATCTTTTCATTCCTGTTTTGTATAGAACTTGTGAGGCCAGTAGGACTACAGTTATTTTCATCTTCATTTTATAGATGAGAAAATTGAAAAAAAGGCTTCCTTCACCAGTTAGAAATTCACTCCATCTTTTCCCCAAGGTATCTCCAACATATTTTCATTATAGAACTCATTACGTGGCAGTATTATCATTCTTCCTTATTTGTCTCATCCTTCATATTGTGTAATTCTTGTTGGTTGGATGAATAAATGGTGGGTCTTTCTGAAATCAAATCGCATATTTTTTCCTCTTCAATGAGCATGAGAAGTCATGAGATGAACTGGGAGTCAAGGCTTAAAATGCATCTGTTTCATCCTTGTAATACTAATCTTGAGTACAATGCCTGACATCTGGAAGGGACTCAGTCATTTCTGAACTGAAATAAGCTGAGCAGTGAAATGAAGGACAGCATGGTGGAAAGCACAGGAGATCTCACCTGGTGTGAGATCTAGCTCACCTCTTACCAGCCACAGGACCTCAGGGGAGTTAAACTTTCTAAGCCTCAGTTTCATTATCTATAAATGAAGATGATAATAGTATTTGCTTCATGGAGTAGTTATAAAGATCAAGTGAAATAATGCATATAAAGCTATTAACACAATTCCTGACATAATTAGCATTCAATAGTAGGTTGCAGTAACAATACAGAAACAGGCACTCTTTCACATGACTGAATCAAGAACACTGTGTAATATTCCATACTGACCTAAAACATAAGACAGCAGCTCCTAGGCCCCTAACCTTTAAAAGCATGGAAATAAAAACCCGCCTAATATGTGAATGGAAACAATGGGTCCTGGATTTTCTGAGATGGTGACAAAATATTCTGACCTATTGTCTCCAAATTTACAATTTCATTCATTAGACCATGCTTTTTCAGTTTTGTTAAGGTAAGTGTGATCCTCATAAATCCATATGGCATCTTACAATGTGGTTATAAAAACAAAGGGGCTTTGCTTTCTTTCTTTTACAATAACATATATTTGTTAAGGGTATACCAGGTGCCAGGCTCTCTACCAGGAACTATATTCTGGCAAACACTGAGAGCCTGGCCCACAGCCCCCTTATGAGGAAAGCAGATCTAAGAAGTTTTGTATAAAATCCTAGGGCTCCCCCGAATGTTTCAACTCAAGGAGAGTGGCAGCAGATGCTCAAAAAACTTCATCCCTCACAAATTCACTTTGTTTGAGTATCCCTGCAAACAAAGTAGGGCAAAACAAAAACAACACTCTCTGTCATAGGTAATCGTTTGTGTGTCTTTTTCTTACAACCTTAAGGAATATGATCTTGCCACCTTAACACACCTTCTGCACTTTTCATTCTTGTTTTTATGCTCCCATAGCAAATAACAGAACTCCTCTAACTTTCTGCTATTATCTCTTGATACACTCACATCTCCCACCAGGATCTGAATTTTATGTACACCTGGCCCATTATATGTGTTCAATAAATGCTCACTGAATGAATAAGTGAATGAGTCTGTGATTGAATGAAAGCATGAACTTGTCTTCCTTTTGGTTAAATTATGGGATGATAAGATGTGATTTCAGGAAATTAGATATCCCATCTACTTACCTAGTTCTTTGACAGCATCTCGTTTGTTGGTTTCCAAAATTTCATATAATTTCTGTGACAAATTAAGAAATGTATTAATTTCTAATTATACCAAGTGCATTACTGGCTTTAAAATTTGAGGGAAAAAAGCATGGTAGAAAAATCTCACTTAAATATCATCTGGGGGAGATATTTAATTCTTCTCTCTTTGTAAATTCAGCTGCTTTTCCCAGGCTCATTCTCATAGTGCAATGAATGCTGTGTAGTAGCTTACATAAGTACATAAGTATTGCACCTAATATTTCTCAGAAAAGACTAGTGTGCGCTTCATTGTGTGCCAAAGAGAATCCTCAGAGATAGCACCCCACCAGAGGGTGTCCAACAGAGCAGCCAATTGGGGAGCCGATCTACTGGGAGTGCAAAAGCAAGGGGACTAATGAAAAATATGGTGTCAGGTAGGTCATGTTTCCTACAGATAACTTCTGACATAACTGAAGAAATAGCTCCACTCAGCTAAACAATCTCTGTTCAATCATACAATTGTTATTTGCCAAATTCCCACCATGGCTGAGGCATGCTCTTGAGCTTTGAGTCTTCCTGAAGTTTGATAATCAGAGCTGAAATTTAAAGAACAGAAACTGTTCTCTGCAGCACCTCGTATCACATAATAAACAACTGAATCCCCTTCACTTGACATAATTTATCTTTTGAGTCAAATTCATGTAGAAATGGTCTTAAATTAAATCAATACACCTAAGGGATGTTTTTCCCAAATGACCAGTGCTTGTCTCTTACCTGATCTATTGACTTTCGGCTAGAAATCTGTCTTATTAAAAACTTGGTATCCTCTAGACTTTTGATATAGCCTTTTGTAATACTATACGTCAAGCTGAGGCGCTTTTTGATCTGCACATCTACAATATTTATCAGCAGTGGTATTATTATCTGGAACAATGGAGAGGGAAAAAAAATGAAAATTTGATGAGGAAAGGCACCCTCTCAGGCAGATGTTCTCAACATGCCATTTCTAACAAGCTTGTTAGAACACAAATACTGAAACATCCACTGCTGAAACACAAATTCTCAGGCCCCACTCCAGACCTGCTGAATCAGAAATGCTGGGGACAGGCCCCCAAATCAATGCTTTAACGAGTTTTCCAGGTGTTTCTATGTACACTCAAGTTTGAGAGCCCCTCTCTAAAGAAAAGAAAGCTCAGTGAATAACTGGTTCTGTAGCTTTAAGGCTAAGTGCTTACCACTGCTCTTCTCTTATTCTCCATACTCCCAGTTTTCAGAAGACAAGAGAGGTCACCCCAATAACCTGGACAGTAGTTACCAACAGAATAAATCTCTCTACACCTCAGGTTCTTCACTTGCAAGATAAGGAATTTAGGGTAATCTGAGATTCTCCTTAGCTCTAAATTTCTCAAATGACAAGCTGAGCAGGAGAGTACAGTGACTAAAGGGAGAGGGATTTTTAAATAAGAACCTCCCTGGGTTCAAATACCAGCCTTCTGCTACTCACAGTGCTGTGACCTTGAACAAGTTACTTAGGGACTCCAAGGACTCAGCGTCCTCATCTGGTCTATGAGGATAACACCTAAGTACCAGGATTCCCGAGGAGCTTCCCCTCACAAGCAATGCAATCAATCACAGAGGCACAACAGAGTACAGGGAGGATGATGAGGGGCCAAGTAACACAAGGGGAAGACGTGATCTGGAAAAGAACATCCACAGCGAAGGAATCACAAGAGCAGAGAAAGCAGAGGTTTTCTTAAACTGTTATTTTGGTTGTGAAACTTTGGGGAGAAGGGGAGATATTGAAGAGGATTTTTTAAATATAAAGTTTTATTCCATGTTGCACTGGCTGATCTAAAGTAAAGTTCTTCAATATTCTTCCAGGTTTTCCAATACAGATTTGCTTTTTTTGAAAGCCTCACTCTGCTGAGACTGGCTACTAGGACACCTAACTTGATAAAGCGGAGACACGTACTTCCCAGTATTGTAACAATTTAACTAGATACGTATGTAAAGTGGTCTTCACAGATCCTAGAACACAGTAAGTGCTCAGTTAAAAAAAAAAAGCTACTCATGATTATATTTACTTAACTGAAATTAAAAGACGCTTACTCCTTGGAAGAAAAGTTATGACCAACCTAGATAGCATATTCAAAAGCAGAGACATTACTTTGCCAACTAAGGTCCGTCTAGTCAAGGCTATGGTTTTTCCAGTAGTCATGTATGGATGTGAGAGTTGAACTCTGAAGAAGGCTGAGCGCCGAAGAATTGATGCATTTGAACTGTGGTGTTGAAGAAGACTCTTGAGAGTCCCTTGGACTGCAAGGAGATCCAACCAGTCCATTCTGAAGGAGATCCACCCTGGGATTTCTTTGGAAGGAATGATGCTAACGCTGAAACTCCAGTACTTTGGCCACCTCATGCGAAAAGCTGACTCATTGGAAAAGACTCTGATGCTGGGAGGGATTGAGGGCAGGAGGAGAAGGGGACGACAGAGGATGAGATGGCTGGATGGCATCACGGACTCGATGGACGTGAGTCTGAGTGAACACCGGGAGTTGGTGATGGACAGGGAGGCCTGGTGTGCTGCAATTCATGGGGTCGCAAAGAATCAGACACGACTGAGCAACTGAAGTGAACTGAACTGCACTCCACTAGGATTTGTCAGAGCACACTGAACAGAAATAGCAAATGGTTCACACTATAAACAGGTTGACTTCTGTACTAATACATATTCAATTTTTTATTTCATTCAGAGAGACATTTTCCAAAGTATTCCTTCTAAAATACTTATTTTACATTCATCTGCATAAGATCCCAGTGTACAAACTGATTACTTATGAAAGCCTCTACCTTCTACATTAAGACTTAGCCTCACTCTACATACCCTAGAATACTTTGTATTATAATGAGATTATACCCTATGTGGGCACTTTGTTCTAAACTAAGCTCATAAGGAAAAAATAATAAATAATCAAAATTACCCCTTAAGCAGGTTTTATGTATATAACTATTAAAGTCATTCTTATGAATATTAAAGAATAGTAACATACTTTATTTCTATTCTGTATTAAGTATATATATGGTGGTGTTTTAGTCACTAAGTTGTGTCTGACTCTTGCAACCCCATGGACTGCAGCCCGCCAGGCTCCTCTGTCCATGGGATTTTCCAGGCAAGAATACTGGAGTGGGATGCCATTTCCTTCTCCAGGGGATCTTCTCAACCCAGGAATAGAACCCGAGTCTCCTGCACTGCAGGTGGTGTCCTGCATTGCAGGCAGATTCTTTACCAACTGAGCCACCAAGAAAGCCCTAAGTATATATACACTTAATATAGAATCAAGGAAGGAACAAAAAAAGGAAAGTCAACAAGCACAGGTCTGGGCATTCAGACAATTCTACCTAAGACAACTATTAAATTTCTTGGCAAATAGGGACCAGGTGGAGGATTCTAATGTCTGCCTTTCACCGTCAGGGTTTAGAGCAGTATTTTTTAACATTAAGTTTATATATCTTCAATTCATACTAATAGATTTATTTAATGTAGTAAGAATTGTTGCTTATTCACTAAGTCATTTCCGACTCTTTGGCGATCCCATGAACTGTAGCCAGTCTCCTCTGTCCATGGGATTTCCTAGGCAAGAATACTGGAATAGGTTGCCATTTTCTTCTCTAAGGGGTCTTCCTGACCCAGGGATGGGACCTGCATCTCCTGCTTTGGCAGTCAGATTCTTTACCACTGAGCCACCACAGAAGCTCCCTAATAAGAATTAAGCAACTCAAAAATATGGAGTGGCAAGAGAACTCATCTAAAGCTCCCAAGTTAAAAGCCTATATTAATATCATGCAACTACCTTGGAAAGACAGAAAGGAAGCTTAAGAACTGAGACTGAAAAATCTGAAGATCTACTTTCAGAATCAAAATGAGAGCCACGAAAAGAAGAAATGAAGAAATGGTCATTGTTAAGTAGTTGGATGTGAGAGTTGGACTGTGAAGAAAGCTGAGTGCTGAAGAATTGATGCTTTTGAACTGTCGTGTTGGAGAAGATTCTTGAGAGTCCCTTGGAGTGCAAGGAGATCCAACCAGTCCTGGGTGTGCTTCGGAAGGAATGATGCTGAAGCTGAAACTCCAGTACTTTGGCCACCTCATGCGAAGAGTTGACTCATTGGAAAAGACTCATGCTGGGAGGGATTGGGGGCAGGAGGAGAAGGGGACGACAGAGGATGAGATGGCTGGATGGCATCACCGACTCGATGGACGTGAGTTTGAGTGAACTCCAGGAGTTGGTGATGGACAGGGAGGCCTGGCGTGCTGCAGTTCATGGGGTTGCAAAGAGTCAGACATGACTGAGTGACTGAACTGAACTGAACTGAACTGAAGGAGATTGAAGGCACAGTAAAACTGAACTTCATAGGCAGTAGGCTAAGGAAGTAGTATGTACTCTAGAGTAAATATTTTATGTTTCGGCAGAGTTATGGCTTTATGAGCAAATTTTACTAAAACTTGGAGAACTTGTTTCCAGGTTATCCTGCTTCAAGTGGTGCTATCATTTTCATTTATTCATTCAATACATAATTTAGTAAGTATTCATACAGGTGGCACTAGTGGTAAAGAACCTGCCTGCCAGGGCAGGAGACATAAGAGACACAGGTTTGATCCCTGTGTCGGGAAGATCTTCTGGAGTAGGAAATGGCAACCCACTGTAGTGTTCTTGCCTGAAGAATCCCATGGAGAGAGGAGCCTGGTGGGCTACAGTCCATGGGATCACAAAGAATCGGACACAACTGAGCAACTAACACTTTCACTTTCATATACTAAGTTTCATATCATTCTAAGTTCCATCAGTAACCAAAACAAAGACCCTTACCTCGTGGAAAGTACATACAACATATAGTAAAAAGGTGGTAAATGCTATGCAGAAAAAATTAACTTAAGCAAATGAAGAGGGATCAGGGAGATAGGGTGGAAAGCTGGGAGTATGGAGGGCAGGTTGCCATTTTAGGTAGCATGGTCAGGGAAGGCTTTCTCCATGAGAAGGTGAGAGTTGAGCAATGACTTGAAGGAGTGAGAAGGTGAACCAAGCAGATACCTGTGGAGAGAGCATTCCAGGAGAAAAGACAGCTCCCTCCCCTCATTTCTTCTAAAATAATGAGTTTTCTTAATTCAGTTGACAAATAGTATAGAAAAAAAAATGTTTAATGTGACGTTTTACCTTGAGAAGAGGAAAAAATCTAATTATTCTGAAATAACCTATTATTACTGTAAACTGAATAAGCATCAAGTTGTCTGGTCTCAGTCTCACAAAGTATATACAAAATATATCAACAATTCCAATAAGCACAATAGAAAATTCCAAAGTATTCCAGTGTTGATGAAAATATTTCCTTTTCAAAATTATTATCTGTTTAGAAACATATAGAACATACATCATTTCACAGCAGTATACAAAGGTGGGGAAAGGGACTCTTAAAAATTAACAGTTAAATGCTCAGCTACAAATGCATTACATTCCAAAAGCTGAGTTTTAAGTCATTCATTTGAAATTCAAAAAAATCCTTTATAAATGTCTGACATCAAAAGGTATAATTGATTTAAAATATATATAACCTATTATGAAGCTGGAACACCAAAGAAAAGCAATGAACAATAGTGAATTAATTCACTGAAACACTATTAATTATAATTAAAGTGTGAAACAGTATGCTGATAAACCATCTTTGAAGCATTTATCCTAAAAAGTCGTCTTCATCTTCTATCATGATAAGAACCTAGCAACCTATTTTTCTTTTATTCGTTTATTTATTCTTTGTATCGGTACAAGACGTATTTGAGGAAGACATCAAAACATCAAACATAAAAGAGATTTTCAATTCTCTTTTATCTGATCTTTGAGATTCTCTCCACTTTTATGATACTTTTCTTATCTGATATTCAAGACTGTGACTATTATACTGATTTCACTCGGAAAACTCAAAAAGAGTACTAAAATTCCATAATCCTATCAACTATTACAGCAAAAGGCTTCTGGTAGGAATTATTCCAATAAAATGACAAAAATAGATTCAAGCTATCTAAATTATACTGTTTATAGGATACATTTCTATTTTAAATGGTACCTTCAATGCTGATTCTAACAGATATAAAAATACAAAATAGTAGTTTACGAATATCAGTCCTGACACATTTAATTTTCTTGCTGTTGGCCACAGATGCATTATCATAGGATAAATGTACATTATTCCTATAATATGTTCTGCATTTTCAAATTCTTCTGAAAATACAATGTGATATATAAAAATCAGAAATTTATTATGCCTGAAAAAAAAGAGATCAAATAAAACATCAGGTCACTTTAAAAGTATAAAAATTAAAATCTGAAGTTTATTTAAGTAAATATTAACATTTATTTGAAGAAAGATATAAAATAATAGATAATTAAAATTTAAAATATACTTTCTATACATAAAAATCATAAGGGAAAAAGATAAAAATATGGCTCTTGGTAATCTATATCAAGGCTGGGGAGCTTTTTTTTTAAGTTAATATCTTATACTTATCATTCACATAAGTAGAAAAAATAATTTCATTAACTCTGTAAAAACATTAAGCACTGTAAATACATATTCATTTGGGAGGGGTAGTATTTTGGGGAAGGGGTGTTTTTCCTCCAGTTTCTTAAGATATAATTGACATACAGCACTGTATAAGTTTTAAAGCATACAACCTAATGATATGACATATGTACATCATGAAATGATTATCAGAATAAGTTTAGTGAACATCCTTCATCTCATATGGATATAAAATTAAAGAAAAAGAACATTTTTTCCTTTGAGATGAGAACTTTTAGGATTTACTCTCTTATCAACTTTCATATATAACATACAGGAGTATTCATTATATTTATCATGATGCATATGACAATCCTAGTACTTATTTATCTTATAAATGGAAATTGTACTTTTTGACAGTCTTCATCCAATTCCACCTCCCCTACCCCGCACCTCTTGTAAGCATAAATTTAATCTTTTTTGCTAAGAATTTGCTTTGTTTTTAAAATATAATTGACCTACAATACATTAGTTCCTATTACATAACACACTGATTCAATATTTTTAGACATTTCAAAATAATAACTCCAATAAGTCTAGCTATGATATGCCACCATACAAAGATATTACATCGTTCCTGACTATATTCCCCACACTGTACATTTCATGTTTGTTACTCAATTATTTTGCCACTGGAATTTTGTACTCTTTCATTTCCCTCACTATTTCTTTCTTCTCCTAACCACTCCTTTCTGGATACTACCTATTCATTCTCTTTATCTAAGATTATTTCTCTTTCACTAAGTTTAGTCATTTGTTTTGCTTTTTAAAATCCACATATAAGTCAAATCATACAGTATTTGACTTTCTCTGTCTGATTTCACTTGGTATAATACCATCTAGGGCCATCCATTTGGCAAGATTTCATTCTTTTTAGGGCTGAGTAATATTTCATTATACAAACACATGAATATACATTTGCTGTTGTTGTTCAGTCACTAAGTTGTGCCCAACTCTTTGCAACCCCATGGACTGCAGCACACCAGGCTTCTCTGTCCTTCACTATCTCTCTGAGTCTGCTCAAACTCATGTTCACTGAGTCAGTGATGCTATCTAACCATCTCATCCTCTGCCACCCCCTTCTCCTTTTGCCTTCAATCTTTCCCAGCATCAGGGTCTTTTCCAGTGAGTCAGCTTTTCACATCAGGTAGCCGAAGTACTGGAGTTTCAGCTTCAGCATCAGTCCTTCCAATGAGTATTCAGGGTTGATTCTGAGAGAGTCATTTCCTAGGCAGGTTGATAAGACGTCTAGGGGTCCCCCAGGAGAGAGGAGTCTGGAATTCTCAAGGGGGAAGAAAGGACAAACTTTTTTTCCTCTACATTCCTTAGGATTATATAACAATAATGTATCCTGCCTGAGGACAGTCTCTGGATTAAACCTTCTGGCTAATCTGGTTATCTTAAAATGTAAATTATAGGAGTAGGTCTGGTGTGGTCTTCACAACCTCCAGTATTCTTGCCTGGAAAATCCCATGGACGGAGAAGCCTGGTAGGCTACAGTCCATGAGGTCTCAAAAAGTTGGACAAGACTGAGCAACTTCACTTTTCACTTACAACCTCCAGACATTCTTTTGATTCACTGGAGAAGCTTTCTCTATCTCCTTTATACTTTAATAAAACTTTATTACACAAAAGCTCTGAGTGATCAAGCCTCGTCTCTGGCCCCGGATTGAATTCTTCTCCAGAAGCCAAGAATCCCAGCATCCTTGCATGATTCAACAACAACCTTTCAATTTCCTTTAGGATTGATTGGTTTGATCTCCTTGCTGTCCAAGGGACTCTCAAGAGTCTTCTCCAGCACTACAGTTCGAAAGCCTCAATTCTTTGGCCCTCAGTCTTCTTTATGGTCCAACTTTCACATGGGTACATGACTACTGGAAAAACCATAATATGGACCTTTGTCAGCAAAGAGATGTCTCTGCTTTTTAATACGCTACCTAGGTTTGTCATAGCTTTCCTTCCAAGGAGCAAACATCTTTTAATTTCATGGCTTGCAGCCACCATCCACAGTGATTTTGGAGCCCAAGAAAATATAGTCTGTCACTGTTTCCACTTTCCCCAGCTTTTATTTGCCATGAAGTGATGGGACTGGATGTCATGCCCATCTTATATATATATATATGTCCATTCATCTTTTTTATCCATTCCCATCAATGGGCATTTAGGTTGTCTCCATATCTTGGCTATTATAAATAATGCTACAATAAACATAGGGGTAAACATATCTTTTCTAATTAGTGATCTCATTTTCTACAGATAAATACCCAGGAGTGGAAATGGTAGTTCTATTTCTAATTTGTTAAAGAATCTCTATACTATCTTCCACAGTGGCTGCACCAATTTACATTCCAATCAACAGTGCATGAGGGTTCCCTTTTTTCCATATCCTCCCCACACTTGTTATTTATCTTTTTGATAATAGCCATTCTGACAAGTGTGAGATGATATCTCATTATGGTTTTGATTTGCATTTCCATGATGATTGATGATGCTGAGCATCTTTTCATGTGCCCACAGGTCATCTGTATGTCTTCTTTGGAAAAATGTCTATTCATATTCTATGCCCTTGTTAAATCAGGTTATTTGGCTATTTCTTTTTTAATGTTCCTTGTATGTGTGCTTTGTGCTAAGCTGCTTCAGTTGTGTCCAACTCTTTGCAACCCGATGGACTGTAGCCCACCAGGCTCTTCTGTCCATGGGATTCTTCAGGCAAGAACACTGGAGTGGGCTGCCATGCCCTTCTCCAGGGATCTTCCAGATGCAGGAATTGAACCCACATCTCTTACATCTCCTGCACTGGCAGGTGGATCCTTTACCACTAGCACCATCTGGGAAATCTGTTCTTTGTATAATTTGGCTATTAACCCCTTATAGAATATATTGTTTGCAAATATCTTTTCCCATTCAGTAGGTGGTTTTTTAAAAATTATTTTGTTGATAGTTTCTTTAACTGTGCAGAAATTTTTTAGTTTGATGTAGTTCCATTTATTTATTTTTGCTTTTGTTTTTCTTGCCTGAGGCCACATACACATACAAAAAAAAAGTTAATAAGACAAATGTCAGTGGGTTTACTGCCTATGTTTTCTCCTAGAAGTTTTACAGTGTTAGGTATTACATTTAAATCTTTAACCCATTTTGAATTTATTTTTATGCATGGTGTAAAAGAGTAGTCCAGATTGATTTTTTTGGTTATAACTGTACAGTTTCCCCAACAGCATTTATTTAAAAAACTGTCTTTTCTTATTGCATATTCTTGCCTTATTGTCATTGATTAATTGACCATATAAGTGTCGGTTCATTTCTGGGCTCTCTATTCTGTTCTGTTGATCCATTTGTCAGTTTTCATGCCAGTACCATTCTGTTTTGATTACTGTAGCTTTATAGAATAGTCTAAAGTCAGAAAGAATGATACCTCCAGCTTTGTTTTTTCTCGATACTGTTTTGGCTATTCAGGGTCTTTTGTGTTTCCATATAAATTTTAGAATTATTTGTTCTAGTTCTGGGGAAAATGTATTTTATACAGATTGCACTCAATCCATAGATTGCTTTGAGGAGTATGGTCATTTTAACAAAATTAATTCTTCCAATCTATGAACATGGTGCATCCTTCCATTTGTTTGTGTTGTCTTCAATTTCTTTCATCAGTGTCTGATAGTTTTCAAGTACAGGTCTTTTACCTCCTTAATTAGATGTATTCCTAAGTATTTTATTCTTTTTTGACATAACTGCAAATGGGATTGTTTTCTTAATTTCTCTTTTTGGTAGTTCATTGTTAGTATATAGAAGTGAAACAGATTTTTTTAAATTATTTTTATATCCTGCAACTCTACCAAGTTCAGCGATGAGTTCCAGTAGTTTTTGGTGGCATCTTTAGGATTTTTTATGTATAGTATCACATTATCTGCAAACAGTGACAGTTTTACTGTTTCCTTTCCAATTTGGATTCTTTTTATTTATTTTCTTATCTGATTACTGTGGCTAGGACTTCAAATATTGTGTTGAATAAAAGTATCAAGAGTGGACTTTGGTTTTGTTCCTGATCTTAGAAGAAATGCTTTTCACTGTTGAGCTTGGTGTTAGCTATGGGACTGTCACACATGACCTTTATGATGTTGAGGTGTGTTCCCTTTACACTCACTTTGCTGAGAGTTAAATTTTGTCAAAAGTTTTTTCCATATCTATTGAAATTATCATATGATTTTTATTCTTCAATTTGTTAATGTGGTGTATCACACCAATAAATTTGCAAACATTGAACCATCTTTGCATCCTTGGGATAAATCCCACTTGATCATAGTGTATGATCCTTTTAATGTATTTTTTAATTTGGTTTGTTAATATTTTGTCAAGGATTTTTGCATGTATGCTCATCAGGTATACTGGCCTATTTTTCTTTTGTGTGATATCTTTGTCTAGTTTTGGTATCACGGTGATGTTGGTCTTCTAGAATGATTTCAGAGGCGTTTCTTCCTCTGCAATCTTTTGGAATAGTTTGATAGGCATATATGTTAACTCTTCTCTACATGTTTATCTGTGAAGTCATGTGGTCCTGGACTTTTGTTTGTTGGGAGTTTAATTACTGATTCAATTTCAGTACAGGTAATTGGTCTATTCATATTTTATACTTCTTCCTACTTCAGTCTTAGGAGATTGTACCTTTCTAAGAAATTGTCTATTTCTTCTACATTGTCCATTTTATTGGTATATAACTGTAGTGATTTCTTATGATCCTTTGTATTGTTTTTATTTCAGTTTTAACTTCTTTTTCATTTCTGACTTTATTAATCTGGCCCCTCTTTTTCTTGATGAGTTGGGCTGAAGGTTTATCAGTTTTGTCTTTTCAAAGAACCAGGTCTAAGTTTCATTTATCTTTGCCATTGTTTTTTAGTATCTTTTTCAGTTATCTCTGCTCTGATATTTATGATTTCTTCCTTCCTGTTATGTTTGAGTTTTGTCTGTTCTTCTTTTTCTAGCTCCTTTAGGTGTAGGGTAGGATTATTTAAGATCTGTCTGAAGAGCATTTTTAAAAAATCAATACTAATAATAGCACACAGGAATAATGCAAAGATTCATACATCAAAAACAAGAAACAAATAAATTTAGAGAAAAACATCAGCATTGCTTAAAATTAGGAACAGGACAAAATATTTTACTTAATAATTACTATGACATATTTCTAAAATTCTTTCTTTTCATCTAAAGTAGAAATTGACAAAAAGATGTTATGTAGATATATGTCAAAACCCTAGGGTTTTAATTTTTTATATTTTTCTGTAAACTTAATAAATCAAAGACAGTAAAAAAAAAATGACCATAATTTACTATGAAAAGTATGTTAACACCCATTTAAAATTCATTAACATTAATGGTCTCAGAATCTTCTCATCTGACCTGTTTTGTTAGTAGAAAAATATTCTAAAAATATTCTAAAAAGTGTGTAAGTTCACAATTTATATAACAAAAGAGTCTACACAAGTTAGTAAAATACCTATCTTATGATATTTTGGACATTGGCTATAGGTGTTTATTAAGGCCGGCTGTGTTTTTCCTAATTATAGACATCAACAGAACCATCCCATGCCACAGGTGAAATTAAGTTGAGAGTTAAGTCTAATCTTTGAGTTTGCTATTTCTCACCCACAAGCACCCCAGAAAAATATGAAAGAAGTCCAACACGTAATGTGACACTAAGACAAGACTATTACGACTTGAAGAACTCAAATGTAACCATCTTTTTCTTCTTTTTTTCTACCCACATTCTCCTAAAGGTGTCAATGAAATTGCTAAAACAGAATGGAAAAAGAGAAGTAAGCACTCTGCTGCTCCCCTATTCAATCAATAAGAGTTGACTGTAATATTAGTTGAGGTTTTTCTTTAGGAAAAATCAAGGTAGCCTATTTTAACAATGTAGAAAAGGTCATATTTTCAAGTACATTGCTATTAAAGGTTCACAGTACTTACCCATATAGAATAAGAGGTGTCTTATCTTTATGATATTCCAAGAAAGTTAACATGTTTTTAAACTTCACAAGCCAACTTCTAGCTCTTACATAAGTTGAAACATCATAAATACTCATGAATCTAATAAAGAAAAATATACATACATGATGTAAACCAAGTGCTATACCTTTGGGTAATATAAAGTGAAAAGTTATACTAAATATAAATATAATATACATTTATTAAATATGCCTCCGTATCCACCCACCTAACCACCCATGGTCATGGAACAGAAACAATTTTAGCATGAGACTCCTAAAGTCCCTGTCCCTGAAACTTTTCTGACCTAAGGTCGAATATAATTAAAACTTCTCCAGTCCAATTCTTTGAGGTTCAGAATCAAGCTTCCTCTTGTCATGCCTTGCCTAGCCCAAGATTCTCCTTGGCCCTGAACTCCCTACGTTAAGTTGCTCAGTTGTGTCTGACTCTTTGCGACCCCCTGAACTGTAGCCCACCAGGCTTCTCCATCCATGGGATTCTCCAGGCAAGAATACTGGAGTGGGTTGCCATTTCCTTCTCCAGGGGATCTTCCCGACCCAGAGATCGAACCCAGGTCTCCCGCATTGCAGGCAGACACTTTAACCTCTGAGCTACCAGGGAAGGTTCCTTCCCAAACTTTATTTAGGAACTGATGCTACATCTCTCAAATATATTACCAGGCTGATGAAATGTTAACTATCACCCAGAAAGAATCTCCTAAAGTTGCTCTACAACTTTGTCTTAGAACATTCATTATTTAATGTTTACCAGAATTGTAACTGGATATCAATATATCTCTAAGATACTGAGCTTTTCCCATTATATTTAATTGCATCTATCAGTTTCATGCACACAGGCATGCTCAGTCGTGTCCAACTCTTTGTGACTCTATGGACTGTAACCTGCCAGGCTCCTCTGTCCATGGGATTCTCCAGGCATGAATACTGGAGTGGGTTGCCATTTCCTACACCAAAGGATCTTCCCGACTCAGAAACTGAATCTGCATCTCTCACGTCTCCTGCATTGACAGGCAGATTTTTTACCACTGAGCCACCTAGGAAGCCCCTATCAATTTCATAGGCTGGATCAATTCCTCCATATCCTGCTCCACACCAGGGAGCAATTTAATAGTAGGCTCCAGGCCTTCTTACCTCCCCTATGCAATAATTAAGTGAAAACAATATAAAGACAAAAGAATTATAATCATAATTAAAACTGCGTGGGTTCTTTTTAACAGCTCCCCTTTCCTCTCATATAACTGCTCTGCTGTTAAATCTTACTCCAGAAACTCCCAATGTTATCAAACTCATGAATCTTCAGGGAGAAAAGTATAAACAAGTAAAATAGGAAGTAGATGGATAGATGGATGGACAGACAGAGAGATAAATTTTAAAAAACTGATCAATCTAAAGCAATTATCCTTCAACTAAAAAATAAATTAAAAAAAAAGATTGATCAATCTGGACACTCAGCTGTCTTCATTCTTTATCACATACCCATTCAATTTTGGAAATACCAATTAAAGAAGTATTATACTTACTTTCCTTGGACGTGGCAGTAGCTTTTGGTCGCACCAATTAATGTCCGGGCTGCCTCGACACTGAGGACTCCATCATTACACTGCTTTTCAAAGCTACTCTAAACATAAAATTTTAAATAAAAATTACAAAGGACAAAAACATTAGTGAAATATACTCTACTTGACGTTTACATAGCCCTCATTATTATTATTGAACTCAGTATATGAAAATATACTTTTCAAAAACTATAGCAAGAAATACATTTCATTCAATTTGAATATTTACAGAATATTCCATTTTTGCAAAGTACTCCCTTGGATGTTATAAAAGACACAAAGATTTCTGGCTTCAGGAAACTCAAAATCTGTATAACTCAAAGAGTTTACTTCAAGTGTTCAACATCACTAATTATTAGAGAAAAGGCAAATCCAAACCACAGTGAGGTATCACCTCGTATTGGTCAGAATGACTACCATCAAAAATGGCTACAAATAATAAATGCTGGAGAAATTGTGTGGAGAAAACAGAACCCTTGTACATTGTTGGTATGAAATGTAAATTGGTGCATCCACTATGAAAAACAGTATGCAAGTGCCTTAAAAAAAAAAAATAGAGCTACCATATGATCTAGCAATCTTACTTCTGGGTATATAGGCCCCCAAACCCCAAAATTTATTTCAAAAAGATACATGCACCCCAACATTCATAGCAGCACTATTTACAATCACCAAGACACAGAAACAACCCAAGTGCCTGCTAACACAGTTGGCTTAAGAAGATATGACTATATTATATATATATATACATAAATATACCATGGAACATACATATATAATAGAATATATATATACAATGAAATATTACTCAACCATATAAAATAATGAAATATGCCATTTGGAGCAACTTGGGTCATCCTAGAGATTATCCTGGAGAAGGCAATGGCAACCCACTCTAGTACTCTTGCCTGGAAAATCCCTGGGATTTGCCTGGATGGAGGAGCCTGGTAGGCTGCAGTCCATGGGGTTGCTAGGAGTCAGACACAATTGAGTGACTTCACTTTCACTTTTCACTTTCATGCACTGGAGAAGAAAATGGCAACCCACTCCAGTATTCTTGCCTGGAGAATCCCAGGGATTGGGGAGCCTAGTTGGCTGCCATCTATGGGGTCACACAGAGTCGGACACGACTGAAGCAACTTAGCAGCAGCACCAGCAGCAGCAGAGATTATCAAACCAAGTGAAGCAAGTCAGACAAATATTATATCACTTATATGTGGAATCTAAAATATAATATAAATGAATCTATATACAAAATGGAAACAGACTCACAGACATAGAAAACAAACTTATAGTTACCCAAAAGGAAAGGGAGGAGGACAAATTAGGAATATGATAATCACAGATATAAACTACAATACATAAAACAGATAAGCAACACAGATTTACTGTATAGCAAAGGAAATTATATTCAATGTCTTGTAATAAACTATAATGAAATATAATCTGAAAAACTGAATCACTATGCTATATGCTTAAAACTAACACAATATTGTAAATCAAATATATTTCAATTTCTTAAAAAAAATAACATGGAGTGGATCACTACATGGGATTATTGCTTTAAAAAGTAAATGTGGTAGGGCATTATAACAATGGTCCCAGTGAAACATAGCTGCCCATGTCTCTTTGTAACTAACATTACTGCTCTTCCCTTCAAAGGCAGGCTTTTCTTTAGTCACTGAATCTGGGCTAGCTTTGGGATTTACTTTGACTAATTGAATGGGAGTTAAAATGATGTTATTCAACTTGCAGAGCCTAGGAGATAGAGGCCTTGCAGCTCCTCTTCTCACCCTGTTGGAACCCAGAGATCACCATGTAGTGAAGAACCCCAGTTCACTCTATTGGAAGATAGGAGGCCATGTGGAGGAGAACCAAAGTGCCCTGAAATACAACACAAGAAAGAAAAGTGAAGTCGCTCAGTCGTGTCCGACTCTTTGTGACCCCATGGACTAGAGCCTACTGGGCTTCTCCGTCCATGGGATTCTCCAGGCAAGAATACTGGAGTGGGTTACCATTTCCTTCTCCAGGCGATCTTCCTGACCCAGGGATCAAACCCGGGTCTGCCGCATTGGAGGCAGACACTTTAACCTCTGAGCCATCAGGGAAGCATAGTCAACTGCCAAATCTGTGAGTAAGGACATGTTGGACCCTTCAACTCCAATTGAACTAAGATGGTAGTCGACACATGAGTGGTCCCAGGCAAGACCAGCAACAAAATCATCCAGTTTGCCAACCAACAGAACTATGAGAAATACCAAATCATTGTTTTCAGCCACTAAGTTTTGTAGTATAGCAAAGGCTAACCAAAACAGAAGTCAGTACCAATTGTGGAGAGTCTCCATAACAAAAAGCTAAACCATGTGTTGTTAGTTTAGGGACTAGGTGGTGAGCAGAGGCTAGAAGGGCAATGAGGAGACAGGAAGTCGGAAAAGCACTGAGAAAACTGATGCAGAAGGCTGGAGGGAGGCAGATGTGCTATGATGAGCCAGCACAACTGGCAATACTGTCACCTAAGGCAACTTGGAAAGCAGAAGATAGGCCTAATAAATTTATGAATCTGGCTAAAGAGATTTCTGGATTTCAAATATTCTAGAAGTAAACTTTTGGGGGGTATATAATTGCTTTACAATGTTGTGTTAGTTTCTGCTGTACAAGAACATGAATCAGCCATAAGGATAAACATATCCTCTCTCTCTTAAATCTCCCTCTCACCTCCACCTGCTATCTCACCTGTCTAAGTTGTCGTGGAGCACCAAGCTGAGCTCCCATGCTCTACAGCTGATTCCCACTAACTATTTTATACGTGGTGGTGTATATACGTCAGTGCCATTCTCCCAGTTTGTCCCACTCTCCCTTTCCCCTCCCGTGTCCACATGTCTGTTTCTTTTTTTTTTTTTTAGTTTTTTTAGTTTTTTATTTTTTAAATTTTAAAATCTTTAATTCTTAAATGCGTTCCCACACATGAACCCCCCTCCCACCTCCCTCCCCATAACATCTCTCTGGGTCATCCCCATGCACCAGCAGCATCTCTATTCTCGCTTTGAAAATGATTCATCTGTACCATTTTTCTAGATTCCACATGTGTATGTCAATATACAAGATTTGTTTTTATCTCTAGCTGCATGTGATAACTGGAGAAGGCAATGGCACCCCACTCCAGTACTCTTGCCTGGAAAATCTCATGCATGGAGGAGCCTGGTGGGCTGTAGTCCATGGAGTTGCTGAGAGTCGGACACGACTGAGCGACTTCACTTTCACTTTTCACTTTCATGCATTGGAGAAGGAAATGGCAACCCACTCCAGTATTCTTGCCTGGAGAATCCCAGAGACGGGGGAGCCTGGTGGGCTGCTGTCTATGGGGTTGCGCAGAGTCGGACATGACTAAAGAGACTTAGCAGCAGCATGTGATTATGTATCAGAAGAGAGAGGTAAACCAAAGGGTAACAGTTCAATCTGTAAGCAGATATTACAGAAAATATAAAGAGGCCATGATTGGTTTGAAAACCAAACCCATTTTCCATCTGCAGTCTCTCCAGGTGGTAAAATATCAGGGAATGAAAATCAAATCTAGAGTTTTGCCAGTAAAATATGGCCTCAGCTTCAAGATCAAGTCAAGGTTGTGGCTCAAGACCCTTGGATAAGACCACTTAGAGGTTAAAGGTAGTGCTTAGTCTACCCTCTCAAGCAGACTAAAGGCTTTCTCAGACCCATGTTGTCTATGTGGTCTGTATGAAAAGGAATTACAGAGAAGAATAGACTACAATCAGACTCATTGAAAACACAGAGTTTTTAAGGAAATTGTATCAGGGTGGGCTTAAAAGACAATGAAGAGTTCTAAATGAATGGGAATTTCTATTTCTACCGGCAGAAATCAGTCTGAGAAGATCACTGTCACAAACATGGATTACATGTATGCATACTAAGTCACTTCAGTCGTGTCTAACTCTCTGTGACCCTATGGACAGTGCCTGCCAGGTTCCTCTCTGTCCATGGGATTCTCCAGGCAAGAATATTGGAGTGGGTTACCATTCCCTTTTCCAGGGGATCTTCCCAACACAGAGATCAAACCCTCATCTCTTACATCTCCTGCACTGGGAGGTGGGTTCTTTACCACTAGTGCCACATGGGAAGCCGAAATATGAGGGTTACCTCCTATGATAATAGAATGAGGAGAACTAGGTCATATGCCCAGCTGGATTTCAGGATTGCCAAGGACCAGTGATTAATCAGTGCTTCTTGTTCTCTTCCTTCTTGAACAGAAGTGTCTGTTGATTACCACTGAAAGTTGGGATTGGGGATGGCGGTGGAGGTGGAGGCTGAGGAGACAGGTAACTTCTCTTTTTAGTCCACTGTTCTGTGTATCAAGAGGAATCATACTTAAAGAGATGCAACCAAGGAGCCTGAGCAATCCTAGACTAAATGAACATCATGAGGTACCAGACTTTGAATTTGCTGCCATAATGGGATAAAGCTTATCTGGGTTGGGAGTGGGATACAGTGTCTTAGAAAAAGATGAGTGTGTTTTGCTTTGTACCTCCTCTGAAAGCTAAGTCATGTCCAACTCTTTGTGACCCTGTGGACTGTAGTCTACCAGGCTCCTCTGTTCATGAGATTTCTCAGGCAAGAATACTGGAGTAGGTTACCATCTCCTTCTCCAGAGGATCTTCCTGACCCAGGGATCCAACCCATGTCTCCTATTTGGCAGGCAGTTTCTTTACCACTGAGCCATCAGGGAAGCCCTTTGCTTTGTAGGAGGGGTATAAATATTTGTGGCCAGTGAGCAGAACATGGTACATTATATATGGTCACAAATTCTTTGCATCTCTTACCATCAAGAGTTTGAGTCTACTGTCCTAAGTCTTAAATTAAAGCAGCTTCATCTGCAAAGTCTGCTGTAGGGTACTGACTCTCAACTATATGCCTCTCATTCTTCAAAGGCTAGGCCAGCTTCCTCACATGACAATCTCAGGGTGGTATTCAAAGTGGAAGAAGGGGGAAGTTGCAAATCTCCTCAAGGCTCCAGTATGTTCCCAAAGTCATTTGGCTACATATTCCTGGTCACAAGAGCAACCCAAGTTCAATGATGGGGAGGGATATAGATACTACCTCTCAATAGGAGATTGGTTCTACAAAGAATTCATGACCATACTTTATGTCTCTGGGTAAGAACCTTCCAAATTCTGAGAACATTTTAAATTAACTATAGAAATGTTTTTAAATCAATATACTGTTAGTGTTTTTGTATTAAGAAGAAATATGTCCTTCAACAGAAAAAAAAAAAAGGAGGAATTTATAGATTAAAAGAGACCTAAAGTACATATTCTGGGCTTCCCCAACAGCTCAGCAGTAAAGAATCCACCTGCAACTCAGGAGCCACAGGAGATGCAGGTTTGATCCCAGGGTCAGGAAGATCCCTTGCAGGAGGGAGTGACAACCCACTTTGGTATTCTTGCATTGAAAATGCCATGGACAGAGAAGCCTGGCAGGCTGCAGTCCATAGGGTCACAAAGTTGTAGTCAACTGAAGCGATAGCATGCACACAAGCAAAGTACATATTCATTAATTGCAATATATGATTTAATTGAAATGCAATTAAAGATGTAAACTGGAACTGTGCATTGATCACATTTATGAGATAACTGGAAAACTGATCATTGACCAATATTTGATGTTATTAAGGAATTAATCTTTAGGTACAATATTAGTATTTTACTGTTTTTTAAGACTTTAAAATTTCAAGATACATACTGAAATATTTGCAGCCGAAATGACATATTGAATAACATCTGGGATTTGTTTCAAAATCACCTGGGAGATGCGGGAGTGACTGAGGGTGCAGATGGGGCAGGGCTGGTCATGTGTGGATGTTTGTGAAGGCTGAGTGATAGGTACATCGAGGTTCAGTACACTATTTTATCTACTAATGTATGCGTTAGAAATTCTTCATAATAGGTTCTAAAATGAAAATAAAAAGGAAAGATTCTGGGCATAACGAGCATTTTATATACTTGTAAATTTGAATAAAATTTTTACTACTAGGATAAAACTCCAGTTTTAAATGTACAATTTGATAAGTTGATTCAAACTTGATTTTGTCTCATAATCTATGTTTATATTATAACATTCAAATATTAAATCTTAAATATTTTGAGAGTGTTTGATTCATTAGATTTATTTTAGCTTATTAGATTTACAAGAGTTAAATAAGCACTTGAGAACATTTTATATAAAAGGAACTCACATACTTAATCTGTGAAAGCAGTTTCAAATATTTAAAGATGTTTAATTGTGTAAATGGCACAAAATATTATTCAAAGGCTCCCTAAAAGTGAACTGCTAAAAGCTGCTAGACTTAGAAATAGAATAAGGTTTGTAACTTGAATTTAAAGCCTTAGAAATTTATTTTTCTAACTTTCATAAATCAAACAGAAAGTTTAACAACCAATCAAAAGGTGAAAATTTTTCTAGTCATCTGAAAACCATATGTAAGAATTAAAAACATTGCAAGAATAAAATACATAAATAAAAAGCAGATTATGTGAAGGATACTAACTATTTGTATTATAGCTACATGCAATCGGGCTTCTTCTATTAAAACTTCATCTGTTGGGAACTCCTCCTTCGCCTCATTGTCACTTGAAACTTGAGGAGTCTGAACAGAGACAGAGTTAAAAATAAGTAAAAAGGATTAGGAGCTGTCAAATACTCTGCTTGACCAAGATTCCAATAACTCAAATCAGAATTGCTAAAATGAAGGGCTGTAAGTGAAAAACATTCTCCATGTTATAAATGTTGATTTCAATTGTGGTGAAGTAACTATTCATTTGCAGAGAAGGCAATGGCACCCCACTCCAGTACTCTTGCCTGGAAAATTCCATGGAAGGAGGAGCCTGGAAGGCTGCAGTCCATGGGGTCGCTGAGGGTCAGACACGACTGAGCGACTTCACTTTCACTTTTCACTTTCATGCATTGGAGAAGGAAATGGCAACCCACTCCAGTGTTCTTGCCTTGAGAATCCCAGGGATGGGGGAGCCTGGTGGGCTGACATCTCTGGGGTCGCAGAGAGTCGGACACGACTGAAGTGACTTAGCAGCAGCAGCAGCAGCAACTATTCATTTGGGGAGATTTAGAAGCCAAATTCTTCCCCAAACCAGTCTATGCTTGACTGCTCACTGAAGCGGCCTGTGTTTTTTGCTTTTGAATAGTACTTTTACAGGGAGAAATTGCTCACTTCCTCAACCAGCTGGAAAATATCACCCTGGCAGAGGCCATTCATAGTTACTCAATCAGCCTATTTGTAAAAACCAGTTCTCTCGTATTTGGCAAATAAGGATAGATCACCAACATCTGTTCAGAGATAGAATTCAGAGTATTTTGGCTGATAGAAAAAAGCTAGTAAATGTATGTCTCTTCAGTATCCTGACCTATAACCAGGCCATAATAAACAAAAGAAACAGAGAGAAAGGGAAAGGACTAGTTTTTGCCTGGAATCAACTCACAGGAATGATGTATTCAATCTTTGTTTTTTCTTCTACTAAGGTCCAATTAACATTTGTCAAAAGTTTTTCTGTTTTAAATAAAGTTATTCTGCTCTGTATCATCTCCTGGATGTGCTTAATGGCATTTTGCATGGCCATCTGTCTTGGAATGGAAAGGACACACAAATCTATAACAAAGAAAAGAAAGGACCTTAAAAAAACCGTGAAGAATGCACAGGGAATCAAAATGTTGCATGATGTAGTGAAATCTTGGCATCACCTGCAGAGCCAAACCAGAGTGCTTAGAGCAAGGACAACTATTTGCCCAAAATTTTCCAGAAAATTACCCAACTACCCATTTCCTTTCGGCTGTGCAGCTCAACTTTATCTGACTCAACTGCTAAAGAATGTTTTCTTAGTTTCTTTTTGTTTCCTATAGCTAGAAGCATGACTCACTATTTTAAGTTATCCACTCAATAAGTCTCAAAGTATGGAAAATTATCCGTACCTTCTTACAGGTAGAAGAATTGCCTGTTGAATTATTCCTGGGCTTTACCCCACGTCTGGAGAATCTGACTGGCCTGAGAATTTTTATTTTACCAACTTCTCCAACTGATTCTTATACATAATAAAATTTAAGGACCACTGCAATAGAGATGCCTCCAATTTAACATCTCTGTTTCCTGATAAGAAAATCTTTAAGTCCAAAATTTGTGGCAGTTTGTATCATCCTGAAGTATCAATTTGAAGTTACAGCTATCAAGCTTGCTTACCAAAAGGAGAAATTTAATTAGTGAGTGAGCTCAGCCTACACACTCAGAATTCCATTTCAATAAAACTGTTCTCGATAAAAAAAAAAAAAGATTCTACTATATAGCATAGGGAACTGAATTCAACATCCTATGATAAAGCACAATGGAAAAGAATATAAAAAACAATGTACACATATGTATAAATGAATCACTTTGCTGTACAGCAGGAACTAAAACATTCTAAATCAACTATACATCAATTAAATGTTAATCTCTTCATAACTGCATATGAGATGTCTCAGTTCGGTTCAGTTCAGTTCAGTTCAGTTCAGTCACTCAGTCATGTCCAACTCTTTGCAACCCCATGAGTTGCAGCACACCAGGCCTCCCTGTCCATCACCAACTCCTGGAGTTCACTCAGACTCAAGTTCATCCAGTCAGTGATGCCATCCAGCCATCTCATCCTCTGTCATCCCCTTCTCCTCCTGTCCCCAATCCCTCCCAGCATCACAGTCTTTTCCAATCAGTCAACACTTCGCATGAGGTGGCCAAAGTACTGGAGTTTCAGCTTTACTATCAATCCTTCCAAAGAAATCCCAGGGCTGATCTCCTTCAGAGTGGACCGGTTGGATCGCCTTGCAGTCCAAGGGACTCTCAAGAGTCTTCTCCAACACCACAGTTCAAAGGCATCAATTCTTCTGTGCTCAGCTTTCTTCACAGTCCAACTCTCACATCCATACATGACCACAGGAAAAACCATAGCCTTGACTAGACGGACCTTTGTTGGCAAAGTAATGTCTCTGTTTTTTAATATGCTGTCTAGGTTGGTCATAACTTTCCTTCCAAGGAGTAATTGTCTTTTAATTTCATGGCTGCAGTCAACATCTGCAGTGATTTTGGAGCCCCCAAAAATAAAGTCTGACACTGTTTCCACTGTTTCCCCATCTATTTCCCATGAAGTGATGGGACCAGATGCCATGATCTTCGTTTTCTGAATGTTGAGCTTTAAGTCAACTGTTTCACTCTCCACTTTCACTTTCATCAAGAAGCTTTTTAGGTCCTCTTCACTTTCTGCCATAATGGTGGTATCATCTGCATATCTGAGGTTCTTGATATTTCTCCCGGCAATCTTGATTCCAGCTTGTGCTTCTTCCAGCCCAGCGTTTCTTATGAGATGTCTCAAATAGTTTAAAATGTTATTAAAATGTTTCAGTTTAACTTTATTGCATTCTCTACAGGACACTGTGGTGGTTGAAATTTTCAGGGATTCAAAAAGATTTGAAATCATATCCCTCTCAGTTTGCTATGGTCCAGAGCAAAGATGCATTTGATTGCATGCTAAAGAGTTAGAATGTGTTAGCTTTGGATTTAAAATTCCCATGGCATAGAGCACACAAGAAGAAAGTTTATTCATTTGTGTAATTACATCCCACCCATTAGGATGAGCAACAGCCACTTTCCAGTTGCTCTGGGAAAACACGGGTATAAGGGTACTGATTGGTTTTATCAGTACATTTGAATGAATGCCTGTGTTTAAGATGATTCTGGAAGAATATGAGGATGAATCTTTCCCTCTCTTTCCGTTTTTAAAAATTTTATTGAAGTATAGTTGATTTACAATGTTGTGTTTAATTTCTGCTGGACAGTAAAGTGATAGTGTTATATATATACATGAGTGAGTGAAAGTTGCTTTGTTGTGTCCAACTCTTTGCGATCCTATGGATTATACAGTCCAGTGAAATTCTCCAGGCCAGAATACTGGGAGTGGGTAGCCTTTCCCTTCTCTAGGGGATCTTCCCAAACCAGGGATCAAACCCAGGTCTCCTGCATTACAGTGGATTCTTTATCAGCTGAGCCACAGGGAAGCCTTGCTCTAATATACATACATACATACACACACACACACACACACACATATTCTGCATATTCTTTTCCATTATGATTTATCACAAGATATTGAATATAGTTCCCTGTGCTATAGAGTAGGACCTTGTTGTTTATCCATCCTATCTGTAAAGGTTTGTGTCTGCTAATCCCAAACTCCCAGTCCTTCCCTCCCTTCCCTCCTGGCAACCACAAGTCTGTTCTCTATACCTGTAAGCCTGTTTTTGTTTCATAAATGTGTTCATGTGTGTCTTATTTTTATTAGATTCTACATATAAGTAATATCATATGGTATCTGTTTTTCTTTTTATGACTTACTCCACGTAGTATGACAAGCTCTAGATTCAGAGGATGGAAAGCATTAGACCAGGTGGAAGAAGCTAATTTGAAATTCTTCCTGATAAAATTCAGTTTTGTCAATTACATGCTAATATGAGAGTAATTCTAGAAAGGATGAGCACCGAGTCTGAGGATAAAGGATGTGACATACATATTTGTTTCATAATGAAAATTCTGAGGCTCAGTTCAGTTCAGTTCAGTAGCTCAGTCATGTCCGACTCTTTCAGACCCCATGAATCGCAGCATGCAAGGCCTCCCTGTCCATCACCAACTCCTGGAGTTCACTCAGACTCATGTCTATTGAGTCGGTGATGCCATCGAGCCATCTCATCCTCTGTCATCCCCTTCTCCTCCTGCCCCCAATCCCTCCCAGCATCACAGTCTTTTCCAATGAGTCAACACTTCGCATGAGGTGGCCAAAGTACTGGAGTTTCAGCTTTAGCATCATTCCTTCCAAAGAAATCCCAGGGCTGACCTCCTTCAGAATGGACTGGTTGGATCGCCTTGCAGTACAGGGGACTCTCAAGAGTCTTCTCAAACACCACAGTTCAAAAGCATCAATTCGTCAGTGCTCAGCCTTCTTCACAGTCCAACTCTCACATCCATACATGACCACTGGAAAAACCATAGCCTTGACTAGACGGACCTTTGTTTGCAGAGTAATGTCTCTGCTTTTTAATATGCTATCTAGGTTGGTCATAACTTTTCTTCCAAGGAGTGAGCGTCTTTTAATTTCATGGCTGCAATCACCATCTGCAGTGATTTGGGGTCCCAAAAAATAAAGTCTGACAGTGTTTCCATTGTTTCACCATCTATTTGCCATGAAGTGATGGGACCAGATGCCATGATCTTAGTTTTCTGAATGTTGAGCTTTAAGCCAACTTTTTCACTCTCCACTTTCACTTTTATCAAGAGGCTTTTTAGTTCCTCTTCACTTTCTGCCATAAGTGTGGTGTCATTTGCATATCTGAGGTTATTGATATTTCTCCCGGCAATCTTGATTCCAGTTTGTGCTTCTTCCAGCCCAGTGTCTCTCATGATGCACTCTGCATAGAAGTTAAATAAGCAGGGTGACAATATACAGCCTTGACGTACTCCTTTTCCTATTTGGAACCAGTCTGTTGTTCCATGTCCAGTTCTAACTGTTGCTTCCTGACCTGCATATAGCTTTCTCAAGAGGCAGGTCAGGTGGTCTGGTATTCCCATCTCTTGAAGAATTTTCCATAGTTTATTGTGATCCACACAGTCAAAGGCTTTGGCATAGACAATCAAGCAGAAATAGATTTTTTTTTTTTGAAACTCTCTTGCTTTTTCCATGATCCAGCGGATGTTGGCAATTTGATCTCTGGTTCCTCTGCCTTTTCTAAAACCAGCTTGAACATCTGGAAGTTCACAGTTCATGTAAATACAAAAAAAAAAATTGTATGGGAAGAAAAGGAGAAGAAAAAAATATTTCCATGATAATAAAACCTATTGATCTTGTTTCTGAGTATCAGAGTAAGAGCAATCTCAAGCAAACAAGCATGGGAGAAAACCAGATGCCATGTCATAAGCCAAGAGAGCAGAGTGGGTCTGGATCCGTGAAAGCCTATAAAAATTGGTGGGAAGGGAGGTGTCAGCAAACCTTCAGGGATCAAGTTAACTTCACTCACACTCCAGCGTAGCAAGCTCATGCTGGCCCAAGCACAACTTTCCACTGCAAACAAGAGCAAACCCCATGACTGGGGGAGGAGGAGCGCTGCCAAAACTCTGCCCCATTTACTAGTCCTATTCATATACTAGCACTCTAGACTTTGAGGTCAGCTTTCACAAGAAGCTCTGCCATAGTGTTGATATGGCACAGTTTCAGGAGTGGGCAGAACTATGGAAAGGCACAAGCAGAGAAGCTGAATTCACCAAGCTATTTCTCTATTTATAAGAACTCTCCTTCCTCAGTACCCTTCCATCAATCTCTCCCAAGTTCCACACCTTCCAAGAAACCTTCTGATTACTAATTTATTAAGGAAATTGGTATTTAGAGGTGAATAGGAAATGGCAATCCACTCCAGCACTCTTGCCTGGAAAATCCTATGGATGGAGAAGCTTGGTAGGCTACAGTCCATGAGGTCGCAAAGAGTCGGACATGACTGAGCGACTTCACTTTCACTTTCACCCGAGTAATGATCACAATTATTTCAGACATAGGAAGAAATCATCCTCATTATAAATTAATAAATTGATTTTCTGCTGCTTCTCTATTCTCCTGGGAGTGCAACAGATGTAAATTTCCAGCCATCTGATTCATTCTAGACACTCTAACAAAATCAGGTCTCTGCACCAGCAAAGCTGAGGATCAGGCCATGGGACACTGGACAATACTAAGGCCCTATTCCTCCAAGACTGTGTGTAATTCTGCCCCATCCTCTCTCTCCTCATGGACTCCACTGCCACTGATTATCTTATCCTGATTTCTTTATTGATCATGGGCCTTTTTGTGATTTTATTATATTTATATACTTTATTATCAACAGCTTCACATTTTTTCTAGAAACAGGCAACTCTGGCAGAGCCTGCTTACTGCTTCCCTTCATTCTCCTCTTCTTTCTTTCCCAATAGAATCTCCATGCTTTGGCTAAGCACATGACTAGTTAGTTAAGATAGTACTTCCCATCTTCCTTTGCCCTTGTGTGCCCATGAGACTAAGTTCTGGCCAATGGACTGTGAGTGGTAATGATATGTACAACTTCTGGATGCAGAAGGAAGCTTCTTTAAATAACCTCCTTACTTTCCATTGACACCATCACCACCACCATCACTCCCACCCCATTTTCCCTTTCTAGTTGATTGGATTGAAGGTAACAGTGACTGTGAGCCCACTTCTACCCTGCAGACAAGAGCAACACCCCGGAAGCAGAGGAGGAATGAAAGAGAAGGATTTGAAATTTCTGGACAACCTTGTAGAACAGAACCATCCTACTCTTCTTGATTTTCTGATGGGAGAGGTGGGAAACAGCTTCTGTCTTGTTTAAGGCACTCTTAATGTGGTTTCTATTAACAGGGAGTGAATGAAAACTGAGTGATTTCATGATCAATTCCTTGAGCTCCAAAAGAAATGTCCCACCTTCAGCAACAATCTATTCGCATTATTCTTCCTGGTTAAATAGACTTTACCTAATGTCCAGGCCAAACGAGTCATCATGTATGAATTTATTCCCAAGGTCATTAAGGATATTACTTGTATGTACAATATAAACTGAAAGACAAAACACATACACATTAATACGTTTTCCAAAGGGAATCATTGTTCAGTTAATCACCAACAAAATTCTACCTTAATACACATTTTTAAATCCTACCTCTGATAAGTAAGAAGAGGCAAAAGGGCTGTTTGGGGGCAGGAAGTTCAGCAACAGCAGGCAGTGGTGACAGGGAAATGCACTTACTGCAAGCATCTGCTACAAAAAGCCTTACAAGAAGCTCTGAAGAAGCAGACAGGAACTGCAGTGGGGTTCAGAGAGGCACTGCACCGAAGCATAACCACATTTGTAGATCTTGGCTCTGCCATTTATTAACCATGGAATTTGAGGCCAGTGAACTTAACTACTCTGAGTCTCAATGTCCTTTACTGAAACGTGGAGTTAATAGCAATGCATCTTCAGAGAGTATTTCCCAAACGACTGATCTTATTTAATAAGCACCTGAAGTGCTTCTTAAAGACACTGACTCCCAGGTTAATTCCCTGCAGATTCTGATTCTGTAGGTCTGGGGTGGCATCAAACGGATTCATAACATCAGACAGATTTGGGAAACACTGGAAAATGATACTCACATGTTAGTTAACATTTCATTGTCTTGGTTTTAGACCAATTCCCTGCACAAAAGAAAACTGAGGGAGCTCAAATATTGGTCATTATTCTTTTCCTCTGGAACATGGAAGGACCCAAACTCACTGCAAAACCACAGGTATATTTGGACTCCAAATGCATTTCCAGACCATGCCCATAGACATGGAGTGTAAATCCTCAGGAAAGATGGCAATGATTATGATACTCCATTATTTTTTAAAGCACTATTAAAAATCAGCTCTTTCTCTCTTGGGAGTTAGGGTGCCTGAGTTCTTTCACTAACATGCTATTTTTGTTTGTTTGGTTTTGGTTTCCTCACATACAAGATGAGGGAGGTGATATTTGTTCCTTCCAGAAAAGACATTTTAAAAACTACTGTACTTCTAGGATCTTCTAGGACAGGAGTAAAAGAGCAAAGAAGAGAAAATTCTGTACTTGCAGTAGGATAATATCAAAAAACTCTGTACATTTACCTCCAGATTAAGGTTCCTTGGGAGGTGGGTAGTGCTCTTTCTTTATGTAATAATTTTTTTTGGAATGGACTATTTTTAAAGTCTTTATTGAATTTGTTACAATATTGTCTCTGTTTTAAGTTTCGCTTCTTGACCCCAATGGAAGTGGGATCTCAGCTCCCTGAATAAGGATTGAACCCGTACCCCCTGCATTGGAAGGTAAAGACTTAACCACTGGATCACCAGGGAAGTCCTGATGGGTAGTGTTCTTAATTCACATTATTTAGGTGCTTTTCACCCTCCCAGGAGTAGGTTTGGGATTCATCTCACCAGGAAGTGGCAGGGATATCCTGGGGACTTCTAGAAACTTCTAATGACCTATCCAGCGAGCTCACAGAATACTGTCACAAATACTAAGGTACGCTAACACTGTCAGCAGATGTTCTGGGCTCTCTGGACCTTCACTGGCATCCCACTGATGCTGCCACTGCCTGATTTCCCACTGGCCTGGAAAACCACTGGGTGGCCCATGGGGAAAAGGTTTTGAGAGAGAGTAGAAAGGAAACCAAGTTCTGTCTTGCACTGTGGATAATGTAGCCTAGGCTAAAATTTTTTAAGAAATTAATTTTTAATTTAGCCCTAAACAACATAAAGAATGAATGGAGAGACAGAGCCAGCAAAAACAACACCCAGTTGTGGATGTGACTGGTGATGGAAGTAAAGTCCAACGCTGTAAAGAGCAATACTGCACAAGAATCTGGAATGTTAGGTCCATGAACAAAGGCAAGTTGGAAGTGGTCAAACAAGAGATGACAAGAGTGAATATCAACATTTGAGGAATCAGCAAACTAAAATGGATTGGGATGGGTGAATTTAACTCAGATGACCATTCTATCTACTACTGTGGGCAAAAATCCCTTAGAAGAAATGGAGTATCCATCACATTCAATAAAGGAGTTCAAAATGCAGTCCTTGGATGCAATCTCAAAAACAACAGAATTATCTCTATTCGTTTCTAGGGCAAATCATTCAATATCACAGTAATTCAAGTCTATGCCCCAACCAATAATGCTGAAGAAGCTGAAGTTGAACAGTTCTGTGAAGAACCTACAAGATCTTTTAGAACTAACACCCCCAAAAGATGTCCTTTTCATGATAGGGGACTGGAATCCAAAGTAGGGAGTCAAGAAATACCTGCAGTAACAGGCAAATTTGGCCTTGGAGTACAGAATGAAGCAGGGTAAAGGCTAATAGAGCTTTGCCAAGAGAACGAATGGGTAATAGCAAACACCCTCTTCCAACAGCACAAGAGAAGACTATACACGGACATCACCAGATGGTCAATGTCAAAATCAGATTGATTAAATTCTTTGCAGCCAAAGATGGAGAAGCTCTATACAGTCAGCAAAAACAAGACCGGGAGCTGACTGTGGCTCAGATCATGAACTCCTGATTGCCAAATTCAGACTTAAATTGAAGAAAGTGGGGAAAACCATTAGACCATTCAGGTATGACCTAAATCAAATCCCTTACAATTATACAATGGGAGTGAGAAATAGATTCAAGGGATTAGATCTGATAGACAGAGTGCCTGAAGAACTATGGATGGAGGTTTGTGACATTGTACAGGAGGCAGGGATAACACCATCCCCAAGAAAAAGAAAGGCAAAATGGTTGTCTGAGGAGGCCTTACAAATAGCTGTGAAGAGAAGTAAAAGGCAGAGGAGAAAAGGAAAGATATATCCATTTGAATGCAGAGTTCCAAAGAATAGCAAGGAGAGATGAGAAAGCCTTCCTCAGTGATCAATGCAAAGAAATAGAGGAAAACAATAGAATGGGAAAGACTAGAGATCTCTTCAAGTGATAGAGGGATACCAAGGGAAAGATACCATGCATCTTTTCATGCAAAGATGGGCTCAATAAAGAACAGAAATGGTATGGACCTAACAAAAGCAGAAGATATTAAGAGGAGGTGGCAAGAATACACAGAAAAAAGATCTTCATGACCCAGATGATCAGGATAGTGTGATCACTCACCTAGAGCCAAACATCCTGGAGTGTGAAGTTGAGTGGGCTTTAGGAAGCATCGCTACAAGCAAAGCTAGTGGAGGTGATGGAATTCCAGTTGAGCTATTTAAAATCCTAAAAGATGATGCTGTGAAAGTGCTGCACTCAACATGTCAGCAAATTTGGAAAACTCAACAGTGGCCACGGGACTGGAAAAGGTCAGTTTTCATTCCAATCCCAAAGAAAGGCAATGCCAAAGAATGCTAAAACTACGATACAATTGCACTCATCTCACACGCTAGTAAAGTAATGCTCAAAATTCTCCAAGCCAGGCTTAAACAGTATGTGAACCATGAACTTCTAGATGTTCAAGGTGGATTTAGAAAAGACGGAGAAAACAGAGATCAAATTGCCAACATCCATTGGATCATCGAAAAAGCAAGCTGCTCATGCTGCTAAGTTGTTTCAGTCATGTCCGACTCTGTGCGACCCTGTAGACGGCAGCCCACCAGGCTCCCCCGTCCCTGGGATTCTCCAGGCAAGAACACTGGAGTGGGTTGCCATAGCAGAGAGTTCCAGAAAAACATGTATTTCTGCTTTATTGACTACATCAAAGCCTTTGACTGTGTGGATCACAATAAACTATGGAAAATTCTTCAAGAGATGGGAATACCAGACCACCTGACCTGCCTCTTGAGAAACCTGTATGCAGGTCAGGAAGCAACAGTTAGAACTGGACATGGAACAACAGATTGGTTCCAAATAGGAAAAGGAGTACGTCAAGGCTGTATATTGTCACCCTGCTTATTTAACTTCTATGCAGAGTACATCATGAGAAACGCTGGGCTGGATGAAGCACAAGCTGGAATCAAGATTGCCAGGAGAAATATCAATAACCTCAGATATCCAGATGACACCACATTTATGGCAGAAAGCGAAGAAGAACTAAAGAGCCTGTTGATAAAAGTGATAGAAGAGAGTGAAAAAGTTGGCTTAAAGCTCAACATTCAGAAAACTAAGATCACAGCATCTGGTCTCATCACTTCATGGCAAATAGATGGGGAAACAGTGGAAACAGTGGCTGAATTTATTTTGGGGGGATTCAAATCACTACAGATAGTGACTGCAGCCATGACATTAAAAGATGCTTCCTCTTTAGAAGAAAAGTTATGACCAATGTAGACAATTTATTCAAAAGCAGAGACGTAACTTTGCCAAAAAAGGTCCATCTAGTCAAAGCTATGGTTTTTCCAGTAGTCATGTATGGATGTGAGAGTTGGGAGAGGGTGGGATGATTTGGGAGAATGGGAATTCTAACATGTATTCTATCATGTAAGAATTGAATCGCCAGTCCATGTCTGACGTAGGGTGCAGCATGCTTGGGGCTGGTGCATGGGGATGACCCAGAGAGATGTTGTGGGGAGGGAGGTGGGAGGGGGGGTCATGTTTGGGAACGCATGTAAGAATTAAAGATTTTAAAATTAAAAAAAAAAACTGAAAAAAAATAAAAATAAAAATAAAAACAGTTGATGATCCATAAAAAAAAAAAAAAAGAAAGCTGAGTGCCAAATAATCAATGCTTTTGAACTGTGGTGTTGGAGAAGACTCTTGAGAGTCCCTTGGACTGCAAGGAGATCCAACCAGTCCATCCTAAAGGAAATCAATCCTGAATATTCATTGGAAGGACTGATGCTGAAGCTGGAACTCCAATACTTTGGATACCTGATGCATAGAACTGATCCATTTGAAAAGACTCTGATGCTGGGAAAGATTGAAGGTGGGAGGAGATGGGGATAACAGAGCATGAGATGGTTGGATGGCATCACCGACTCAGTGGACATGAGTTTGAGTAAACTCTGGGAGTTGGAGATGGACAGGGAATCCTGGCATGCTGCAGTCCATGGGTTGGAAAGAGCTGAACTCGACTGAGCGAATGAACTGAACTGAACTGAACTGAAAAGATATAAATATTAACTAGATCCTTAATCCAAACATTTATAAAATCTTTTTTTCTTAGTATATTTAATAAGCATTTCAGTTTTCACTCTGATGCTATGGGAACTGGAATGCTCTAAATAGGGTACTGGTTTTTTCATACTTTCTGACAGCTCTTGAAAAACAGCATTTGTGTGTTCAACAACACCTACTGAACATTTACTAAGCTGTCAAGTGTTTTACTAAGTATCATTGCGATCTTCAACTTAAAGTCCCACAAGTCTAAAAAACTCACCCAAGATCACTCAACCTGTGAATGGTGGGGCCCGAATTCAATCCCAAGTGTATCTCACTCCCATAGCCATCACCATTACTTGATATTTGGTCCCTTTCACACCGTCAATATTAACTTTCCTCCATAAGTTCCTTTCTACTTAAAAGAATGCATTCTCCAAATCTAATTTTTTACATGGTTAGCTTTTATTATTGGGTACTATGAAAAGTGCTACAAAATAAAATGAGTAAATATAAATAATCATGGGATATGATTTTTCTTACCAGCTGTGGTGACTCCACTCTTTGTTCAGCCAGATTATGAACTTCAGGAGCAAAGAGTAAGCTAAAAACTCCTTTAATTCCAGACCATGCTGTAACAATTCCCCACCTCCAGTTGTACTCATAACTTGAATGTATCAGAACAGGGCTCACTAACACAACAGTAACAAACCTGTTGAAAGAAAAACATTTAGTTTAAATAACACCTTATGTATTCATGTGTTTTGGGGCTTGGGGGTTTTTTTGGGGGGGTACGGTTGATACTATGTAGCAAATACTAAATTTCATGAAAATTTTTTCAGAAAAGAGAAGTCAATCCAGTTTATTGATAAGTTGTTCAAACTTTCTGGAACTAACCAAATCTACTATCTAAATTTTGCATATAATACTCAAATCTTGAAAAATAAGGCTAGAAGTTCTATACAAGTATAAGAAATTATCATTAATACTAGTGTGTGCTGTTTAGGATTTTGGTAGTAAATCCCTGCAGGGAAACTTCTTCAGATAACATTGACAAACTCCTTGGAAGGTCATGACAGGATTCAGAAATTAGACCAGAAGGACCTGTCATGAGGAAAAAGTAAAATCATTGTAGACACTTTAATAAATTTAGCTCAACCAAATTTTTTGAGCTGCTACAAGAAAGTCAAGGTGAAAGTCGCTCAGTCGTGTCTGACTACAACCCCATGGATATACAGTCCTTGGAGTTCTCCAGGCCAGAATACTGGAGTGGGTAGTCATTCCCTTCTCCAGGGGATCTTCCCAACCCAGGGATTGAACCCAGGTCTCCCGCATTGCAGGTGGATTCTTTACCAGCTGAGCCACCCCAAGAATCGTACACTAAATCACACAAATAATTTCAATTCTTGCCTCCTTTCACTATAGATTATTTTTCTATAGGACTCTATGCTAAAATTTAGATTCTACCTGTAATCGACTTGCATCTCATTGTCCTTCAAATGAGATTTCAGCAGAAATACAATTGATATATTTCAGCTTCAAAAAAGATACTGCGTATCAGTCACTTAGCTATGAATTTCATAAGACAATTTAGAGGATTCCTGTTATCTACAATTTGCCATCTATAATATATACAATTGATTTGGGCAAACTCTTCAGGATCTACGGGTCCTCCTGGTCTAATTTCTGAACCCTGCCATGACCTTCTAAGGAGCTTGTCAGTGACTCAGACAGTAAAGAATCTGCCTGCAATGCAGGAGACCTGGGTTCGATCCTTGGGTTGGGAAGATCCCCTGGAGGAGGGCATGGCAACCCATTCTAGTATTCTTGCCTGGAGAATGCCCATGGACAGAAGAGCCTGGTGGGCTATAGTCCACAGGGTCGCAAAGGGTCAGACATGACTGAGTGACTTAGCATAGCACAGCACCTCCACCTTGCATTTAAGTCTTTTGCAAAGTAATTACCAACATTTTCAGCCTTACTAAATGATTTTTCTCTAAAATACCATTGAGTTCAGATGAAATAGAACAACTGATGTCATTTCCTGATATCAAAAAGAGAAAGGCAGTTTAGCAAAGGCTCTGGAGTCAGTCTACTTAGGTTCAAATTTAGACTTTTATTACTATGAAACCTTAAGCAAGTTATTTAATCTCTTCAAGCCTCAATTTCTTCATCTGTAAAATGGAAAAATAATAGTCATTGAATTGCCTCAAAGGACTTTCATGAAGATTCAACTAAATGAAGTAAAATTCATAGGGGTTAGAATGATGTTTAGAGGGTGGTCAGCACTTAACACATGCTAGCAATGATTATGACATCCAGGCCTTTGTTTGACTCACCATCTCCAACACATTTTTCTCAATAAGTCTCTTTACAGCATAAAGCAAAGCGGAACTAAAGAGCCTCTTGATGAAGGTGAAAGAGGAGAGTGAAAAACCTGGCTTAAACTCAACATTCAAAAAACTAAGATCATGGCAGCTGGTCCCATCATTTCATGGTAAATAGATGGGGAAACAATGGAAACCGTGGCACACTTTACTTTCTTGTGACATACTGTGCACAGTTAATGTTAAATAAATGGCTTTATCATAGTTGTGACAATAATAAATGATGATGAAGTCAACAAAATGTTAGGAGCCATTAATCTGGTTCCTGGGGTGCTCACACTTAAACATGTTGAAACAGTTTCCTGCATCTCATCTCCATAGATTCAAATCAGTTAAATGGGATGAGCTCATGAATTTGCATCTCTATCAAGCTCATTGGTTATGCTGATGCTGCTGTTCTGCCCTTTCTCTCTTTACATGAAACCTTGAAGAGTAAATAGACTTTCCCTCAGTTCCATAGCAAGCTATTGTCAGGACCTTGACAACAATACAGGTTTCCTGACTGCATGTCCACAGCTCCTTTTGCTATAACCCACTTCTCAATTCTAATTCTGGACTTGAGAACCTGAGTCCCGTAAGCAAACTTTAAATTATAATCCTTACCTTACAAAATTCACTGTTACAAATAAGATAAATATGAAAACTACAGTGTGAAATTGAAAATATTTGACTTCTCCACATCCAATTACGATGCCAAAGAAAGTGTATATTAAATGTTGGAATGTACATGAAAACATTATTAGAAACCTAGGATAAATGGAAAGGAAATCACACTTTAAGGGATGTGCTTTTTTTTAAAATAGTTTCCTTTTCACATTAAAGCATCTAACACATATCTACCATTCTTGTCTTAGTAGAGGTCTTTGCCTCCATCACCACTACTGTCAACATTTAAAAACTATTTTGTTGGAATCAGAAACAGACTCACAGATATAGAGAACAAACTAGTGGTTACCAGTGGGGAAAAAGAACAGCAAGATAGGAGTAGGGGATTAAGAGATAAAAACTACCATGTATAAAATAAATAAGCAACAAAGATATATATAGCACAGGAAAATATAGCCACTGTTTTATAATAACTTTAAATGGAGTAAAAACTATAAAAATATTGTCACTACCTTGTATTATGTTGAGATTAATAAATATTATAAATAAACTATACCTAAATAAAAATTAATGAATTTCATTGAAAAGTATTTTGTTGGAACTAAAATACATCATTTCATATTCCCATCACCCTCATCACACCAATATCTGTGGGCTGCCTCTCTCGCAGCAGAGTAGTAAGATCGAGGCAGAAAAATAAAGATTCCACCCCCCACCAAGTTGGTGATGTGGCGATTTTGCTGAGATGAGTTGGCAGCATATCCATGTCAGACCCATGACTGAAAACCACAGCTGAGTCTACTGCCAGGAGCCCCCTGTTTGGTTAACCCTGACTTTGTAATAGCTGACTGGATCCCCTCAACACGCTCTGCACTACTTCTCCTTTTGTGATTTGCATGAAAGTCCTTTATCCAGTATTCTTGTCTGGAGAATCCCATGGACAGAGGAATCTGGCGGGCTACAGATCACAGGGTCACAAAGAGTTGGACATGACTGAGCGACTGAGCAGGTACACTCATGCCCTTATCTTTTTTTTTTTTTCAATTTTTTTAACTTAAGGATAATTTCTTTACAGAATTTTGTGGTTTTCTGTCATACATCAATAAGAATCAGCCATAGGTACATCCATGTCCCCTCCCTCCCAAACCTCCCTTCCATCTCCCTTCCCATCCTACTCTTCTAAATTGTCACAGAGCACCTGTTTGAGTTCCCTGAGTCATACAGCAAATTCCCATTGGTTATCTATTTTACATATGGTAATGTAAATTTCTATGTTACTCTCCCCATACATCCTACCCTCTCCCTCCTCCCCTTCCCCCAGGTCCATAGGTCTGTTTTCTATGTCTGCTTCTCCATTGCTGCCCTAAAAAGAAACTCATCAGTACCATCTTTTTAGATTCCATAGATATGCATCAGTATATGATATTTATATTTCTCTTTCTGACTTACTTCACACTGTATAATAAGCTTATGAGAACTGACTCAAATGCATTCCTTTTTATGGCTGAGTAGCATTCCATTGTATATATGTACCACAGCTTCTTTATCCATTCATCTGTCAGTGGACATCTAGGTTACTTTCATGTTCTGCTGCTGCTATTGCTGCTAAGTTGCTTCAGTCGTGTCCGACTCTGTGCGACCCCCTAGACGGCAGCCCACCAGGCTCCACCATCCCCTGGATTCTCTAGGCAAGAACACTGGAGTGGGCTGCCATTTCCTTCTCCAATGCATGAAAGTGAAAAGTGAAAGTGAAATCGCTTAGTCCTGTCTGACTCTTTGAGACCCCATGGACTACTGCAGCCTACCAGGCTCTTCCATCCATTGGATTTTCCAGGCAAGAGTACTGGAGTGGGTTGCCATTTCCTTCTCTGACTTCCATGTTCTAGCTGTTGTAAACAGTGCTGCAATGAACATTGGGGCACATGTGTCTTTTTCAATTTTGGTTTCCTCAGAATATATGCCTAGCAGTGGGATTTCTGGGTCATATGGGCACACTCATGCCCTTATCTTGAAGGTCTCTTCTGTCTGACTTCTCATCTACCAAATTCCTAAAGATGTTGTGAGGCTGACTCTAATCCCATACTCTTCAGGAAAAATATCCTCAGCACACTCAGTGGACATGATACTCCTCTGAGTCCCCACAGTGCCAGTCATCCACAACACTATGGTTCTCAAGCTGAGAAGCACATTAGAACCACTCAAATTGCTTTCCAAAAATCTACATGTCTTGTGACTTCTCTGGCCTTCCAGCGGTTAGGATTTCTCCTTCTAATGCAGAGGGTATGGGTTTGATTCCTGATCTGGGAGCTAAGAACCCACATCTCGGAGCCAAAAAACCAAAACATAAAGCAGAAGCAACGTTGTAACAAATTCAATAAGGACTTTAAAAATGGTCCACATCAAAAAAAAAAAAACAACTTAAAAAAAGCAAAAACAAAAATATACACATCTGGCCCCACCTCCAAAAATTCAGTGCTTAGGGCCTGGGGCTGCTCTGGCTCCCTGTGGTATCACACCTGGGTCTGGGCCAGGTCTGACTTGTACAGTCAGATCTCAAGTCCTGCCCCTTCTTGAACCCCTCTATTCAGACCTCCCCTTTCAGAGGACTGGGTAACCATCTGTCTGACCCACAAACCAGTCTCCCTATAGGTAAGCCTCAAGATCTACACTGGGAAAGAAATGTTAGGAAGCCTCATTTTAGCTGCAGATTGAAACCATGTTCTCTGATACAGCATTACTCCAATCAAGCAGACAGTCCACTTCTCTACCTGACTCCTGTTGCTTGATTCCGTTGATTCAGAACTCCTAACAGAAAAGGATATCAGTGGGACCTCAAACCCTACAGCTTAGTTTTATCAAAATTCAGAAATGATGGAATAACTGACTGAGTAGAAGAATTTTTTAAATGTCTCCACAGGACCTTAAGAAATGCCTTACATATAGTAAGATTCTGCTGCTGCTGCTGAGTCGCTTCAGTCATGTCCAACTCTGTGTGACCCCATAGATGGGAGCCCACCAGGCTCCCTGTCCCTGGGATTCTCCAGGCAAGAACACTGGAGTGGATTGCCATTTCCTTCTCCAATGCATGAAAGTGAAAAGTGAAAGCAAAGCTGCTCAGTCATGTCCAACTAGCAGCAATCCCAGGGACTGCAGCCTACCAGGCTCCTCCATCTGTGAGATTTTCCAGGCAAGAGTACTGGAGTGGGTTGCCATTGCCTTCTCCAATAAAGATATAATTATTTATACTTATTCATAGTCTCTTAAATAAACACATCCATCATTTAACAATGAGTGTCTTCTGAGAAGGGACTTATTTTCAAAGCCCCAAACCTAGGATACAATGTCCAGGCCATAGGAGATACCAGAGAAGGCGATGGCAACCCACTCCAGTACACTTGCCTGGAAAATCTCATGGACGGAAGAACCTGGTAGGCTGCAGTCCACGGGGTTGCGAAGAGTTGGACATGACTGAGCAACTTCACTTTCACCTTTCACTTTCATGCGTTGGAGAAGGAAATGGCAACCCACTCCAGCATTCTTGCCTGGAGAATCCCAGGGACAGGGAGCCTGGTGGGCTGCCGCCTATGGAGTCTCACAGAGTCGGACACGACTGAAGCGACTTAGCAGCAGCAGCATAGGAGATAATAAGAAAGGCCTGGTTGAATACATATAAGAATAAACAATTGAATGAATAGAATGAGTAATTTATAATGATGCTGACAGATAGCATGACTGAGCTCAGAAAACTGTCCAAAATTCAGAGGAAAAGGATATGTTCTTTCAGCTAGTTATTTCTAAGCTTCTGGTTTTTAAAAACCAGTAAAGTGTCATTCACATATACACAAGACTAAAATAAGCTACAGAGGCCATTTTTTTAAAAGTTACAAAGTAATTTTTTTTTTAAGTGCCATCTTCCATGACTGGAATTTCATGAGAGAAATGACATTTTAAACGTCTAAAATGTATGAAGGACATAATTCCAGAACAAAAAAATAGTCCCTTATATTAAAGCAACAAATCTTCATGGGAAAACTCAGGATAATGGCTTATTTTTCTCATTTCAACACTGGCTTTCATCCAGTGTGAGAATTTATACACTAGACTATGACTCGGTATGAAATAGTTCTGAGACAATTCTATAATTTAGCACAGCTGCTCAGAGAACGGCTAATGCATTTGTCTGAGAAGACAGGCAAATGGCTTTTACTCTGTCCACAGATATTCTTATTACACCAGAGGTAAAGCTAGATTAGGGTTTGCTGGTATTGCACCTTTCTGCTACTTTTCTTTTCCCAGCTCTTTCCACACTATGATACTGTCATTCAGGTATGTTATGTAGCAAACAAATGAATAAAGTAGTTTTTAAACTTCTCACAATTCAATTTTTATCAAAGAGTTATAAGAAGTACTATGATCTCTGAGCCACTGATATTACATTATTCATAATAGGAATATCAATTCATAATAGGAATGTCAATAATTACTGGTAACTTAAGTTCTTTTCAAATATGACTGGCAGTATAATTAAAAATTAAAAGAAAAGTTATAAAAAGAAATTTTATTATTTTTGTGAAGGCATTTAAGCACTAAACTTCTATGAGACCTATACCAAGTACAAAATATAAGACTTACTTAGTAATTATCAACTTGATCCTTGGTTTAAAGCTTAAGGAATCTAAATTTAGTCCTACAGTGGCTAAAGCAACTGTACCTGACATTCCCCAAAATTCCACTGAGGAGAAAAAAAAAAGAATAAAATTAGTTGTGTTCAAATCTGTACATGGAGCTATTTCTCTTGAGTGATGAATTGGGAAATTTAAAACAGTCAGTTATTGCATTTCTTAGAAAGTTGCTGAAAAGGATTGGCCTAATCCTTAGATTGGGGATTGACAAACTTTCTCTGTGAAGGATCATATGCTAAATATTTAGTATTTGCAGGTCACATGGTCCTAGTTGCAACTATTCACCTCAGCTGTTCTAGTGCATAAGCAGCCACAGGTAATACGTAACAAATGAGCACCCAATAAATAATGGACAATGAAATTTTAACTGCAAATAATTTTTGCATGCTGCAAAATATTTTTTATTTGTTTTTTTTATGTAAAAACCATTCTTAGCTCATAGGCAATGCAAAAATAATAGGCATATCTGGCTATAGTTTGCCAACCCCTGCCATAGATCATCCTTGAGGACAGAGCTAATGAAAAATAAGTTTAACAGCCTCTACCCAGCACCTCAAGGACTCTGTGCTGCATGTCCTAGGGGTTATGGCTCAAGCTCAGTGCTTTCTTGGTGACTGCAGGTCCTCAAGCCTATTGTTTTTTGCATGATATAGGCTCCCCTATGTAATTCCCTGGGCTCTAAATAAATGTGTCAATGCAGTCTGAGACAGGAAAACCAACTATGAAGAATGGTTGAACACCACTAATACCAACAGTCCTGAAGGTTACAGAGCCTTCAAACAGTACATTATAAATGTCAGACTGAAGGAAAAAAAAGTACATGCAAGTTCAGAGTAGAAACCCTTTAAACAGGGCAGAGATGGTTCCTCTGGGAATGTCACCTCGCCTTTCTCCATTAGTGTCCCTGTATCTGTAGAATGAGTGTAAAAGAATAATGCCTGACAGAGTTGTGAGAATAAAATCAGATTACACGAAACATGCTTGGCATACTTTTAAAACAAGGAATAAATGGTCATCATTATTATTGTATTATTATTTTTAATGTTCACTTTACTGTTTATTAATTTGAAGAGGATTATATTATTCTTTTGATTTATCTGAGGTAAGAGAAACCCAAGTAAGATGGTAGGTGTTACAAGAGGGCATCAGAGAAACCATACTCATAGAAAATTAGTCAATCTAATCACACTAGGACCACAGCCTTGTCTAACTCAATGAAACTAAGCCATGCCTGCGGGGCAACCCAAGACGGGTGGGTCATGGTGGACAGGTCTGACAGAGTGTGGTCCACTGGAGAAGGAAATGGCAAGCCACTTCAGTATTCTTGCCTTGAGAACCCCATGAACAGTATGAAAAGGCAAAATGATAGGATACAAAAAGAGGAACTCCCCAGGTCATTAGGTGCCCAATATGCTACTGGAGATCAGTGGAGAAATAACTCCAGAAAGAATGAAGGGATGGAGCCAAAGCAAAAACAATACCCAGCTGTGGATGTGACTGGTGATAGAAGCAAGATCCGATGCTGTAAAGAACAATATTGCATAGGAACCTGGAATGTCAGGTCCATGAACCAAGGCAAATTGGAAGTGGTCAAACAAGAGATGGCAAGGGTGAATGTCAACATTCTAGGAATCAGCCAACTAAAATGGACTGGAATGGGTGAATTTAACTCAGATGACCATTATATCTACTACTGCGGGCAGGAATCCCTCAGAAGAAATGGAGTAGCCATCGTGGTCAACAAAAGAATCCAAAATGCAGTACTTAGATGCAGTCTCAAAAATGACAGAATGATCTCTGTTCATCTCCAAGGCAAACCATTCAATATCACAGTTATCCAAGTCTATGCCCCAACCAGTAATGCTGAAGAAGCTGAAGTTGAACGGTTTTATGAAGACCTACAAGACCTTTTAGAACTAACACCCAAAAAAGATGTCCTTTTCATTATAGGGGACTAGAATGCAAAAGTAGGAAGTCAAGAAACACCTGGAGTAACAGGCAAATTTGGCCTTGGAATGCAGAATGAAGCAGGGCAAAGACTAATAGAGTTTTGCCAAGAAAGTGCACTGGTCATAGCAAACACCCACTTCCAACAACACAAGAGAAGACTCTACACATGGACATCACCAGATGGTCAACACCGAAATCAGATTGATTATATTCTTTGCAGCCAAAGATGGAGAAGCTCTATACAGTCAACAAAAACAAAACCGGGAGCTGACTGTGGCTCAGATCATGAACTCCTTATTGCCAAATTCAGACTTAAATTGAAGAAAGTAGGGAAAACCGCTAGACCATTCAGATATGACCTAAAAAAAATCCCTTATGATTATATAGTGGAAGTGAGAAATAGATTTAAGGGCCTAGATCTGATAGATAGAGTGCCTGATGAACTATGGAATGAGGTTCGTGACACTGTACAGGAGACAGGGATCAAGACCATCCCCATGGAAAAGAAATGCAAAAAAGCAAAGTGGCTGTCTGGGGAGGCCTTACAAATAGCCATGAAAAGAAGAGAGGTGAAAAGCAAAGGAGAAAAGGAAAGATGTAAGCATCTGAATGCAGAGTTCCAAAGAATAGCAAGAATACATAAGAAAGCCTTCTTCAGCGATCAATGCAAAGAAATAGAGGAAAACAACAGAATGGGAAAGACTAGAGCTCTCTTCAAGAAAATTAGAGATACCAAGGGAACATTTCATGCAAAGATGGGCTCGATAAGGGACAGAAATGGTATGGACCTAACAGAAGCAGAAGATATTAAAAAGAGGTGGCAAGAATACACAGAAGAACTGTACAAAAAAGATCTTCACGACCCAGATAATCATGATGATGTGATCACTAATCTAGAGCCAGACATCTTAGAAAGTGAAGTCAAGTGGGCCTTAGAAAGCATCACTACGAACAAAGCTAGTGGAGGTGATAGAATTCCAGTTGAGCTGTTTCAAATCCTGAAAGATGAAGCTCTTAAAGTGCCGCACTCAATATGCCAGCAAATTTGGAAAACTCAGCAGTGGCCACAGGACTGGAAAAGGTCAGTTTTCATTCCAATTCCAAAGAAAGGAAACGCAAAAGAATGCTCAAACTACTGCACAATTACACTCATCTCACATGCTAGTAAAGTAATGCTCAAAATTCTCCAAGCCAGGCTTCAGCAATACGTGAACCGTGAACTCCCTGATGTTCAAGCTGGTTTTAGAAAAGGCAGAGGAACCAGAGATCAGATTGCCAACATCTACTGGAGCATTGAAAAAGCAAGAGAATTCCAGAAAAACATCTATTTCTGCTTTATTGACTATGCCAAAGCCTTTGACTGTGTGGATCACAATAAACTGTGGAAAAATTCTGAAAGAGATGGGAATACCAGACCACCTGACCTGCCTCCTGAGAAATCTGTATGCAGGTCAGGAAGCAACAGTTAGAACTGGACATGGAATGACAGGCTAATTCCAAATAGGGAAAGGAGTACATCAAGGCTGTATATTGTCATCTTGCTTATTTAACTTATATGCAGAGTACATCATGAGAAACGCTGGACTGGAAGAAACACAAACTGGAATCAAGATTGCCGGGAGAAATATCAAGAACCTGAGATATGCAGATGACACCACCCTTATGGCAGAAAGTGAAGAGGTGCTAAAAAGCCTCTTGATGAAAGTGAAAGAGGAGAGCGAAAAAGTTGGCTTAAAGCTCAACATTCAGAAAACGAAGATCATGGCATCTGGTCCCATCACTTCATGGGAAATAGATGGAGAAACAGTGGAAACAGTGTCAGACTTTATCTTTTTGGGCTCCAAAATCACTGTAGATGGTGGCTGCAGCCATGAAATTAAAAGACGCTTACTCCTTGGAAGAAAAGTTATGACCAACCTAGATAGTATATTCAAAAGTAGAGACATTACTTTGCCAACTAAGGTCCGTCTAGTCAAGGCTATGGTTTTTCCTGTGGTCATGTATGGATGTGAGAGTTGGACTATGAAGAAGGCTGAGCGCTGAAGAATTGATGGTTTTGAACTGTGGTGTTGGAGAAGATTCTTGAGAGTCCCTAGGACTGCAAGGAGTTCCAACCAGTCCATTCTGAAGATCAACCCTGGGATTTCTTTGGAAGGAATGATGCTAAAGCTGAAACTCCAGTACTTTGGCCACCTTATGCAAAGCGTTGACTCATTGGAAAAGACTCTGATGCTGGGAGGGATTGGGGGCAGGAGGAGAAGGGGATGACAGAGGATGAGATGGCTGGATGGCATCACGGACTCGATGGACGTAAGTCTGAGTGAACTCCGGGAGATGGTGATGGACAGGGAGGCCTGGCATGCTGCGATTCATGGGGTCACAAAGAGTTGGACACCACTGAGCAACTGAACTGAACTGAATTGAATCACTTAAAGCTACTTTAGATTTCTTTTAACCTACTTATTTAACTGAATTTAGCATAAGTAACCAGGGGCAATAAACCAGCAGTATTAGGGACTGTGATAATAGGAAAATTATTCCTCAACATCTTATTTCCAATTTCCTGTAACTCAAACTACAGGATTTTAAAACTTATAGTTTTTTTAAATAACAGTCACTACTTAGAGGAAACATCTACTACAAGGAAACCACTAAGTAACTTCATTTTTAAACTGATATTATTTAGTATAATCCCAATATAACAAGAACATATAGTATAAAGGCATATATTAATACATCTATGTACATATGTAGTTTTTGAAAACTGAGTACATATAACAAAATGTATCTTTGGTAAATTTATGGGTGATTTCTTCTTTGACTTCTCAGATTTTTTCCACAATTCTACATGGAACATGTATTAGTTTTAAAATTAGAAAAACAAAGTCTTTTGAAAATTACAAATGTTATTACTTTAAATGGTATTTTAAATGTACAAGCAGGCACAGAACATGTAATAAAGTAATTTTCATCAGCATAAACCCAAGTTGTTAAAAATAGAGTTGTAAAGTTTTTCTCACTCAGTTGTAAGAAACCATCACAGGAAATTGATGCCACAGGAAAGTGGCTCTCTCTCTCAAACTCTCTCTTTTTCTCTCTGGTTTAGAAAAAGTGAAGGTCCTCCTAATAGGAGAATCAAAAGGATTTTGTTTCCTAAAAACAACAGGATTCAGGAATGGATGTTTCCCAACAAGAAAATGTTAGGGTCATGACCGAAGTCCTTTGACATTTATAGCCTAGACCAATGACATAAAAAAAGAATGAGAACAATCAGCCTTGGCACATTGTTTTAAAAGGAATGCATTGTTTTAAAACAATAAAACTGACTAAAAGCTGTTTCCATTCATCAGAAATTCTGACCAATGCCATTTGATAAAATATTCCTTCTGCTATAACAGACCCCTCTCACCACTACTCTTGCTGTAGCTCTGGCCTAGACTTACACACAGTCCATCATCTTACCTCCCCTCCTGTAACTCTGGCCTAGACTTACACACAGTCCATCATCTTATATGAATTATACGATGACTCTCTTAAAGTGCCTTTTATACACTAGGGTTTCCCTGGTAGCTTAGATGGTAAAGAATCTGCCTGCAATGCAGAAGACTGAGTTCAATCCCTGGGTAGGGAAGATCCCCTGGAGAAGGGAATGGCAACCCACTCCAGTATTCTCGCCCGGGGAATTCCATGGACAGACCATGGGGTCACAAAGAGTCGGACACAACTGAGTGACTAATACTCGCATTTTGGGGGCTTCCCTCATATCTTAGTAAAGAAATTGCCTGCAATGCAGGAGACCTGGGTTTGATTCCTGGGTCAGGAAGATCCCCTGGAGAAGGAAATGGCAACCCACTCCAGTATTCTTGCCTGGATAATCCCACAGACACAGGCGCCTGGCAAGATACAGTACATGGGGTCCCAAGACTAAAATTTTTTTCCATGGGCTGATATATTAACATTGTTAGCCATACTACCTGTCAACCAACAATGTTCCAAAGTGTCTCGTCTATGTGGCAATGTCTGTGCAATTTCCTATTTTATTTTATGAAAAAAGAACAAATGTGCTGATACAGGTGATTTCTAAAACCCCAAGTACTGTGGATTTAATGAGACAAAAATGGAAATTACTAAGTGTGCTCAAAGAGATGAGGTCCAAACCTCAATTAGACACTCCCTGGATTCAAGCCAGTTAACAGTGTGTTCGTTAATGAAGAAAAAAAATAAAATTAGATAATAAGACAGAAATGTCACGTTACAGAATGTGTAAATAAAAATTTTATCTATGTCTAGCTTTCTGGCAGTGGAACTTCTCCTTAGAACTATCTATTCCTGACTTTTATTATCAGGATCTGATTAAGTATAAGAGGAGAGAACGGCCAGAAAATTGTTTTTAATTCCTGAAGCAGAAGAAAGTGTTATGGATGAGGGAATGGGTATTCATTTCCTAGGGCTGTTACCAAAGTGTCTTCAACAAGAATGTATTATCTCACAGCCTGGAGGCTAGGGGTCCAAGATCAAGGCTTTGTAGCAGATTCTTTCTGAGAGCAAGGGAAGGAGAAGACCTCTCAATCACTTGACCGAGAGCACCTACGTGAATTAAGAGGAAAAGGGGAAAGGAATCACCATTTATTAGCTGCCCTACCTTGAGCCTAGTGGCATGCTGGTACATGTTTATCAGCAGCAATCTGAGTGGTTAAAGATTGTGTCTGCCAATTTCCAAGGTCCCACTATGGCCTATTTCAAGCTACACCCACATTATGTCACTTGAATAAAGTGCTGGAAAGAGATGTGGACAGTCAGCTCTTGTGAGCCAATCAAAGTTATCTTCAGGACGCCAGCATGAGTGAGTCACATGACACATGCTACCTCAGTAACGCCTGGCACACCCCTCTAAATTAGGCTGTATTATATCACGTTTATAGATGAGGAACTAACTGAAGTTTAAAGAGGTTAAGTAATATTCCAAAGTTACCAAGCTAATAAATTGTAAAGCTCGGGTTTGAAGTGAACTCTTCCTAACTTTCAAGCTCTTTAAGGACTAATAGTTTATTCAACCAACATGTGTTTAATTGTTATTGAGCCTATGGCAAGCATTGGGCTTGACTCGGGGAACATAGAAAAGATAGTAAATATAAAGATGGATAAGAGACAGCTCTATCTCAAGGAACTTACGGTCCAAGGGGGAAAAAAAGGAAATACTAACTTTTTTCCTTCGGGCACTTAAGGCATTTGTAACAGGGACATAAGGGAGGGGAAAAATGAAGACAGCAAGGAAATGAGTCTTCAGTGAAAGTTTTTCTGTAATTTTACTGATTTGGGGTGGTGAGCAACAATAGGTAGCACTTTATCATAGAGAAAGCAGGACTGTTTGGTAACTGGAGGTGAAAAGAAGAGTAATTAACCTCTTGATACTTGAGGCCTTTCATGGATGGAATTGCTCCACTGTGTGAGCTAAGAGGAGAAGCAGAATTTGGCTAGGATTTTGCCATAGTTTCTATGGCTTTGGGGGACTGGTTATCTCACTCAGTGGGATAAAAACTTTAGTTCCCAAGCTCACTGGATTAAACTAGAAGATAACTGTGTGAAGGTCTCCCAGCATTAGGCACTCTGATTCCTGTGATTATTCCTCTGTCCTGCTTTTCTTCCAGAAGTAGATATACCTGATTTCTCCAACTCCTTTCCTGCCTCCTAGCCTCAGGTAAGGGCCACCATTTCTACGGTCCCCTTAATCTGGTACCCACTGAATGGGTACTGCTGAACTGGAAAAGATCTCAGGAGCTTCTCTCCTAGCTTTCTCATTTTAGAGATGGGTTGCTAAGGGTCAGAGCAGAAATCGGCTCAGGTCTGTTTCCTCTTCCAGGGGACTTCCAGGGAATAAATGTAAGGTCAAAGGGTAGAGTTAAAAAAGAATAAGAAAGTAACCACATAGAGGAGGAATGCAAGAGAAGGAACATGGAGTTGAAATTTAGGGGATGTTAAGACAGTCTAGGAAAGAGCTAGAGGTGGCAGAAAATAGTATGACAAGACACACAAAGGAGCCACATTAAAAAAAAAATGCTGTTGGGAGGAAGCTGGACTCAAGAACAAGGGAAAATTAAAACATAAAATACACATCAAGGATGGAATTTTTGTATCTGTTTCTGTCTTACCAATGTAGAAAGTCATGTACACCATTGAGATGCAAAAAATTATATTGGTCAGTGTATTGCTGAACAGGTCAGTCAATATAAACTGAATGATCCTTGCACACCAATATCCACATGCTATGCTCCCCAAAACATCAAAGATGAGGCCCATGATTACATGTAACTCTAGAAAAAGGAAATAAGAAAGGTGAAATAATTTTTTTTCTTTTATTAATGGCATTTGGCCAATGCCCGTTGGTTTGCTCTTGAGATTTTGAGAGATGGAAGTTTCCCATGAAAGCCTGGCAAAAGAGGCGTTCTGGGGATACATTTCCCCCACAGTCTGCAGCTTGAGGTTTGCTTATCTGGGGGCAGCAGACTCAAATGCTCTCAGGAGTTAGGCAAAGAGCATAAATGTGAGTTGGTGATGGACAGGGAAGCTTGGTGTGATGCAGTCGGTGGGGTCGCAAAGAGGTGGACACAACTGAGTAACTGAACCGATAAATGTGAAAAACTCAGCTGGTGAGTGAATAATGAGTCAAAATATATTTAAATATATATATATATTTTTTACAAACTATGTCAGGGCCAAGCACACTATGCTCAGGATCCCTACCAAGCTGCAGCCTATTTGTGACTTCTGCTCATTATCACTTCTAGAACCTGACTCCGCAGTACTACTTTCACCCTCAGACTCAAACTCAGGACCAAGCCACTTCTTTTTTTTTAATTGGAAGATAAATGCTTTACAGTGTTGTTTTTTTCTGTTGTAAACAATGTGAGAATCAATTCTTAACTTCACTCACTGAGATCCAGATTGGTCTAGGAAAGAGACTAATCTGAGCTAGATGACACAACTGTATGTGTGTATGCACGTGCATGTTGAGAGATAGAAAATCATTTCTTTAACAACTTTCCCCTCTCATCTAAGGAAACACACAGTGGCAATTATTTTCTTGTTACCTGATATACTATTTTAATTGGTCCATAAGTAAAGAATAGGGGAAGTAGCAAAGTTAAGACATCTTGAATATATTTTAATTTTGGTATGAATTAAAATGGACTACATAAGAATGATTTTAGAAAATACACAGATGGGACTTCCCTAGTGATCCAGCAGTTAAAACTCCACCTTACAATGCAGGGGGCATGGGTTCAATTCCCAGTCAGGGAACTGAGGTCCCACACACCATGGAGGGTAGCCAAAAATTAAAAAATAAAAAAAAAGAAAAGAAATAGAGAAAAACAGTACTCTTACCTCTAAAGTTGGACATCTGAAGTATGCCTCTCTGAAAAATTGTAAAAAAAATGGATGTGAAGCCACAGACGACCATTGATTCTCCTCTAATGATATCAGTATACATCTTAGAAATGCCTGGAAATTGAAATATAGAACATAATTTAGTACAGTGCATGAAAATGATGCTCTTTCACAGGAAATACAAAAATAGAAGAGAAGGAATATGCTAGAAAAAAAAAAAGGCAGTCATTACTGTGATGGATCTATAAGATAATCACGATCACCATTTTTTAACTTCTCCACTGTGCCTTCTGTATCTCCAATGGCAAAGGCACGTGGTGATGGCACATCTTGAAATGTCCATTGCCTCAAAGCATGCTAGAACTTCAAAATGAGACAAAGCACTTCTCAGGTCACTACATTTAGCTTGAATAAATATCAATCGTTAGACTCCAAAAGAACCACATTTTAGAAATAAGTATAAAATATGACCTAGCAATTCTGCTCCTAGACATATACCCAAAAAAGCTAAAAATGTACGTCCACACAAAAATTTGTACATGGACAGTCATAGCAGCATTTTCATAACAGGAAAAATTGGGAACAACACAAGGTCAATTAGCTGCTAAACAGATAAATATAGGTGATCTATCCCTATAATGGAACATTACTCAGCCACAAAATGGAAGGGAGTACTGACTGATACATGTTACAACATAGATGAACCTTTAAAAAAATTACAAAGTGAAAGAAGCCAGACACAGAAATCACGTATTGTATGGTTTGATTTATATGAAATGTCCAGAATATGCAGACTCATAGACAGAAAATAGAATACTGGTTGCCAGGAACTTGGGGGATGAGGGAATGAGAATGAATGACTGCTAACAGGCATGAGATTTCTTTTGAGGTTAAAGAAAATGTTCTAAAATTAAGTAATGATGATGCTTGCATAACTGTAAGTCTACTAAAGACCACTGAATTTTATAATTTAAAAGGGTGAATTTTATGATGTGTGGGTTACATATCAATAAGGCTGGTATTTAAAAACTAAATATAAAATTTTATTAACATTTACCAACAGTTTAATAGAAAATATAATCAAATTAACTGCCTACTGTTATACAACTTGTAAGAAGGATGACAGTTATTGGTGCCTGCCTATCTAGTATCTATCCTCTGTTCTTGGTAACAAGTCTGGTTTTACTCAGGGTGGCAATGTGCTCAGCTAAATGACAACTGTTCCCCAACTCCTGGGCTTCTAAGAGTGGCCACTGAGATATAACTGGAAGTCACTGAGTGGACCTTTTGGGAAACTCCTTGGAGGGAGAGGTGACTTGGCTGAAAGGAACATCTTTCCATCCCTTGTTCTTCTGTTTCCTGCCTGAAATATGGAATGATAGCTGGAACTTTAGCAGTCAGCTTGTAATACTGATGATGGATGCCATACACAAAGGGGAGGAGCAGGTAAATAAACCCCACAATAGACAGCAACCATTTTTGCTTTAAATATCATCTTTTAAAAAGAGTAAAAATAAGAAAAAGTCATATTTTCCCATCAGTTTAAAATTATGGTGCTTTCCATTCTTTTTTGCAGATGAAATTTTCCATCTGGTTCCATTTTCTTTCAGCCTAAAGGGCTTCTTTAACATTTTTGTAGTACAGGTCTGTTAGTGATAAATTCTTTCAGCCTTTATATTTAAGTCTTTATTTCTCCTTTACTTTTAAAAGATAATTTCACTGAGGATTTTAAGCTGGTAGTATTTTTCTTTCAGGATTTTAAAAGTGTTACATACCATCTCTTGGCTTGCAATGTTTCTGAAGAGAAGTTGGTTATTATTATTAGTTTTGTGTCTCTGTATATAATGTGTCTTTTTCCCTCTGGTTACCTTTGAAAGCTTCTCTTTACACTGCTGTTTAGGAGTTTGATTTTTATGTATCATGGTATAGTTTTCAATTGTATTTCTTGGGCTTGGAGTTTGCTGAGCTTTTTGAGTCTGTGGCTTTATAGTTCTCATCAAATTCAGAAATTTTTCCTCCATTATTTCTCAAATAGTTTTTGTTGCTTTCTTTTCTCTCCTCTCTTTCAGGAACCTGTGCCTTAATATAGGCATGGAAGTTGCCCCACAGCTCACTAATGTTCTGCTTATTCTTTCAGCCTTCTTCTGTCTCTGCTTCATCTTGTACATGCTAAATCCCCTCAGTCATGTCTGACTCTTTGTGACCCTATGGACTGTAGCCTGCCAGGCTCCTCTGTCCATGGGATTCTCCAGGTAAGAATAGTGGAGTAAGTTGCCATACACTCCTCCAGGAGAATCTTCTTGACCCAAGGATTGAACCTGCATTTCTTCTGTATCCTGCATTGGTAGGGAGGTTCTTTACCACTAGTGCCACCTGCGAAGCCCATCTTGGATAGTTTTTATTACTATTTCTTTAAGTTCACTAAATGGAAACCCACTCCAGTATGGAAAATCCATACTGCCTGGAAAATCACATGGACAGAGGAGCCTGGCAGGCTACAGTCCATGGGGTCATAAAGAGTCGGACATGACTGAGCTTTGAACTTTAAGTTCACTAACTCTTTCTTATGTCTAATCTGATGTTAATTTCATCCAGTGTATTTTTCATCTCAGACATTGTGGGTTTCATCTCTATAAATGTTATTTAGGTCTCTTTTATATCTACCATGTCCAGTGGTGTACTGATAAACCAGCTTTCCAAAATTAAAAAAGGCCCGATTTGTACTGATTTGTAGCATTTGCCAACTTCATATGTAAACACTCCTCTACCTCTATAACTAATTTAAAGCTACAAAAAGTTTAAGACTGGCTTGCAAAATTCCTATTGATTTAAAAATTGGCTCTCTTAAGCTGACAGGAGCAATTCTACCCCATACTCAATCTTTTTCTAACTTTTTAAACCAATGGAATATAGTTACAAGTGTCTTAATATATTTGTCTAATGAGTCTACCATCTGCAGCATTGCTAGGTCTATTTCTATTTGTTTATGTACTCTTTATGGGCCATTTTTTCAGCTTCTTTGCGTGTCTTCCAATTTTTTATTAAGATAACATAACTGTATGTATTACCTAATTAGGTGCTATATGTTTTTGTATTCTTATATTCTTGAGCTTTGCTTTGTAATGCAGTTGTTACTTTGAAACAATTTGATCCTTTTGAGGCTTGTTTTTTAGATTTGTTAGGCAGGGCCAGAGCAGCCGTTCAGTTCAGTTCAGTTCAGTCACTCAGTCGTGTCGGACTCTTTGCGACACCATGAATTGCTAACGTCAGGCCTCCCTGTCCATCACCAACTCCCGGAATTGACTCAAACTCACGTCCATTGAGTCGGTGATGCCATCCAGCCATCTCATCCTCTGTCGTCCCCTTTTCCCCCTGCCTTCAATCCCTCCCAGCATCAGAGTCTTTTCCAATGAGTCAGCTCTTCCCATGAGGTGGCCAAAGTACAGGAGTTTCAGCTTTACCATCATTCCCTGCAAAGAAATCCCAGGGCTGATCTCCTTCAGAATATAGAAGTCAATAAAGCAGTCAGTCAATAAAGCAGAAATAGATGTTTTTCTGGAACTCTCTTGCTTTTTCCATGATCCAGCAGATGTTGGCAATCTGATCTCTGGTTCCTCTGTCTTTTCTAAAACCAGCTTGAACATCTGGAAGTTCACAGTTCACATATTGCTGAAGCCTGGCTTGGAGAATTTTGACCATTATTTTGCTAGTGTGTGAGATGAGTGCAATTGTGCAGTAATTTGAGTATTCTTTGGCATTGCCTTTCTTTGCCATTGGAATGAAAACTGACCTTTTCCAGTCCTGTGGCCACTGCTGAGTTTTCCAAATTTGCTGGCATATTGAGTGTAGCACTTTCACAGCATCATCTTTCAGGATTTGAAATAGCTCAACTGGAATTCCATCACCTCCACTAGCTTTGTTCATAGTGATGCTTTCTAAGGCCCACTTGACTTCATGTTCCAGGATGTCTGGCTCTAGGTGAATGATCACACCATCGTGATTATCTGGGTCATGAAGATCTTTTTTGTACAGTTCTTCTGTGTATACTTGCCACCTCTTCTTAATATCTTCTGCTTCAGTTAGATCCATACCATTTCTGTCCTTTATCGAGCCCATCTTTGCATGAAATGTTCCCTTGGTATCTCTAATTTTCTTGAAGAGATCTCTAGTCTTTCCCATTCTGTTGTTTTCCTCCATTTCTTTGCATTGATCGCTGAAGAAGCCTTTCTTATCTCTTCTTGCTATTCTTTGGAACTCTGAATTCAGATGCTTATATCTTTCCTTTTCTCCTTTGCTTTTCACTTCTCTTCTTTTCATAGCTATTTGTAAGGCCTCCCCAGACAGCCATTTTGCTTTTTTGCATTTCTTTTCCATGGAGATGGTCTTTAGTCAATGGTTAATTTTCCCCGCTACTCAAGCAATAACCTTCTGAGTCCTTGACCTGATGTCCTACAAATTCTGATGTCTTTCCACTTTGGCTGTAGTGAACATGAAAGGGATTCTTCCCTTTCATCCTTTGAGTGTTTTCATTCCCAGCATTGTGCAGTTTCTTCACATGCATGCACTAATGAGCACTCACTTACTCAAAGACTCAAGTGGGTAGCTCTCAATATTCCTTCTTCAGTACAGCTTTAATTCCTGAAGCAATTTGCCCCATGAACTTTAACTGCTTTGGCCTTCCTGGACTCCCAACTCTAGGTCTCCTCAACTCAAAGAAACTACCAAGCTCCACCTAGGTTACCTTTCTCCACACAAAGACCTAGAAACTCTCTCCAGGTAATAAGCTATGGAAAGGGCAATCAAGAACATATTTCTTTTTTCCTTTCTTGAGTATTACTGTCCTGCATGGCCTGATGTCCATTATCTGAGAACTATTTTTCATTTTCATATATTTTGTCTGGCTTTTTAGTTGGCTCAGGCAGAAAGGTAAGTCTAGTTCCTGCTACTCCATATTTTTTAATTTAACAAAGATATTTATTTATATAGCAAATATTAATGAAATCACTCAACATTCAAAAAATGAAGATCATGGCATCCGGTCCCATCACTTCATGGGAAATAGATGGGGAAACAATGGAAACAGTGACAGACTTTATTTTCTTGGGCTCCAAAATCACTGAAGATGGTTTCTGCAGCCATGAAATTAAAAGACCCTTGCTCCTTGGAAGAAAAGCTATGACCAACCTAGACAGCATATTCAAAAGCAGAGACATTACTTTGCCAACAAAGGTCTGTCTAATCAAAGCTATGGTTTTTCTAGTAGTCATGTATGGATGTGAGAGTTGGACCATAAAGAAAGCTGAGTGCCTAAGAATTGATGCTTTTGAACTATGGTGTTGGAGAAGACTCTTGAGAGTCCCTTGGACTGCAAGGAGATCAAACCAGTCAATCCAAAGGAAATAAGTCCTGATTATTCATTGGAAGGACTGATGATGAAGTTGAAACTCCAATACATTGGCTACCTGATGCGAAGCAATGACTCATTGAAAAAGGCCCAGATGCTGGGAAAGATTGAAGGCGGGAAGAGAACAGCAAAAGAGGATGAGATGGTTGGATGGCATCACTGTCTTGATGGACATGAGTTTGAGCAAGCTCCAGGAGTTGGTGATGGACAGAGCATCCTGGTGTGCTGCAGTCCATGGGGTCACAAAGAATCAGACCCAACTGAGCGACTGAACTGAATGAGTAGTAAATTAGCAAATTTACTAATATATCATTTAACTCTAAAACCTTAATAAAGATACAAATTAAATTGAAGTGTTAAAGACACATTTCAAATAATACTAATTAAAAGACATATGATGTTGTTTACATGAAACTAAATCAACAATGATGGCATTAACAGTGGAGATTTTAAATTCAAGTCCAATTCTGAATCTTTGTTAAATTAAGACTGTGGAGAACCTCAGTTAATAGGAATAGCAATTCTTTAAGATTTACATAATCTCATTGATTACTCATTAACAACTTCATGAGGTACAAACTGTTATTACCCTCATTTACTGATGAGAAAACTGAGGTAAATATAGGTTAGGATATTTGCCCAAGATCACAGAGTCGGTAGGGGCTTCCCAGGTGACACCAGTGGTAAAGAACCTTCCTGCCAATGCAGGGGACACAAGAGACTTGGGTTTGATCCCTGGGTAGGGAAGATCCCCTGGAAGAGGGCATAGCAACCCACTCCAGTACTCTTGCCTGGAGAATCCCATGGGCAGAGGAGCCGGGCAGGCTGCAGTCCATAGGATTACACAGAGTCGGACGTGACTGAAGCAATTTAGCACACATGCATGTAGTTGGTAAGGGGTAGAGGTGGGGTTATAACTTCCCCATCTACTAGCCAAAACACTAAGCTATTCTGCCTTCCATAGTACTAACCAAAAAGTGCTATTGTGAGCACAAAAATGAACCAAGTATATAATACTAAGTATGGTGACTGTCACACAGTCAACACTCAGCATATATTAACTAGTATTTTGTCATCATTATCCTCTCATATATCTCAGAGCCTTTTCTGTCCTTAGGAAATATGTTCCCTTTTCATCTTGGTCAACTTACAACATGTCATCAACCAACTCTTCTCCAGCACCCATCCTTCACAGACCTGATCCTGTTACTCCATCTTAACTACAGGAGTTATATAGAGGAATCCAGTGTCCTCAATGATTTCATGGAATTGCAGGCCAGCCCTGGACTTCTTTTACTTAAAAGCATAAACTCAAATTTAAGAACATATGACACACAGTGGTGCATTATGCAGCCTAATATAAATACAAAATGATATAGAAAGAATTTACAACTACATGGTTTTTTAAAAGCAGCTATTTAATACATTTCATTGCACTAAAATCCAAATTGATCACATTAAATGATACTTTTTTAATGCAAGCAGAAATGATCTGATGAAGATTCTATTTTTTCCCCTTTGATATTTTGAAACACAAAATAATTAAAAATATATAGCTGGGGGTTCTCATTATTACTATTTCTAAGATACTATGCATAGTTGAAAAGACAGCAGATCTCTGCTTTCCAGTGTTTGATCTGAGTATATAAAATATCAGATTATAAAGATTCTATCTATCTTTACCAAAACCCTCTGAAAGATAGGATAGATACCAGGATAATACAGAATTTCTGATAACTCAGTGCCTGATTATGGATCAATATTTGGGCTGTTTATTTCTTTTCTTTGTGCCTCATATTGTAGCCAATTTTAATTTTCTTTCTTTCTTTAGAAAGCAAAGAAAATAAAAGGCAAGGTAAAGTATAATTACTACTTGCTATTAATTTTGACTATGACAGAAGACACAAAATACTGGTTAAACAGGTTTGAAGATTATTGGCACATTTGATTTAGCTGGTCAAGAAATCCTTTAATTCTTCCCTCAAATTCAATAAGTCAGCCAGGAGCAAATAAAGCATAAGGTTTATTGTATAAAGTTTTGAATTTGATGTATAGTTATTTTTAATAGTAAAATACCACAAGAATTACTCCCCACATTTTTATTGGCTTAATGTGAACTAACTTATATTCATTAATTCACTGTAAAAATTTTAAAAGGAAATAATAAAACAAAAAATCATCTGTAATTCCATGACCCAGATAAAACCATTTGAATGCTGAAGGCTTTTTCAAAGCATATAATTCCTTTTACTTACATTGAGATCATACTAAAACTTTGTATTTTATCCCTTTACAAGCTCCCAGTTCAGATCCATTTTAAAGTAAAAACTGTTTGAGCCTTTGCGTTCTTTTAAAATAGGTAATAGGTTCCTTTTAACTTGTATGTGAACATCCATTATTTTTTTCAGTGAGTCAGTCCACCTCAGACTCAGACTGTGCAGGTTTTATAGTGCTCCAGAGCACCACATCAAATGAAGAAACAGTCATACTGTAGGAACTGCCATTTTGTATATTATTCTGGTAATTTTAGACACATGGCAAAAAATATATTTTTTTCCTTAAAAAAGATAATGTATTACAACAATTAGATAGAGGATCATTCTTATCTAATTTACACAAAGGTAAAGACATCATTGAATCCAGAACTATGTACCATCTGAGTATAACTGGCATAAAGAAAATATCAACTAAGAGTCAAATATCTATAATAGTTTTCTTGTAAAGAAATAGAAGACTTTCTACTCTCTTTTTGAAAAAATTTTTGAATATAGAAACTGCAATAAATATAGTTTATTACAGCCTCTTTCAGTTAAGAGATTGCAGAAAGGGGAGCAGGAAGATAATGAGGAAAATAAAACAAGTGGCAAATACAAATGGCTTAGAAAGAAAAACAGATGGAGAAAAGACAGAAAAATATTGCACCTACAGGAAAAAAAGAGAGAGAAAAAGAAGATAGGGTCAGATTCTTTGAGAAATATCTGGTGACAATTTATAATATCACCAGCAAAAGTGTCAAAACCTCTATGTTTTCTCAACTGTAAGTATAAATGTGTATAGAGGGGATATCACCTGCCAGAAGGTAGGTGTCCCACCCTAATCATAAGGTGATATATTTCCACTAATACTGAAACCTTAAAATTGGTTAATAAATTTTTCTGAGTCAAAATCAGAAATAACAGCATCTAACCATGTTATGTTTTTTCACTGCTGTATTAATAAAACATGATAACAGATATTTCAGAGTGAAATTATCTTTTACCAAATAATACGAGAAGTAGTTCAGAACCCCTAGCCCTCTTGGGAATAAGCTTTTATTGTATAACATATTTGCCAGAGTATACTTTCACCTCATTTCTTCTAAATAAGCTCCCTCTCCTACCGGCCCAAAGTTAGCTGCTTTAAAATAAAGGCCTTTCTAAAAAGAACCCAGGACTTAGAAAAGTGCTGCAAAGATATAGTGCCAAATCTCTAGCTTGTGGCTTAGAACTCAATGGAATGGAATATAATACCAATTTTAATCGCCTTCTAGAAAGATAACATTTTCTCCTTGAAAAAAATTATTTGAGATTATTTATCCCAGGTCCTGGGTTGCTTTATTGACTTTGCATACTCCATCTCTAAGAAAAACAGCACAGAATGGCTACTCTGCTGGATGCACAATTCACTCAAGAATATTATCAAAAGGAAATTTATCCTCATATCTTCAAAATAAGAGAGAGAAATAAATCCAACATACCAATAGTTTTCAGTGAATTCACAGAATAAATAGGATCTGTAATGCCAAGGGCCATGCTAAAGAGGAGGCAAGACTGCAAATCCCATGAATATTTATTGAATTTCAGAACCACATATCCAATTAAGATGAATGTTGTAGCAAAGCTAATTAATCCAGCTAAGAAGACCTGTGAAACCAATTCACAATACAGTATTAAATTTAACGCCTAAGTATGGCATGATTGCATTTACTCATGTAAGAATCAGATCTTGCTATATATTTTATACAATTACTCAGGAAGATAACTTTAAAAGGTATTCTAGTTTACCTGCCTCAATGAAACCATCCCTTCCAAATGATTCTACTTGACTATAAGAAGACCAATGCACTCATCTTTCTTGTTGCTGTTCAAGATTAATAGTTTTCCACATCAAAATGTTCTAAGATAGAGTGCAAATTTTTCTTGCTTCCATACAAAGCATTTCCTTGTTTCCACAGTGATGATCTACAGGTCTCCAGGCAGGCAACAATGGACAAAAACTACATGCCAGCTGACTTGATCCCCTTATTAAAGGCTTTCTGGAAAAATCCATAGTTAGCAAACTGGTGTATACATTTCGTTGCCCGATAGGTTTCTGACACTACCACACCTGTCAGGGATGCCAGGAAATGTAGCACTATTTTACACTCAGCCCACTACCATACTATGCATACAGTAAGTCACTCCATTATTAGAAAGAAAGGGACAGGCAATCAACAATACCTGCCTTAAAAAGAGCAACAGAATGTAAAACTTTTAAACCAGCAGAAGGAAAAAAAAAAGAATAAAGAAAAAATTTTTTAAAAGAATAAAGAAAATTGAATCAATTGACTGAGAAAGGGAAAAGGAATGTGGAAAAGCAAAGGAAAAGCATTATAAATTAAAAGTAAAAAATCACATGGGACAGATAAACACAAATCTATTTCTTTTGATCTTTAAAAAATTTACCTTTAACTTACATACAGTAAAACTCACTCTCTGACTGTATAGTTAATATGAGTTTGGACAAATGCATGTAGTCAGATAAACATGACCACAATGAAAAAACAAAACAGATCCATCACACTCAAAAATTTTTTCATTCTGCCGTTTTATTTCTTCCCTCATCCTGCTCCCTGGCAACCAATGATCTGTTTTCCAAAGCATTTTTTTTGCCTTTGCTAGAATGAAGGTCTATGTACGGAATTATATTATTCCATAGGTACCCTTCTAGCCTGGTTTCTTTCTCTTATCATGCTGCTGCTGCTAAGTCGCTTCAGTCATGTCTGACTCTGTGTGACCCCATAGTTGGCAGCCCAACAGGCTCCGCCGTCCCTGGGATTCTCCAGGCAAGAACACTGGAGTGGGTTGCCATTTCCTTCTCCAATGCATGAAAGTGAAAAGTGAAAGTGAAGTCGCTCAGTCATCTCCGACTCGTAGCCACCCCATGGACTGCAGCCCACCAGGCTTCTCCAGCCATGGGATTTTCCGGGCAAGAGTACAGGAGTGGGGTGCCATTGCCTTCTCCATCTCTTATCATAATACATCTGAAATTCTTCCATATGCAACTTATCAATATTCTGTTTCTTTTTTATTGCTGAGTGAAAACACTAAAGACTTAAACATGCGGAGTGAAGCTAAAAAGTTATTAGTGGAAAACTTCAAACTTTAAATGCACAAAATAACAACAATAAAAGAAGCTAAAAGTCAATCAACTAATACCTAGCTCAAGATATTAGAAAAAGTACAGAATAAAATCAAAGAAAATAAAACAGTTTGAAAAGAAAAATAATCTGGCAAGCATGATTAACAAAAAAAGAGGAAGGCATAAATAAAACAACCATAGCAGTGAAAATGGACAAATCTACAGACACAGCTGAGAGGCAGTCAGAGGTGGGTTTGGACCCAGGATCTGCCATTGCAGTCTTGTGACCTCTGAACTATAGTCAGCTTATATGTGAAATGGAGATGATATTAACTCAGTGCCTTAGTCACAGTAACTAATCTTAGTTACAGATCAGCAAATATTTATTCCTTCTCCCTCCCCTCAACTCTCTTTAATTAGTGATTCTGCACAGCAAAAAGAGTCAACTAAAAATGTGAGACTGGTGAAATATTAATGTGAGATTGGTGAACTATTAATCTCGCTAGACAGATTCTCTGTCAACATGAATAAGGAATAATGGACCATACTTTGTCTTAAAATGTGTTCTTACCTGCCAAAACATGTTCTTGAGTATATAGAAGTCCACATCCAAAGCAGCCATAAATATAATTAAAGGTGAAAAATAACAATAAAGTGAAAAACTTGGTGTTCTTAGAAGAGGGTAGACGACTTGGTGCATCTAAATAAACAAAGGCAAACAAAAAATTACTTTGTTACCATTTTGAAGTATTAGAAATTAGGTTGATGACCTGCCAATCAATATGAATTTTACAATATTCCAATTTGCAACTAATGAGAGATAATCTACAATGCCAGTCCTAGGAGTCTTGTGGTAGATTTCTTGATCTAACCATCCACATGAGATAAATGCATAGTCCTCTATTCACCAGAAATATGTGCGACTTTAGGCTACATAAACATTGCTTGTGGTAATCAATGAAACACTGAAAAAACTAATCAGTGTTTTCAAAAATGGTACTTCACCACTGGTTACCCCTGAGGTGATTTTAGGTGGTACTTTTTAATTTGACTTTAGGTAATTATTTTCATTTGTGTAGGAGTGGGAGAAAGACCTTTGCATGGGTACTTGTGATTTCACAGACATTTGCTTAGGATTTTAAAATATTTCAGTGAATTAAGCAATAAAAATAATACATGGATAATAGTATAGATTGTATATATAGGATATAAATCATGAAGGTTATATACAGATGAATAGAAAACCCAGCAACAATGACTGAAGTATAGTAAACATATCCTAAAAAGTCTTTGGCACAGTTAACAGTTCAATCTTCACCACTTAACATCTCTGTGGCTCAGTTTTCTCATCAGTAAAATGGGAACAGAGTACCTACTTTCATTGGATTGCTCTGAGGAGAAATTAATTAACTCAAGAGTTAATAAGTTTCACTGGTGGGACTAGCGGTAAAGGATCTGCCTGCCAGGAAGGAGATGTTAAGAAATGTGGGTTTGCACAATGAGGTACCATTTCACACCAGTCAGAATGGCTGCTATCCAAAAGTCTACAAGCAATAAATGCAGGAGAGGGTGTGGAGAAAAGGGAACCCTCTTACACTGTTGGTGGGAATGCAAACTAGTACAGCCACTATGGAGAACAGTATGGAGATTCCTTAAAAAATTGCAAATAGAACTGCCTTATGACCTAGCAATCCCACTGCTGGGCATATACACCGAGGAAACCAGAATTGAAAGAGACATGTGTACCCCAATGTTCATTGCAGCACTGTTTATAATAGCCAGGACATGGAAGCAACCTAGATGTCCATCAGCGGACGAATGGATAAGAAAGCTGTAGTACATATATACAATGGAGTATTACGCAGCCATTAAAAAGAATTCATTTGAATCAGTTTTAATGAGGTGGATGAAACTGGAGCCGACTATACAGAGTGAAGTGAGACAGAAAGAAAAACACCAATACATTATACTAACGCATATATATGGAATTTAGAAAGATGGTAACAATAACCTAGTATGCGAGACAGCAAAAGACATACAGATGTATAGCACAGTCTGTTGAACTCTGTGGGAGAAGGAGAGGGTGGAATGATTTGGGAGAATGGCACTGAAACATGTATAATATCATATATGAAATGAATCGCCAGTCCAGATTCGATGAAGGATACAGGATGCTTGGGGCTGGTGTCCTGGGATGACCCAGAGGGATGGTATGGGGAGGGAAGTGGGCGGGGGGTTCAGGATGGGGAACACATATACACCCGTGGCAGATTCATGTTGATGTATGGCAAAACCAATACAATATTGTAAAGTAATTAAATCCCAATTAAAATAAATAAATTTATATTTTAAAAAAAGAAAGAAAGAAATGTGGGTTTGAACCCTGGGAGGAGGGCATGGCAACTCACTCCAGTTTTCTTGCCTGCAGAATCAAATAGACAGAGGAGCCTGATGGGCTATGGACCATAGGGTTGCAAAGAGACACGATGAAGTGACTTAGGATGCACAGTAAGTTAATAAATTATTAAAATTAAAAAACCAAAGAACTTAAAAGGCAGTCTGGCACATAGTTAACACTCAAAAGATGCTAGTTGTAGTGGTGGTGTTTCAAAGAATAACAAGAGGCTTTTACAATCCTACATGCTCAAAATTCTCAATTCTCCAAGCCAGGCTCCAATAGTGCTGTGAACTGTGAACTTTCAGATGTTCAAGCTGGATTTAGAAAAGGTACAGGAACCAGAGATCAAATTGCCAACATCCACTGGATCATCAAAAAAGCAACAGAATTCCAGAAAAACATCTACTTCTGCCTTTATTGACTACGTCAAAGCCTTTGACTGTGTGGATGACAACAAACTGTGGAAAATTCTTAAAGAAATGGGAACACCAGACCACCTTACCTATCTCCTCAGAAACCTGTATGTAGGACAAGAAGCATGTCCAAGAAGCATGGAACAACTAATCCATTGCTCCATGTCTGGCTAGAACTGGACATGGAAAAACCGATTAGTTCCAAATTGGGAAAGGAGTATGTCAAGGCTGTATATTGTCACCCTGCTTATTTAACTTATATGCAGAGTACATCATGCAAAATGCCAGGCTGGATGAAGTACAAGCTGGAATCAAGATTGCCAGGAGAAATATCAAGAACTTCAGATACACAGATGACACGACCTTTATGGCAAAAAGCGAAGAACTGAAAAGCCTCTTGAAAGCGAAACAGGAGAGTGAAAGAGCTGGCTTAAAACTCAACATTCAAAAAACGAAGATCATGGCATCTGGTCCCATCACTTCATGCCGAATAGATGAGGAAACAATGAAAACAGTGACAGACTTTATTTTGGGGGCTCCAAAATCCCTGCAGATGATGACTGCAGCCATGAAATTAAAAGACACATACTCTTTGGACAAAAAGTTATGACCAACCTGGATAGCATATTCAAAAGCAGAGACATTACTTTGCCAACAAAGGTCTGTCTAGTCAAGGTTATGGTTTTTCCAGTGGTCATGTATCGATGTGAGAGTTGGACCATAAAGAAGGCTGAGTGTGGAAGATTTGATGCTTTTGAACTGTGGTGTTGGAGAAGACTCTTGAGAGTCCCTTGGACTGCAAGGAGATCCAACCAGTCAACCCTAAAGGAAATCAATCCTGAATATTCATTGCAAGGACTGATGCTGAAGCTGAAACTCCAATAGTTTGGCCACCTGATGTGAAGCACTGACTCATTGGAAAAGCCCCTGATGCTGGGAAAGATTGAAGGTGGGAGGAGAAGGCGACGACAGAGGATGAGATGGTTGGATGGCATCACCGACTTGATGGACATGAGTATGAGCAAGCTCTGGGAGTTGGTGATGGACAGGGAAGCCTGGCGTGCTGCAGTCCATGGGGTTGCAAAGAGTCGGACATGACTGAGCGACTGAACTGAACTGAACTGAACTTTACAATCCTTAACAGATACAAGCACTGTCCCCATTTTTTTTAATAAAAAATGAGTGGGTTCAAATTGCTATTCATTACTCTGCTGCTATACATTTAAAATTGTGTCAATAAATTAACAAAAGTTTTTCTTGGATCTAAGTAATATTTTGTAGGATGCATGTTTTGCACTTAATCTGGCAGTTAGAAAGAGTAATCATAATTCACCACGACAGTAACTAAGCCTTTTGTAACTAGAGTCCCTGCAGGTGTGGAAGACAATAACGTGAGAGAGTCCAGCTCAATGTACAGGGAAAGGAAACAGGAGCAAGGACCAAAGGCAGATGGTGAAGAATCCAAGAAGGCAATTAGATTTACTCACTTTCAAAGTACTATTTTAAGCCTCTCTAATTCATGTTTCCTTTCTTGGATGGTTTTTCATTTTCAAAAATTTTAATACCAGATAAACGTTTCTCAGTAGCTGTTCACATTTTTTAAAAAATCCATTCATTCAGGAATGGGGACAGGAGTTGACCTTGTTTTTGGTCTTTGATCTTTAGTCTATCCTCTAGTTTATCGTATGTAAGTTACCTCAACAAAATTATAGGCCAGTTGTCCTATAAAAAATCCAAATAGAGAAAGAATCGTCAAGACAATGACTTCAGAATTCTTTAAAAATGCCCTCAGAAGTCCTAAAAAAAAAAAAAGTATGTGTTACTTGGACATAAGGTATAACTTAAAAACAATTTATTATTATCTCTCTTTAGGTATTTGATTTTTAAACTTCCTTTGAATGTCATACATTATGAAGAAATAACTGACAACTGTTATATAACCCTATCTTTTAGTATAAGACACACATAATGATATAGCACTCATGTGAATTTGGAAAATTTTGAAGTTACAACAACCTCCCATTTGCCAACCCAGTGGCACTGTCTGGGTATCTTGCTTCTGGATCTGATGAAGAGAAATTATGAAAATGAAATTTCCTGTCCTCAAAGTATCAGTTCACTCATTTTGTCACTTAGTTGTATAAGACTCTTTGCGACCCCATGGACTACAGCACGCCAGGCTTCCCTGTCCATCACCATCTCCCGGAGCTTGCTCAAACTCATGTCCATTAAGTTGGTGATGCCATCCAAAAATCTCATCCTCTGTCATCCCCTTTTCCTCCTGCCTGCAATCTTTCCCAGCATCAGGGTCTTTTTCAATGAGTCAGCTGTTTGCATCAGGTGGCCAAAGTATTGGAGTTTCAGTTTCAACATCAGTCCTTTCAATGAATATTCAGGACTGATTTCCTTTAGGGTTGACTGGTTGGATCTCCTTGCAGTTCAAGGGACTCTCAAGAGTCTTCTCCAACACCACAGTTCAAAAGCATCAAATCTTCCACACTCAGCCTTCTTTATGGTCCAACTCTCACATTCACACTTGACTACTGGAAAAACCATAACCTTAACTAGATGGACCTTTGTTGGCAAAGTAATGTCTGTGCTTATTAATATGCTGTCTAGGTTGGTCATAGCTTTTCTTCCAAGGAGCAAGGGTCTTTTAATTTCATGGCTGCAGAAACCATCTGCAGTGATTTTGGAGCCCCCAAAAATAAAGTCTGTCACTGTTTCCGTTGTTTCCCCATCTATTTGCCATGAAGTGATGAGACTGGATGCCATGATGTTAGTTTTCTGAATGTTAAGCTTTAAGCCAACTATTTCACTCTCCTGTTTCACTTTCATCAAGAGGCTCTTTAGTTCTTCTTTGCTTTTTGCCATAAAGGTGGTGTCATCCATGTATCTGAGGTTACTGATATTTCTCCTGGCAATCTTGATTCCAGCTTATACTTCATCCAGCCTAGCATTTTATATGATGTACTCTGCATATAAGTTAAATGAGCAGGGTAACAATATACAGCCTTGATGTACCCCTTTTCCTATTTGGAAACAGTCTGTTGTTCCATGTCCAGTTCTAGCTTTTTCTTGTTGACCTGCATACAGATTTCTCATGATGCAGGTAATATGGTCTGGTATGCCCATCTCTTTAAGAATTTTCCACAGTTTGTAGTGATCCACACACTCAAAGGCTTTGGCACACTCAATAAGGCAGAAGTAGTTGTTTTTCTGGAACTCTCTTGCTTTTTCAATGGTCCAGGCAATGGCACCCCACTCCAGTACTCTTGCCTGGAAAATCCCATGGACAGAGGAGCCTGGAAGGCTGCAGTCCATGGCGTCGCTGAGGGTCGGACACAACTGAGCAACTTCACTTTCACTTTTCACTTTCATGCATTGGAGAAGGAAATGGCAACCCACTCCAGTGTTCTTGCCTGGAGAACCCCAGGGAGGGGGAGCCTAGTGGGCTGCTGTCTCTGGGGTCGCACAGAGTCGGATACGACCGAAGCGACTTAGCTTAGCTAGCGGATGTTGACAATTTGATCTCTGGTTCCTCTGCCTTTTCTAAAACCAGCTTGAACATGTGGGAGTTCAAGGTTCACGTATTGTTGAAGACTGGTTTGGAGAATTTTGAGCATTACTTTCCTAGCATGTGAGATTAGCACAATTGTGCAGTAGTTTGAGCATTCTTTGGCATTGCCTTTCTTTGCCATTGGAATGAAAACTGATCTTTTCCAGTCCTGTGGCCACTGCTGAGTTTTCCAAATTTGCTGGCATACTGAGTGCAGCACTTTCACAGCATCATCTTTTAGGATTTGAAATAGCTCAAATGGAATTCCATCACCTCCACTAGCTTTGTTCATAGTGATGCTTTCTAAGGCCCACTTGACTTCACATTCGAGGATGTCTGGCTCAAGGTGAGTGATCACACCATTGTGGTTATCTGGGTCATGAAGATCTTTTTTGTGCAGTTATTCTGTGTATTTTTGCCACCTCTTCTTAATATCTTCTGTTTCTGTTAGGTCCATACCATTTCTGTCCTTTATTATGCCCATCTGTGCAGGATATATTCCCTTGGTATTTCTAATTTTCTTGAAGAAATCTCTAGTCTTTCCCATTCTGTTGTTTTCCTCTATTTCTTCGCATTGATCACTAAAAAGGCTTTCTTATCTCTCCTTGCTATTCTTTGAACTCTGTCTTCAAATGGGTATATCTCTCCTTTTCTCCTTTACCTTTTGCTTCACTTCTTTTCTCAGCTATTTATAAGGCCTCCTCAGACAACCATTTTGCCTTTTTGCATATCTGTTTTTCTTGGGGATGGTCTTGATCACTGCCTCCTGTACAATGTCACAAACCCCCGTCCATAGTTCTTCAGGCACTCTATCAGATCTTATCCCTTAAATCTATTTCTCACTTCCACTGTATAATCATAAGGAAACTGACTGAAGTCATACCTGAAAGGTCTAGTGGTTTTCCCTACTTTCTTCAATTTAAGTCTGAATTGGGCTTCCCTGGTGGCTTAGATGGCAAAGCATCTGCCTGCAATGCAGGAGACCTGGGTTCAATCTCAGGGTCAGGAAGATCCCCTGGAGAAGGAAATGGCAACCCACTCCAGTACTTTTGCCTTGAAAATCCCATGGATGGAGAAGCCTGGTAGGCTACAGTCCATGGGGTAGCAGAGAGTTGGACACAATTGAGCAACTTCACTTTTTCTTTCTTTCTTTCTTTCTTTGGCAATAAAGAGTTCACAATCTGAGCCACAGTCAGTTCCTGGTCTTGTTTTTGCTGAATGTATAGAACTTCTCCATCTTTGGCTGCAAAGAAGATAATTAATCTGATTTCAGTATTGACCATCTGATGATGTCCATGTATAAGTCTTCTTTTGTGTTATAGGAAGAGGATGTTTGCTATGACCATTGCGTTCTCTTGGCAAAATTGTATTAGCCTTTGACCTACTTCGTTTTGTACTCCAAGGCCAGATTTGCCTGTTACTCCAGGCATCTCCTGACTTCCTACTTTTGCATTCCAGTCCCCTATAATGAAAAGGACATCTTTTGGGGGTGTTAGTTCTAGAAGGTCTTGTAGGTCTTCATAGTACCATTCAACTTCAGCTTCTTCAACATTCCTAGTTGGGGTATAGACTTGGATTACTGTGATACTGAATGGTTTGCCTTGGAAACGAAGAGATCATTCTGTCGTTTTTGAGACTGCATCCAAGTACTGCATTTCGGACTCTTGTTGACTATGATGGCTACTCCATTTCTTCTAAGGGATTCTTGCACACAGTAGTAGATAGAAAGGTCATCTGAGTTAAATTCACCCATTCCAGTCCATTTTAGTTCACTGATTCCTAAAATGTCGATATTCACTCTTGCCATCTCCTATTTGACCACTTCCAATTTGCCTTGGTTCATGGACCTAACATTCCAGGTTCCGATGTAATATTGCTCTTTACAGCATTGGACTTTACTCCCATCACCAGTCACACCCACAACTGGGTGTTGTTTTTGCTTTGGCTCCATCTCTTCAATCTTTCTGGAGTTATTTCTCCATTGATCTCCAGTAGCATATTGGGCACCTACCGACCTAGGGAGTTCATCTTTCAGTGTCCTATCTTTTTGCCTTTTGATACTGTTCATGGGGTTCTCAAGGGAAGAATATTGGTTTGCCCTTCCCTTCTCCAGTGGACCACATTTTGTCAGAACTCTCCACCATGACCCATCTGTCTTGCATGGCCCTACACGGCTCATAGTTTCATTGACTTAGACAAGGCTGTGGCCCATGTGATCAGCTTAATTAGTTATCTGTGATAATGGTTTTCATTCTGCCTGCCCTCTTGGATAAGGATAAGAGACTTATGGAAGCTTCTTGATGGCAGAGACTGAGGTAGAAACTGGGTCTGTTCTGTTGAGTGGGGCCATGCTCCATAAACCTTTAATACAATTTTTTGTTGATGGGTGGGGCTGTGTTCACTCCCTGTTGTTTGACCTGAGGCCAAACTATGGTGGAGGGAATGAAGATAATGGGGACCTCCTTCAAGAGGTCCCATGCACACAATGCTGCACTCAGTGCCCCTGACCCTGCAGCAGGCCACCACTGACCCAAGCCTCTGCCAAAGACCCCTGAACACTCACGGACAAGTCTGGGTCTCTTGTGGGGTTACTGCTCCTTTCTCCTGGGTCCTGGTGCATACAAGGTTTTGTTTGTGCCCTCCAAGAGTCTGTTTCCCCAGAACTTTGTAAGTTCTGGCGGCTCTATGGTGGGGTTAATGGCGACCTCCTCCAAGAGGGTTTATGCCATACCCAGGTCTGCTGCACCCAGAACTCCTGCCCCTGCGGCAGGCCACTGCTGACCCATACCTCCACATGAAACACTTAAACACTCAAAGGCAGGTCTGGCTCAGTCTCTGTTGCATATCCTGGTACGCAGAACATTTTCTTTGAGCCTCCAAGCATCTCTGGAAGGCATGGGGTTTGATTCTAAGTGCTATTTTACCCCTCCTACCATTTTGCTTGGGCTTCTCCTTTGCCCTTGGACACAGGGTATCTTTTTTTGGTGGGATCCAACATTCTCCTGCCAATGGTTGTTCAGCAGTGAGTTTTAATTTTGGAGTTATCGCAGGAGATGATGAGCACATGTCCTCCTACTTTGCCATCTTGCAATGTCTTACTACATGTTAATCACTACTCATCCTAAGCTATAGTAACATATATTCTGTAGTTTTCTTAAACACCAGAAATACTTTTAAATGAAATCTAATCATAGGGAAAACTTCCTTTACCAATTAAGTGTTAAAAGACACTAACTATTCTGTCTATATGAATCTTCTTGCCTTAAAACTCCCTCCATGCATGCGTGCTAAGTCATTTCAGTTGTGTCCAACTCTGTGCAACCCCATGGACTATATCCCACCAGGCTCTTCCATCCATGAGATTCTCCAAGCAAGAATACTGGAGTAGGTTGCCATGCTCTCCTCCAGGGGATCTTCCCAACCCAGGGATCAAACCCATGTCTCCAGCACTACCTGGGAAGCCCCTAAAACTTTCTAAGCTAAGTCACTTCAGTCATGTCCAACTCTGTGCGACCCCAGAGATGGCAACCCACCAGGCTCCCCTGTCCCTGGGATTCTCCAGACAAAAACACTAGAGTGGGTTGCCATTTCCCTCTCCAATGCATGGAAGTGAAAAGTGAAAGTGAAGTCGCTCAGTTGTGTCCGACCCTCAGCGACCCCATGGACTGCAGTCCACCAGGCTCCTCTGTCCATGGGATTTTCCAAGTGAGAGTACTGGAGTGGGGTGCCATTGCCTTCTCCGTAAAACTTCCTACTCTAAGATTATTCAGCTCATCACTTCCAGAGGCGATATATAGACTACAATCCAGTTAACTTATGCCTAAGGTGAGACTCATTGGCATCTCAGAGTCTGTATTTCTTGCCTTTCACCTACAGGTCATAACAAATCAGTAAATATTTTTTGAATACTTATGTATAAGGTTAGCCAAAGAAATGTTTCTCAAGCAATTTCTGCAATGCCCTTTACTACTTGAAGCACCTGTCTCTATATAATCATAAAAGATCTAAAGCTAGTGAGATTCATGGTCAGCAGCACTTTATTGTACCAAAAGGGACCAAGGTTGATGATAAGCATTTTAAAGATCCCAGAGAAAGCAATTTCACTCCCTAATGGGAGTAAAATTGACGTTCTTCATGGGTGTTTGCTTTGTTGCTTCTTTGTAGTCTTTGTACCAGTTTTCCCTGGTAAAGAATATGCCTGCAATGCAGGAGACCTGGGTTCAACCCCTGAGATGGGAAGATCTCCTAGAGAAGGGAATGGCAACCCTCTCTAGTATTCTTGCCTGGAGAATTCCATGGACAGACAGACCATGGGGTGGCAAAGAGTTGGACATGACTGAGCAACTAAAACTTTCACTTTTGTTCCAGAAAGCATTTTAAACCAGCTGACATTTTGCCCAAATGAAAAAATTTTTAAGGGAACTAGAAAATGTTCTCTAATCACTAGTGTTTAATTATGGAATAAAGCATCTGTGTTTTTTAATATGTTATTTTATCTGCGTGAATATCATTCCTCATGCCTATTGAATACTTTATCATTGTATAAGAGAACTTATAGGTAAAACTTTTCCTAATTCCCCCCAGGGGGTGGAATAGTACATCTTCCCTAAAGAAAAAGCACATCAAAAGTCATAGCAGAATGAACAAAAGTGATGATGTTAAGTAAGCAAATTGTGAACCATGTATCTGGGTTCTATTTGCCCTCCCCTCATCCCAGATATTTAGGTCAAGTTAGGCCTGGCAGGCAAGAAGGAAGCCAGACAGTATAAAGCTCTCCCTCTCCTTTGTTACCAGAGATTCTGGACTATACCTTTACAGTTATAATAACGACACTGCATTGCAATTATGTGTCTGCCTGTCTCCCTCACAAAAAGTCTCCTTGAGGCTAAGAACTTTCATATTCTCCACAGTGCTATGCTCAGAAAATGTCATGAATGAATGAAGGAGCATAGTAGAGATCAGACTTATAGATAAATGAAACAAGATTGATATAATTCACTCACATTTTATAATTTCACTGGTTTTCTTCTTTTGTTATAATTGTGATCACTTTCTGAAGAAAGGTTCAGAGGTCAGAGGAAATATGAGATGTAAAAACAATCACCTACCTCCCAAAACAAGCGTGGACCATACAAGAATCAGGAAATGTCCCTTCCCAACAGTGTAGTCAGCGGCCCTTCCACAGAGTAAATCAGGTCTGTTACCTTCTTTTTGTACCCAGAAGGACACATTAGCTTTTGACATTGTTTTATCAGTCCCAGTTGATGAACCTGGATGAGATTTACTGTTGACACTTTCACTAGTGCAGACTAACCTGTTATGATACACAAAAAAGAAGACTATGTGACTGGCCAGGATCCAATCCATCCACATTCTTTCTACCTAAGATTATACTACACTCAGATCTGAGCCCACAAGGTACAAATTAATACCTCCTGTTCCACCTCTGCTCCAAAAACGTTCTATGGGAACACTAATAGCAGTGTTTGTGTTTCTTCCTGATACTGCTACACATGTATCGGGGAGAGATGGTATCAATTTTTGCATGTACCATTTATTGTACAATATGGTAATGTTTGTCTTCCCTATGGAACAGTGAGTTTCTTGAGGGTCAGAGCCAAATATTAATTTCCCTTAAGGCTGTGCACAGAGCATGTGGCACATAACAGGCTCTCCATAAATACTGGATGAATTCTTTGAGGGAGAACTCTTTCTCTGGGAGCACAAATCATTCTAGAATTTTCTTCTACTATTGCAATTTCTTGCCCCTTTTTCATCTCTCAGGCCCCTCCAACTCCAAAATGGCAAGTGGGAAACAGGTCAAAGTTGAGTCCTATTGGTTAAGGATGGGGGTGCAGAAGGATGTGAATAACCTATAAACAAAGGAAAAAGACAAAGGTTGAGGTCTGATCATATGGTAGCTTTGAGTGAATTAGAAAAAGCTCCCCCTTGCTAACAACAGGGCACACAGCTTAGCATGTGAATAACAGGCTAGATTTCGACCCCAGGACCCAATCTACCCCCTCAAGCTGCTGCCCTTGTGTGGGACCTAGTCTGCATAAATAGATGTGAAAGTCCTAAGGACTCATTCTCTTTTTCTCTCCCTTGCAGCTAGCCTTAACCTAAAATTCCTAGAGGTTCCTGAAACATCCCCAATATCTGGATCTTTGCTTTGCATCTGTTGGGTCTGAAAGTCACAGTGATCCTGACAAGAAGTGGAGGATGGCCCAGAAATGGTATTCAAAACACTGTATCTTGAAACCTGTCCCTCTAGCAGCACCTCACATCCTCGGCACCTTCAGAGCCTCTACTCAACTTGTCAGGACAGCCTTGCTCCCAAACCAAGTTCTCCAAACTTTCAAAACCAGCAATATCTTCAGCCAAGGCTAAGCAGGTTCAGAGTTGAAACCAAGGTGAAGGCACTGAAAATCACAAAAAATGCTCAGCTCTGCGTCTGTTTGCCAGGGACAGTACTGCCAACTGATAACACACTGAAAGCTATTTCCATACCTAATTCCTATTGGTTGCTTCCCAACTGACTTTCATTCTGATTGGCTACAAACATTATGCCCATCCCCAATCCAGAAGAAGCTTACGTGTTCCCAGGGAAACTTGCATTTCTTAATGCTCAAGCTGTGTCTATACACATAACTGTTTTAACTGATTTTCTTTGCCTGGTGTAATGGCTGAAATGGTCATTGACCGTGTAGACAGAACTTCTTCCTATGTGGTTTTTAATATACACTCTGGTTTTCTGTCTTCAGCTCTAACCCTTTTCAACTGCCTTGTCTCCTCTCTGACTTTTTCATTCATCCTTTTCTATTTTCTCTTTTTCTGCCCCTCCTTTCTTTTCCATGGAGTTTCTCACTCCCTCTTTTCTCCTTAACTCCTATTTGTCATTGGCTTTTGGTCCTTGATTTGAAGAAACAATATCACCCATTCTTCATAGGACAAATGTATCCCCAATTCTGTGATACCCAATGTGATTTTTTAATGCCAAATCTAATCATTAAAATCAAATACAGTATAAATTTAAACAAATGAACCACTTACTAATCAACTTGTAGTTTACTTTGAAGAGAGTTATTCTGTGACAATGAAATTCTACTCTCTCATTCCTGTGCCACACTAATCAGGGCACTGAGGATAACACCACCACAATGAGATGACTTCATCTATCATTGATCTTCTCCATCACTGTATCAAGGAAATTTTGACACACAGAAGCCCCAATTCCTTCTTGAGACTAACTGGTTTCAGTCAACAGCTCTATGTCTGCCCTAACTGCAACAACCACCACTAGCACTCACACACCATTCTCCCAAAATATTTCCTTTACAACGTTTTTTTGCTGTTGTTTGGTATGGTTCTTTTATGTCACTGGACCCATTCCTACCATAAATCCTGAGGACTATGTTTTTCTAAAAGCTGTCTTGTACACAGGCTGTCTCCTGAGAGACCCATTCCGTACTCATTCTCAACCTGCCCTTACTGAGCCCTTCTGGTTACTAAGTTCACTGCTCTTTCTCCCATATTCATCTTAACCTCATCTCTATTGCTTGTCACTTTGATTTCTCTCCTAAACTTCCATGACTCAGATCACTCTGAGTAATGTCCCTCCAGTTCTGTCTAGTTCTTATCCCAGCGCTATCCCCTCAGGCTTACTGGGTTCACCTAGACCCTCCAGGTAAGAGTCATGCAGTTTTTACATTTTAAAAGCCAGATTCTCCATGGCTTTTGGGAAAATACCCATACCTCAAGAAACCCTGAACAAAATTCATAGAGCCAGCTCTAGATTACATATGGTTCTGAGAGCTAGAGATAACACATAACTAGAATACACAGAGATGATCAAATTTCTCTCACAACAATATTTCCCATAAAGCTGAAAAAAAGGCAATAATAAATTTATATTTCACCTTTTTCGGTATAGTACTTTCCTTGGTGACTCAGATGGTAAAGAATCTGCTTGCAATGCAAGAGACCCCAGGTTTGATCCCTGGGTTGGGAAGATCTCCTGGAAAAGGAAATACAACCCACTCCAGTATTTCTGCCTGGAGAATTCTGCGACCAGAGGAGCCTGGCAGGCTACAGTCCATCGGGTCACAAAGAGTCAGAGAGGACTGAGTGACTAAAACTTCTACACTTCTGATTTGTGGTAGAGCCAGTTGAATACTTTGATGGCTTTGAGAGTTGAGAGCTGAGAGGCTGCCCAGTCAGTCTCACCCAAATTCCATCTTCTGATGATAGACTACACTGTCTGACAGAGACAGGCACAAAACAAATTGGTTAGTCATAGCTCTCTGTCCCCCTAACACTATGGTTGGTTCAGAGCATGAGACTCAAGACCAATCAGATGATGCCTTGATATATACATACATATATACTATTATTGAGAGACAACTGGTCTCTTTCCATTTGACTTTAGTTGTGGTGATAACCCCTAGTGCAGCTACAGGCCATCTTTCCAGCTGCACTGAGAAAGCCGACCTCAAGTCTGAAACTGAGCAAAGCCTTTTTGAGTCTGAACATTTCCATGACATACCACCTAAATACCACTGAGGTCTTAACCAATAACCTCACAATCCTGCCTGAGATTTTATCTTTTCCCAGAAGCCATCTCTTATTTTGATAACTTTTTTGCCATCTACAAAGGCTAGGAATGAGAACTAATTTTATTTTCAAACCTAGCAAGTACTGAATCCTTTATATTTCTTTTAAATTTTATTTGAAAACTGAACTGTTCCTTTTAGGCTCATCTCTCTCCAATTTTAGTAGGAAAATACAGGTGGCACTTGAACACTATTTGGGAAAGTCCTGAGCAGGATCACTGAGTTCATTACTTGGACAAAAGTGTGGTCAAACTTACCACCATCACATAAGAAGGGTACCTTTTCTCTAGCTTCCAATAACATTTTCCTCTCTTTCCTAAAAATTCCCACTACAAGCCTCCTGTGCATGAGTTTGTGCTCAGTCGTGTCTGACTCTCTGCGACCCCAAGGACTGTTGCCCTCCAGGCTCCTCTGTCCATGGAATCTTCCACGCAAAAATACTGGAGCGGGTTTGCCATGCCCTTCTCCATGGGATCTTCCTGACCCAGGGACTAAACCTGGGTCTCCCACATTGCAGGCAGATTCTTTACCATCTGAGCCACCAGGGAAGTCCCAAGAGCCTCCCAGACAGCCTCAAAGATTCTCCTAATAATCTAAGGCTCTTCAGGCTTTCACTAACACTCTCCTCTAGCCCATTCCAGCTTCTGTCTACCACCCAGTCCCAAAAGGCAATGCCATATGTTTTAGGGTTTGTTATGTGAATTTCTCACTTCCAAATTCTAAAATTTATGTGTTATAAATTGCCGCATAACAAACAGACACAAACCTTAGTAGTTTAAAACAACAATTATTTATTTGGCTGAAATCTACAGTTTTGGCATGGCTCAACAGAGGCTTGTCTCTGCTCCATACAGCACCAGCTGTGATGGTTCAACTGGAGGATCTGCTTCCAAGATGATTCACCCACATCACTGATGACTGCTGGCTGGAACTCAGCCAGGGCTACGAGCTGGGCCTCAGTGCCTGTCCATATAGGTCTCTCCACAGGTTGGTTTCCAAGAGCCAGCATCTCAAGAAAACTAGGTAGAAACTGTATCATCTTTATCTTTTATGATCTATGAAAGTCACATAGTTTTACTTCTACTGTAATCACAGGCCTGCCCAGGTTCATGATGAGAGAACAGAGACCCACCTCTCTATGTGAGGAATGTCACGATCACATTGTAGAAGAGCAGGTGGGATGAGAGATGCGGCCATCTTAGAAAATGCAATCTATCACAAATTAGATGAAACATTGGGATGGACTGTCAGCCTTTCACAATTATGGTAACCTAAGTAGCAGCCCGACTGCTTTAGCTTAGTCTAGAGCAACATATCTCAAAGGCTAGACCATATGCTGGTTGTAATTCATTATATGAGTTCCCTCATACATGGAAAAATGAAAAACATAGAAGTCTATACTAAAAGTTAATTTATTCAACTTTAAAGAGTAGAGCCTTATACTGAGGTCATATCTTCCTGTTTTTTTCTGGCGTTAATATTTCTTTTCTTTTATTAAATGATAGTCATAACAGACATTAGCTGTTTTCTTAATGATATCATACCAATCACCTCCCCCTCCTCTTTTTTTTTTTTACAGTTTTCCAATCAATGAAAAAACACAAAAGCCTAAGGAACCACCATCTAAAAGTAATCAGAACACTCTTATGTACCTTTTGTTTCACTACCTCTTAAATAATGTGATTTAATCTACTTTACTAGTATGTACTTTGAAATAGTAATTAATGTCTCTGTGGGTGTTCAAAGTCATGCAGCTACCTGAGTAACAACTCAAAGTCATGCAGCTACCTGAGTACAGCTCAAAGTCATGCAGCTACCTGAATAACAGCTCAAACAGGATTCAGACAGGATTCAAAAAGTATCAGGACCTTTGACACTCCTGTAAATATATCTATAATTCGATGTAACATTAGGTCACAAGATACACCATGTCTCTCAAAACCTACTAAAGTTACAGATCTATAGATATAAACATATATTCAGACCCTCACATTAGTGAAATGCTTAAAATGAGATTCAGGAATTCCTTGATAATCACCAGGATCACATGACTAAAAAGTAATTGGGGACTCAAGAAGAAAGCTTAGAAATATAGAACAAACTAAATACACAATCGTAATTCTGGATGTATGTGTGGCTTGTCTTCTGGAGGAGCAGAAGTTGACATGGGGCATTGGCACAGCAAAATATGGAGACAGGATTCAGGAGTCATTTCTATAAAGGTGAACAAGCTCTATAAATAAATGAAGACTAGTGAATTCCATAAATAAGGTGGTGCCAAAACTATTATTCACTAACTTACTACGTTACAGGTTCTTTGGGAATTAAGAAAAACAAGACAAAGTCCCTACCCTGAGAAAGTTCACAGTTGGGACTTCCCTGGCGGTCCAGTGGTTAAGAATCCTCCTTGCGATGCAGAAACACTGGTTCAATCCCTGGTCAGGAAACTAAGATCCCACAGGCCTCAGAGCAACTAAGCTTGAGTGCCATAACTATTGAGTCTATGCACAACTAGAGAGTCCATGTACCAAAACAAAAGATTCCGCACGCTGCAACTAAAACCTGATACAGTCAAATAAACAATTAAATATGCTTTAAAAAAAAAAGCTTATAGTTCATATGTGAACAATTACATAGAATATAGTACAGAGCTATTAATGTTATGGGTGCCCCAAGGGATTAGTTCTTACTAACATTAAGGATAGAGATCACGGAGTAGAGAATTACAGATTGCTTTCCCAAGGGTTGGGATTGACTTTTTTCAGCTTTATTGAGGTACAACTGACAAGTAAAATTGAAACATAGCATTGTCTTTCGAAAAGTTCCCCTATCTTGAAGCAGGATGAAGAAGAGGAGCTGGTGTCTCAGCCCATTCAGGCTACTGTAACAAACCCATCATACAGTTTGTTGTAACTTATAAACAACAAACATTTACTTCTCATATTTCTGGAGGCTGGGAAGGCCAAGTTCATGACACCAGCAGACTCTCTTGAGTCTGCCTTCTAGATGGATATCTTCCTGCTGTAACCTCACATGGTGCAAGGAGCAAGGGAGCCATCTAGGGACTCTTATATTAAGGGCCTGATCAGCAGCCTCACTGACCTTATCACCTGCCAAGGCTTCAACCTCCTAATACTCTCACAGAGGGCATCAAGTTTCAAAATAGTAATCTGGAGGGGAGACACAAACATATTCATAGCAGCTGCTGAAAAGAGAAAAGGAGTCTATAAGAAAGTAAAGGAACCATAATGACATAAAGGTGCCAATGTGAATTTCAAGAACAAGATATAAAGATAAAGGAGAGAGTTTATTTTCTACTCGGTTTTATCTAGGAATTTTTGAAGTGAGATTCAGAAATCCTTTCCTCGTCACTAGAACTACATGCCTGGAAAGTGGTGTCATATTCACGATCAAGGCTCAAAAAATGTAGAATCAGAGCAGAAAGGACAAAAATGGCATCTGACCTTTGCCCAAATTATTGCTATGCTTAAAGGGAATAGACTTCTCACAATCTAATATTAAGAGAATGGAACAAACACTGGTCTCCTTTTTTGCACTACTCCATAAATACCCACTAGATCTATCAATCAGGGGGCTGAGAGGCAATGCTCTTCTGCTCAAGGCAACTAAACCTGAATAGCTCATACATTTAAAAAAAAAAATCTCAAAACTTTTACATTTGTGATACAGTGTTATCTCAAAATTGTGCCTGAGAAAATGTTAATTGACAAGGAATTACTGAACTGCTCATTTCTTTTCCTTCCCTTCAACAATGAAAAACTAGCTTTTAGGATGAGACAAAGAGAATAATTTTCTTCCTATAGAACTTTTCCAGAAAAACACAGAGTAGCAGAAGGTTCAGGGGCTCTTAGACAAACTAGAAAAATGACATTTCAAATCACTAATATGAAACCAACAATTATATTTAAAACCTAAGTAATATAAAACAGAAGGAAAATGACATGTAATACAGTTAGGGGACAACAGAGGATAAGATGGTTGGATGGCATCACCGACTCAATGGACATGAGTCTGAGCAAGCTCTGGGAGTTGGTGATGCACAGGGAAGCCTGGCATGCTGCAGTCCATGGGGTTGCAAAGAGTCGGGGACGACTGAGCAACTGAACTGAACTGAACTGAACTGATTGCCAAACCTACAGATTAGGCGAAATCTAAATATAAAACTAAACAGATCTCTGTTTATCAATTTAAAGACAGAGGCGGTTAAAGAAACAAGAAGATTTACTAAGAGATCACGTGTATGCATGCATGCTTAGTCACTTCAGTTGTGTCTGACTCTATGTGACCCTGTGAACTGTTGCCTGTCCATGGGATTCCCCAGGCAAGAATACTGGAGTGGGTAGCTATGTCCTCCTCCAGGAGATCTTCCTGACCCAGGGGTCGAACCCACACCTCTTACCATCTCCTGCATTGGCAGGCGGGTTCTTTACCACTAGTACCACCTGGGAAGCCCACAAGGAGACCACATCCCACCTTAAAGGTGAATTTTATTATGGAGGTAAGAAAGTAATATTTGTATAAGCAGAGGACTCTCATCTGAACCATCCTTAACACATCCTGGCTCCAGAATGTCATCCCATAGCTTTCCTTTTGAGGAAGGGAGAACACATACTTCCTTTGGAAATGGTCAATGTGTCTTTAAAAAAAAAAAAAAATCCCTCAGTTAAAGAGAAACTCCCTGCCTCAATTACACAGAAAACTGTCAGATTCTCTAAGCGACTTTTATAACTCCCATCTGGTCTTTGTGAGTGACTCATACTCAAGTTTTCTCTGGAACTCACATTAGACTGACTTGCAAGGGCAGAGGCAAGGCCAGAAAGTCTGGACATAAGCATGCTGAATGGGATAAAACAAAACAAGCATGATTTAATCTCATATTTAAACATTTTTCTAAAACCCCACATTTATTTTCTTAACTTCAGTGAGCACAGATAGGTTTGCCTTTATAGACATAGAAGACGATGTGGCCTGTTATTAAAACACATACTCAACAGAAGGTATGATCTTGACTTCTTTTCTGACCGTGGCTTACTATACAGATTTGGCACTTTTCACTTGACCTGAAAGGAAGAAGATTTTAAAATTACATTTAATTAGCATGCTACAGAAAACAAAAATGAAGCCAGCTTTTAAAACACTAGGCATGAAACAAATCAGTATATCCAAGCCTGACGCAGTCATTAATGAAACCCTGATGTTGGTAGGTCAATTCTCCCCCAACCTTTTCCTTTTCCCCCAATATTTAAAGCTGTGAGGTCACACTTCTCATATAAACAGTATTACTGTTCCTAATTGAGCCATTTGAGTAAACTGCTTAACCTCACATGTCTGCACTTTCTTCATTGTAAAACAAAGGGGTCATTTCAGAGGTTCCATCAAGATCTAATATGAAGGTATAAGATACTGAGGTGCTCGGAGGGGATACAGAGGACTTGGGTAAAGAGGCAATATTTAAAATTCAAATATAGTATATTTATAATGTTGTGTTAATTTCTGCCATAGAGCAAAGTGATTCAGTATGTGTGTGTGTATAAACAACTTTTTCATATTCTTCCCATTATGGTTTCTTACAGACTACAGTTCCCTCTGCTATATAATAGGACCTTGTTGTTTATCCATACTACGTATAATAGTTGACATCTGCTAATTCCAAACTCTCAATTCATCCCTTCCCAAACCCCCTCCCCTGCCTTGACAAACACAAGTCTGTTCTCTCTACCTGTGAGTCTGTTTCTGTTCTGTAGATAAGTCCATCTGTGTCATATTTTAGATCCCATATATAAGTGGTATCATCATGGTATTTCTCTTTCTCTTTCTTACTACACTTAGTAAGATAATCCCTTGGTCCATCCATGCTGCTATAAATGGCATTATTTCATTTCTTCTCATGGCTGAGTAGCATCCCATTGTGTGTGTGTATATATATATACCACATCTTTATCCATTCATCTGTCAATAAACATTTAGGTTGTTTTCATATCTTGGCTATTGTAAATACACTGCTATGAAAATAGAGGTGCAAGTATCTTCTTGAATTATAATTTTTTCTGTATGTATGCCCAGAAGTGAAACTGCTGGATCAAATGACAACTCTATTTTTAGTTTTTTGAGGAACCTACATGCTGTTTTCCATAGTGGCTGCACCAATTTACATTCCTACAACAGTACAGGAGGACTTCCTTTTCTCTGCTCCCTCTCTGGCATTTCTTTCTTTGTAGACCTCTTATGATGGCCACTCTAACCATTGTGAGGTGGTACCTCATAGTTTTGATTTGTATTTCTCTAATAATCAGTGATGATACACATCTTTTCATGTACCTATTAGCCATCCAAATGTCTTCACTGGAGAAATGTTTATTTAGGTCTTCTGCCTATATGTCGATTGGGTTGTTTGCTTTTCCTGGTGTATGATCTTTTTTATGTGTTGCTGGATTCAGTTTGCTAGTATTCAGTTGAGAATATTTGCACCTAATTCATCAAAAACATTGGCCTATAATTTTCTTTTTTGGTGGTATCTTTGTCTGCTTTTGGTATCTGGGTAAGAGCAGCTTCATAAAATGTCTTTGGGAGTGTTCCTTTCTCTTCACTCTTTTGGAAGAGTTTGAGAAGGATTCATGTAAGTTCTTATTTGTATGTTTCATAGAATTTTCCTGTGAAGCCATCTGGTCCTAATTTTTGTTTGTAGAGAGCTTTTTATTACAAACTGTATTTCACGAGGCAGGTCGGGTGGTCTGGTATTCCCATCTCTCTCAGAATTTTCCACAGTTTACTGTGATCCACACAGTCAAAGGCTTTGGCATAGACAATCAAGCAGAAATAGATGTTTTTCTGGAACGCTCTTGCTTTTTGCATGATCCAGCAGATGTTGGCAATTTGATCTCTGGTTCCTCTGCCTTTTCTAAAACCAGCTTGAACATCTGGAAGTTCATGGTTCACGTATTGCTGAAGCCTGGCTTGGAGAATTTTGACCATTATTTTGCTAGCGTGTGAGATGAGTGCAATTGTGTGGTATTTTCAGCATTCTTTGACATTGCCTTTCTTTGGGTTTGGAAAGAAAACTGACCTTTTCCAGTCCTGTGGCCACTGCTGAGTTTTCCAAATTTGCTGGCATATTGAGTGCAGCACTTTCACAGCATCATCTTTTAGGATTTGAAACAGCTCAACTGGAATTCCATCACCTCCACTAGTTTTGTTCATAGTGATGCTTCCTAAGGCCCACTTGACGTCACATTCCAGGATGACTGGCTCTAGGTGACTGATCACACCATCGTGATTATCTGGGTCATGAAGCTCTTTTTTGTATAGTTCTTCAGTGTATTCTTGCCACCTCTTCTTAATATATTCTGCTTCTGTTAGGTCCATACCATTTCTTTCCTTTATTGAGCCCATCTTTGCATGAAATGTTCCCTTGGTATCTCTATTTTTCTTGAAGAGATCTCTAGTCGTTCCCATTCTATTGTTTTCCTCTATTTCGTTGCATTGATTGCTGAGGAAGGCTTTCTTATCTCTCCTTGATATTCTTTGGAACTCTGCATTCAGATGCTTACATCTTTCCCTTTCTCCTTTGCTTTTTGCTTCTCTTCTTTTCACAGCTATTTGTAAGGCCTCCTCAGACAGCCATTTTGCCTTTTTGCATTTCTTTTTCTTGGGGACGGTCTTGATTCCTGTGTCCTGTACAATGTCATGAACCTCCATCCATAGTTCATCAGGCACTCTGTCTATCAGATCTAGTCCCTTAGATCTATTTCTCACTTCCACTGTATAATCACAAGGGATTTGATTCAGGTCATACCTGAATGGCCTAGTGGTTTTCCCCACTTCCTCAATGCAACATATTGTAGGCTCTTACTTTTTTATTCAGTCTACCACTGATGTGTTCGGATTGGAGAATTAGTCCATTGACATTTGAGGTAATTATTGATATATACGTGTTTACTGCCACTTTAAACTTTGTTTTCTGGTGACTTTGTATTTGTTCTTTTTCTTTTAACTTTTCCTTTTGTGTCTTGATTTCTTCTGTATTATTCTTGTGCTCTCTTCTTTTTGGTTTTTGTGACTCTGTTGTATGCTTTTGATTTGTGGTTACCCTGGTTTTCAGTATGTTAACCCCTTCCTATATCTACTTGCTTTAGTGAAAGTGACATCACTCAGTCATGTCCGACTCTTTGTGACCCCATTGACTGTAGCCTACCAGGCTCCTCCATCCGTGGGATTTTCCAGGCAAGAGTACTTGCGTGGATTGCCAGGGGATCTTCCCGTCCCAGGGATCGAACCCAGGTCTTCTGCATTGCAGACAGATGCTTTACCCGCTGAGCCACCAGGGAAGCCCACTTGCTTTAGACTGGTAGTCAAACAGGTTCAAATACATTCTAAAAAAAGTATCATTTTCTTACTTTCCTCCCCCACATTTTATGATTTTGATGTTCTATTTTACATCTTCATGTTTATCCTTTTGCTGTTTATTGTGGTTATTTCTTTCATAGAAAAAAATTATTTCATTTTTTAAAATCTGTGTACTACTCTCTTCCTCAGCTCTGCATACAGAAGTGGAAGCTATCTCCTACTTGGCATCACGGCTAACCCCAGACCCCTTGTGAAGTCCAAGATGTTAAAAAAGAGGCCAAGAAGTTCATCTGACACCAGCCAAATAAATATGTAAAAATTAACTGGAACTGGCAGAAACCCAGAAACACTGACAACAGGGTGTATGGGAAATACAAGGGCCACATCTTGATGCCTAATACTGGTTACAGGAGCAACAAGAAAACAGAGCACATGTTGCCTAGGGGACTCTGGAAGCACCTAGTCACAACATCGATGAGTTTGAAGTGCTGCTGATGAGCAACAAATCTTACTATGCTGAGATTGCTCACATCTCCTCCAAGAACTGAAAAGACTGAAAAGCCATTGTGGAAAGAGCAGTCCAGCTGGTTATTAGAGTCAGCAATCCCGACATCAGGCTATGCAGCAAATAAAATGAATAGACAGCTCATGTACACATTGTGTTTGTGTTAATAAAACCATGAAACTCATGGGAAAAAAAAAAATCTGTTACTGACTCATTTAATTTACTTCCACCTGTGATTTGCTCTTTCCTATAGATTCTTGCTTCTTTTCTATTTAGAGACAATCTTTCAATATTTCCTTCAGAACAGGTTTGGTATTGCGCTATTGTTTTACCTTTTACTTGTCTGAGAAACTCTTGATCTCTCCTTCTATTTTAAATGATAATCTTGCTGGGTAGAGTATCCTAGATTGCAAATTTTTCCTTTCAGGACTTTCAGTATATCCTGCCACTCCCTTCTGGCCTGCAGCATTTCTGTAGAGAAATCAGCTAATAGCTTTATGGAGGTTCCCTTGTAATTAACTCAAGAGTTGGACATGACTTAGTGACTAAACCACCTTACTGCCTTTAGAACCCTCTCTTTATTTTTAACTTTTGCCATTTTAATTATGTTTTGGTGTAGGTCTGTTTGAATTCATCTTCTTTGGTACCCTCTGTGCTTCTTGTACCTGGATATCTGTTTCTTTCTTTAGATTTGGGAAGTTTTCAGCCATAACTTTTAAAAATACATTTTCATTCCCTTTTTTTTCTGCTTCTGGGACCCCTATTATGTGTAGGTTGGCACACTTTATCACTGACTCAATGGACAGGAATCTGAGCAAACTCTGGGAGACAGTAAAGGACAGGGAAGCCTGGCGTGCTGCAGTCTATAGGGTAACAAAGAGTCGGACATAACTTAGTGACTGAACAACAACAAAATAATATAAAGGTCTTTTTATATTGCTTTCTTTTTTTTTAATTTTTCTTTCTGTCTGCTCTTCTGACTGGGTGAAAGTATTTAAGTCGCTCAGTCATGTGTGACTCTTTGTGACCCCACGGACTATACAGTTCATGGAATTCTAGGTATCCTTTCCCTTCTCCAGGGAATCTTCCCAACTCATGAATCGAACCCAGGTCTCCTGCATTGCAGGTGGATTCTTTACCAGCTGAGCCACAAGGGAAGCCCAAGAATACTGGAGTGGGTAGCATATCCCTTCTCCAGCGGATATTCCCAACCCAGGAATCAAACTGGGAGATTTCTGACTGGGAGATTTCCATTATTTTAACTTGCAGATCACTTATTCATTCTTCTCTATTATCAATCTGCTACCTATTGCCTTACATTCAGTTTTTATCTCAGCAAATGAATTTTCTAATTTTTCTTGGTTCCTCTTTATAGTTTCCAGTTCTTTTTTTACAGTAATCTGCATTTCTAATGAAAGCCCTGTTTAATTCATTCAGCATTTTCATTATTTCCTTTTCTAACTTGGTGTCTATTAAGCTGAAGAGGTCTGTTTCATTGTTCTTTCAGGGGAATTCTCTTGATCTTTCAATCAAAGATTAAAAGTGGGAATGGTTCCTCTGATTCTTCATTTTACTTGTATTTCTCTTACTCTATGAGTTTAGGAGAAACAATTATCTACTGTGGTCTTGAAGGGCTATTTTTATGTAAAAGTGTCCCTACATGGCTTGTGTCTGTTTAATATTTTTGGTACAAGGGCTGTTTTTTAGTATGGATGCCTGCAGCATCTTTCCTCAGTGTGTGCTGGCCATTATCCCGTTGATAGAAGGTATGACTGATGATGTGGTGATCACAGCCTGCACTGGATGCTGAATGGGGCCTCTTCTTTGCTCTGTAGTTGTCACAGCGCTGTTAGAGTCAGGGTCTGCTCCCTAGTTGTTAGAAAAGAAGCCCCCAGATCCATTTCTAAGCTTCACTGTGTAGCAGGCAGGATTGGAGTGCTCCTACTGCAAGAGGAGCAACTGAGCATTCTTCCATTAGAGCTGTTCACTAGGGAGCACACTCTGTGGTATCGCCTGTCACCCATTGTGGGGGCTCACAAAGTACACTATTGTGTACACTACCCTGGGCCCCACCTCCACTGTGGGAATACAGACAATCAGCCCTGTGTCCCTCACACACTATGTTCACAAAGCCACTAATGCAGATACACAGGCACCAATCCACTGAAGTCAAGTACCAGGACCACAGTAGTTGCACAACTGGGAGATATGGAAGCAGCCCAGACTCCAGCCCCACCTTCATGTGCATGCACACACAAAGCCCACAGCTGCTAAGGCCAGACCTATCCCAGCCACAGGAGCACCCACTATCCACTTGCATGTCCCAGAGGCACTGAGTTACAAAGCTAGCAACAGTGTGGTGGATCATATAGCCATTGGGGAGAGGGCTCTGCTTTCAACTCTGCCTCTGAGTGTGGGCATCCTTGCATACCCCCAGAGTTCACACAGGCAGCTCTGAGAAAGAAGCACCTGTGGCAGACCCCACCACCCCCTTCACTCTTGCATTAACAATGGGGTTTCAAGGGTGGTGCAGGCCAGCCATGAGACTGTCAAAAGTGAGGCTGCTATGACAGGACCTGTCCTTCCTTTTGTGCACCTCTTAACAATGGCATTTCACTTCTATGGCAGGCTGGGCTTCTCTCACACACACCTCTGGTTTGGGTCCATACAACACTCTAGCCCCTTCAGGTTGTCTTTGCAAGGCTAACCCCAGTTCTTTCCTCAAGTCTGTCCTCTGAAGCATGAGTTTCAGCACACAGCCTATGCACACACCAGCAGGTTGATATCTCTGGCTGGGGACTGCAGCAAGGTGGTACAGGCCCTCTGTGTTGGTTTCTGTCTGTTCTGCCTGCTACAAACTGACTGCTGTGTTCTCCTCCAAGCCTCTGAAGCTCCCTTTCCATCCTGGGTGATCTCACCACCAGTGTGACGACTTCCTAGGGCATGGGAACCTTTCCTCTTTTGCAGCTCTCTTCCAGGGGCACAGATCCTGTCCTGCTTCCTTCCTTCTTTTCCTTTTATCCTACCCAGTTACATGGAGATCTTCCCTGCACTTCTAGGTATCTGAGATTTTCTGTTCAATAGTGTTCAATAGTTATTCTGTGATAACTGTTCCACATGTAGGTGTATTTCTTATGTATCTGAGGAAAAGGTGAGCTCCATGTCCTTCTATACCACCATCTTGATTGAAGCATCTGCAATTCTTTCCCAGGGGTGATAAGAGAAAGAGAAATGATTGTTGGGCCAGACTAACAATAGTGATAGCTCAGGGAAAGGTGGGAATTGACTATATAAGCATCTTGACCATCTCCTTCCTGGACTACACTGGTCTCACTCCCTCTGGTCTCTTCTCCCTCCAAACCATTTTGCAAGGAAAGCCAGATTATTTTCCACTACTTAATCCCTCATTTTTTCCTACTCCAAACAAAGCCCTTAATGGCAACCCATGGCCCTGGAAGTAAAGCCCAAACATCTAAGCTTATAATCCAGTACTTTTAATGAAAGCCAACTTTCAACCTTATTTTCTACTCTTCCCCAATTCAGACTCAACTACAATCAGCCAGATGGATACTGACCACTTCCCTATTTCCATATTTCAATTTTTCATCATCATATTGTACTTTCATTTCATAATTTCCTATATACTCCACCCTGGCTACCTATCTTTCCAGGAAATTCCTCTTTCTTCATGATGCTTTCTCTTTATGTTTAGGCCTCCCTGAGTTACACAGCATTTAGCTTATCCATTCAAGAATACTTGTTTACTCACAAACTGGGTGATGGACTCCTGAAAGACAAGAACAATGCAAAGGTATCTATTTCCCTTCAGGGACCTAAGATAGTGCAGTGGGTATGCTCATTCAATATTAGATACAGGTGGCAAGGGACAGTCTATCATACTACTGAGGATACATTCAGTACCTTCACCTTTGAAAAACCACAGTTCCTTTTGATAAACATAAATATCTTAAGTATTGGGTATTCACATTCAAAAGAATGAAGTTGGATTCCTACCTGACACCATAAACAAATAGCAACTTAAAATGAATCATAGACATGTTTAGACTTAAGGCTCAAAAAACTGTAAAAGTCTTACAAAAAAAAAAAACATAAAAATAAATCTTGGAGACCTTAGACAAGGCAATGTTTCTCTGATATGACACTGAAAGCACAATCAACAAAAGGGAAGATAGATAAATTAGATTTCATCAAACTTAAAGCCTTCTCTGCTTCAAAGAACACAATTATGGAAATGAAAAGATAATTCACATAATGGGAGAAAACATTTGCAAGTTATATATCTGATAAGAGCCTTATACCCAAGATATACAAAGAAGTTTTACAATTCAAAAATAAGAAGAAAAATACAAACATGCAGAGACTAAACAACATGCTGCTAAAAAAACCAATGAGCCAATGAGTCAGTTAAAGAGAAAAACAGAGAATACCTCAAAACAAATGAAAATGTAAACACAAAAGATTTTCCAAAATCTACAGGATGTAGAAAAGGAAGTTCTAAGAGGAAAGTTTATAGCAATACAGGAATACGTCAAGTAACAAAAAATATCTCAAATAAACAACCTAACTTACCTAACCTTCCTTTAATTTCATATAAAGGAATTAGAAAAAGAAAAACAAATAAGGTCCAAAGTCAGCAGAAGGAAGGAAAAAAAAATCAGAGAAGAAATAAATACAATAGAGACCAAAAAACTGTAGAAAAGATCAATGAAATCAGTAGTTTTTTAAATAAATAAAATTGATAAACCTTTAGCCAGACAAATCAAGAAAAAAGAGAACCCAAATAAACAAAATAAGAAATGAAAGAGGAGAAATAACTGATACCACAGAGATATAAAAAAGTCATAAGAGAATATTATGAACAGTTACATGCCAACAAACTAAACGGCCTAGAATAAATGGTCAAATTTCTAGAAACATAAATTTTCAAACACTAAATCGAAAAGAAACAATTTGAACAGATCAATCAGCAGTCATGCAATTGAATTTGTAATTTTCAAAACGTCTAGAAAGCAAAAGACAGCACTGAATGACTTCATAAAAATTTTACCCAACATACAAAAAAGAGTTAATTCCTTTCCTTCTCAAACTATTCCAAAAATTGAAGATGAGGGAATATTCCCAAATTCATTCTATGAGGCCATCATTATCCTGATACCAAAACCAGCCAAAAATAACTTCAAAAAAAAAGAAAATTAAAAGTCAATATCTCTGATAGACTATATCTCAGAAAGTCTTGTCAAATACTATATACAATTACTTACATGTGGAATCTAAAAATTTTTTGCAAAAACCAATGAATGTAATAAAACTAATAGACTCACAGATATACAGGAAAAACTAGTGGTTACCAGTAGGAGGGGAAAGACAGGAGGGGTAAAAGAGCGGTAGAATAGTAAGAGATATAAACTACTACACATAAAATAAACAAGCAACAGGGATATACCGAACAACAGAGGGAAGTACAGCCATTACTTTGCAGTAACTTTAAATTCTATTAACATATTGAATTACTATGTTATATACCTCAAACTAATATATTATAAATCAAGTATATAGTTCAATTAAAAAACAAGGAGACAACTCAACTTAAAAATAGGCAAAAGATTCAAAAAGACATTTCTCCAAAGAAAATATGCAAATGGCCAGTAAGCACATGAAAGAATGTTTAACATTATCAGTAATTAAGGAAATGCAAATGGGAACTACATTAAGATACTTCATACCCACCAGAAGAGCTAAAAAATATTTTTTAAGGTAATAACAAATGTTGATAACAATGTGGAGAAAATTGGAATCCTTATATATTTTGCTTATGAAAATAGAAATTTGGAAACAGTTTGGTAATTCCTCCAAAGGTCAGAAATAGAGGTACCATGTGACCCAGCAATTCCCCCTCTAAATACAGACCCAGAGAAATGAAAACATGCGGCCACATAAAAATTTGTACACAAAGTTCACAGCAGCATTATTTATAATAGTCAAATGAACAGAAACTCAAATGTCTATTAATGAATAAATTTGAATCCACACAATGGACTATGATTTAACAATAAAAAGGAATACTGACATATATTACAACATGATGAACCTTAAAAACATTATGCAAAGTGAAAGGAGCGAGACACAAAAGGTGACAGACTGTATGATTCTATGAAATGTTCAGAACAGGCAATCCATAGAGATAAAAAGTAAATTAGTGGTTGCCAGGGACTTGTGGAACCAAGGAATGGGTATTGACTACTAACGGGTATGGTGTTTCTTTTGGGATAGTAAAATGGAGAAATTATGCAGTAAAATTAGACAGTGGTGATGCTTATATAACCGAAAATATACCAAAAACCACTGAATTGGACATTTTTAAATGGTGAATTTCATGGTATGAGAATTCTATCTCAGTAAAGCTGATAGCTTTAAAATCTTAGGTACACGTGCCACCAAGATTCTGATAGTGTACCTTCTCCAATGACAGTACAGTATTCCCACAACAGGCTTTTCAAACTATAGACTTTCATCACTGAAAAAAAAATTTTTTTTCAAATTCTGCCTCTCTGTCTCCTTGAAAGACATGCTTTCTGGTTGAAAATCATTAGTCAAAACCATAGCAAATTACATAAAATTAAATGATTAGTGATGGTAATAAGATTAGTACTAGACATTATAGAAATAACTCAGTCATTATTTTTAGCTATTATTAATACTGGAACTGAATGAAACTGAGTTATGGATTAGAGCTTATAATAAGGTTAATGGCTACTTCATGTAGATTGTTGAAATCTGATTATCTCAGAAATAACAACACTGAATCTAATTTTTACACAACTTTCAAATCATTTTTATCTAAAACTTACGTGGTGTAGCCATTTTCGTGAAGATAGGAGTCACAATATCTTCCAATTGCTGTTTCTGCTCAAAGAGCTCATTAATGGAAGCTTCCAAATGGGTTTCCAACCATTCATTTTTTACACGGCATGCATTGAGGAGGATATTCTAGAGACAGAAACAAGCAATTTACTTTCCACTTGTTTATTTAAAAATGAAACTCTATGGTATCTCTAAATCAGCACTGTGCAACAGAACTTTCTGTGATGATGGAAATGGTCACAGAAATTTCTGCACGGTCTAATACAGTCACCATTAGATGCATATAGCCAGTGAGCATTAGAAAAGTGGCTGGTGTGACTGAGCAGTTGAATTTTTAATTTTAATTAATTCTAATTTATAGTCACATGAAGCTAGGGGATACTGTATCTGATAGTGCAGTACTAACACTAATGAAATGTGTGTATAATGAAACTCATTAATCTAGAGACATGATGCCTTGGGCCAGTCTACATCCTCTCCCTATTTCTTTATTTTCAGTGAGCTCTGCATGGCAATTAGATGGGGAAACAATGGAAACAGTGACAGACTTTATTTTCTTGGGCTCCAAAATCACTGCAGATTGTGACTGCAGCCAAGAAATTAAAAGACACTTGCTCCTTGGAAGAAAAGCTATGACCAACCTAGATAGCATATTCAAAAGCAGAGACATTACTTTGCCAACAAAGGTCCGTCTAGTCAAGGCTATGGTTTTTCCAGTAGTCATGTATGGATGTGAGAGTTGGACTATAAAGAAAGCTTGAGCAGGGAAGAATTGATGATTTTGAACTGTGGTGTTGGAGAAGACTCTTGAGAGTCCCTTGGACTGCAAGGAGATCCAACCAGTCCATCCTAAACAAGATCAGTCCTGGGTGTTCATTGGAAGGGCTGATGTTGAAGCTGAAGCTCCAATACTTTGGCCACCTGATGCAAAGAACTGACTCATCTGAAAAGACCCTGATGCTGGGAAAGATTGAAGGCGGGAGGAAAAGGGGACAACAGAGGATGAGATGGTTGGATGGCATCACCAACTCAATGGACATGAGTTTGAGTAAACTCCGGGAGTTGGTGATAGACAGGGAAGCCTGGCGTGCTGCAGCCCTTGGGGTCGCAAAGAGTTGGACACGACTGAACAGAGTCGGACACAACTGAACAAAGAGTCAGACACGACTGAACTAAACTGAACTGTGACAAATGTTTGCAAAAGTTGGAAAAAGTAGGTGGATGGTGTGCACTTCATGCAACTCAACAGACAATGCCAATATTTATCCCTTCTTAGGTGATTCACAGGAGGAGGAAGTGTAAGAAATGAGCAAAACCTCACTGAAAACCTCTCAATTTGCATTTCAAAACCATCTCTTTGCACATGAGCAGCAAACTGCTGGTACCTGATTTAAGATGTTCATTATTCTATGATTTGTAATAATGAGGAGACATGAATAAATTTATTACATGTCCTGTCCATATTAATAAATAAGCAACATTATATGCAGAAGTATAAGGAATGAAGTGGATTTGTAAAGATGTCCATAATATATTCTTTAAAGGAAAAGAGAAAATTAAAGAATAACTTGTATAGTATGATCCTATTTTTATAAAAGCAAAATCTCTTATATTAATAAAACTATATGTATGCATACATATATTTACATAAGTGAGGAAAAGTATACTGAGATTAGCACAAAATTGCTATTAGAATCACAGGGTAATAAGACTCGATAGGGTAAAAAGAAAATTATTAAGTCTGCTTTCGATGTTTTGCTTTTATTCTAACCATTAGTATAGGTACATAATATTTTCTAGCTCATATAATCAAATATTTAAAAACTGAAATTAAAAAGGCTTTTATAGTAACTAGTTTGACAAAGCACTGTTTGTGCCAGGAAGATTGTTTTGCAAATCTAATAGATACACTAGCTCTTCTAATAGAATTCTATCTATACTTTGTTTCGTAAGAGATTTTGTAAAATGTTTTACAAACAAGTGAAACGTGTGTCTTATGTTCTCAGACTTGCTGATGTCTTACACTTTTAGCAGTAGCTAATTTTTTTTCATCAGAATTAAAAGTCACAGAAAATTCATACAATGTCCTTCCCAGAAATGCAAGAAATAATTTAAAACCCAAACACATTTCTAATCTTTAGCATACCTTTTTTTTTAGTATACATCAAAAGAAATCAACTAGTTCACATGTAGTACATAATATATGACAAATGTGGCAAGCTGGCTTTACAATTAGCTATCTTTACACCTGTGTATTTTTCTATTATGCAAATTTTGATACATGAAAAAATAGGCAGTGTATATAAGTATATATGTGAACATACAGACCAAAATATATGATGTATATGTAAGTTTTGAAGCAAACTAATGAAATGAGTATCAGTGGACCCCACTAATCAACAGAAGAACAAGAATGCTGCCAGTACTATTAATGCTGCTTCTATCAGCAGTTTAATAAGAAAGGAAAAAAAAGGAAGGAAGGGAAGGAGAACAGAGCAGTGAGGATCACCACCTACCTCTAGTGCTTTAGTGTAGCAGTTAGATACAAGGGGGAAAAATCTCAAAAGACTTCAGAACAAAATGTAAGCACAATGTTGTACCTTGTCTTCCTTATAAAGCTTCCCTGGTCCCTTTTCTGAATCTGTAACAGTTGCAGAGACCTTTGCAATATATTTTTTCAGTGCCAGCCTTGCTTCTGAAAGAACAGGACAGTAAAAATGCTTAAAAATAAGGCAAAGACCAAAAAAATTTGCTCAACAGTTTATAATGTAATTTTATAAATCCAGAGCTTTATAAAGACTGTGTAGGAGATTTGTTACAGTTTTCCTTGGGGAAATTCAAGAAAGATAACACTTAACTAACACAGTGATTTGGGGTACTCACTATATTCGTGTGTGTGTGCGTGCGTGCATGCTCAGTAACTCCGTCATGTCTGATTCTTTGCAATCCCATAGACTATTGCCATCAGACTTCTCTGTCCATGGAATTTTCCAGGCAAGAATACTGGAATGGGTTGCCATTTCCTACTCCAGTAGAACTTCAATTCCGCTAAAATTTTTAAAGAGCAAATAAATACAAAATGTGACACCAAAGAAACTACAGTCTATCAAAATATCTACTCTGGAAAGTGAAAGTCGTTCAGTCGTGTCTGACTCTGCCACCCCATGAACTATACAGTCCGTGGAATTCTCCAGGCCAGAATACTGGAGTGGGTAGCCTTTCCGTTCTCCAGGAGATCTTCCCAACCCAGGGATCAAACCCACGTCTCCCACACTGCAGATGGATTCTTTACCAGCTGAGCTAATCTGGAAAAAGGAACAAAAAGTATTTCCAACAGAAAAATTATTGGGACTTCCCTGGTGGTCCAGTGGCTAGGACCCCACGCTCCTGATGCCGTGGGCCCAGGTTCCATCCCTGGTTAGAAAACCAGATCCCACATGCCACAACTAAGAGTTTGCATGTCTGCATGCTGCAGTGAAAACTCAGTGTAGCCAAATAAGTAAATGTCATTTGTTTTACCCTTCAAAATAAATTAAAAATAGCTTCCCTCTTTAAAAAGTGTTTAAAATAATTCCATTCTCTATAAACACCCGTCACAAAATTTGCAAGGCTTGTTTAAACAAAATCACAACACTGAAAGAAATACAGAGACAGACAGATTGAATATAATAAACAGTAGATTTGTTGTTGTTGTTTAATTGCTCAGTTGTGTCTGATTCTTTACAGTCTCATGGACTGTAGCCCGCCATGCTCTTCTATCCATAGAAGTTCCCAGGCAAGAATACTAGAGTGGGTTACCATTTCCTTCTCTAGGGGATCTTCCCAGATCAGGGATCGAACCTGCATCTCCTGCATTGGCAGGAGGGGTCTTTATAGCTGAGCCACCTGGGGCTTCTACATGGAGAGAAGAGTAGAGCTGGAGAGGACTTAGCAACTGAACAACAAAACAGGATTAGCAAAGCATTAATAATACTTCAAATTAATTTAACAATTGATCATGTCTTGTGACTGCTATAACAAATTGCCACAAATCTGGTGGCTTAAAACAATGCAAGCTTATCCTGTAGTAAATTCTAGAGGCCACAAGTCTGCAATCAGTTTGCTGCTGCTAAGTCGCTTCAGTCATGTCCAACTCTGTGTGACCCCACAGACAGCAGCCCACCAGGCTCCCCCGTCCCCGGGATTCTCCAGGCAAGAACACTGGAGTGGGTTGCCATTTCCTTCTCCAATGCATGAAAGGGAAAAGTGAAAGTGAAGTCGCTCAGTCGTGCCCGACTCTTAGCGACCCCATGGACTGCAGCCTACCAGGTTCCTCCATCCATGGGATTTTCCAGGCAAGAGTACTGGAGTGGGTTGCCATTGGAATCAGTTTAGCTGAGTGAAAATCAAGGTGTTGGTGGGGAAGATTCTTTCTATGGGTTCTGAAAGGAGAATCTATTTCTTGCTGTTTTCCACCTCTAGCTGCAGCCTATACTCCTTGGCTGGTGGCTCCTTCTTCAACCAAAATACACCATTCCAATGTCTAGTTCCATCATCAAATCACCTCCTCTTCTGTGTGAAATCTCCTGCCTCTCACTTATAATAAAGACACTTGTGACTACATTTAGGTCTCAGCTGGATAATCCACGATGATCTCTCCATCTAAAGATCTTCAGTTTAAGGATCCACAAGATCCCATATGAGGTAACATGCTCAGGTTCTGAGGGTTAGAACCTAGATATCTTTGGTAGACATTTTTCAGCCTACCATAGCCTGCCCTCTGACCTCCCCAAACTCACATCTATCCCACATGCAAATACATTTATCCCATGCCAGCATCTAAGTTTCAATCCATTACAACATCAACTCATGTTCAAATGTTCATCTAAAATATCATCAGCTCAAAAGTCTCATCTCCTCATACAAACAAGGTATGTGTGAGACATTGGTATGATCCATCTATCCTGGGGTAAAATTCCTCTCTATCTGCAGACCTGTGATACTAGAAAACAAGTTTTCTATCCCAAAATACACTGGTGGGACAGGCACAAAGCAACAGTTATAGACACTGCCATTCAAAATGTGAGAAATTAGAAGGAAAAAAGGAGTCACCTCAGTCTCAAGCAATTCTGAAATCCCAAAGGGAAAATTCTATGAGGTATCATAGGCTCTTGGCCTGCAGCTCCAGCCTGAGTCATCCTTCCTTTTCATGAAAGATGAAAAGTTTTTGCAGCTGAACCATCTTGTCAATTACAGTTTCAAATCTATCATTCATGTTGCAAGCAGAATCAATTCTCTAAACTGGAATCTAAGGTTTAGGTTTTGGCTCCACTAGTTGGTGACCTGGAGCCAGTGGTGGTTCCAGAATTTCAGTACAGGAGGAAGTTTAGTAGAGGAATTAGTTTGAAGAGGCGATTAAGGGACTTGTCATAAAGCTATATTCGTATAATAAGCATGCTGATTTTACTGAGTGCATATGTTTATTTTGGGTGGCCTGGTAGAGAAAGCAGCTTACTGCAAGCATCTTCTAATGCCACCAGACCTATCAGAGCATTCAGGCAGCAATATAACAGACTGGGAAGTTTATGAACAACAGAAACTTGTTTTTCATAGTTCTGGAGGCTGGCAAGTCCAAGATCAAGCTGCAACATGGTTGCAGTCTAGTGAGACCCCTCTTCTTTCACTGCCAACACCTTCTCAAGGTGCCTTCACATGGTAGAAGGGCCCAGGGAACTCTGTGGGGACACATTTTTAAAGACCACTAATCCTATTTATGAGGGCCCCACCTTCATGTCCTAAGCATCTCCCAAAGGCCCCATGTCCTAACACCATCACATCAGGCATTAGAAATTCAACATATGCATTTGTGGAGGAACACAAAGATTCAGACCATAACAGTATCTTAACCCTCCTAACCTCAGTTTCTCCATCTATAAAGTGGAAGTATTATAATACCACCCACATACGGTTGTTCTAAGAATTAAAACACAGTATAATACATGCAAATTTCTTGACACAGTGCCTGGCACACAGGAAAGTACTCAGTAAGTTTATTATTAGGTCACTCCTCTCCTCCAGACTTTGTAAGTAACTCCATACTGGCTACTGAATAAAATGCAGGGCCCTCCAAGACCTATCTAGCCACAATCTTTCCAGCTTCATCCCTTCCTACATTCATTCAGAGACCCTATCATTCATTTACTTCCTGTTCCCTCTGCCTGCTGATATCAATAGGGCTCACTCCTTTAGTTCTTCAGGTCTGTCTTCAAACATCACCTTACCAGAGAGGTCTCTCCTGATGGCCCTCTGAAGTGTAAGCACACACTCACTCATTCACTTGCTGGCAACTTCATAAGCCCCTTACCACTCTATTTTTCTTCATAGCACTTCACAGATAAATAGATTTAGATCATTTTATTTTCTGTATCTCCCTACTAGAAAGTAAACTCCATAAACATAGTTTTATGCCTAGGTGTATCAGTATACTCAGCTCCTAGAACAGTATTTAGCACATAGGAGGTGCTCAATAAATATTTATAAATGGAATGTTGCTGCTGCTGCTAAGTCGCTTCAGTCGTGTCCGACTCTGTGTGACCCCATAGACGGCAGCCCAACAGGCTCCCCCGTCCCTGGGATTCTCCAGGCAAGAACACTGGAGTCAGTTGCCATTTCCTTCTCCAATGCGTGAAAGTGAAAAGTGAAAGTGAAGTCGCTCAGTCGTGTCCAACCCTCAGCGACCCCATGGACTGCAACCTTCCAGTCTCCTCTGTCCATGGGATTTTCCAGGCAAGAGTACTGCAGTGGGGTGCCATTGCCTTCTCCGAAATGGAATGTTACTCAGACATAAAAAGGAATGCATTTGAGTCGATTCTAATGAGGTGGATGAACCTAGAGTCTATTATACAGAGTGAAGTAAGTCAGAAAGAGAAAGATAAATATTATATATTAATGCATATATATGGAATCTAGAAAAATTGTACTCATAAATTTATTTGCAAGGCAGCAATGGAGAAGCAGACATAGAGAACAGACTTATGGACATGGGGTAGAGGGGAGGAGAGAGTGAGATGAAAAACTGACTCACTAGAGGGTCAGCAAAAAACTGACTCTTTAGAAAAGACCCTGATGCTGGGAAAGACTGAAGGCAGGAAGAGAAAGGGATGACAGAGAATGAGATGGTTGGATGGCATCACTGACTTGATAGACATGAGTTTGAGCAAGCTCTGGGAGTTGGTGATGGACAGGGAAGTCTGGTGTGCTGCAGTCCTTGGGGTCACAAAGAGCAGGACATGACTGAGTTCCACTGAGTGACTGAACTGAACTAAACTGAATGGTTTACACAGAATTTCTTTGCTTATTATGTTTCCTCAACCTAAAATGCCCTCTCTGCCATCCACCAAAATTCTACTCATTCTTCAAAGCTTACTCAAAATGCACTCCTGTGAAACCCCTAATTCCCCCTGGTAAAACTGAGTGCTCTATCATCCATTATATAATTATAATTTGATTTAGCCCTGAGTATAATCTGTGCAAAGACCCTGATGCTAGGAGGGATTGTGGGCAGGAGGAGTAGGGGGACGACAGAGGATGAGATGGTTGGATGGCATCACCGACTCGATGGACATGAGTTTGAGTAAATTCCAGGAGTTGGCAATGGACAAGGAGGCCTGGTGTGCTGCGATTCATGGGGTCGCAAAGAGTGACTGAACTGAACTGATAATCTGTCCTGTAATTTTTTATTTTCCTGTTTTCTGCTTCTACTCCTAGACTGTAAGTTCCTTAAAAGCAGTCTGTCTCATCTTATCATATACCACACTAATCCACCATCTCTTTTTCATACAATCATGCCAACCCCCAATCAACCCACCCCTCACCCACTACCTGGTAGTTACTACATTGCCATCAAAAAGATATATCAAAAAGGGGAGTCACTCAGTATTTCCTTGACTAAATGAAGAGAAGGACATTCCTCAATATAAAAACAGAAGCAGAAGCTAGGTTGTATGATATTTCCATGATAATGATATTACCATGGTATATGACTCTAGCTACTTGGTGCAGTGGTGAAGAATCTGCCTGCCAGTGAGTAGGGAAGGAGACTCTAGAGCCACAGGTTAGATCCCTGGATTGGGAAGATCCCCTGAAGCAGGAAATGGCAGTCCACTCCAGTATTCTTGCCTGGAAAATTCTATGGACAGAGGAGTCTGGCAGGCTACAGTCCACAGCATCGCAAAGAGTTGGACACAACTGAGTGAACACACATACACACACGCTTTTAAGTAGATGTTCTAAAGTACCATACTTCAAAAGGGTTGGAAAGGATACAGGTAAGTTGTTCCCATGAAATTCTGTTAATATAATGACAATCTAAATTTATTGGCTATCAAAATATTAGCAAAGTCTTCATTTTTTTCAGAAAACTGAAGAGGCTCAAACCATTCTGGAGAAAAAAAAAAAAAGGCAAGAAAAAAGTATCCCTAAGAAACCCAAGGTGATTGGTTAGCCAACATCTTTTAGTCCCAGTGTGTTTCTTTATGACATCACTGAATGTATCCCTGAGTCACCATGGCTGATGATGTTATAATGATCATCAGTGTGTATTTTGCTGCCTAGTTATCCTAAGTGCCTTGACTGGAGTACCAGGGCATTTCTGCTCTGTCTCTAAAAAAATTTTTGGCTGTAATTTTTTTTTCATTTGAGAAGGAAAGATGTCTACTCAAGGACTATCCCTGATTTTTACTCTGTTGTTTATCTGCTTCTTCAGGGAGAGCTTCTGCATTTGTGATGGTACTACCTGGACAAAGGTTGGATGGGAGATTTTTCCAGAAGAAATGCATTTTTTGAAAGTTAAGACAGCTCCATCTCACTGTCTACCTTACCCTCTGGACAAACTATGCTGCAGTTTTGCTAATATGGATATATTTCATGGTTGTTTAAACCTTGTTTATATTTTAGTACAAGCTCTCTTTTTAATCCTGTCTGTTTTGTCTGCACATTACCTGTGGACGAAGTGGAAGAAACACACAAAAAAGGTGATGCTAATAGTAATAGTTATAGAATATCAAAGCATTTAAAAGATAAGATTATCATCTTCTCTGGAGAGAGAACTGTGTCTTCTTCTTCATAACCTTCCCCACTCCCACCATTCACCTCAGCATCTATCACACTTTCTTGCACATATCAGGTTTTCAACAAAGGTGTACTGAATTAGGAGGTCTTTAAAATAACCTATTATTTTAGATAGTTTAAAGTTACAAAACACATCAAGAAAGTAATGAGCTACAATGAGTAGAATGTATAGGAAATGCAGTTATCTGTCTGGGCTCTTAGGTAAATCACTGTATCTTTCTCTGCTGTCTGATCAATAAAATGAAGGATGTGGAATAAGAGTCTTGTTAGATCCCTTCCTGATTTATCTAAGAAAGCTAAGTATACTAAAGTTGGTGTGTATATTTTTTAATGTACTATAAACTAATTTCTAATTTTAGGATAACTTTCTGGAAAATAACACTCAAACTGATTCCCCACTTTGCCAGTGTTACTATATTTTGAGGCAATCTTAACAGCTCATTGACCTTCACAACAACTATATATTTATAAAATGTCTATGATTTTATGACATTACATCTTAAGGCAATTTAGTAAAGGAAAATAATGTACTAATATTCAAATAATTTCTCCCAGCAGAATGCTCTAATAATCATAGAAAGCTTATTAAATGTCTACTGAATGGTGATCATGATCACTACAACCTTACACAAGGGCATATAAAAACGAGCATTTCTTCTGAATTTTTCCTCTCTTCTGTAACAATTTTTTCTTTGTGTAAATAACTAAAGTGTGATATTTGGAGCTTAAGCATATATATCCAGAAAACAAATTTAATTTGAACTACAGTAAGGAAAAAATACCTCATGCGAAGAGTTGACTCATTGGAAAAGACCCTGATGCTGGGAAGGATTGGGGGCAGGAGGAGAAGGGGACGACAGAGGATGAGATGGCTGGATGGCATCACTGACTCGATGGACGTGAGTCTGAGTGAACTCCAGGAGTTGGTGATGGACAGGGAGGCCTGGCGTGCTGCGATTCATAGGGTCGCAAAGAATCGGACACGACTGAACGACTGAACTGAACTGAACTGAACTGAAGGAAAACTGTAATATCATTTGTTTTTCTTCTTTTAGCTAAAGAAACAAGTCTCCTTGGATACACCTGGCAACGATCTAGAAACCCAGTCTGTCTATGACATTGACCAAATACTCTGCAGACTGGTGGCCACAACATCAATGATGACCAAGTACCTGAATCAGATGTCCCATTACCCTCAGGCTAAGAAAGCCAAGCACCGAAAACTAAAAATAAAGAAGACTGAAGGAGTAGAAGGAGGCAGAGTATATTAGACACATCCATACGCAAATATAACTCAGTCTACTATGGAGACTACACAAGAAATCTATTGAGGGAAATCATAAAAGGACAAAAGTGATTCTTTGAGATGCTTTGTAATTTTGGGGCTAAATTCTTTACTGAAACTTTCCAACAAAGTCTGTACTGAAAAGTTATTTCTATTCAGCTAAAATAGCATCCATGCTTACTAAAAAGTACTAGGGGAAAGACCATATACAACCACCACTCCATGTTTAAGTATTCTGTTCTTTTTAATGTGTTAGATTGCTAATCATTAAGCAAACTGTAGAAGAGAATCTTGATTTAGTGTTTCAATAAATCTCTGATTTAAGCAATTTTTGTGATTTCTCTTAGTTTCCTGAGCAAATTTTATGGCCACGTGGAGATGTTTAATTTCCCATCTCAAATTGTTAAAATAGTATGGAAATAATAAGGAACAGATTAATTTCTAAGTATAATTTGTTCCCCTTTTCAGTATAATAAATGAATTAAGTATCAATACTTTTTAAAAATTTCAAACTTCTATTGATAAGACGCATCAGTTTTTAAAATATTTCACTTTTGTTGATCAGTCACCTCATTTCTTAAAGTATGGTTTCTACATTTTTCAAAAAAAAAAAACTGAGAGACTGAGACGGACAGATTTTCTTAACAACATATAAAAGAATCCCAGAAAAACATGACAGATTTATAATATACCTCCCATCAATAAAAGGGAAAAAAAACTAAAAAAAATCCTTTGTAAGTAATAGATAATGCTATAGTCTTAACAAATAATAGAAGGGAATAAGTTTTGCCTTGAGTTACTGTGGATTATTAAAAGTTTACTTACAGTTCCATTTTCCAGAATCTGCTCCTTACTTTCACTCTTCCTTGACAACATTACTCCCACATTTCCATGAATATTTGTTCCATACCTTCAGAGTTCTGAACAATCAACTAATTCTATATATACGTGTGTGTGTACATATATATATATGTATTTCTTTTAATATAAGACCCTTGAACAATTAAAAAGTCTATAAACCTTGAAAACCCAAAGAAATTGATCTCTAATAGTCAAATTTTCAGTAGCATGGAGGAGTCTCTGGGGTAGGGAGTCCTCAATCCAGTAAACCTCTCCAGGTGACTCCTACTCTGATCATTAGAGCAAGAAATGGAAGTGGTTTATATTCTTGTTAAGTCTTAATTAAACAAATGTTTAACTTTATGTTGAGTAGTTAGCATTTCTGACACTCTACAGCTACATTACCATGAATCCTTACAATTCCACTAATCTGGAAACAGAACACTAGTTTATAGCATTATAGTCTTTTATCTTCATTACTAGGAAATGGTAGGCCTAATTCCTCCAAGACTGTAAGCTCAGTTCAGTTCAGTCGCTCAGTCGTGTCCGACTCTTCATGACCCCATGAACTGCAGCATGCCAGGCCTCCCTATCCATCACCAACTCCTGGAGTCCACCCAAACCCATGTCCATTGTGTCGGTGATGCCATCCAACCATCTTATCCTCTGTCATCCCTTTCTCCTCCTGCCCTCAATCTTTCCCAGCATCAAGTAAGGACCCAAACTAAACAGATGGACATCAGGGAGAAGGAAATTGAAATTGGGTGGGGAGGGCACACAGTGGTCCTCAGGGCACAGTGTGCTATATGAGGCAGACTGCAGCCTCCTCCTTGGGGCCCTCCAGGCCCTCCAGGCCCTGCAACCTCAGGATCAGCTGGTGAGCTGGGGGGTCCAGGGACAGGCTGAGGGCTGCATCCTGCAGAGCTCCAGAGCCCTCCCCACAGTGCTCACTGGCCAGGCTCAGGCCTTGAAGCAGCTGCTGACCCATCCCTATTTCTCCAACCTAAGGGTGGTGGTCTCCACAGGTCATAGTCCATGGGACCTGGCCCCCATCTGGACAGACTGAGGGCCAGTTGGTCCTAGACACCTAGCTCCCACAGTGATGACAGCTGGGCGGGATCTGGGGACCTGGCCCTGAGGGTGCCACCCGCTGAGATCTGACTCCTCAGCTGTACCTGAGGACTGGCAGGAGGACCCAGACTGGGTGCTGGATGAACGCTCCTGGGTAGGGTTACTGGCCCATGCAGGGACCCCTCCTCTTAGCCAGGGCCTGGACCTTGGAGGTCAAAAGTTGAGGATCGGGACTTTGGCCTTTCTTGTAGAATAGAGAACAACATTTGCTTTGGTAGAGTTTCACCTAGCCGTGACCTAACCTCAAGAACAAAGGCTCTGACACGAAGAAGTCTGCAACAACTAACCACGCCCCCTCCTTTGCCTTTTCTATAAAAAGGGCTTTGCTGAGAGCTTTCAGGGAGCTCCTGGGTTTTTTAACTCCTGGGTTTTTTAAGGCATGAGCCACCCATCTACTTACATGGCCCTGCAATAAACCTTTCTCTGCTCCAGACTCACGGTTTGGTATTGTTTGGTCTCACTGCATGTTGGGCCCATGGACTTCCACTCAGTAACAAAAACCAATGAAACTCTACGCTCATAAGCCCCAACTTTCAGAAAAGTGACAGCAAAATTTGTTCCTGGATTTATTTTTTTAAGTACCATGGGTCATTCTTCAAAACTGGATTTTAAATTATATAATGTGAATTTTGGTAGATCGCCAGTCCAGGCTTGATGCATGAGACAGGGCACTCAGGACTGGAGCACTAGGATGACCCTGAGGGATGGGATGGGGAGGGAAGTGGGAGGCAGGGTTCAGGATGGGGAACATATATACACCAATGGCTGATTCATGTCAATGTATGGCAAAAACCACTACAATACTGTAAAGTAATTAGCCTCCAAATAAAATAATTTTTTAATAAATAAATAAAAATTATATAATGTGAATTTGGGGCTTCCCAGGTGGTGCTAGTGATAAAGAACCCACCCGCCAATTCAGAAGACATAAGAGACATGGGTTCAATCCCTGGGTCAGGAAGATCCCCTGGAGGACGTCATGGCAACCCACTCCAGTATTCTTGCCTGGAGAATCACAATGACAGAGGAGCCTGACAGTTACAGTCCACAGGGAAGCAAAGAGTTGGAGACAAGTGAAGCAACTTAGCATGCATGAATGTGAATTTCACCTAGAACTAATTATTCATGAGGAAATCAATTAAATTTTTTGCTATTTTCTTTTTGCTTATGCATCTGATCATAAAACTGACAGAAATATGGCCCCTCAATAATATTTAGTGTTAAGTGGACAATTATATGCCAAATAATCTACAAAGTATAACTCATCTTTTTCTTCCCAAATATGTTCAGTTCAGTTCAGTTGCTCAGTCATGTCCGACTCTTTGCGACCCCATGAATCGTAGCACGCCAGGCCTCCCTGTCCATCACCAACTCCCAGAGTTCACTCAGACTCATGGCCATTGCGTCAGTGATGCCATCCAACCATCTCATCCTCTGTCGTCCCCTTCTTCTCCTGCCCCCAATCCCTCCCAGCATCAGAGTCTTTTCCAATGGGTCAACTCTTTGCATGAGGTGGCCAAAGTACTGGAGTTTCAGCGTTAGCATCATTCCTTCCAAAGAAATCCCAGGGTTGATCTCCTTCAGAATGGACTGGTTGGATCTCCTTGCAATCCAAGGGACTCTCAAGAGTCTTCTCCAACACCACAGTTCAAAAGCATCAATTCTTTGGCGCTCAGCTTTCTTCACAGTCCAACTCTCACATCCATACATGACCACTGGAAAAACCATAGCCTTGACTAGATGGACCTTTGTTGGCAAAGTAATGTCTCTGCTTTTCAATATGCTATCTAGGTTGGTCATAACTTTTCTTCCAAGGAGTAAGCGTCTTTTAATTTCATGGCTGCAGAAACCATCTGCAGGGATTTTGGAGCCCAAAAATATAAATTCTGACACTGTTTCCACTGTTTCCACTGTTTCCCCATCTATTTCCCATGAAGTGATGGGACCAGATGCCATGATCTTCATTTTCTGAATGTTGAGCTTGAAGCCAACTTTTTCACTCTCCTCTTTCACTTTCATCGAGAGGCTTTTGAGTTCCTCTTCACTTTCTGCCATAGGGTGATGTCATCTGCAAATCTGAGGTTATTGACATTTCTCCCGGCAATCTTGATCCTAGCTTGTGCTTCTTCCAGCCCGGTGTTTCTCATGATGTACTCTGCATAGAAGTTAAATAAGCAGGGTGACAATATACAGCCTTGACGTACTCCTTTTCCTATTTGGAACCAGTCTGTTGTTCCATGTCCAGTTCTAACTGTTGCTTCCTGACCTGCATATAGCTTTCTCAAGAGGCAGGTCAGATGGTCTGGTATTCCCATCTCTTTCAGAATTTTCCACAGTTTATTGTGATCCACACAGTCAAAGGCTTTGGCATAGTCAATAAAGCAGAAATAGATGTTTTTCTGGAACTCTCTTGCTTTTTCCATGATCCAGCGGATGTTGGCAATTTGATTTCTGGTTCCTCCTTACTTCTATTAATCCTCCCAGTTCCCTTTTTATTTTACTGATAAACAACTCGTTAAGGCTGCCATATGAATCTTCCTAAATATCACTTTAATCCACTTCCTCTTCTACATAAAATCTTCCAATGGCTCCCAATGGCTAAAAAAATGAAATGTAAACACCTTAGCCTGACATTTGGAGGTATAATCTGACTGGAATAATAGCAGCGTCATACTTCAAGTGTGATCACCCAACAGGCACTGTGCTAAGACATGGTTTATAGCATCTCATCTCATTCTCACAACTCCCCAAGAGATAAGGACTATTATGGGCCCTCTTTTCTGGAAATTAAGACTGAAGCATAAAGAATTTAAGTATCTTGCCCAAGGTCTCATGGGTTTCAAGTAGAGACATCAGTATTTCAACTCAAGCAATTTGATTCAAGAGCCCATGTACTTACTTCTCTTTTATTAACCTGCCTGTGCTGTAGCCTGCTTGTATAAATTACATTGACTTGCTCTTCCAGTAAGGCAAGCTCATCACTGTTTCCCCAACACGTCACTTGCAGTCATAAGGTTTTGCTCACACCCTTTCTCCTCAGTCTGTGTATACAAATCCCATTTCTTCAAGGCCCATCTCAACTCCACCATACTCTGACTTCATGTTCTCTGACCACCCCATAGCATGACCCATCTGCTCTGCCGATTTTAACTCTTAATTATAGTCTTTCTGATATTGTTATTTAACTGTAGGATGCATCAATAGTTTATCACCCCACATATAACAAATGTCCAGAGAGCAGGAACAATCTAGGTACCACAACATAGCTATGTACAACAATGTTATGCTTGTAATCCTAGAAACACAAATGCAGAGAGCTACACAAAATGAATGCCATGAATGTCCTTGGTACTAGTTTTATAACCAATGTTTGTCACATACATAATTACACAGGTGTATCTTCCTGAAATCTCTAAGCTCTATTCTACAGGTTAAGGAAATATTGTAAGAAAAACAGTAAAACTCAAAATAGTACATAGTTTTTTTGACCTTTGATTAAAGCACAAAACACGTACAGAAAAGTACAAAATTTACAAGGGTACAGCTCAATGAATTTTCACAAATGAGCACACCATGTTAACAGTTATCAAATTAAGAAAAAAGAGTATTATGCCCCAGAAGTACCCTCCCTCATGCCATAATGAAACCTGCTATTCAGACTTCTAACACCATGGATTAACTTTGCATAGCAAACCATTTTAAATTATTACAACTGTTTCTACTTGGGGAATCAAACATATTCCTCAAGTATGCCATTCTTTTAAACATTTAAGGAATGGTCCACTCTGCCAAGGTCTCTCAGAAAATGGCCTTGAACCATGTATGTATATTATATATACATTATTATAGAAGATTATTGGAGAAATTGTTAGAAGGTGGTAAATCAACCAGCTTTGAATATAATTTCTACTAAATACAATGTTTTAGGCCAATAGCAAAAAAAAAAAAAAGGCAGATTTGATATGTTATCACCAACAGTGACTATGGTTATGTCTACAAACAAAAATCCTAATAGAAGGTGAAAATGTTAATCACCTCTTCGCTTTGTTAATGACACAGCCTGTAACTCTGTACTTACAGGAGGGAACCCCAGCAGTGAGTCAGTTTGCTACTACTACCTTGTAAGCTTCCTTACCTGCCCAATCCAGGAACTCAACACACTCAGTCTGGGAATATCGAACAGCAACATCTCGAGCTCTCTCCTTCCGGAAGTTCAGAGCCTCTATATCAACATCCAGTTCCACCAGTGCTTTCAAAGTTTCCAATCGACCCCAGGCTGCAGCACAGTGTAAGAGTGTGTAACCTAACAAATACAATGAGGATGGTCAGGTCAAAGAGACTACATTGTTTCAGGCTCTTCTACAGAGTAGAAGATAATAATGATAATCAGGTGTTGAACAATTACTACAGGCCAAGCAGATGGTGATTGCAGCCATGAAATTAAAAGATGCTTACTCCTTGGAAGAAAAGTTATGACCAACCTAGATAGCATATTCAAAAGCAGAGACATTACTTTGCCGACTAAGGTCCGTCTAGTCAAAGCTATGGTTTTTCCAGTGGTCATGTATGGATGTGAGAGTTGGACTGTGAAGAAGGCTGAGCACCGAAGAATTGATGCTTTTGAACTGTGGTGTTGGAGAAGACTCTTGAGAGTCCCTTGGATTGCAAGGAGATCCAACCAGTCCATTCTGAAGGAGATCAACCCTGGGATTTCTTTGGAAGGAATGATGCTAACGCTGAAACTCCAGTACTTTGGCCACCTCATGCAAAGAGTTGACTCATTGGAAAAGACTCTGATGCTGGGAGGGATTGGGGGCAGGAAGAGAAGGGGACGACAGAGGATGAGATGGCTGGATGGCATCATGGACTCAATGGACATGAGTCTGAGTGAACTCCAGGAGATGGTGATGAACAGGGAGGCCTGGCGTGCTGCGATTCATGGGGTTGCAAAGAGTGGGACACGACTGAGCGACTGAACTGAACTGAACTATTATCCTCTGGCTTCCCTGGTGGCTCAAATGGTGGGGAATCTGCCTGCAACACAGGAGACCTGGGTTCGATACCTTGATCAGGAAGATCCCCTGGAGAAGGCAATGGCAACCCACTCCAGTATTCTTGACTGGAGAATCCCACGGACAGAGGAGCCTGGCAGGGTACAGTCCATGGGGTCACAAAGAGTCGGACATGACTGAGTAACTTGCACAGGTATTATCCTAAGTGCTTTACATATAATAAGTTCATTTAGTTGGTAAAAGAAAAACCCTATGAGGTCATAGCTATTATAATCTTCATTTTACAGATAAGGAAACAAAGGTCCAGAGAAGTTAAACTTGCCCAAGGCACGTAGCCAGTAAATGATGGACAGAAGGAATCAGCACAGGCAATCTGAGCTCTTCAACATCTTATGAGGAAGATAGCAATCTCCCTAACAGTCATCTACTGGAACACAATTAGATTTATGACTTTAAGAAATTTTCATCAACCTCTAATTACTCTATTATTGTTAACATAACCATACAAATTACTACAACTGTGTATGTCTTTGATTTGGAAATTAATCATTTGAATTAAAATTGAAATTGTGCGCTATCAAATTAGAAAGTTATTTCTTAGATTTACCAAGGCAACTATCCCACAAAACTGGGAGCCAAAAAATACCCAGATATCACCTTTCTGAAGATATATTTCTTCAGCCAAATGGCCCACGGTCCCTGATTTGTTGGGAAAGGGGACACTATCTACGGAAAAGACACCACGATAGCATGAGCAGGAGGCCATTTCAAATGAGATATTCTTGGTCCTTACATTGCTTTTCTCAGGGCTGAAGTTACTACTAAACACAATGTTTTAGGCCAATAGCAAAAAAAAAAAAAAAAAGGGGAGAGGTAACATCTAAAATTTTTCCTATTTTTTAATATACATAGTTTAAAAATAAGAAAACATGATTTCTAAACAGAGAGAGGCTTTTGCCAAGGAATTTGAAATCTTTATATGTGGGGGTTTTTTTTCCCCTTGCGGGAGATGGTGTGTTTTCTAGAAGGAAACACACAGATCTTTGTACTACATTAATTCCACAGCCTTCCCAGGAGAAGAACATTTAAATAAGATGATTTCGAAAGCATCCAGACAAGAGGGGGGATTTTCCTAAAGTTCTCTCATGATATTGGCAATGAATAGTTGAACCCAGAAGCGAGACATAGAAGGTTACATGTTAGAAATCTCAGCAGGAAGAAGGACCATAAATGGAATACTGAAAAATCAGAATTGGTTCCAAGGGAAAAATAATCTCTACATGGAAGACTGCTGCTGCTGCTGCTGCTGCTGCTGCTGCTGCTGCTGCTGCTGCTAAGTCACTACAGTAGTGTCCGACTCTGTGCAACCCCAGAGACGGGGCAGCCCACCAGGATCCCCCGTCCCTGGGATTCTCCAGGCAAGAATACTGGAGTGGGTTGCCATTTCCTTCTCCAATGCATGAAAGTGAAAAGTGAAAGTGAAGTTGCTCAGTCGTGTCCAACTTCCAACTCTTAATGACCCCATGGACTGCAGCCTACCAGGCTCTTTCGCCCATGGGATTTTCCAGGCAAGAGTACTGGAGTGGGTTGCCACTGCCTTCTCCAACATGAAAGACTGCTGCACTACTGGTTACTAAATAGAGAGAGTCAACTGAGCATGCAGTTCACAGTAAGGCAAGAGATTAGACAAGAGGTAAAGCAGTCTTCTCCTCTATACAGGCATTGTTCTATGTGCTCCACAAGTATCAACTCATTTAATCCTCTCTACAATCCTATGATGTACAAAGTAGTATTGTTCTCATTTATAGATAAGAAAAAAAAAGCACAGAGGATAAGAACTTTTCTCAAGGTTGCTTAAATTGAGGAAGGTCATTGATAAGGTCAAAATCCCAAAATTGAGATGATGATAGTCACAAACAAGTAATAGGCCTGGAGCAAAATATTCACTTACCTAGAATATTTTTCACAACCTGCCTACTACCAGCAGCACCAGACTCTTTGAATTCTCCAAATCATATTGTTTCATGCCTCTATAATTTTGCATATGCTGGTTTTTTCTGCCTGAGAAATGTTTTTATGTATAAATTTTATATTTACTTAGCATTAATACCAGTATTTGTAAAACTGAGTTCAGAATTCATTTTTTAAATTAGTGAAACTAATACCCATTTTATTTTTTTGTTCAATTTTTTAAATTAATTTATTTTTATTCTTGGCTGCCTTGGGTCTTTGTTGCTTCACATGAGCTTTCTCGAGTTGCAGTGAGCAGGGAGTACTCTTGCTATGCGCAGGCTTCTCATTGAAGGGCCTTTTCTTGTTGCGGAGCACAGGCTTCAGGTGCACAGGTTTCAGCAGTTGTGGCTTGTAGGCTCTAGAATTCAGGCTCAGTAGTTGTGACCCACAGGCTTAGCTACTTCATGGCATGTGGAATCTTCCCAGACCAGGAATTGAACCATGTCCCCTGCATTGCAACATGAATTCTTATCCACTGAGCTACCAAGGAAGTCCAAGATTAATACATTTTAAATACAAAAGTATATAAACATAAAATATCAGATAAAAGCATAACTACAAACAAATGTTAAGTATATACTGTCATTCTATTAGCAATATAAATTGTCAGATAAAACTAATAAAATTTAAAGATTAAAAAGCAAATACTATTAAAAATGAAAAAACTATAATCATGAAAATCACAAATAAAACATTATCTTATTTTTTAAGTGGGTCAATGATTTCAACAGGACATTTCTGTGCAAATTTTTTCAGCTATTAAAGTTTTTCTCACTCAACATTAGTTGGAAGTAGTTATAAACCAACACCAAACACTTTTCTTCAAATTATCTCATTTGTAATTTTAAAAGACAGAGATATGTCTGAACAGTTTTTTGCTTTTTTTAATAGAATTGCAATCTTTCTATTGAGAGTAGGCTGTAATCATTTTCTCCAAAGAAAACACTGATGGTTCATATTTGTCTTTTTTAGTTTCCACATAAAAAGAGAGAGAGTCCATTTCAGTTTCCTTATCAATTTCAATTTCAAAGCTGTGAGATTCACCTTCTACTTGTTTGGGAGCCTCGTGAACTCAAGAATTACTCTTACAATAGAATTTGCAATACCACAATATGGACCATCTACATTTGTAATCTTCAATTTGTCTTTTTATATACACTGAGCAATTAAATCATTGAAATTGTTCTCAATCCAAAAATGACTCTAATTTCATATGTTTAAAAAACCAAATAAAACTATTATACCTATAAAAAGGCCAGTATTTCATCACCTAAAATACTGGGTAAATACACCAGGATAGCAAAAATATTTTAACACTAAAATCTGCTATTGCAGTTACTGTCTGATACTGCAGTTACTGCCACCTGCCATGCCTTATCCTTCAACTTCCTTTGTCTGATAAACTCTTGGTCATTATTCAAGATTCTATATATAGACTTCCTTGGTGGTCCAGCGGTTAAGACTCCACACTTTCACTGCAGGGGACACACGTTCAATCCGTGGTAAGGGATTAAGATCCCAAGTGCTACGTGGTGCAGCCAAAAAAAAAAAAAGAAAAACTCAACATATTGCCTCTTCTATAAAGCATTCCTTGACCATGTCCAACACTTTCAGGTAAATCTGACTGGTCTCTCCTCTGAGCTATCACTGTACTTTGTCTCATCATATATCATCTATTTAGACATCTGTTTTCTGCTAACTGTGAACTTGATCAGGGTTGCTGAATTCATTCTTCTTTCTATCCCCAGTTCCCAGCTCAAGACCTGGCTATTCCTCCACCTTTAACAAATATTTACTGATTGTAGAGAAAGGCAGAGTTTAAAATAGTATTTAGTTTCAATCATGTTTGTTTGAATGTGGCAAAGCTGAGAAACCAAAGCCTTACCAGAACCAGAGGTGGTTCCATCAATAACCTACAAACTGCACACAAATGTCCTTGGCTCAAACAGAAAACAAGGTACTTCCCAACAGACCAGAAGTCAGTAGTACAGAGAGCTCAGACTGTAAGAACTGCTTCATCCTCCTTCCTTCTGATCAAAGAGATGAGATTGTAAAAACTGTTTCATCATCCTTCCTTTGAATCAAAATTGTCCAATTCTCCAATATTTAAAAGGAAAGGAAATCCTGAATACCAATGTGATCTCTGAGAATCATCCACAAATAAATGGCATACATCTTCTTAAAGAGATATACCACAGTTCTTCACCCAAAAGTCCCCGAATTTTAGGCCAATGGCTTCTATGTTGCAAAAATCAATAGTGTTCACAGATCCTTAAAAAAAGAAAATTCTACCACTTGTAACAACATGGATGAACCTGAAGGGCATTATGCCAAGTGAAATAAGTCAGAGAGGAAAAGCCAAATACCGCTTCGTATCACTTATGTGGGGAAATCTAAAATAAAAAATTAAATCCATAGAAACAGATTAGAAAAGTGGTACCAGGGGTTTGAGGAGTGGGGGAAATAGAGAGAGACTGGAGAAAAGGTACAAACTTCAGTTAGAAGAGGAAAAGATCCCAGGACTTAATATATAACACAATGACTATAGTTAATAACTGTATTATATAATTGAAATTTCCTGAGAGTAGAACTCAAATGTTTTGACCAAAAAAAAAAAATCTTTGCACTGATCTGTTCTCCCATGTAAACAAGCTCATGATAACTGAATCAATACCAACCAAACAAGAATTTACTGGTAAACTATAATGTAATTCATTATTTACACTGGGCTGCAAGAAGCACAAGCTGGAATCAAGACTGCCGGGAGAAATATCAATAACCTCAGATATGCAGATGACACCATCCTTATGGCAGAAAGTGAAGAGGAACTAAAAAGCTCTTGATGAAAGTGAAACAGGAGAGTGAAAAAGTTGGCTTAAAACTCAACATTCAGAAAACGAAGATCATGGCATCCGGTCCCATCACTTCATGGCAAATAGATGGGGAAACAGTGGAAACAGTGTCAGACTTTATTTTGGGGGGCTCCAAAATCACTGCAGATGGTGATTGCAGCTATGATATTAAAAGACGCTTACTCCTTGTAAGGAAAGTTATGACCAACCTAGATAGCATATTCAAAAGCAGAGACATTACTTTGCCAACAAAGGTCTGTCTAGTCAAGGGTATGGTTTTTCCAGTGGACATGTATGGATGTGAGAGTTGGACCGTGAAGAAAGCTGAGTGCCGAAGAATTGATGCTTTTGAACTGTGGTGTTGGAGAAGGCTCTTGAGAGTCCCCTGGACTGCAAGGAGATCCAACTACTCCATCCTAGAGGAGATCAGTCCTGGGTGTTCATTGGAAGGACTGATGCTGAAGCTGAAACTCCAATACTCTGGCCACCTCATGCGAAGACTTGACTCATTGGAAAAGACCCTGATGCTAGGAGGGATTGGGGGCAGGAGGAAAAGGGGATGAAAGAGGATGAGATGGCTGGATGGCATCACTGACTCGATGGACATGAGTTTGAATGAACTCCGGGAGTTGATGATGGACAGGGAAGCCTGGCGTGCTGTGATTCATGGGGTCGCGAAGAGTCAGACACGACGAGTGACTGAACTGAACTGAACTGAAGCAACAGTTAGAACTGGACATGGAACAACAGACTGGTTCCAAATAGCAAAAGGAGTACATCAAGGCTGTATATTGTCACCCTGCTTATTTAACTTATATGCAGAGTACATCATGAGACACACTGGACTGGATGAAGCACAAGCTGGAATCAAGATTGCTGGAGGAAATATCAATAATCTCAGATATACATATGACACCACCATTATGGCAGAAAGTGAAGAACTAAAGAGCCTCTCAATGAAAGTGAAAGAGGAGAGTGAAAAAGTTGGCTTAAAACTCAACATTCAGAAAACGAAGGTCATAGCATCCAGTCCCATCACTTCATGGCAAATAGATGGGGAAACACTGGAAACAGTGGCTGACTTTATTTTGAGGGTCTCCAAAATCCCTGCAGATGGTGACTGCAGCCATGAAATTAAAAGACACTTACTCCTTGGAAGGAAAGTTATGACCAACCTAGATAGCATATTCAAAAGCAGACACAGTACTTTGCCGACAAAGGCCCATCTAGTCAAGGCTATGGTTTTTCCAGTAGTCATGTATGGATGTGAGGGTTGGACTCCAAAGAAAGCTGAGAGCCGAAGAATTGATGCTTTTGAACTGTGGTGTTGGAGAAGACTCTTGAGAGTCCCTTGGACTGCAAGGAGATCAAACCAGTCCATCCTAAAGGAAATGAGTCCTGAATATTCATTGGAAGGACTGATGCTGAAGCTGAAACTCTAATACTTTGGCCACCTGATGTGAAGAGCTGACTCATTTGAATGCTGGAAAAGACTGAATGCAGGAGGAGAAGGGGACGACAGAGGACAAGATGGTTGGATGGCATCACAGACTCAATGGACATGAGTTTGGGCAAACTCTGGGAGTTGATGATGGACAGGGAGGCCTGGCATGCTGTGGTCCATAGGGTCGCAAAGAGTCAGACACAACTGAGCAACTGAACTGAACTGAACTGAACTGAACTGAAGTAATAATCACCAAGTTGCCTGGTACAATTAGGTTAGCCAGTTAATGCAAATATTTCATTACAAAATCATCTTCATTAAAATGGCAAACAAGCTTACAATTTCCCAGAACATCATATATCATCTAAGTCCTGGTTCCTTTTATTTTTTATTTTATTTTTTATTTTATTTTATTTTTTTGCCAATCCAATATTTGAAATCTTTATAAGCTCTAAAATAATGATACATTCCAATCATTGAAGGTTTTCTTTTACAGGATTCTATCATCTCAACACATGTCATAAACTAATTTATCATTGTTCAACTTAAATCTAGAGGGACATCCTGGCACCAGCCAAAGTAGATGTGGTGAGAATCCTGGTTCCTTTTAATTTAGCAATTCTTCTCTCAATTTCTCTGTCTCCTCTGTCATTTTACTATAAGCAGCAAGAAAAAAGCAGGATGCACCTTCAACTTCTGCTAAATGAGAAGATTTCACGGTAAGCATGAAATCAGAATGAAGATATGGATTATCTTAGTACATCATCAAACTCAAAAGACTGTATACCTATCTTCACACACTGGAAAATATCTAACAAGAGGATGGCAATACCCATATCAATTAGTCAGGGCACCCTCTCCCTGGAGTGCTGGAGGTACACTATCAGATATTTGATTTAAGGCTCTCATTTTCTTTTATGTAGTATGATTTTTAGACATTACTATTAGTCCTATTTTTATGGATGCAATATTAGATATTACTATTAGTCCCATTTTTATGGATGAAGAAACTGTAGCATGGAGAGGTTATATAACTTGCCCAAGTTAAATAGCTTAAAATTCAATATTAGATAAATTTTGCTAAGAGTTTTCCACAGCCTTAAGAAAAGCTTCTTATGTTCCTACTTACCCAAAAGCTTTCATCATGAATGAATGCTACATTTTCTTCCAAAAGACTTTTCTATATCTATTGAGATGATCAGGTGGTTTTGTTTATATAATCTTTTAGTGTAGTGAATTATACTAACAATTTTTCTAATGTTAAAGCCATCCTTGAGGTTTCCCTGGTAGCCCAGTGGTTGAGAATCTGCCTGCCAATGCAGGGAACACAGGTTTGATCCCTACTACAGGAAGATCCCACATGCTGTGGAGCAACTAAGCCCATGCACCACAACTTCTGAGCCTGCGCTCTAGAGCCCAGGAGCCACAACTACTGAAGCCAGAACACCTAGAGCCTGTGCTCCAAAACAAGAGAACCGCTGCATTGAGAAGCCCATGCACCACAATGAGAGAAGAGCCTCTGCTCTCCACAAGCACTCGAGCAGCAACAAAGACCCAGTGCAGCCAAAACTGATAGATAAACCTTTTTTAAAAAAGCAAATTCTTGCATAAATGGGATAAACCCAAGCTAGTCCAATAAATGTTTCAACATACATTAGATTCAATTTGTTCATATTTTAAGATGCTTGCATCTGTGTTATTAAATGATTGGCCTATAATTTTCCTTTCTAAAGCTTGTCCTTAACTAGTTTTGCTATAAAGGTTATCTCATAAAATAAGCAGCTGTCCAACTCTCTTTATATTCTATGGAAACTTTGTATAAGCTAGAGATTATTTCATCCTTATAAGGGTAGTAAACCATATATTTTAAAACATTTGAGTTAGGAATTGGAAAGGGTGGGAGAATCAGGCAGATTCTGATTACTTATTCAATTTTTTAAAATAATTGTAGATCTAATCAAGCTTCTATTTTTTTTCTTGACTCAATTTCGATAATATATATTTCATTGAAGAAACTGTCCATTTCTTCCATGTTTTCAAATGTATTATCATGAAGTTGTTTGATATTTTCTAATAATTTTTTAAATCTTATTTTTGTCTGTGTGAATACTTCATTTTAAAATTCCAAATATTATTTATACACTCTCCTTCTTATAATATCACATATCAAAAATTATCAATATTATCAAATGTTTTTTCAACTTTTCACTAAACCAGATTTTGGTTTTGTTGATTCTCTTTATTGTTTGTTTGTTTGCTTGTTTGTTTTGGCTGCACTGTGCAGCTTACAGATCAGGAATCTCAGTCCACCAAGGATCAAACCTGGCACCCTGCAGTGGAAGGTAGACTCCAAACCACCGGACTGACAGAGAATTCCCTCTCTGTTGTTTCTTTATTTTCAATGTCATTATTTTACTCTATTATTTATCTTCTTCTTTCTTTGGATTTTCAGTTGTTATTTTTCTAACTCCTTGAGTTGAATACTTTGCTAATTTTCAATATTTTTATTCTAATATATGTATTAAACTAGAATTTTAATTTTAGTTTTATTTCACAGGGTCTGACATAGCAATCCTGTTGCCATCTAAATATTTCATAATTTCTATTATATTTTCTGTCACCAATAGATAATTGAAAGCGTGTTCCTGTTTCCAAAATTATAGGGATTTTCAGTTATCTTTTTGTCACTGTTTTCTAATTTTATTTTACTGTGGTCAGAGACCACAGACTGCATGCTATAGTTTATTTGATAATTGTTGGCACTTCCTTTATGGCCTAACACATGATCAGTTTTTTTAACTGTTCCATGTAAGCATGAAGAAAATGTATATTTGCTATTTGCTAAAGACCACTGTTTCATTTTCTACAATGACCATGTCTTATAGTTCCAATCTGAAGAAAACAGTGACTTAATTTAAAGAGCTAACTGAATACTTACTATAAAAATGAATAAATCTTCCAAGGAAATAGGTAATAAGATTATTGAGCATTTACTATATACCAACTTTATATTATCATACTTAATCCTCATAACCTACAAGGAAAACCCTATAAAGAAAATACAATCATCCTCATTTAGTAGATGAAACAGAGACACAAAATGATTAGGTAACTTGCCCAAGTCACCCAGCTAATAAATATCAAATTCTGTATTCTTAATTCCCTGGTGGCTTAGACAGTAAAGCGTCTGTCTACAATGCGGGAGACGTGGGTTCGATCCCTGGGTTGGAAAGATCCGCTGGAGATGGCAATCCACTCCAGGACTATTGCCTGGAAAATCCCATGGACAGAGGAGCCTGGTAGGCTACAGTCCATGGGGTCGCAAAGAGTCGGACATGACTGAGCGATGTCACTTCACTTCAAGCTATACTATAATAACACGCATATACACACATTCATATACATATATATATATATATATATATACACACACACTTAACATATGCAAAATATAAAGTAGGGACATCAAATTTATCCAAATTTAAAGACAATACATGGTATCTTTAGGTAGTTATAAGTAATAGTGATGAGAGAAAAAAGACAAAATACCTCTGGTGGTTTTCTCATTCAGATTCACACCATATTTGGCCAAAGCTCTAATCACATCACTTTGCCCAGCCATGCAAGCTGCATACAACAAATTTCTCCCAACGATGTCTTCCTCCAAGAGTAGCTGCATGGCCTGCTCATGGTGAGAGTTCTCAGGATCCTCAAAAATCTTTTGCAAACCTTCTACATCCCCTGTGAGAGCAGGTGGTAAGAGGGGGTTAATGGTGGCAGTTTCCTCTGCTTCTTTGGATTCTTCTTCTTCTTCACTATCATCTTCTTCCTCTTCTTCTTGCGGTGAGGAAAATATTAATTTTTCTGAACTCTCTGACTCTGGGGGTACTTCTGACTCCATTAACTCCAAAAATACCTGAGATCAAAAAAGAGAAAAAGTAATAGAAACATACTCAAACAAATCAGCATTTGTTTATTTACTTGTTTGATCAGTCAACTGACAATATGAATGGAATGAAAATACTTAGTTGGTTCAAAATAATTATAAAATACTTCATTCATTCAATCAGTAAAGTTTATCATGCACCAATAGACTGCCTGAGTATACACTAAAATGCTGAACGTGTGATGCAAATAGTAAATTCAATAGGAACAGGAGAAAAAATATCAATGTGGGTGAGATACATTAGGAAAAGATTGAAAGAGAATGTTAAAGAGACTCATCTGTTTAAACAAGGATCCATGTTGGGGAGAAGTAATCAATACAGTTGGATCATTGAAGCCAGATTATTAAGACCTTAAAAATTAGGTCACTTTGCCAACAAAGGCCCACATAGTCAAAGCTATGGTTTTTCCAGGAGTCAAGTATGGATTGGAGAGGTGGACCATAAAGAAGGCTGATGCTTTCCAACTATGGAACTGGAGAAGACTCTTCAGAGTCCCCCAGACAGCAAGGAGATCAAACCAGTTAATCCTAAAGGAAATCAATCCTGAATATACATTGGAAGGACTGATGCTGAAGCTGAAGCTCCAACACTTTGGCGACCCATTGCAAAGAGCCAACTCACTGGAAAAGGCCCTGAAGCTGGGAAAGACTGAAGGCAGGAGGAGAAGAAGCAACCGAGGATGAAATGGTTGAATGGCATCATGAACTCAATGCACATGAGTTTGAGCAACTCCAGGAGATAGTGAAGGACAGGGAAGCCTGGCATGTGGCAGTCCATGGGGTTGCAAAGAATCGGATACAACTTGGCAACTGAACAACAAAAATGTGAAATGAGCAAAACTGTGTGGTAGTTTGAACATTCTTTGGCATTGTCTCTCTTAGGGATTGGATTGAAAACTGACCACTTCGGACCCTCTGGCCACTACTGAGTTTTCCAAATTTGCTGGCATATCGAGTGCAGCACTTTCACACCATCATCTTTTAGGATTTGAAACAGCTCAGCTGGAATTCCATCACCTCCACTAGCTTTGTTCATAGTGAAACTTCCTAAGAGCCACCAGACTTCATGCTCCAGGATGTCTGGCTCTAGGTGAGTGAACACACCATTGTAGATCATTTTTGGTCATGAAGATCTATTTTGATCACAGATAGTTCTTCTGTGTATTCTTGCCACCTCTTATTAATATCTTCTGCTTCAGTTCAGTTCAGTTCAGTGACTCAGTCATGTCCGACTCTTTGCGACTCCATGAATCGCAGCACACCAGGCCTCCCTGCCCATCACCAACTCCCGGAGTTCACTCAAACTCATGTCCATCGAGTTGATGATGCTATCCAGCCATCTCATCCCTGTAGTCCCCTTCTCCTCCTGCCCCCATCCCTGTAGTCCCTTCTCCTCCTGCCCCCAATCCCTCCCAGCATCAGAATCTTTTCCAATGAGTCAACTCTTTGCATGAGGTGGCCAAAGTATTTGGAGTTTCAGCTTTAGCATCAGTCCTTCCAATGAATACCCAGAATTGATCTCCTTTAGAATGGACTGGTTGACACCCATGGCGGATTCATGTTGATGTATGGCAAAACCAATACAATATTGTAAAGTAAAAAAAAAATAAAATAAGTAAAATGAAATCTGAAAAAAAAAAAAAAAAAAAAGGATGGACTGGTTGGATCTCCTTGCAATCCAAGGGACTCTCAAGAGTCTTCTAAAATGGACTGGTTGGATCTCCTTGCAGTCCAAGGGACTCTCAAGAGTCTTCTCCAACACCACAGTTCAAACGCATCAATTCTTCGGTGCTCAGTTTTCTTCACAGTCCAACTCTCACATCCATACATGACCACTGGAAAAACCACAGCCTTGACTAGACGGACCTTTGTTGGCAAAGTAATGTCTCTGCTTTTCAATATGCTATCTAGGTTGGTCATAACTTTCCTTCCAAGGAGTAAGCGTCTTTTAATTTTATGGCTGTAGAAACCATCTGCAGGGATTTTGGAGCCCCAAAAAATAAAAGTCTGACACTGTTTCCACTGTTTCCCCATCTATTTGCCATGAAGTGATGGGACCGGATGCCATAATCTTTGTTTTCTAAATGTTGAGTTTTAAGCCAACTTTTTCACTCTCCTCTTTCACTTTCATCGAGAGGCTCCTCTTCGCTTTCTGCCATAAGGTGGTGTCATCTGCATATTGATTTTTTTTTTAATTTTTAGTTTTTTATTTTTTAAATTTTAAAATCTTTAATTCTTACATGCATTCCCAAACATGAACCCCCCTCCCACCTCCCTCCCCATAACATCTTTCTGGGTCATCCCCATGCACCAGCCCCAAGCATGCTGCATCCTGCGTCAGACATAGACTGGCGATTCAATTCACATGATAGTATACATGTTAGAATGTCATTCTCCCAAATCATCCCACCCTCTCCCTCTCCCTCTGAGTCCAAAAGTCCGTTATACACATCTGTGTCTCTTTCCCTGTCTTGCATACAGGGTCGTCATTGCCATCTTCCTAAATTCCATATATATGTGTTAGTATACTGTATTGGTGTTTTTCTTTCTGGCTTACTTCACTCTGTATAATCGGCTCCAGATTCATCCATCTCATCAGAACTGATTCAAATGAATTCTTTTTAATGGCTGAGTAATACTCCATTGTGTATATGTACCACAGCTTTCTTATCCATTCATCTGCTGATGGACATCTAGGTTGTTTCCATGTCCTGGCTATTATAAACAGTGCTGCGATGAACATTGGGGTACATGTGTCTCTTTCAATTCTGGTTTCCTCGGTGTGTATGCCCAGAAGTGGGATTGCTGGGTCATAAGGTAGTTCTATTTGCAATTTTTTAAGGAATCTCCACACTGTTCTCCATAGTGGCTGTACTAGTTTGCATTCCCACCAACAGTGTAGGAGGGTTCCCTTTTCTCCACACCCTCTCCAGCATTTATTGCTTGCAGATTTTTGGATCGCAGCCATTCTGACTGGTGTGAAGTGGTACCTCATTGAGGTTTTTGCATATTGATATTGAGGTTATTGATATTTCTCCTGGCAATCTTGATTCCAGCTTGTGCTTCTTCCAGCCCAGTGTTTCTCATGATGTACTCTGCATAGAAGTTAAATAAGCAGGGTGACAATATACAGCCTTGACGTACTCCTTTTCCTATTTGGAACCAGTCTGTTGTTCCATGTCCACTTCTAACTGCTGCTTCCTGACCTGCATACAGGTTTCTCAAGAGGCAGGTCAGGTGGTCTGGTATTCCCATCTCTTTCAGAATTTTCCACAGTTTATTCTGATCCACACAGTCAAAGGCTTTGGCATAGTCAATAAAGCAGAAATGTATGTTTTTCTGGAACTCTCTTGCTTTTTCCATGATCCAGCGGATGTTGGCAACTTGATCTCTGGTTCCTCTGCCTTTTCTAAAACCAGCTTGAACATCTGGAAGTTCATGGTTCACATACATTGCTGAAGCCTGGCTTGGAGGATTTTGAGCATTACTTTACTAGCGTGTGAGATGAGTGCAATTGTGCGGTAGTTTGAGCATTCTTTGGCATTGGAATGAAAATTGACCTTTTCCAGTCCTACTGCCACTGCTGAGTTTTCCAAATTTGCTGACATAGTGAGTACAGTGCTTTCACACCATCAATCTTTTAGGGTTTGAAAATAGCTCAACTGGAATTCCATCACCTCCACTAGCTTTGTTTGTAGTGATGCTTCCTAAAGCACATTTGACTTCTGATTCCAGGATGTCTGGCTTTAGGTGACTGATCACACCATCATGATTATCTGGGTCATGAAGATCTTTTTTGTATAGTTCTTCTGTGTATTCTTGCCACCTCTTCTTAATATCTTCTGCTTCTGTTAGGTCCATACCATTTCTATCCTTTACTGAGCCCATCTTTGCATAAGATGTTCCTGTGGTATCTTTATTTTTCCTAAAGAGATTTCTAGTCTTTCCCATTCTATTGTTTTCCTCTATTTCTTTGCATTGCTCACTTAAGAAGATTTTCTTATCTCTCCTTGCTATTCTCTGGAGCTCTGCATTCAGTTGGATATATCTTTCCCTTTCTCCTTTGCCTTTCACTTCTCTTCTTTCCTCGGCTATTTATAAAGTCTCCTCAGACAAGTTTTTAGATATTGAAAAAACTAATGTTTGTTTTAGATAATAGTTTTTCCCATAAGAAATATGTAACTTATGTTCACTATGCAGTGGGTTTATGCTATTGTTAAAATAATTAAGAAATCTTTTTTTTAATTCTGTTTTTAGCTCTAGTTCTTACTAGATTTGTAATAGTTACTGTATGGATAGATATTTTCTTGGCCCAGAAAAGTTCTAACATGAATCAAAACTGCAACCGTACCACATATAACCAACAGTTCATACAGAACATGACCATGGAGAGGAGAGGAGGTCTGGAACTCTGAAGGCAGAATGGCAGAGCAGACTATGAGTCAGAAGACCCATGCTTTAGTCCTGGTTTATTAATAATGCAACTTTTCTGAACTCATTCTCAACAATGAATTAAGAATAGCTCTGCCTTACTAAATTCGTGTGAATTTTAACTATAAAAGTTGCATTCTCTGGAGGCTGCTAAGGCCCTCGTGGGGCCTCCTGGGTGGCTCAGTGGTAAAGAATCCACCTGCCAATACAGGAGATGTGGGTTCCATCCCTGGGTCAGGAAGATCCCCTGGAGAAGGAAATGACAACCCACTCTAGTATTCTTGCCTGGGAAATCCCATGGACATAAAAGCCTGGTGAGCTATAGTATATAGGGCCTCAAAGAGTCCGACACCACTTAGAAACTAAACAACAACAACGCACTCCTAATATAAAATCACATAGGTCTCTGGTTCACAGACATCAGAGTCTGGTGGGAAAGAAACAAGCAAATCAGCAATGACGCAGTGGGATGAAGGACGTGATAAGCAAAGGGTGCTTGGAAAGGAAAGAGACTGGACCTCTAAATGAGACTTAGAGTGGGGAGGTCCCGGGAAGGCTTCCCAGAAGAGGTGACACTTGGTATTGAAGAGCAGGAGCCTTAAAAGAAGGTAATGGGATAAGCAAAAACAAAGGGCCAGGAAGGCAGACAAGGTTGTATGAAGTTGTGGTAGAGGGATAAATCTCAAGGGCCTTTTAAACCAACTGATTTTTTTCTTCGAAAAAATGTAGTCCCTTGAGGATTTTAAGTGCCAGCTCAAGAAGGCCTCAAAGGGCTCCTAGGGTTAAACAAAGGGAATGCCGGAGGATGAGGATGCGGAGAGTGGCAGCCTCAGTGGAGAACTGGGGATGTGCCGGAGGGGACACCTAAAGCACAGGGTCGGCCCTCGGGGCGCGACCCGCGACGCAGGGCTAGGTTCTGAGGCAAAGCCTGAGGGCGCCGCGGTGGCGCCCACTCTTCTCTAGCCAAACCGAACAAAGTGGCGGGGACATGCCAGTTCTCCTCAACACCCACGCGGTGCGCCGACCCTCGCCCCTCTGACCTCGGACCGAGACCCAGGACCTTTGGATTCAGACTCACCGTTCCCGAGGCCCCAGGATTGCGTGGTTACCATGGCGACGGCGCACCCGGCGCGCCGCAGCGCCACCCCAAGCGCTGCGACTGCGGCGCGCAAACGTCAAGGTTGCAAGGTGCAGGAAGCGAGAGGCGAGAGACGCGGGAGATTTCGTCAAAACTATTTAATTTGCTGTGTTTGGACGGTGGAGTGCGGGGGTTTTCTGCATTTTGTAAGTTTACAGTTATATGGTTCATATTTCTTTTACAACTTAAAAAATAAAAATTTAAAAGGAGATACGTCGTGTTGGTTGCCAGCCAGTCTTAGTCTGACCTTTGGCCTTTAAACGGAGGAATTTTCTGGAAATATGAGGATGCAGTCTAAACTACGAAAGGTTGTAATTATAACGGGCAACTTGCTTAATTTTCTGGTTTACTGAGGCTCTTTCTCCTATGGTTTAAGGTCATTGTCACCAACAAGAAACGTTACAAGAGACCTCACAAGTGCCAACTATGGCAGGAGCGGAAGCACCTTGGAAACAATTTCTCTTTCGATTCAGGAATTTAAGATACAAAACAGTTGACTTTTTAAAAAGGGGAGAATGATGGAGGTGGGATAGGAGTATGGAAAGAAACCAGCAGAGAAAGGCAAAGCTTGCCCAGAAATTGTGTAAATATTCACATCGATCACGGAGTGAAAACCGGCAAGTTTTTGTACTGAAGAGGAAAACATTCATTTCTTTACTGTTTCTACAAGGAAATCATTAGGGAGGAGGTAATATTTTAGAGGAACTCTAAACATTTTAGCTGGAGGCTAAATAGCCTAGTGTTAAAGCAAATATTTGGCTTAGGCCCAAGCAAACTGTCACTATCGTAGTTCTGAACTTCTGAGATACAAGAGTAATTTTGGAAAAAATTTTTTGAGGTATAATACTGAAATTTCTTATTCAAATAAGTTGTGGTAATCAGAATTGTAGAGTTGACATTGTAGTCGGAAACAATAGTTTAGAAGCTTTGTCAGCTCTTGGCTTGCTCCTGCGATCACTGATATAGCACATTTGCTTTACTAAACACTCATTTGCTACTGAAGTTGGTGGAAGAGCAAGACATGTTAGGTGTTTCACTTTTAATATGTTCCTTTTAATAGTCTTTAGTTTCAGGAGAGTCTTTTAGTGTCTGGATGCAAGATGACTTATGATGCATGATTGTAAATGATTCTGTTTTTAATTAATCTTCTTTGGATGTATTTGTGTATTCCCAAATACAAGTGTTTCTTGAAAGTCTAAAATTGAATTAAATAAAAAAAATTGAATTAAATTAAATTAACTAAAAAATAAATAGAGTGCTTAAATATTATTTGTAGTACTCTGAAAGCTAGGAAGAATAGGAACACATTGAATACTTCTGAGAATACTAGAAACAGAGGAGCTTGTTCTGTTCTTAACTCCATCTCAAAAACAGCTGCAGGATTCATTGGGGCAGGCTAGGTTTGAAACTGGCCTTAGGAAAGAGATTCCTGCCTCTAGCATGGACCAGGTGCAGCAGATAGACTCCTACCATCACTTCTAACTCCCATGCCCCTCACCGAAAGCTTAGGATGAGAGTATTGAAGAGAGAGCATTGGATCTGAAGGAGACAGATTAATGTACCAGAGGCATATCAGCAACAACCTGTGAGTCCTAACAATGGGGGCCAAGGAATACAGTGAAGGCCTGTCGTACCGAAGACTTAAGGAACAGAGAAAATAGCACTCTTCAAGCCCCCCTGAAATTATGTCAGCTTCAAGAAATTATGGTAGAAAGCTTTCCAAATTGATTGAATTTAAATTTACTCTAATTTATGCATGTACACCCATGGTGGTTTCATGTCAATGTATGGCAAAACCAATACAGTATTGTAAAGTAAAATAAAGTAAAAATAAAAATTTAAAAAAGAAAAAAAAATAAGAGAATGAGTCCTCAGAGTAGAATTTAAATTATTTTAATTATTATATTTCTTGAATTCCATACTTTTATACTAAGAATTGCATTCTTTTTAAAATATTTTTTTTTATTTTAAAAAAATTTTGGCCACACCACATGACATATGGGATTCTAGTTCCCTGAGAAGGGATTGAATCCACATCCCGTATGTTGGAAGCTTGGAGATTAACCACTGGACTTCCAAGGAAGTCCCAGAATTATACTCTTTATACAATTTTATTTCTGATAAAATAATAGGATAAGTTAACTAGTGGAGAAAGTTACTCTAAGGTAGCTCAATGTACTGTGTTGTTATTTAGTTGCTTAGTTGTGTTCTACTCATTGTGACCCCATGGTCTGTAGTCTGCGAGGCTCCTCTGTCCATGGGATTCTCCAGGCAATAATACTGGAGTGGGTTGCCATGCCCTCCTCCAGGGGATCTTCCCACCCATGGATCAAACCCACATCTCCTGAATTGGTAGGCGGATTCTTTACCGCTGAGCCACCAGGGAAGCCTCTTAATGTGCTATATTAATATTTATATTTCTTTTACTGAAGTCCTATCATGTGCTGAATACTGTGCTAAGTGATTCATATAAATAGTATCCAATCCTCAGAGCAGCTCAATGAATGTGGTATTTTATTCTTCAAACTAAGCAAACTCAGCAAAGTTGAGTCACCTACCTAAGACCACACAGCAAGGAAAGGGCTGAACCAGAATTTGAACCTAGGTCAGTCTGGGTTTAAATTACCACAGGATTGCCACCAGTTAGCTATGGACTAATTACGTGTTAGAGTATGCCTTTCCAAACGGATAAGTTAATTTTAAAATATCTTGAGCCATTATTTTGGCAGTGATTAGATAATAGTGCCACTCCTGGTGTATGACAAAAAGACTGTTTCTGCATATAGTTAATCTCCACAGCTGAAACTTGAGGAAGGAGGTACTGAACATCCATTGTTTGTGCCTGCCCATCCTTCCTCTTCTGGTAACAGCACACAGTTTTCTAGTACAGAATCCCTTTCACATACTCTCAGCCTGTGTTGTTTGGATGAGGCTGATCCCACTCCAGATCAAGTCCTGGCCAAGCAGTGTTTTCTTCACCCCTGGCCACAGTGATTAGATCAGGAAAAAGCATGGAACACAGATCAGTGTAATCAAAGCTAGTCCTGAATTTTTGCTAGAGCAGTAAATAAATAGGCATGCTTTTTTCAGCAAGATTTGATGAAAGGAGGTCAGGCTGAGTTGCCAGTACCATCTTGCCACCATGTGGAGAGAGCTTCACAGAGCAACGGAAGAGCCAAGAAGTGAATCCTGAGGATGCCACTTGAGCTCTGGAGCTAGAATACCCAATGCCATTTTTTACCTTCCTTTTTCAATTGTGCAAGTCAATAAATTACTTTTTTCTAATTAATCCAAAAAGATTGGATTTTTGTTACTTGTAACATCATTGCCCCATAATATGAAGGGGGAAGGAGGGGGAGTATATAGGATGGCTTTATTTTAGAAACATGCTATCCTTAGGGATGCTAAGTCACTTCAGTCGTGTCCCGCTCTGTGTGACCCCATAGACGGCAGCCCGCCAGGCTCCGCCGTCCCTGGGATTCTCCAGGCAAGAACACTGGAGTGGGTTGCCATTTCCTTCTCCAATGCAGAAAAGTGAAAGTGAAGTCACTCAGTTGTGTCCGACTCTTCACGACCCACTGGACTGCAGCCTACCAGGCTCCTCCATCCATGGGATTTTCCAGGCAAGAGTACTGGAGTGGGGTGCCATTGCTTTCTCCGATCCTTAGGGGTACATACCTGAAATTTGGAATGGATAATATTGTAGTTATGTGTTTCACTTACAGATGAACAACTGTGCTTGATATTATAGGTTAGTTGATCAATGTTAACCTGGAGGCAGGTTTCTAGTAAAATGCCCTAATATTCTGTCACCCTCTTGATTTCAACATCTTTGAGTTAGTGACTTAAGTGTAAATATATAAGACATACTTATCAGATAACCAAAGGCTTGTAATAATGAATAATATGATAGTGGATGGCAGAGTGAAAATCCAAATTCAAAAGATAACTAGAAATTCAACAGGCTGAGGAGTGGGGAAAGGCAATCCAAAAGAAATGTAAAATTCACGGAGGCACAAAATAAACAGCAAAGTGCATTAGTGAAACCTAAGTGGGTTGAAACTGCAAGAGAGTATGTGTTTGGGAGAGAGGTAAGAGATGTAGTTAGAGACATTGGAAGAGATCAGACAGCAATGGGGAGAATGGTTTGGAGAGGACAAGATCGTAGACAAAGAGGAGCCTAAGCTCTTCCTGGGTTTCTGTCTCTTGTGACCAGGTGGCTTGTGGTTTCCTAAATAGGGATTTTGAAAAAGGACAGGGTAGAACCAGGATAATGAGTTCAGCCTTAAAAAAATAAAGGTAGCTATATCAGTCTGCCTGATATCAGCAAACATTATTTGAAACCAATGCTTAGGAGACACGACTTAATTGTTTTTTAATCACTAAGTCATGTCTGACTCTTTTGTGACTCCTATGGACTGTAGCCCACCAAGCTCTTCTGTCCATGGGATTTCCCAGGCAAGAATACTGGAGTGGGTTGCGATGTCCTTCTCCAGGGGATCTCCCCAACCCAGCGATGGAACCCACTTCTCCTGCATTAGCAGGTAGATTCTCTACCACTGAGCCAACAGGCAAGCCCTAGTAGACGAGTGAAAAGTCGCTCAGTCACATCCAACTCTTTGTGACCCCATGGACTGTAGCCCACCAGGCTCCTCTGTCCATTGGGATTCTCCAGGCAAGAATACTGGAGTGGGTTGCCATGCCCTCCTCTAGGGGATCTTCCTAACCCAGGGATCAAACCCAGATCTCCCGCATTGCAGGCAGATTCTTTATCATCTAAGCCACCAGGGAAGCCCCTGGTAGACAAGACTAGGATATAAATATAGATTTAGGAGTTACAGATTTATAAATGTTATCAAAAACCTACAAAGAAGATGCAGTCATCCAAGGAGAGTGAATTAAAGAACAGAGGGCTGAGGACAGATCCCTGGAGAACAATTATTAATACATCTAAGAAGTAGACAAAGTAAGATAGGGAAAAAACGATCAGAGAATGAACAAAACCAAGTGAGTGTAGCAACATAGAAGCCAAGGAAGTAATTTCAAAAGAAACTGAGAAAATAGCAGTGGAATTTAGCATTTAAAAGTACTTTTGTGAAGAGTAGCAGGCCAAATCAAGATTTCAGTGGACTGAGGCATGAAAGAGAGGTCAGAAAGTAGAACCTCTAAGTTTAAGAAAAAATCTTTTTTTAGGCTCTAAATGCAGAAAGTACCTATATTTTAACTGTAAGATAATTTTGGCCTTTGTCAGATATAACATCAGGGTCGTTGATTTAGCAACTATAATTGGAAATGAGGAAGTAGTGGCTGTAAATATACACTATTCTTTTGAGAAGTTTGACTAAGATGTGGAGGAAGGAAATTGCTCAGAAGTTAAAGGAAGACAAGTATTAAGGGAGATGTCTTGGCAGAGAAAGGACCACAGAAGCCTGAATGTATCTGTAAGATGATAACAAGGAACTAGTAGGAAGAAAAGATTAAGAAAGGAGATGACAGGCTTCCCTGGTTGGTTAGTGGTCAAGTATCCCCCTGTCAGTGCCGGAAACAGGGGTTCAATCCCTGGTCTGGGAAAATCCCACAGGCTGCGGAGAAACAAAGCCCATGGGCCACAACTATTGAGCCTGTGCTCCGAAGTCCAGGAACCATAACTACTAATCCCTCAAGCCACAACTAATGAAGTCCATGTGCCCTAGAGCCCATGCTTCAGAATAAGAGAAGCCACCACAATGAGAAGCCTGACCACTGCAAATGGAGAGTAGCCCCTACTTGATGCTACTAGAGAAAAACCCAGGCAGCAACAAAGACCCAGCACACAACCAAAAATAAGTAAATAAATAAAATGTTTTGAAAAGGAGATGACTGATAAAGTAAGATCCTGAAGGAAATTGGAGGGGAAAGGGTTAAGGTATAGATGGGAAGGTTGGCCTCAAACAGAAGGAACTTAGCTTGGTCCTCTAATTCTGAAGTGGAAAAGGTATCAATGATGTGGATACAGGTAATTTTCCTGGACTGTGGAATTGTAAATTAAAGAAACAATCAAAAAAGAAACCAAGCTTGATGGCCTTAAATTGAGTATGCTTAAATTGAGAGAGGAAGGGATGACTGAGGGGCTTGAAGACTTGGCAAAGCAAAGTTTTAAAATGTTGATGGCGTTGAAAAGGTGACTGAGGTTGAAAACCATGAATTTCAGTGACCCCCAACCTGCAGAATCAAGTGATTTTCTCCTGCAATGCTCAGTCACCCAGCTTGATTTGAAGTGGGTGTGAAAGAAGGGTAAAGGTACGTGGGAATGAAAAGCTTTGCTGAGAAAATGAACAATAAAAGATTAGCCTCGTGTAAAGCAAACTTCGCCCTTCCCCCCAGCTTCTTGGCAATAACCTCCAAACCCTTGGTATGTCCTGCCTGTCTGTTTACCTAGGGACCTTGGACCATGCTACATACTCTGTGCTAATAATGTGCTTTATGGCGGGGCCATGATCCATGCAGTATCAGCTCAGCATCTGGAGTCATCTCTAATATCCCCAGTACAATCAATAAGCCCAGTTTTTTATTGACATCTACCATCAGTCTGGGCTATGGTGGAGAGCCACTACTGAACTTGCTAGTGATTCTGGGTACCCTTCTCTCTAGCACCTTCCTTTTTGGTAAATGGTATCTCCTCTAGTCTGACCCATGGATATTATTGCCTGGTGAGTCTTCCAGGCTTATGTCCATTTTAGCGTGCTCACTTCTTTGAACTTTAAATCCCTTGTTCTACTGTCTTGCATGGTAGTTCAAGCATCTTCATTTAGTATGAGTCATCATACTTTCCATATGTATGAAACTATTCTGACAGCATGTTTACCCCATTTCCTGAGATCCTTGGCAGGTTGTTAAATCCTGTAACCCAAGAGAGTTGCTTCCAAATTATTAATTAAACTCCCTTAGAAACTCTATATTCTATCCACATTGATCCAGCACTGTCAGAATTCAGTCCCATGTGTACTCACCAAAACATCCTGAACTCCTAGGGTATAGTCCCTTTTACTCCATCATCATGTATACCCTCCGGGACTATACCTCAACGTATAGTCCCTTTCCTTCACTTTCAAGTCCATTACATCCCCAGCCAGGTTAGTTAGTGACTTAATTCTCTTGGCTCAAAGGATTCGTGGATCTTTGGGAATTAAATATTTCTAGGTACATGAACCCAGATATCCCCATTCCATGTGTCAAGGTCCCACTTTTTCCTAATTATCGCTATGTCCTTGGCATACTGGGGACTTCCCTGGTGGTCTAGTCATTGAGAGAGTCTGCCTTGCAATTCAGAGGATGAGGGTTCAATCCCTGGTCAGGGAACTAAAATCCCACTAAGATCCAACATGCTGTGGAGCAACTTAAGCCTGCACGCCACAACTAGAGCGCCTGCAATTAAGACCCAATGCCCACACCATCTTACCTGTCTCCTGAGAAACCTGTATACGGATCAAGAAGCAACAGTTAGAATCCTGTATGGAACAACTGATTGGTTCAGGATTGAGAAAGGAGTACAACAGGGCTGTCTGTTGTTACCCTGTTTGTTTAACCTATATGCTGAGACATCGTGAGAAATGACAGGCTGGTTGAGTTACAAGCTGGAATCAAGATAGGTGGGAGAAACAACAACCTCAAGTATGCAGATGATACCACTCTAATGGCAGAAGGTGAAGAGGAACTAAAGAACCTTGATGAGAGTGAAAGAGGAGAGTGAGAGTCAGCTTAAAACTAAATATTGAAAAAACATCCAGCCCCATTACTTCACGGCAAATAGAAGGGGAAAAGATGGAAGTTTTTTCAGATTTCCTGTTCCTGTGCTCTAAAATCACTATGTATTACAGGATTCACTATATGCCAATTTGTCATTCAGTTAGGCCCAATTGTTTTTCAGTATTCAGGTATTGCTTTTTTCTCTTTTGATTAAATTTTATCTAAAAATTATTAAAGATGTTTAAATAAAATGTTTAATTTTATTGAAATAAAAAATGTTATAATAAGATAATAAGTAATAAATTTTATTTAAGTAAAAATATAGCTTCCTTAAATGAATTTTAGTTATTAAGAACATTTAATAAATAAAAATATAAAATTGAATACTTTCAGAGATATCTGACTTCCATCCCTGATTTCTCTGTTCCTTCCTTTCCCCTCTAGCTAACCATTTTTATTCTAAGTTTATCTTTCTATTAAAAAAAAAAATAAGTACATACAGTATTTACATCACACATAGTTCTACACCCTTTTAAAATCAAAGTTAACATATTATAAACACTGTTCACTTAACATATCCTAAAGATTGCACTGTGCAAGTATACAGAGATTGTCCTCATTTCTTTTCTTAGCTGAATAATCCTATTATGTGGATATCCTATTGCTTATTCAATCAGTCCCCTATTGAGAAGCCTTAGGGTTGTTTCCATTTGTTTGCTTCCAAAAAGAATCCTGCAGTTAATAACCTGGTGCATAATATTTTTTTCCTTTTTGCAAGTATTTCCTTGGGATAGTGAGATTGCTGGGTCAGAGGGTAAATGCAAATATAATTTTGCTAAATATTACCAAAACCCTGCCTAGAGAAGTTCAATCATTTTCCACACACACCAGCAATTAATGAGAATGCCTCCTTCCCCACAGTTATGCCAACAAAGCAGATTGTCCAGTTCTGGATTTTTGCCTACTGGTAGGTCTTAGTGTAGCTATAATTTTCAATTTATCGTATTGTGAGCAAGACTGAATATATTTGCAAGAGTTTAAGGATCATTTCTATTTCTGTGAACTGCCTGTCCATATGTTTGCCAGGCTATCTGTATTATTTCTTCTTATTCCATTTTTAGAGCCATAGATGTAGTACATTATGAATCCTATATTGAAAATATGTTTTTCCTAATTGTCATTTTCTTATTTCATTTGTAATATTTTTTCCATGGAAATTTTTTTTGCATTCAAATTTGTCAATCTTTTTGCCTCTAGATTTTGATTTATAGTCAGGGAAGTTTTCCTGCATATTTAATAAAAAAAATCAATCCTTGTTTTCTTGTACTACTTTTAGACTTTCATTACTTGTATTTAAACTTCTGATACATCTGGTTGTTGTGGGGTAGAAAGACTCAGCTCCTTTATTCCAACTTGTGACAACTCTGAAGGGCCATCCCTGCTTCTGATCTTCCCATAGTGTCTTCATAGGCCCTCATAGAGGTCTTTGTTGAGAATACAGTGGGGTCCAGCTCCTTATGCAGGATACATTCAATGTTACCTTTTTCCATACTTGCATTGTATCATTTATGAAACAGTACATATATTCCTGACTGATGTGAGATAACAGCTTTATCACATGCTAAATTTCCATGTGTTCTTTGGTTTATTTCTGGATTTTTCTACCCGGCTTTATTGATCTGTCTGTTCATACACCAAAATCACAGTTTAAACTATAGAGGTTTTAGAACATGTTTTACTAATATCTTTTAGGGTGAGCCCTCCCATTTCCTGCTTCCATTTTTGGTCTATTTCTGGATATTTGTCTATTCTTCCATAAGAATGTTATAATCAACTCAGCTAAGTCTGTCAAAACTCTAATATTGATTAACTTGGATTGCATTAAATTTATAAACGTAGTTATGGAGCACCATCATCTCTATAAACTTAGTCGTCTTCTCCAGTAACAAGAATGTCTTTCTCCTGCATTGCAGATGGATTCTTTACCACTGAGTCACTGGGAAAACCCAGTATCTGAATAGAACTCATCTAAGAGAATTTGGGTATGACCTAAATCAAATCCCTTCTGATTATACAGTGGAAGTGAGAAATAGATTTAAGGGACTAGATCTGACAGATAGATTGCCTGATGAACTATGGACTGAGGTTTGTGACATTGTACGGGAGACAGGGATCAAGACCATCCCCATGGAAAAGAAATGCAAAAAAGCAAAATGGCTGTCTGGGGACAAATAGGTGTGAAAAGAAGAGAAGCGAAAAGCAAAGGAGAAGAGGAAAGATATAAGCATCTGAATGCAGAGTTCCAAAGAACAGCAAAAACAGATAAGAAAGCCTTACTCAGCAATCAATGAAAAAAAAAATAGAGGAAAACAACAGAATGGGAAAGACTAGAGATCTCTTCAAGAAAATTAGAGATACCAAGGGAACATTTCATGCACAGATGGGCACAATAGACAGAAATGGTATGGACCTAACTGAAGCAGAAGATATTAAGAAGAGGTGGCAAGAATACACGGAAGAACTGTGCAAAAAAGATCTTCACGACCCAGATAATCATGATGGTGTGATCACTCACCTAGAGCCAGACATCCTGGAATGTGAAGTCAAGTGGGCCTTAGAAAGCATCACTATGAACAAAGCGAGTGGAGGTGACGGAATTCCAGTTGAGCTCTTTCAAATCCTGAAAGATGATGCTGTGAAAGTGCTGCACTCAATATGCCAGCAAATTTGGAAAACTCAGCAGTGGCCACAGGACTGGAAAAGGTCAGTTTTCACTCCAATCCCAAAGAAAGGCAATGTCAAATACTGCTCAAACTACTGCACAATTACACTCATCTCACACGCTAGTAAAGTAATGTTCAAATTCTCCAAGACAGGCTTCAGCAGTACATGATCTGTGAACTTCCAGATGTTCAAGCTGGTTTTAGAAAAGGCAGAGGAACCAGAGATCAAATTGCCAACATCCGCTGGATCATGGAAAAAGCAAGAGAGTTCCAGAAAAACATCTATTTCTGCTTGATTGTCTATGCCAAAGCCTTTGACTGTGTGGATCACAATAAACTGTGGAAAATTCTGAGAGAGATGGGAATACCAGACCACCCGACCTGCCTCTTGAGAAACCCATATGCAGGTCAGGAAGCAACACTTAGAACTGGACATGAAACAACAGACTAGTTCCAAATAAGAAAAGGAGTACGTCAAGGCTGTATATTGGCACCCTGCTTATTTAACTTCTATGCAGAGTACATCATGAGAAACGCTGGGTTGGAAGAAGCACAAGCTGGAATCAAGATTGCCAGGAGAAATATCAATAACCTCAGATATGCAGATGACACCACCCTTATGGCAGAAAGCGAAGAGGAACTAAAAAGCCTCTTGATGAAAGTGAAAGAGGAGGGTGAAAATGTTGGCTTAAAGCTCAACATTCAGAAAACGAAGATCATGGCATCTGGTCCCATCACTTCATGGGAAATAGATGGGGAAACAGTGGAAACAGTGTCAGAATTTATTTTGGGGGGCTCCAAAATCACTGCAGATGGTGATTGCAGCCATGAAATTAAAAGACGCTTGCTCCTTGGAAGAAAAGTTATGACCAACCTAGATAGCATATTCAAAAGCAGAGACATTACTTTGCCAACAAAAGTTTATCTAGTCAAGGCTATGGTTTTTCCAGTGGTCATGTATGGATGTGAGAGTTGGACTGTGAAGAAAGCTGAGCGCCGAAGAATTGATGCGTTTGAACTGTGGTGTTGGAGAAGACTCTTGAGAGTCCCTTGGACTGCAAGGAGATCCAACAAGTCCATTCTGAAGATCAACCCTGGGATTTCTTTGGAAGGAATGATGCTAAAGCTGAAACTCCAGTACTTTGGCCACCTCATGCGAAGAGTTGACTCACTGGAAAAGACTCTGATGCTGGGAGGAATTGAGGGCAGGAGGAAAAGGGGACGACAGAGGATGAGATGGCTGGATGGCATCACTGACTTGATGGACGTGAGTCTGCGTGAATTCCGGGAGTTGGTGATGGACAGGGAGGCCTGGCATGCTGCGTTCATGGGGTCACAAAGAGTCGGACATGACTGAGTGACTGAACTGAACTGAACACCAACCATACAGCAATTCAAAGATCCTAAAAATCCCTAGGGTATCCTATCCCCCCTCTCAAAATTCTTCGCTTTCTGGCTTAGTCTTATTACTTTGCACTCGAAGTCTACCTCAAATTCCCACATGAGAAGTAAAAACTGAGAGCATCTTAGTGTCTACATTTGATTCCTTTATAGGTCATTCACACACTCTAGGCCTAATGATTAGCTATGAAAGGCAGCTATTTTGTATTATAGCCATTAATTAATTATATGATTGATTCATACAAAGGAAAAATATCTTTATTAAAGTCCCCAAATTTAAATAAAATCAGCCTTTATTTACCATCAATCATAGCAAGAACATTTCTGGAAATATTCACCCATATTCTTTCCCACATGTGATTGTCCCTGTAGTTAATAATGGAACATCCACATTTTCCTCTTCTAATTTTCAAGGTTTTGAATTTAGTATCAATTGTTAAACCTAAACTGAACTGAAATATCTCCACACATTTTTCCAGAGAATTTAAAATAAAATCATAATTTCTTACAATATCCTAGAAGACAGTATATGATCTTGTTCTTGCCTGTTTCTCTTTATTGTTGTTCAGTCACCCAGTCATGTCCAACTCTTTGCAACCCCATGAACTGCAGCACCCCAGGCCTCCCTGTTCCTCACCATCTCCCAGAGTTTGCCTAAGTTCATGTTCATTGCATCAGCAATGCCATCCAGCTATCTCATCCTCTGACCCCTCTTCTCCTTCTCCCTGCAATCTTTCCCAGCATCAGGGACTTTTCCAATGAGTCGTCTGTTTGCATCAGATGACCAAAATACCTATTTCTCTTAGCTCATATCTAATATTCGGAGAAGGTGATGGCACCCCACTCCAGTACTCTTGCGTGGAAAACGCCATGGACAGTGGAGCCTGGTAGGCTGCAGTCCATGGGATCAGAAAGAGTCAGACATGACTGAGCGACTTCACTTTTTACTTTTCACTTTCATGCATTGGAGAAGGAAATCGCAACCCACTCCAGTATTCTTGCCTGGAGAATCCCAGGGACGGGGGAGCCTGGTGGGCTGCCGTCTAGGGGGTCGCACAGAGTTGGACACGACTGAAGCAACTTGGCGGCAGCAGCATGTCTAATATTATTTCTAGTCAAACTGGCCTTTTCTGTGTTCATTAAACAGGAAGAGCTCATTTATGCTTCAGGTCCTTTCCCTTTGCTATTCACTCTACTTGAAACACTCTTCTCCCAGCTTTCCACCTGGATGTTTCTCCCTCACCTTTCAGATCTCAACCTACCTCTTCAGAGAGTGCTTCCCTGACCATGTTATTTAAAGTAGTCTCAAAATACTCACTCTCCATTCCATCACCCGTTTGGCTCCTTCCTAGATAGCATTTGCCAGTGGCTGAAATTATTGTACTTACTTATTTACTTGATTATTGTCTATATCCTTTTACACACATTAGTATGCTTCTGGCTGCTAGTAATAGAAACCCCCATTTAAAAATATATTTATTATCTCATATAACTACAGTCCAGCAACAAGAAAGTCTGTGGGCAAGGGAAAATGAGTAGTTTAAAAATTATATTGAAGGACCCAAATTCTTTTAGTCTCTCTGTTCTATATCCCTTACTGTCTAGCTTCTTTCTCCTCTGCCTTCCCTCATGGTTACAAAATGGTTTTGGTGCTTCCAGGTGTCTCATCCAGGCATAACAGTGGCCAAAGGGAAAAGATGCTATCTCTTCCTGTATCTCTTCTAAAAATGCTACAGAATCTTATCCCACAGTCCCCATTAGATTTCTTCTGATTTCTTATTAGTCTGTATTGTTCATTTGTGTGGAGATGGTTTAGACCAAATACAATGAAAAACATGTTGGAAAATCAACTATCATAAATGTCGTGGTCCATGCACAGATTGGAAGAGAATTTCCAAACACGAGGCAGAATGAAAGGAGAATAGAGTTTATTAGAGTGGGGGACGAGGAGGGCACTGCCAGTACAATGGGCCAGCTTCCTGAGAGTCAGGGAGAGCTGACTCTGATTTTGGTCTGTTTTTATAGTCAGGGGACAAGGAACAGGGGTCTTGTGAGTCATTTGCTGATTGAATGAGGTATGTATACATTCCCTATACAGGCCTGGGAGAAGAGTAAAACAAATACCTTTCCTTACATGGGGTGAGAGGGGGACAGGCCATGCTACTCAAGAGGGCTCAAAAATTCCACAACAGTTACAACATGGTGGGAAGGGTGATAAGGGTCTGGTTTTTTCTGTTCCTACATTCCAACACCTTTCTTGTTCATCTTGTTCTTTTGTCCTCAGGGCACCACGATAACCACATGAATGAGCACTAGAACTTTAGGATGGTGTCTATCTTGTTCACGACCATTTCCAAAGCCTAGCATAGTACTTGACATGCAATAAGTGCTCAATTAATGAGTCCATTTAAGGGAAGAGGAGAGAAAACTGACATTTGTTGAGTGCCTACTAAGTGCCAGACACAGAACATGAGCTTCATTATAATTTACCCCTCTCAAAAATTGTGTAAAAAAGGGTATTGTTTCTCTTTTACACAAAAGAAACTAATACTTAAGAGATTAAGAAACTTGACCAAGACCACCGATCTAGTGAGTCGCAGGGCTAGGATTTGAAACTATGGGTGTCTGGATCTAAAGACCATGCATCTCCCACTACAAGCTAATTAACAAAAGATATTCTTTCCCTTTCAGAAACAACTGCAAAAATCTGTGTAGATTCCATTATGAAGAACAGCTAAAGAAAATGTGGTTAAGTTCATGCTTAGCCTATAATAGTTATCAGGAAACCAGCAGCAGCCTTTCATTAATATTACTGACATTGTATCCTCCACCCTATCACTTGTTGTTTTCTAAACATACAGTGAAAATTAGGTGGCTACGTGCTGTGGGAAAATCAGTCAAATTGAAAAAAAAATTTTTATTTTCCTCCCTAATGCTAATGTGAATTCAGAGCAGTGTTTGGTGAAGTGTTTGTTATAGAATACTAAGTGAAAAGGCAATCTGACATAACCTTAAAATCCTGAATAAAACCCTGGTGTCTTGAAAGCTAACCTGGGAAATCTGGAAAATCAGGTCTATTTCGGATTTGGCTGAGGATCCTCAGCAGCTTGCACACAGGAGTGGCCTCATAGATATATGTCAAGCACATGTAGACATGTGTCAGTCATTCAACCCACAATTAGGGAAAAAATCGTGCCAACAGAAGACGTACCAGCTACAAATAAATCACCATTCCTGGCTTTCTGTTACTCCTCCCATCTTCTTACTGACTTCTGCTGAGGAAAACAAAGGAGAAAGGAGAAGCCTTCAGTAGTCAAATACTGCCAGTTCAGCAATGATTCGCACATCCTCGGGATACAAGGAACTGCGTACAAGGACAGGCAGCCTGAGGGAACCCAAGCCCCCAGCAAAGAGCGCAGCTACTTCCTGATTTGGACCGGAACCGCTTGGTAAAGTATGTGGGTTCCAGAGGGAACGATTTAGGAACAGGACTACTTCCTGCGGCTGAAGTGGGGCGAGGGGTGGGGAGGAAATAGCTGGAGGAGCGGCATCCTCCTTGCTCTAGCTGAGGCAGAGAAGGAGCCAGAGAGGAGGCGGCGGGCGGAGGAGGCAGAGGAGGCTAAGGCAGAGGAGAAAGTGTCGGAGCCGGTAGGTTAGCAGTCTTAGAGCAGAGGACAGTGGACAGCGCCCAGGACTCGCTTTGCAAATCTGTGGTCCCAAGTTGCGGGGCTGCCCATTGGGTAGGGGCCGTGCTTCGCCCGCCACCTGTCAGTGGGCACCGAGAAGGGACTGTTGGGGCACTGGGGCTGGGCCTTGCGGGGCACCAGACGGCGTTCAAGCGGGCTGCAGCCCTGCCCTGGAGCCACGGAAGGTGCTGGGCTGTTCTGCCTGAGGGCGTGAGGTTCCGCACCCTGGACAGCTTCCCTAGACAGAGGTTGGAATCTGGGGGGAAGGAAGTGGATACTGTGCGTCCCACCTAACCTGGGGACCAGCGAGATCTTGCCAGGTGGGTGGTGGACATCGTTTCGGAAACTGAGGGAAGGGCTGGTAAAGATGTTAGTATTGGAGCCATAGTTTCTCTGCTCTGTTCTGTCTGGGCTGTCGGAAACGGAGTTGTTTATTTTTAAAGGCAAGTACCTGCTCCTTCTATCGCTTCGGGACAAGTCACCAGCTTTCAGGTCCGTTGTTAAGCCAGCGTGTTCCCTACCCGATCCATCATGCTAGTATTGCTGTGGGTATCTGGTGAATACTCTGTAGGGAATCGTTGATAGTGCGGTCAGAGTTAAATGTCTCCGGAATACTTTTCGGAGAGAGACAAGAGTAGTCTAGCACTGTTTGGCGCACTTTCCCTCAACTTTACGTATAATCGTTTTAGCATTCACAGTAAAGATGGTCATCTTAAAGGAACTAGGTAAGGGTTATGAGTGTGCATCTGCAAAAGGCCTGTCATGTAATATAATAGGATATAAAATCCTTTATCACTGAACGAAATCATTGATAGAGATTGTTACTGGAAAGATCAGAAATAGTTTTTATTAAGTTACTGCTTTTCTGTTGTCTTAGGTTCGGCTTTAGAGTGTGGTGAAGGGTACTTTTCATGGTGCATGGAAGGAAAGCCAATGCGCAGGTAGGCATTTAGGAAGAAATCCTTCAGTTTCACTAAGTGAAATTCACATAATAATCCAGGGTTTCATTTTTAAAAAATTTTAAAGCTTTTCAAATCTTACCAAATTCTGCTTGGAACTAATGATTCTTGTTCTAAAATAAATCAAAAGTAATGTCAGAAATTAATAGTTTTTAAATAGAGTAAAATATAAAAGTTAAATTTCTAAAGAGTGCTAGGAGGTTTATGTAGTTAACATTTCAACTTTCCTTTTTACATGGTAATTCTTTGTGGTAATCATTAAATGTACTATAATACTATATGAGTTGATTATGGTCTTCAGTTCCCTACAGAATGTAGAGGTTTCTTTTGCCATATAAGACTAATGATTACTTATAATACACTGTATTGAATGTGTAATTGTGGTTTTGGTTATTTTATTGATGTCCAATCTACATTTGTTCTATTAATTAAAATAGCTGCATTGCAGGGAAGATTGTTTGAGGACTAAAAAAGTTATTGGACGTAATAACTTAGTCCATAGAAAAATAGAACAATGTATGGGGAAATATAGACAATTTTAGGCCTTCCTAACCCTAGAATTTAGTAATGCTTTTTCTCAATCTGTTCTAACAAATAGGACTCAAATCCTTATTGAAAATAACCCCAGTTCTAGTCCTTCATTTTTAAAACTCATTTTACACTTATTTAACTGTATTTAATCTTTTTTGTTTAACATCAAAGATAAATATATCTAGCAGACCCTTATAAGAGAAGAAACATGTTATGAAAGGAGTATGACTTAGAACCAGGAGGAAGAACTAGAATATAAGTATTTTTTCCACATCTGTTAATGGTTTATTGATTCACCTTGACCTAGTCACCTTCGTTGTGTCACTTTTGCTAGAAGTCACCTTTGCTAGAAGTCACCCCAGTTTATTTCTCTAATGTACCTGACCAGGATATTGGGAATTAATGAATGCTTGCAAATGATTTGAGATCTCCAGATGTAAAGATGCTATGGATATAAAATCATAGTACACTTAACCTTATTTGTATCTTACTCTAAAGTAGAAATAATATTTGACTGCAAGTACATGAAGACATTAACAACATGTATATTAAATGCTTCGTCACTTCAGCTTCTAACATGGTTGCAAATACCACTGATGGCTTCTTGTCCTCAGCTGCCATAAATGTCATATGTAATTATTAATATAGGAACTTATTTTTTTAAAAAAGAGAAGGCAGCATGGGGATGTTTTTAGTTTTTCTGTAATTCCTGTATAAAATATTTACTTAATCACTCATACCTACTCTTTTTTCTGTCTTGCTTTATTATGAAATATTGCCAGTTGTTTAAAATCATGTTGGAGAATTCTGGTGTCATTAATTGTTAAGTTACTGTTCTTTTTTCATCACCATCACTTGGCCAGAGCCTGGCCTATCATTGCTCCCAGGTTTTACTTTTACCTGCTACCTGCATTAAGTCGTGGTCACACTTCCCTACCCTTTCCTTACTGGGCTGTGATTCTTGCTGCCAGCGACCCAGACACCAGTCTCTGAAAAGTAAGGTTGGGTTTATGCTTACCAGCTATTGGAGAAGCTTTGAATGAGAAATAACTCTTTATATTGAATAAATGTTCATTCTCTCTGCTACAGTGGAAGCTCTTTGAGTCTCATGTGTCTTCTGTATCTTTGTATCCCTGGCACCTGGTGATCACTGAATAATTGTTTGAATGACTGAATAGCTGAAGTACCTACAGACTGTTCCCATGAGCAGAGAAAAAGCTACGAACAGGAAAAGATTGCAAAAACATTGTTAGGGTATTCTGATGCTTAATCATAAAGTTTTATGAAACCAATTAGCATTTTGTTAGCAAAGCTTCATTGCATTCATTTATTTAACTAGCTATTATGTGCAAATGTTACAGAATTTCCAAGATAAAATAGGATATTCAGTGAAACTTAAGTCTCCCAGTGCTGACTGTAGCTCCCAATTTTCCTCTCCAAAGGAACCACTTGAAAGCAATTTCTTATGTATTCTTTCACAGTATTGTAATGCATATATAGAATATCTCCTCTTTTTCAAAAACACTGATATTTGCAACTATTCACATTTTTCCCTATTCTTTTTTTCACTTCACGTATTATCTTGTTCACTTCAGTTCAATTCAGTCGCTCAGTCGTGTCCGACTCTTTGCAACCCCATGAACCACAGCATGCCAGGCCTCCCTGTCCATCACCAACTCCCAGAATCTACCCAAACCCATGTCCATTGAGCCGGTGATGCCATCCAACCATCTTATCCTATGTCGTCCCCTTCTCCTCCTGCCCTCAATCTTTCCCAGCATCAGGGTCTTTTCAAATGAGTCAGCTCTTTGCATCAGGTGGCCAAAGTATTGGAGTTTCAGCTTCAACATCAGTCCTTCCAATGAACACCCAGGACTGATCTCCTTCAGAATGGACTGGTTTGATCTCCTTGCAGTCCAAGGGACTCTCAAGAGTCTTCTCCAACACCTCCAACTTCTCCACAGTTCAAACACATCAATTCTTTGGCGCTCAGCTTTCTTCACAGTCCAACTCTCACATCCATACATGACCACTGGAAAAACCATAGCCTTGACTAGATAAACTTTTGTTGGCAAAGTAATGTCTCTGCTTTTGAATATGCTGTCTAGGTTGGTCATAACTTTCCTTCCAAGGAGTAAGTGTCTTTTAATTTCATGGCTGCAGTCATCATCTGCAGTGATTTTGGAGCCCAGAAAAATAAAATCAGCCAGTGTTTCCACTGTTTCCCCATCTATTTCCCATGAAGTGATGGGACCAGATGCCGTGATCTTCGTTTTCTGAATGTTGAGCTTTAAGCCAACTTTTTCACCTCCTCTTTCACTTTCATCAGAGGCTCTTTAGTTCTTCTTCACTTTCTGCCATAAGAGTGGTGTCATCTGCATATCTGAGGTTATTGATATTTCTCCTTGCAATCTTGATTACAGCTTGTGCTTCTTCCAGCCCAGCGTTTTTCATGATGTACTCTGCGTAGAAGTTAACTAAGCAGTAAATTATGACAAATACACTTAGACCCACCTGTTACTTGTAGGTACTGTTAACTAGTCCCTTCGAGAGACATTTATTTTATGGTTTGCTGTTACAACCAGTTCTTCTATGAATATCCTTGTATGTGGTTTTTGACCAATTGTGTAAGTATAAAATAAATTCTTAGATATAAAATTCCCCAAAGAGTATGTGCATTTTAAAACTTTGAATTACAAATTCCCATCCTTAGAGATTATACCTGTCTGTAGTCTCACCAACAGTGTGACTGGTTCCCAAGATATTATTTTTTAATCATTGGTATAATTTAGAGACACTAAAATATTTTGCAGTGTAATTCTTCCATCTTAAATATAGGAAACTGGACCCGATTTTATTATGAATTGGTTTATTCACTCATCAAACATTTATATCGTACTTGTTTTATATTTGTATACTGTATATATACAGGTAGAGTGATGGAAAGACATGTAACAGATACTATAATGCATCATGAAGGATTTTAATAGAGATATACACGTCTGCTTTGTAGAGATGAAGAAAGCTTCACAGAGGTGGTGATATTTGAGCTGGATCTTCTAGAAAGGATAAGAATTTGTATTAAAATAAAGAATATACTTGAAAAGATAAGAATTAAAGAAGGGAGATAGTGAAATATGCCATAAACAGAAAGAATGGCTGTGCAGCCCAAAAAACGAAAAGACTCCAAGATCTGAAAGTGTATGACATGTATAGTATGGTAAGTATATCTGGAGTGTAGGGTATATGAGGGAGGAAGAAGGGAAAGGAAGGTAGGGGAAAAGAGCCTGAAAAGTGAGGCTACAACCACTAGAAAGAGTCTATACCCTTTAGGTATTTAAGAACCAGTGGATGTTGTTATACAATTGAGATTTGTTCTTTGGGTTGATATTTAAGAAGATAGGATGTGGACTAGAAAGAAAGAAGAAAGGACAGTAAAAAGTACTAATTTAAAGGAGTTTGTGGGGAATTCTCTTGTGGTCCAGAAGTTAGGGCTCTGCGCTTTCTCTGCTGAGGGCCTGGGTTCGATCTCTGCTTGGGGAGCTAATCCCACAAGCTGTGCAGCAATGAAGAAAAAAGCTGTGGCAGTTAAAGCCGATGAGAGCCTGAAGTAGATCTGTGGCAGTAGGATTGAGAGAAGAGTTTGGAATTGAGAGTTTGTTTAATAGTGAAATCAAAAGGATTTGGTGGATATAGAGTGAGGAAGAGGTAATGATACAAGCACCTCCAAAGATCTCAGGTTAGTGCCGCCATAATGAAATGAAAATACAGGAAGAGGACAGGTTTCACCAAGCCAAGAACAGATTCTCTCTTACGTTCTTTAGATTATTATGTCTAGGAAACAGCCAGGGAGAGATAGCCAGCGTATAATTGGAATATGGGTCTATAGCAGAAGAATGGTTTGAAAATTGTGAATCACCAGTATGCAGAAGATTCTTGAAGTTGTATGTGTGAATGAGAGTAGAGCAGAAAAGGAGGATGCCAAAACAGAATCCTAGGGAGTACCAGGGGTGTTTCAGGTGGGGCCTAAAATGAAAACCCAGTGAAGGTTCCTAAGTGGGTAAGAAGCTTTAGATTCTTTGGGTCTTATTTTATTTAATTGTATCTAGAGTTTTTACTGACAGTGTTCACTCATGGTGAACATCAGATGAGCTCCTTGAGTTCAACATCAAAAGGCAAATCCCGTTCAGATCTCTTGTCTTTAGAATTACTGATTTATTCTAGTCAGTCTAAAATGTATGCCTCAGAATAAATTATAAGATACACCAGCTTGATTTGGCTCTTTCTTGGTGTGGCATGCCCTGTAGGTTGGCTTGCTCAATACATCTCCCTTTCCTCCTTCTTCTATTTAGACACAAGAAAAATAAAGTTATACTTTATATCGTTAATATTATTTTCATTTGGGGATGGCTTATGTAACACGTATGGGACTTCTCTGTTGGCTCACTGATAAAGTAACCACTGCCAATGCAGAAGACACAGGTTCAATCCCTGGATTGGGAAGATCCCCTGGAGAAGGAAATTCCAGCCCATTTCAGTATTCTTGCCTGGAAAATCACATGGACAGAAGAACCTGGCAGGCTATAGTCCATGGCGTCGCAAAAGAGTTGGACATGACTTAGCAACTAAATAAGAAAAACTTTTAACACAGTGCTGCCATTGAGATGTCAGTGGAAGTTGCTGAGAGGTATCCTAGGAAGATTTGTTTTTCTGACATAAAAGGAGAAACCAGCTTGTTTGCATGACCTTCCTCCATCTTGCCTTGATTGCTGGGCCAAGTCACCTAGTGCTGACCCTTGTTTCATCCAGTAAACAGTGATGAGATGTCTTAGAATTGAAGTATTCATGACCTATTTTCAGATTAAGGAATTAACAGCCTGGCTTTCAGGTACAGAATCAGGTCTGGAATGTAGTGCCTAGTGGATGCTCTTCTAATAAGCAACACTGGAGTCTGGAGATGTTATTTCTGTTTTAAGGATTTGTATGCACAAATCTCTAGCTCTCCCTATCCAGGCGTGCTTAGTACTTTATATGAAGGTCACCTCAGCTGAATCTTTTAAGAGCAGTGTTAGTCACTCAGTCGAGTCCAACTCTTTGCGACCCCCATTGTAGCCCACCAGGTTCCTCTGTCCATAGAATTCTCCAGGCAAGAATACTGGAGTGGGTTGCCATTCCCTTCTCCAGAGGATCTTCCTGACCCAGGGATTGAACCTGAGTCTCCTGCATTGCAAGCAAATTCTTTACCATTTGAGTCACTGGGGAGGCCCCAAGAAAGTTAATCTGTGTCCAAATTAGGACAAATTTTTGAAGTATAAAAGGAGAGATGGTTGTTTAGTAGATAGGGAGCACAATTCCAAGCTAAAGAAAGAGAAAATGACTCTTTCCTCAATTAAGACTTACTTTTGAGGTAGATCTGAGGAAGTGCCATGATAGCTTTGCAATTTAAGTTGACTCACACGTTTTGGGTATGTGGAAAGGCTTTTTTTGAATGTACTTTTTGTTTAGTCTCTCAGTCACGTCCAACTCTGTGGCCCTATGGACTATAGCCCACCAGGCTTCTCTGCCTGTGGAATTTTCCAGGGAAGAATACTGGAGCAGGTTGCCATTTCCTTCCTCCTCCAGGTTATCTTCCCTTCCAGGAATTGAACCTATGTCTCTTGTGTCTCCTACATTGGCAGGCAGATTCTTTACCACTAGTGCTACCTGGGAAGTGGTATAGAGAGGTACTAAAACTGTAATATTCCCTTAGTAAAAATGAAGAATATTTAAAATATTTTACTTGTTTGGTTTATGTTTTCTACATGCACGTTACTTGATTCTTCTATCATTTAAGGAGATTTTTATATTCATGGGAATGACCCATCCATTTACCTAGCCTGCATTTCCTTAACCTCCTAAAAAGTCATGAGAATTTCACCTTCACTCACTTCAAAAATTCATTCCTACCTTCACTCAGAAAGGCTCTCTCTGAAATCGTTAAGTCATAATAACTTGTTTTCTGACTGTAACCTCTTGAATGCTCACTCCATCTGTTCTTTGACCTAGTCATAATCAACATGGCTTTTGTCTCTTGTGTTTTTACACAGTTTACTCCTACAACCACTTCAACCATTTTCTGGCCGCTGCTCACTCAACTCTTGAGTATGTCCATGGCATTTCTCAATTCTAGATTAATGCAGGCATTTATATTCTCTAATTTGGGCTATAGATTATTGCTAGATAAAACCAGTCACAGGGAATTCATGCTACTGTAGTCAGAGTCTTTAATATCATTGAGCCAACAGTGTTATCCAAAATCAATGCTTACTCATTCCCCACAGTAGCTATTTCACATCCTCACCCATTCTTCTCATGACCCTCTTAGCACTCCTTTCAGTAGCAGCAAGTGATCTGTTCCCCCAACTCCTACTTCACAAAAAAAGATAGAGGCCATCAGGTATGAACTTCCTCCAGCTTCTGACACATCCTTAGCCAGAAATATCTATCCGTTTCCACACTGTGTTTCCTCCCACTCCTTTCCCCTGATCGCTTATGGGGAGCCCTTCTTCCTTTTATCTATGATCAATCCTTCTGTATTTTTTTATATTCCACTGTTCAAGAATTTTGCTCCATCATTTATTCTCTCCCTCTTTACATATATTTTAAAACTTCACCCTCCTTCTGCTTCGTTGCTTCAATATATAATCATTTTCCTGCTATTACTGTCTTAAAGTAGACGTAGAACTTTATGTCTCTTTTCACAGCCAAGCTTCTTTCTAGAAATACTGCATACTCATTGTTGCTTTCTTTGCCTTCTTTGAGAACTGCCATCAAATACATCAGATTTTTACTGAATGTTTAGGAATAATGAAAGAAGCCATAAAAGTTCTTAGCCATTCAACATTCTTTCACTGGCTGTTTCTGTCCTTAAATCACAACCTGCCACCATTTTTAACCAGTCTTCATTTCTTTTGCTTTCTGGGTTTTTTTTTTTTTAATTAATTAATTTGTTTTAGTTGGGGGCTAATTACTTAACAATATTGTAGTGGTTTTTGCCATACATTGATATGAATCAGCCATGGGTGTACATGTGTTCCCCATCCTGAACCCCCCTCCCACCTCCCTCCCCATCCCATCCCTCAGGGTCATCCCAGTGCACCGGCCCAGAGCACCCTGTCTCATGCATTGAACCTAGACTGGCGATCTGTTTCACATAAGATAATATACATGTTTCAATGTTTTTCTCTCAAATCATCCAACTCTCACCTTCTCCCATAGAGTCCAAAAGTCTGTTCTTTACATCTGTGTCTCTTTTGCTGTCTCACATATAGGGTCATTGTTACCATCTTTCTAAATTCCATGTATATGTGTTAATATACTATATTGGTATTTTTCTTTCTGGCTTACTTCACTCTGTATAATAGACTCCAGTTTCATCCACCACATTAGAACTGATTCAAATGCATTCTTTTTAATAGCTGAGTAATATTCCGTTGTGTATATGTACCACAGCTTTCTTATCCATTCATCTGCCAGTGGACATCTAGGTTGCTTCCATGTCCTGGCTATTGTAAACAGTGCCATGATGAACATTGGGGTACACGTTTCATTCTGGTTTCCTTGGTGTGTATGCCCAGCAGGGGGATTGCTAGGTCGTATGGCAGTTCTTTCTGTTTTAATTCTCTCTTTCTCCCCTTAAAACTTTCTCCCTTTGAAATTACCATTACTTTATTATACTGAGTAGCTTGGGTCTCTCTGTTCCAATCTTGATACCTCTAGTGCTCTGTGCTCAGTCACTTCAGTCATGTCTGACTCTTTGTGACTCCATGGTCTGTAGCCTTCCAGGCTCCTCTGTCCATGGGATTTTCCTGGCGAGAATAAAAACAGACTAAAAAACAAAGTCCTCATATGCTTTTTAGATAGTTCATGTAAGTGCATGGCATAACTTCATGTAAGACAGAGAGTGGTGGGGACTGTGTGAACTAATATTCCGAGCCCTCCTAATGATATTTAAGTTCAATTTAAATTTCAAAACGTAAGAAACCAAAAAGTACTGCAAATGAAGGACGTCTAATAATCATCCCAAGGGCTGTCACCTTGGCATTTTATAATTGAAAGGCTTAAACAGATATTTCTTTAAAAACACCATCTGTCTCTGAAGTAAATGTTGCCCATTCCCACAGAATGTGAAAGAATAATTTTTAAAAAATTAATAACAGCTTTTTTGTTCCCGTTATATAGAGAAATTCAAGTGTAGGAATCATTTCTTAAAATTACTTCATATATAATGTCTGATGCCTGTTTACAGAATTTTTTAGATTTACTGACATTTTGGTATATCCAAATCCTTATTGTTTTATTTTATATGTTTGACAGTGACTTTGCTGTTACATTTTTTTCTCTCTATAGCTGCATTTTGAATCATTACTTTTTTCACATTGTTTTTTTCCTTTCATCTTAGGTCAACATTCTTTTTGTAAAAACTGACAGCTTCCACTGAGAAATTTTATTTATTAGTCAAATTCATTAGTCAGTAATTAATTAAACTTTAATTTGTGTTAAAACAACCACTTGCTAAATGCAGACTGTGGAACCATACCCTCAGAGATTTTGATTCTCTATCCCCTCTTAAGAATCTGTGTTTTTACCAAGTACCCTCACATAGCTGGTATTAGAGAAATAGTATTTTAAAATTGAGTGTAACAGCCCAATAGGAATTGGGCTAGCCACTGTGAAGAAAGAGTATCTAGTCTTCTTCCAACATTTTACTTCATTTGAAAGAAAAGATACAAATTCAAGCCATACTTCTAAATTTACCAATACTATTTTTAGAAAATTGGATAATAATGGAGCAAGAGTCTCTATAATATACAGAATTAGTTGGCCAGTCAAAGCAAGGGTTATTTTCTATATTCAAGTTGGTTAGTAAATTTAGATATGTGGCTAATTTCACATATTAACTACTTGTTTTTGGTATCAGAAAGTTTGGGGTTGGAATTAACAGTTTCTTGACTCAAACTGGCTTAATCAATATAGCAGTCTTTTATTTACATAACAAGAAGGCCAGAAGTAAGGTGGGCTCCAGGGTTGTTCAATGCATGACTTGATAGTACCATCCTAGACCCAAGTTTTCCCTGTGTCTCCAGTGTAACCTCTTCAATATTAGCTTCATCCAAACCTAAAATTGCAAGAGAATTCAGGCTTCATCCTTATAGCTGGGTACATGATCAGCTTCCCTTGAAGTACATGGGTGGTAAAGAACAAACTAAGGTTATGTTAAGGTTTGAGAGAATTGATGGTAAATATTCCATTTACAGACTTTATCTTGAAGTTCTGCTTTTCATAAGTGTTTAGTGAATACAAAGTCTGCTAAACTTATTGGCACATTTTATACCCTTTTGGTTTTAGAAAGACTAACTCTTCCCTAGAATTGGCAGTCCTTTTGTGGGAGAAGGCAAAAGCTCTGTTTGGTCTCCATAGTTTGTTAACTGTGGATAGAATCCAGAAAAATCCTTCCACCTAGCTTCTTCAACCTTACGACACATGTAGATTAGTCTTGTAAATTAAGTTAATAAAAATACTATTTGAGTTCAATTTCTTTATTTAATATATTATACATATATTTACTGTAATATCCTTCATTCACTATTGGGATAGAAATCCACAGATTGAGAAATTAAATAGTTTGAGATCCTCTGGTTTCTCTAGATGAATTTTCACTTGGACAGTCAGGCTTGCTCCCCCACACCTTTAATTAAAAGCTTCCCTAATTAGAAAAAAAAGATACATATGAATTTACTTATAAAACAGAAACTAACTCACAGATATAGAAAACAAATTTATGGTTACCAAAGAGGATAACTGGGGGCGGGGGGTTGGGGGAGAGGTACAAATTAGAAGTTTAGAAGATAAACATATACACTTAATTGTATTTAAAATAAGCAGCAAGGACCTACTGTATAGCACATGGAAATATATTCACTATCTTACAATAAACTATAATGGAAAATAATCTTAAAAAGAACATATAAGTATGTAAATCTGCAAATACATATGCATGAGTGTGTATGTAGAGTGTGTGTACAGCTGAATCACCTTGCTGTGTGTGTGTTAGTCACTCAGTCCTGTATGACTCTCTGCGAGCCCATGGACTGTAGCCGCCAGGCTCCTCTGTCCATATGATTCAAGTCAAGAATACTGGAGTGGGTTGCCATTTCCTTCTCCAGGGGATCTTCCCTACCCAGGGATTGAATCCTGGTCTCCTGTCTGAGCCACCAGGGAAGCCCACTTTTCTCTATACCTGAAACTAACACAACATTGTAAATTAACTATACTTAAATTTTTAAAAAAAGCTTTCCTAGGACACTTTTCTCTTTGGGGGAGCAGTTCACACTTCAGTTTATCACCCACCCCTCAAATCATTAGAATACTTAATCCATCAGAATCCAAACAAAGGTATGAATATAGATGTGACAAGGTATGAATGCAATCTATATTTCTAGGATGCTTATTATAAATTCCCTTCAAAGTTGCCCAGAAAAATGTACAGGTATGTATGGCGAGTGTTGAGGGTGGGGAGCATTTTTGCCAGTAGAACTTTTTGGAGGTGATGAGAATGATGCAGGATGCGGGCTGAGCAGTTTTTTTTTTTTTTAAGTAAACGTTTACAAAAACAAATAGCAGAACCACAGAAGAAATAACAATGTATAGAATTAATTATAACTTCTAGAATTAAATATAACTTCTCAGAAGATTTACAATGAGGTACCTCTTACAGTCTTTGATCCCTGTTCTTGCTCCTAAAAAAGCAGTGTACTCTAGCATGTGGATGCTTCGTGTGGCAGCATGCTTGCTTTTTCTCCCCTCTAAGAACAACAGTCATGTAAACCAGATTGCCAAGATCATTTCCATTTCAAATGCTCCATCCAATTGACCAAAACTGTTCAGGATAAAGCACTGACTTTGGAGTCAGTGAAAGTAAAAGTCACTCAGTCGTGTCCGACTCTTTGTGACCCCATGGACTATGCAGTCCATGGAATTCTGTAGGCCAGGATACTGGAGTGGGTAGCCTTTCCCTTCTCCAGGGGATCTTCCCAACCCAGGGATCAAACCCAGGTCTCCCGCATTGCAGGCAGATTCTTTACCAGCTGAGCCACAAGGGAAGCCCTTGGAGTCAGAGTACCTAGTACCTATTAATACATTTAGACAAATTCCAACACTGTCACTTTCCTTGTGAAGTAAGTGTAATTATTCCCACATTACAAATGATGAACTTGAGGATCAGAGAAGTTAAACCATTTGCCCAAGATTATACCTTGTAAATGATGGAACTAACATTTGAGTCTATGTTTGCCTGGCTACAGACTAGGCATTCTTTCAAGAGAACTAGACAAGAAAGTTTGGAGGGTATAGGAAGAAAAGTTTAATTCATTTGACAACTATTTAATGAGCACTAAATCCAGGTGTTGAGGTATAGCATTGAGCAAAAGAGAACAAAGACTTTGTTTTCATGAAGCTTATGCTCTGTTTGGGAGAGAAAGCCAATACATTTTATCAGGAAATACTTATTTAAGAAGAAAAATTGAGCACAGTAAAGGGTACAGGATAGTAGAAGTAAGAGATGCTTTCTCATGTAAGGTGGTCTGATAAGTTGACATGTGAACAGAGATCTGAAAGAAATGAGGGGATGAGTTCTGCAGATATTTGGGGAGAAACCTTTCAGGAAGAAGGATTAAGGCTCTGAAGCAAGAAAGGCCTTGGCATGTCCCATAAGCAGCAAGGAAGTCTGTGTGACTAGAGAACCATGAGCAAGGGAAGAGTGGAAGATGAATTCAGAGAGTTAGCTTGAGGAGGACTCATACAGAAGTTCGTAAGCTCTACAGGCTTTGTTTTTTACTATGAGTGTTTAAAAGATTTTGAGCAGAGAAATGGTACAACATGAATTTTCTAAAGGATCGTTTTGGTTGTTTAGAGGAGACTATAAATCAGCAAAGGTGAAAGCAGGCAGATCACTTAGGCAGCTGTTATCATATAAAGAAGTGTGAAGATAGACTGAATTAGGGCGTGTGTTCAGTTACTCTTTTTTGTCCGGCTTTTTGCAACCCCATGGACTGTAGCCCACCAGGCTCCTCTGTCTATGGGATTTCCCAGGCAAGAATACTAGAGTATGTTGCTGTTTCCTTCTCCAGAGGATCTTCTCAACCCAGGGATCAGGAATTAGGATGAGACTAGTGGAAAATGAAAAGAAATATTTGGATTCTAGGAATTTGGGTGTCAGAATTGGCTGATGGCTTGCTTGCATTTGAAGGTATGTGGAAGGAAAAGGGCTCCAAAATGTTTGACCTGAGCAACTAGAACAATGAAATTATCTTTAATTGATCTGGGAAGCCTAGAAGGGAGACTTGTACTTGGGTGAAAGTAGTCAAGGAATCAGTTTTAGTATTTGAGATATATTGAGTTTGAGTGATTTGGGGACATCCATATGGATCTGAATTCAGAACTTACCCAGGTGGGAGTTAAGAATCCTTTAGTCATTTATATACAGGCGATGGAAAATATGAGATTAAATGTACTTCTCAAGAATGTGTATAGAGAGCATAGAAAACAGAACTTAAGTAGATATGTAGAAATTAGCTTCCATGTTGTACTTGCGTGAAATAAAAAATTGTTTATATCTGAGTTCAACAGTACCATCTTTGTGTACATGATTAAGATTGCAACAAAACTCTTTAATTTCAACATAGAATGTCAGCATTATAATGGGAATTTTTAAATTGGTCTTGTCTTTAATGGTGGTTCTTTTTTAAAGCTGGAGTACACCACTGTTAACCTCGTGATTTATTCTTTCAGCATCTACTACAAACGACACCAATAAAGTACTGTGGCTAAAGGCTCTTTTGGTTGTTTATGTGGGTGGTAAAAATTGTTTTTTAACTGCCCAGCTTTCAGTTTCAGTTTTAAATTGTCAGGCATAAATGGTGCTGTTTCTACCAGATGTCAGGTATTATGAATAGTTTGTACTGTAGAATACATTTACCTGTAGGCTCTGGCCAAGCATAGATTAAATTTATAAGTGCTTTGGAAAAACAGATGGCGAAGAACTGAATGTAGTTTCTTCTTCCTAAAATGTTCTTTTAGAGTCTCCTCTCCTTTCCAGGGGATTCTCTCAACACACTAGTGTTTTATTATATTGTATGTCTTGTTGGTGCTATAGTTTTAGAGGTAGTAAACTAATACTGTCCCTTGTGGACCAGATATTAAACTATCTCAGTACAGTCATAGATGATTAGTTTCTGAGACTAACTTTAGGCTGACCTAAAACCCAGTGATCAGGACACTGAAGTCACCTACCTCCCTTTTTAATAACATGATACCTTTGAAAGAATTGTACATCAGAAGACTGCCTAGCAAGTATAGAATCAGAAACAGAAGTATAGTGATGTGTGCTTACATATTTCACCTAAACTATTAAAAAACCCAATGTAATATTTCCACTTCACACACACACACAACACAAATACATACCCTTGTAATAACTGAGAGCATATGCCAATCAGGTATATGTTCCAGGATAAACAAATATTTCATAGATTTTGCCTTTCTGAATCATATTGTTTATCCTGGTTACCCTCTTTCTGGCTATTCATGTATATCTCCTTGTTCTAGATAATTAGGTTTCCTGACTGCCTCTTTATATTCCTTTGAATTTTCCTTAGTCCATAGCTAAATGCTTTGTAAACTATAAAAAATAGTAAATATTTGTCAAAAACATAGTTACCGTCTTCACTGAGGGGCACAGATTCTCTCTTTTCCTCCATGTTGATACAGTGTGATGGTTATGAAAATCCAAATATTTTAGTTCTAATTATTTGTCAATAATTTGTTTGTGGCATTTACTTAGTAAATTAACACCTGAATCTCTACATATGAAATACAAATGAAATGCTGGAATGAGCTTCTAAAAATATTGTCATCTTCTTTTCTCCCTCCTACCCCCATTCCTGTAGGTGTACCAACATTCGGCCAGGAGAGACTGGAATGGATGTAACAAGCCGCTGCACCCTTGGAGACCCCAACAAATTGCCAGAAGGGGTTCCCCAACCTGCCCGCATGCCCTATATCTCAGACAAGCACCCTCGACAAACCTTGGAAGTGATTAACCTTCTGAGAAAACACCGGGAGCTATGCGATGTGGTGCTAGTTGTGGGCGCTAAGAAGATATATGCCCATCGAGTCATTTTGTCAGCCTGTAGTCCCTACTTCCGAGCTATGTTTACAGGAGAATTGGCAGAGAGCCGTCAGACGGAAGTAGTGATCCGAGACATAGATGAGAGGGCTATGGAACTACTGATAGACTTTGCATATACCTCCCAGATAACTGTGGAAGAGGGCAATGTTCAGACCCTCTTGCCAGCTGCTTGCCTCCTCCAGCTGGCAGAAATACAAGAAGCCTGTTGTGAATTCTTGAAGAGACAATTAGATCCTTCAAACTGCCTGGGCATTCGGGCTTTTGCTGACACACATTCATGTCGTGAGTTGCTAAGGATAGCAGACAAGTTCACTCAACATAATTTTCAAGAGGTAAGTTGTACTTGGTGGTTTGAATGCATCCACAATGTATTTGTTAGGAGAACGATATAGTATATCAGATTATTTGTTAAGCTAATAATCAGAAAAATGAAATTAGATGTTATCAAAGAATTTATTAAACCTATTATTTTTCATTTATTCATTCATTTAATAAATATCTGTGAAGCTGCTATACTTCCACCTCTGTGCTTGGGAACAGAAGCTACAGTAGTGAACAAGATGCCTTGAGTGTTTGTTCTAGTGGAGACTTATAATCTGGCACAGAAGACAGCTACTGAATTCATAATTACATAAATAATTAATTAGAGTTAATGAGTGCTACAAAGAAGCCCTGGATAATTTAACAATGTATTACAGAGAGATTTAACTTTGGTTCTGGAACAGTTCATCCAAGATTCTGAGACATGAAAAAGCATAACAAGTTTGAGGAACTAAAAGAAACCCAATGAGATCCAGAGAGCAATAAAGAATGTTACATAATGATTTTACAGAAGAAACAGGGCCAGA